>NC_088802.1:41061626-41661938 GCF_011386835.1 Chrysemys picta bellii | reverse complement strand
CGGCTCTGAAAGGCAGGGAGAAGGGCTGGATCCTGGCCCCACTCCTGGCCGGATTTGAAAGGCTAGGGCTAGGGGGTTGCAGTGGGCCTTTGCCTCTTCCTGCCTCCAGAAACACGTGGGGAGGGAGGGAGTTAAGCTGGGGAATGGGCTGGCTGGGGTTTGGAGTGATGGGGAGGCAGCCTGGGTGTGGAGCTGGGAAGAATGGGCCATGGCTGCCGGAGGACAGAAGGGTGCTGGGTAGGCAGTGGAGAGGCTCTGGAGGCGTGGGCAGGGGCACTGGAGCAATTTGTAGAGTGGGGGTGCTAAGAGGCATTTAACCAAACTGTAAACCCTGTCGAGGAGGGAAACCACTTCAAGCCATGGGAGTGGGGTAGCTGGGGCTGCAGGAGGCTGGGCCCTAGCTGGTTTAGCTGCAGGGCCACCCTTCGGTAAAACTCATCAGCCTCTCCTCATTTTAGGGACAGCACAGCAGGCTGTCATGGAGGGTGACCTTAGCCTGAAATTGCTGAGCATGTCAGACTTTACCCATAGAACTCCTCCATACTGGCTCCCAAATACGAACTGCCTCCTGAATGGCCCAGAGGGCTCGGTGTGAGCTTGCAAAAACAAAACTCAAGGAACTAGCCTTGAAAAGGCCACAGTACATTCATAGATGGCCCAACGTTCAGTTTCTGTGACAAATTCACACAGCCTAAGACCAACAGAAATTTGGTCTGCTGATTTTCCGCCCCCCAAATTAATGGAAGCTAGTTGTTACTCCGTAAAACACAATCCTGGCTCATTTGCAACCCAGACCTTGCAGCACTGGGAACCCAACTATAGTGACGGCAGTGGCTTATTACCCACATGGAGGGAAATGCAAGAAGTAAACAAAGAGCATAAGGAGTGAAAAATAAAATACATTCTAGAAATACTTGGTGTGTCAATAAGCTAGGGTTATTCGTACACAAGCAAAAACGTATGTTTAAAATATTTTTATTATTTTGCACTGCGGTAGAATTTACTGAGCCCAACCCCATTGTGCAAACACAATGAGAGAGCCTCAGCCTCAAAGAATTTATAGTCTAATTAGACAAGAGACAACAGAAGGTGGAGAAAAGGGATACAAAATATCAGCGTAAGACTGGGAACAGAGGGAAGGAGAGATGAAGTTAGTGACTACCCCAAGGTCACAAAATTCCAGTCTCCTGCCTCCCAGTTCAGTGCATTAACCACTAGACCATCCCTTCCTCCCTAAAGTGGGCTATTTTAAAAACTAAGCGTGGGGGTGGGGGTGGGCATAATCACGTAACTCACCATCAGCTAATTTGATCAAACTCGAAGGTTGGTGCATGTTTCTCAGGTGCAGCAGTGTAGAAATTCTGCAAATGTAAATCCAATTAATGAAAACTTTCTTTCAAATAGGAATTGCCAGACTGGGTCAGACCAGCAGTTCATCCAGGCTAGTGGTTCTCAACCAGGGGTCCAGGGCAGACATGCCAAACTCGTGAACAAAATGCAAAAATTGGGCTTGTTTTTGGCTTAATTGGCTTGTGTGTTGCTTGTTGGCTAGTTTTTGGCTTGTAGCTTATTTTATTTTTTGATGGGCTCCTGGCAAGTGGGGGCCGGGAGGGGCAAGCAGGGGAGAGAGTTGGGGTGCACAGCGGGCCCACTACAGTCCCAGACTGCACGCCGGGGGGATCTAGTCATAGAGTGTTGAGGTTCTTAGGGATTAGCTTGTTTTGGTCTTGTTTTGAAATAGGATTAGCTTGATTTTCGGCTTATTGTGAAAGTCGGGATGCTTATTTACTATGTGAAAGTTGGCAACTGTGGTCCGGGGCCACCAAGCAGGGCCAGCATTAGACTTGCTAGGGCACAGGGTAGAAAGCTGAAGCCCAGGGCCCTGCTCCATCACCTGGGTCTGAAGCCAAAGCCTGAGCAATGTAGCTTCGCGCGGGCCTCTGTGGCATGGGGCCCTAAGCAGTTGCCCTGGTTGCTAGCCCTTAACACCAGCCCTAGCTTTTATATGCAGAAAACCAGATACTGTGGCACATGTGGGCTGTGGAGTTTTTATAGCATGGTGGGTGGGGGGAGGGGGGCTTAGAAAGAAAAAGGTTGAGAACCCCTGATCTAGGCCAACATACTGTCTCCAACGGGGGCCAGTACCAGCTGCATCACAGGAAATAGCCATACAGTAAGGAGTTAGGGATTAACTCTTCCCCCAGGGAAAGTTTCTTCCTCGTCCCCAAGAGGCTGGGTTATGCCCCCAAATTTAAGTGTTTATATGTTCTTTACACATCCTGTTGGTTTTTGTTTGTTTTTTAATATTGTAACTAGGCCTGCGTACCACATAAATGTGCAGTGCTTTTTTGACTATTGCTGATCTCTTGGCAATATGAGATCTTGTGGCAATGAGTCCCACAGTAATTTTGTGCTGAGTGAAGAATATACTGTATTATATATTGTATATACTGCTTGTCCACAAGCTAAATATGAGTCAACAGTGTGATGCTGTTGCAAAAAAAGCAAACATGATCCTGGGATGTATTAACAGGTGTGTTGTGAGCAAGACACGAGAAGTCATTCTTCCGCTCTACTCTGCTCTGGTTAGGCCTCAGCTGGAGTATTGTGTCCAGTTCTGGGCGCCGCATTTTAAAAAAGATGTGGAGAAATTGGAAAGGGTCCAGAGAAGAGCAACAAGAATGATTAAAGGTCTTGAGAACATGACCTATGAAGGAAGGCTGAAAGAATTGGGTTTGTTTAGTTTAGAAAAGAGAAGACTGAGAGGGGACATGATAGCACTTTTCAGGTATGTAAAAGGGTGTCATAAGGAGGAGGGAGAAAACTTGTTCACCTTAGCCTCTAAGGATAGAACCAGAAGCAATGGGTTTAAACTGCAGCAAGGGAGGTCTAGGTTGGACATTAGGAAAAAGTTCCTAACTGTCAGGGTGGTTAAACACTGGAATAAATTGCCTAGGGAGGTTGTGGAATCTCCATCTCTGGAGATATTTAAGAGTAGGTTAGATAAATGTCTATCAGGGATGGTCTAGACAGTATTTGGTCCTGCCATGCGGGCAGGGGACTGGACTCGATGACCTCTCGAGGTCCCTTCCAGTCCTAAAATCTATGAATTATCAGAAAACGTGCTTTGCCAGTTTCTCCATGACGACAGGCATATAGGATTCACAGCATCACATCAGTATCCATCCTTCAAACTTGTGTATTTTGTCTCAAAGTATTTTCTATACTGGTAAAAATATCACTTCATCCACTGCTGCAGTAGTCAGCTCTGCACTGGAACACAGCAGCTGTCTAGCAGTGCAGATCAATTTAGGACAGAAAGTAAATGCTGTAACTGTATCCATTTGAAAGCACAGGACGTTAGTTTAGGTAAACAGATTGAAATCACCAAAATTAGAATTTGGCCAGGATAGGGATGTTCATCCATTACTCTCATGAGAGAAGCCATGGCCTCCCCCCTGGGCACTGTGAGGACTGTTAACGTATTGTTCTGCACCAGCTATAACTTGGCACCTGTTTTTAGGATAATGCTCCCAAACCTCAGTCAGTGGTAGTGTTCCTGTGCTTGTAACCCCAGAACAACGGTTATTTCCATGGATGGGAATCATCCAAGGGTAGAGGCCTGATCCTATACTACTTGAAGTTAACTAAAGTCCTACTACTGACTTCCATGAGCTTTGGCTCAGGACCTTCCCACGCAAGGCTGGACAGTGTAGTTCAGTTTCTTCAAGCAGGACTGTTCTCTTGGACAGTGAAAACGATGTATTTAGTAATGTGATGGGAGAAAATATTTTCAGACATTCCAACTATTTTCCTGGCTCCAATCCCACTTGTCGTCATTTTAACCTTACGACAGTCTTCCATGAGTCATCGTCCCTTCGGGTTGCTAGGTAAGAGCAAAGCTGAGGGGAGAGTTGTGACAGGATGTGTGTTTTTACAACTGCTCCACCCAGGCCCAAGGCAGGGAACAGTTATTCTGTGCGCACATGGATTAAATATTGATAGGAAAGGGACTTCCATTTTCAGTTTTCCCCAAGACTAGAACCCATTAGCTTCAACACTGAATGAAAGATGCACAGATGCCAGCCTCACTCACATGGAGTATTAGGAAATGAATGCAAGCCAAACATTCTGGCCCTACTGCACATGCGAGGAGCCAGCCAGATTCTAGCTTAAGTAACTCCCCTGCATAAAGGTATTACATGAAGTGCTCTTTAAATCTCATTTCCATATTGTATCAAGGCCCTCCAGGCTAAGATGGATCCCAGCTGGGTTATTACTTTCAATGCATTAAAAAAAAAAAAAAGGCAGTGGTTTTATCAGGACAGAGCCTCAACATCCAGCAGATGTCAGCACACCACATGAAATGGAGGTGAACATCTCCCCATGACAGTCTATACTCAGTGAGGGAAAGCACTTACCCCCACTTACGAACATCCACTGTAGAGTAATGTTGAGTTCTGACAGCTGCTTGCTTGCAGCCCTCCCAAAAGAGAGGGGCCAGGGATACAGAGGCTTCTGTGTTTTCTGTTCTTCTAACAAGACTGGTCATCCATAGCACAGAGAGGTTGCAGAAAAGTAGAAGGGGAAACTAATCTCTTTTCTACAAATGAGACTATACTAAGGATATTTAAAAAACCAGCAAACTAACCTCACATAGTGGGGTGGGTGTGTGCTCTCTCCAAACCCCTGGCCAGGGTTATAACAGGCTGAGCCAACAACTGCCATCTGGATGGCTCCTCTCCCACCCCTACAACCGAGATTTTGCTAGGTTCAAACATTTGATCTGAATTTCTCTGTCACAGTAGGTCTATGGCCCCAGTCACGATAGTATCTGAACACCACCCAAATGTTAATGAACTGGTTCTCACAGCAGTCACAGGTAAGGAAATCCTCATTTCAGCAAAGGGGAATGGAGACACAGAGACTCAGTATCTTGCCCAAGGTCACAAGTTTTAGCACAGGGCCCTAAACCTCAGGATGAGCCTTCCCCTGTTTTAACCTGCTTTACAGAAGTAAAAAATAAAATGCTTTGGGGCAGGGACCATCTAACGTGCAGTCATTAAAATAGCAGTAACTCAGGGGTTTGGGTTAGGAAAAGTTCCCCAAGCAGATCTCCCTGGGCAGATTGAAAGGATAGCTCACAATACGTATACCACCACTTTGGGGATAGCCCCATCTGCTTTTATACAATTTATACTTTCATTAGAAGGTGTTTTTCAGGCATTGCTATTTGTAGAAAACTTTCCAGTCATCCAACACCAAGTCCTCTTCCTAAGATGGAAGCCAACCTGCCCAGAACACTCAGAAGGTGTGATTGACTTCAGACTTCTGCCACTTGCCTGTGTCTTAGCACAAGGTAACATTCAGTATAAATCAGACCCCTAAGCCCTACGGTGTTGTTTTTTCTGCACGTCCTCCATGCAGTAGATCTGCAGGCACAGCAAAGTCTCCTTACTGCCATTTGGTGGCTAGGCAGGCAAAAAGCTGCATTGCAGGAACAGCTGGTCATGCTCATATTGTTGCCTCATCTTCCAGTACCCCACCCACTGCCATTTGTTTCATGCACCTGTGGCATCTTGTCATTAACCAAGATCATAAGAACTTTAGGACACCCTCTTTACGGTGTGTAACACAACAAAACCATGGCTCTCGATTGGGGCCTCTTGGTGCAGTTTATAGAAATAAGTACCTCCCTCTGAAGAGGGTATTAATTCTGTACCTTATTGACAACAATTTGGGCATCAATATCACTCTTATCATGGTACCTTAGAGACTAACATTTATTTGGGCATAAGCTTTTGTGGGCTAAAACCCACTTCATCAGATGCATGGAGTGAACGTCATGCATCTGATGAAGTGGGTTTTAGCCCACGAAAACTTATGCCCTAATAAATTTGTTAGTCTCTAAGGTGCCACAAAGACTCCTTGTTGTTTTTGCAGATACAGACTAACACGGCTACCCCTCTGAAACTGTCATTTATCATGGTAATTTTAGCAGAAACCGGTGCTCAGGAATCATGCACAGAGCCTGTGGAGATAAAATACTGCTTCCATCACCTTCCCAAATATCTGACTCTGTTCTAGGCATCACTATTGCCATGCCTTAATAAAAACTAAAATAAGCCAAGTTTCCTCTCCTGAAGTTTCAGGCTCACCACTTCCATATACTGCAGAGATGGCTGGGGAGACGAACCCAATGCAGGCTCCTCTGCTACCGCACTCATTTAAACAAAGCCTCTTTTATAACAGGGAGAATTACTGCAGCGAGATCCTTCCCTCTTCCCCTCCATGGTCTTGGTATTTGCTTAGTCACTGAACTGGAAGTTCTCAAGGATGACCATTAGTAGGAGAGAGCAGTAGCCAAGTCTCCTTCAAAAGAAAACACAGGACCCCCACTTTAAAAATGGAAAAGGCTTAAGGCTCCTAACCCAGGTATACTAACAAATGCAGGATCATGCCGTATCAGTTTAACCTATAGCTCTACCGCAGGAGGCCCTTGGGGAGGTTACACAAGCCTCAGCATCGTATAGTATAAACCATATACATTCACCCTGAGTTATTTTTTCCTGCACATATTTATGGAAATTACTCAAAGCCACACACCTTTCCAATAGACATGCAGGTACAGGATAGGCTTATTACTAGCAGTGAAATCAAAATAAAGCTGCAGAAGTGATTGTCAACATTAGAGTGAAGTTTAACCTAGTGCAAAGAAGCTACCCAGGGCCCTTTGCACCATATAACGTCTGTATTAAAAGTTTAAGTGGTGTTTAGTCCTTGGGGTAACTAACTCTTAGGGCTTGTCTACATGGCGAGTTAGTACACAGCCAGCCAAGGTGTGAATCTACAGCAAGCAAGTCTCAGAGATGGGTCTACAGACTCCGGCTCATGTGATGCTCCTCAGAGCCCATGCGTCTATACAGCGATTTTTAACACCAGAGCGGGAGCCTGAGTGCATAGCCTGAGGCTCAGACTTGCTGCCGCGGGTTTCTGCTTGCCATGCTGCTGTACCATTAAAGAGCCTTGTTCTGCAACCCATTATGTATACTGAACTTTTGAATGGTCCCCCTTCAAGTCAAAGGGACTATTGCTTGAGTAAACACTACTCAGTGCAAGTAAAGGGTTCAGAATCATGCCCACATGACCCAGCCAGGCTGATCTGCATGGGCGTACGTAGAGATTAAAATTAGCACCAGGAAGACGACAAACCCTGAACTGCAACTGTCTCTACTAATGCTGTTGTGGCTGTAGCAGAGGTCAGTTTCCATGTCGGGCAGCTCATCCAGCATAAACATGAAGAAGTTTGATTGGTTGGAGACTCAAAACCTCGGGCAGGATTCCTTGCTCTAGGATCAAAAAGCAAAGTCATAACCGAAATAAATTATTTCAGTCATTTGACAGGCATTACACCTGCTAGCACAGATGACTTAATACAGGCACCATCTGCAAGGAGGGCAGTACAATTCTTTGCAAAGGCACAAAAGATGTAGAAAATACTTTCCACCCTACGGACTTAAAATAAGTTAGCTGGACTTTGACCCTGTAGAGGATTAGACAGCTGTGACCATGAAATTTAGTAAGGGATATATATATTATATATATATATATATGATATAGATATCTATATATATATGCGCACTATGGTCTTCCTGAATTTGATCTGTTACTGAACGTTTTGCTTTGTAAGAATCCTCCCCTATTGCTCTGCACTATGATGTGCCTTAGCTCAAAGGAGCTCTAATGGCATTAGAGTATCATAGGCATCAAATCCTTACGGTGATCATAAGCTTCGTGTGTCACAGAGCTAAAGGACCAAGAAAGGTGTAATGGAACCAATGCAAATAGTGATACTATGCATACTCAGCAGGCTTGTGTCTGGGCCATTGGAGTGCTTTTTGCAATAAATTTCAGAGAAACGCTCAGTTGAAAACGTAGAATTTATTAGCATCCACTCTGGGAATTTCTCTACGGCTTTCTAACAGACACAGGCATGAGTGCTCATGTCACTTTTTCCAAAGAAATTAGCTAACAGCATAATCTAGATCAAGCAGATTTTATGAACTCTATACACATATGCCAACCACACAGCTGTTTTCACTCTGCCCTGGACAGGAAAAATGCATGAACATAAATACATCTGTAAGAAAGAGGTGCCCCAGGGCTTTCATTACCTTCTCCTATGTCCTTTACTCACTTCAATGCAGACTGCAAAGACGAGTATAATTCTAAACCAGCTTGCACATTGAGAGATTCAATTTGGAAAGGCTCCTCTTCGTTTGAGATTATCAAACTACAACCCTAATGGAAATTTAAGACATGTGCAGAAAGCAGACATTTATAAGCCACCAAGACCATTTTGAAAGTTTGAATTTGGGAGATAACGGAAGCTCAGTTTAAACTGCTTCCTCTCCAGTACTGTGCAATTTAAACTGAGCTTCTCTCCGTTTTTTGAGATCTCAAACAAGGGCATGAAGGATCTTCACTCTTCCTATGGCCTCAGCTGAGGGTGGTTTCAGAAAGTGGATGCTAAACACATTACTAAATGGACTTCTAGGAATTCCATGACGTCCTGAAGTAAAAAGCCAGGTCAACGTGGTAAAATGTAGGAGGGGAACATAAATGCATATATTTTACACATGCTGCTAAATAATTCTCAAAAGTAAAATACTCCGAGAAACTTGGGAAGACTGTTTAGAACCTGAGTGATCTATCAGCAAATAAACAAATGAGAACTCCTCCTCCCCCCAGCCTCCTTCACCTTAAAATCAGCTCTCAAAGTAATGCCATCATGTAGCTATTTAGATCATTAACCTCTCTCCCCAGTCATGCACCCTCAGCCAAGATAACTTCTGAGAAAGGTGGCAGATGGTGGGTTGAGAAAATAGGCCAATTTTCTGTTTTACAAGAATAGAACATTTAAATTTTCAGGAGTTTAAAACCAAAACAGGAAATCTAAATTTATTGCTTTTTAATATCAGGGTTGAGTTAGAGGGCGAACACAGGAGATGGGATGGGAATAAAAATGACATGGGCAGATAGACCAAGCCTTTCTGAATGGCACCACTGCTATAGGAAACTAAATCCTACAAGGCCCCCTAAACCCCAACTCTGATAACTGGCAAAGCCATAACAATAATCAAGTCTTTCAAAAGGCAGAGGAAACTGGGTGGGAGAGGCCTTCATCTAAAAAAACTGACAGCACACCCTGTAATGATGGCAGCCACCAGGGCTGGATTCCATGAGATTAAAAAGACTCAGTTAAGTTCAATGCCAAGACAGCTATAGTTCAGGCAGATGCACTGCAAGCTTCCATATAGCTCTTCTGATGCATTTTAATCCTCATTTGCAATCTCTCCTATTGCAATTCTCGGCCTTGTGAGCACAAGCTGCCAATTGGACCAAACTGGTTGGGATTCTGTGATGTGACCGATTTATGACTATGGCCCAATCAAATTCATTCTGACTTGAGTCCCACGACAAGATTGAACAGAGACGAATCTGAGGCGAGAGGGCAGCCGACTAATTAACTGGGCCACTTCACCCAGGGTAGGGTCTACCTTAAAGTAATTAAAAGGGGATATGAGGACAGAATGTTTTCATGTTTGTAAAACTGGCTATCAATAGGAACAGCTGTAGCCTAGTACTAATTAAGAACAATGGGACATGAGTATTTATGATTTCTTCACATACATGCTTGTCAGTCAATCCCTTCAATAATACTTAAAGTACGGTACCATGTTAAAATATAACTGTCAGCAGCCCTGAGAAGCCACATACATAAAGTCATGGTAATGGAGTATAGTTGTGACTTTCTAATACTTAGTGAACAAAGTCACTAAATTAAGAACAGTCCCGTATATTGCTTACGAGAAGATTCAGTCTGGAGGTACAGATCAGCAGCTGGATTCCAGAGAGAAGGCAAGGTGCTCCTGAATCCACAGTTCCATACATGCTCAGTGGCTATGAGATAGGAAGCTAGTTCTATAATATGCACTTCACTCTACTGAGGACCTTTTGTTTGCTGAACATTCAAGGCTCTTCCAGGACTCCCAGCATAAACACACGCTCTTTGACACTTTTAGAATTTGTTGTACATTGAAGTGGGAGTGAAATATGTAGGTAGAAGTTGAAGGGCAAGTAATACTATAAACAAACCCCTGCTGGACAAAGCAATCTGCACTGTCTTCTTCCAAGCAATAGCCTCAAACTACTGATCACAGAGCCAAGTTGAAAATATTCTAGGTTTTGGTAGTGTGCATATTGACCTGTCTTCCTACATGGCGGATGTTTTTGGAATATGCCCTTGGATCTTATTACAGCCCAGCAAAACTCATCACAATTCACTAGGGTTGCTTTCCCAGCCATATACTCTTTGCCAACAGCCAAGGATGTGCGTCACTTGGAAAAGGAGCAAGCAACAAGGCCTCTCTGTCTAGAGGCAGGAGTTCAATGGGTGTTTCAGAAAACAGGTTTAAAGCATCTACATTTTCTTTTACTTTACAGGGCTGCCCCGTCAATGTATTTAACATATTTACAACAACAGACCAAAACGGCAGCTGTCCACAGGGAAAAGGTCCAAAATAAAAA
This sequence comes from Chrysemys picta bellii, assembly GCF_011386835.1. Classification (NCBI taxonomy): domain Eukaryota; kingdom Metazoa; phylum Chordata; order Testudines; family Emydidae; genus Chrysemys; species Chrysemys picta. The sequence goes on along the minus strand of NC_088802.1, from coordinate 41,651,348 downwards.
TACTATGCTTTTTAGCTTTTTGAACATTAGAGTTTCAGAAAGTATAGTCATCTCTGAGGCAGACATGCAAAGTTTCCCTCATACAATTCTGCCAGGGTATATCAATCCCAGGCAACTTCTGAGCCAACAGCCAAAAATCACAAATTGTGCTTAATTTTCAATGTAGACAACTGTTCCAGCAGGGATCAAACTCACATTACTTGCCATGGAGTTGTGACAAAAATCCAAGGCTCTAGAGATAAAGGTTGACATATTCTACTACTACGTTCCCACTCCTGCTGAGATAAATATATTTAAGTTGTTACAAACATCGACAAATCTAATTTATTTAAGGATTTAACTGCCACTGGGTCATTCTAGGCTGCCACTGTTGAATATACTTACAGCCAATAACTTCATAAAAATAAACCTATGCTGAATAAATGAAATTAGAAAAGGCTACAAAAGTTGGCATGGGGGTTTTTCTGCACATCAACACTACAGGCAGCACCCTACTTGCCCAGGCAGCTTAAATGAAGTGTTCCCTTCTGTATTCTATAGTCAATCCATAGACTAGAAGCAGCATCAAAATCTTTTCTTCATCAGTTCATGTGCAGCAACAAGACTTCCAGATTCCCCTCTCATGAGACTACAGCTTTGTTTTAAAGGGTGAGAGGCAGACACTAAATAGTTTTCAGGCAACTTTTACTTACAGTTCAAAGCCTCTCTATTTCCTGATCAGAACTAAAATGTAATCCTCCCTGCAAGGTGAACAGAAGAGGCTACAGGTATCAGGGCTGTTCAATTTTACTTTTGCTATTCAATCTCGTGGCTTCAGTCCTTAAACATCCTACACCCTCCCCCTAGCAGAAGAAACAGTTGTGTTATGTCTATAATTTATGGCATTGCATTTTCATGTACATTTCCTTCTCTTCAGGAAACCCAGGACAAGGGCAACATTGCAATCTAGTCATCCACGGTGATGTTGCGGAAGAGATAAGCCATGGACTCCCCATTGTGGATTCGTCGGATGGCTTCAGAGAGGATCAAACTGATATCCACAGTCTTTATCTTGGGGCACTGCAGCTTCTGAACTTCATGAGGAACTGTGTTGGTCACCACCACCTGCAGAGAGATAGAAAGGAAAGAACATTAAAACTGCCACCAACACATCAATTCAGATTTAACAGCTACCTAAGAATAACTCTGAAAATCAGTTGTATCTGAAGTTTCTCTGGTGTAACGGGGTGCTTACCCCGCTCCTGCCTGGAAGGGCTTAAAACAACCTTGGCAGAGGTCTGCAGCTCTAAAAGCTACTGGACTGATTGGGGAAGTAGCCACAGCTGGGCCATGCCCCAATCAGGCCCCAGCTGGCCCTATATAAGAGGCTGGGAGCCAGGCACTCAGAGTCTCTCTTTGCCTTCAGAGAGAGAAGGGCCTGGCTGCAGGGAGATAGACACAGGGTACCTGTAGTGGAGCAGGGCTGGGGAAAGGCTGAGGAGCTCCAGCCTGAATAGCCCCAGGCTGCGGCCTGGTAATAGGCCAAGGGGTACTGGGGGGTTGCAGAGGACAGCCCAGGGGTAGGCCAAGGCAGCAGGTCCAAACCCAACCTTACCTGTGATGAGTGGCCTATACTGCAGTCTGCCCCAGGGAGCGGGGGCTAGTTGGTGACTGGCAGTGGCCTTATTCTGAGGTGAGGGAGGGATAGTGGGTGGCGGTTCCCCAGGGAGGGGAGACCCAGCATGTGTGGGTATTGCCAGGGGGCAGCACCCAGAGCAAGGGGCACCGGGGTCCTGGGAGGGACACAGGGGCCAGTGCAGAGGGCGCTCCAGAGGCTGGTGAGCTAATTCCCTGGACAACCAGCAGGAGACGCCGCAGGGGTGAGTCCGCTCCTCTTACATCTGGGTAGTTAGAGGATTTGGGGTAGGTGTAAATATCACTAATACTATATGATTGAAATGGCAGATTTTCCAAGGCTGATCATTTGAAGAAAGGGCCAACATCAGTGATGCTCTGCATGAAGTTCCTCCACATGGACTAGCAAGTCTGATTACATCAGAGGTTCTTGACCACTCAGGGTGGAATATTGGATGGCTTGATCCAATAATACCCCACAAAGTCCATGGCCAGACAGGAGAGGCAGAGAAAAGTAAAATAAATATTACAGGAAAGCAAACACATGCACATGGGATGTGATGGAGAAGCAACCATGTGAACGGTTTTGCTAGAGGATAGCAAAGGATGCAGACTCACTGTACCAGCTCACTGTACCAATAAAATAGGTGAAGTCTGCCCTTTGGAGAAGTGTGGTATTAAAACAAATGCCATAAAATTCAGAGGGGGGGGACTGTCCCCTAAACAGAGTTTCTCTCCCAGAGAGTCTGGTGCCAAAGGCTCCTTTATTAAGGTAACTCAGCATAATTTCCAATGGTGGCTGTGCTTTAGACTCTCCATCCAGATAGGTATTAATAAGTTTATATGTAGATGGGAAATCTACATACAGGACAAGTATCAAAGGGGGTAGCCGTGTTAGTCTGGATCTGTAAAAGCAGCAAAGAGTCCTGTGGCACCTTATAGACTAACAGACATATAGGAGCATGAGTTTTCATGGGTGAATACCCATGCATCCGAAGAAGTGGGTATTCACCCACGAAAGCTCATGCTCCTATATGGCTGTTAGTCTATAAGGTGCCACAGGACTCTTTGCTACATAGAGGAACGACTCTTAAGGGGCCATATGCCTTTGAGCTAAATGAGATTTTCCATTCTCATCTTCTAAAAAAATGGATAACAACCCATTTCTGATAACTAGAAAGAAGCCTCATTTAATGTCCCCATTACTTTCACTCCTGGATCTATCTGGTCATCTAGCAAAGACCAGCTTTATTTTCCTCTCAAATATATGTAAATTTGATTAATCGTTTCACTCATGGAAAAATGAACATTAGTCTCAGGTAAAAGCTATTCAGTGCAAGCAGAGGCTAAACTTACCCCAAATAAAGCCCTGAAAAATCATCCCAGTCCCAGTCAGAATAGGTAACGTTAATTGCATGCTGAATTGTATGTTGGTTGGTTTTGTGATACAATTTTTACTAGGTAACAGTCTGTGATGAAAGTCATTTTACAACTGTGACCTGGAACCTTGCTGTCTAGAGGCAAAAAGCTAGTGCGTGAATCCATGTGGCCACCATCCAACCTTTTCCCATCTCCACCAGCAGTGACATACCTCATCAACTGCGGATTCCTCGATTAGACGGGGTGCATCTGCAGATAAGATTCCATGAGTGGCCATCACAAAAATCTTGTAAGCACCACGCTCTTTCAGGATTTCTGCAGCTGCTACAAAGCTTTCCACATCATCAATAATATCATCCTAAGAGAAACAAACCCCACAATCAGAACCAGGAAGTTACCACTTGAAAGAAGACAGACTTTGATCTCTTCACATCTATAGCAGCAGAGTCTGTATATATTTGAGGAAGTTAGTGTCTACCTTGACTACTGCTGAAGATCCTTTATACACCCAGGCAGAATACACCAGCTCTGATAATTAATGTAATTTTATTTATTTGCAGATATTTCTATAGTTCTCACCACTGTAGTATCAGAGTGCCTCTCACACAATTACTTAAATCTCAGCTCCAATGTGAGGTATAGAAGGAATCCCATTTTAATGAAAGGGAAATGTGAGGCACTGAGATTCTGACTTACTCAAGGTCACACAAGACATCTGTGGCAGAACTTGGACTAGAACCCAGAAGGGTCTTGGACTTTGTCTTGTATCTAAAGCAGAAGACTATGCATCCTCTCAATGATACCAAAACCCCACGTCACCCATCTCAACAGCAGTTCAGCAGGATGAATGGAGACCAGCAGTAAATGACTTCCATTGGGAGGTATTCATTTTTGGGTTCTGGTGTAACTGGGCAGGAAAATTTGAGGGTCCACATCCCCACGTTTTGACCACAGGGCTGAACACTGGATATTAACAGGGTCTGTCTGTCTTTCCTATTTAGATATACAGGAAAGCTGGAGAGAGTTGAGGAGAGGATGGAATGTGAACATTCATGTTCTGACACGATAGTGTCATGTCATTTCTACTCCAGAACAGAAATCCCAGCTACACGGAGGCATAAATATTTAGAGATGGGTTGGAGAAAAAGATCCCACCCCACTGCTCTTTCAGTCTCGTACCACAATGATGGCGATTCTTCCCCCAACATCTCCGACTACAGTTATTGGTGGCTTCTCTTTGGCCATCATCACTAAAAACAAAGCAAAGCCTAGTTAGATTCCATACATGGCAGTATTACTACATGCATATATCCATTTATTGCACTGCAGGACAGGCTCCCAATTTTTTCAATTAAACCTTGATGCATCAAGTTTAATATACATGTGCATCACTTCTTGCAATTTATATGTATATACCCCATAAGACCCCACAGAACTTCAATTTTATAAATCACTCTAAAAAGGGAGCTTAATAAGAAATTAAGAGTCTGATTTCCAGAGGCATCAAGCACCTGCATCTCACACTCACTTCAACTGAGCCAGCTGGTGCTTAGCATTTTTTTCCCTTTAAACGTCTTAAAATTCCTTGTCAAGGCAGCTGTCATGCAGCTGTTGGTCCAAGTGCAGCTCAAGCAGTGGTGCTATTCTCATCTTAAAGCGCACTTCTGCTCCAAAAAGTGACTAAAGATGGTGTTGTGGGCTTCCACATTTAGCTTCCTTAAAGGATATTATCAAATGTCCCTGGTTGCAAGAGGTAGTTTTCTAATTGCTAGCCATGCAAATTGATCTGGGGATCTGAGACTCAAGCTGGGTTCTTTCCTTCTCCTCTATCCCCAATAAAGTGTCCTGCAGACCAGAAAAGACCCTTTATGACACCTGCATGTGTCCAGGGCCGTCCTTAGGCATACGCACCAGAAAATTTGGGGCACCCCTGGGTCTTAGTGTCCACCCTTCCGCCTCTTCCTATCCCTGTTCTACCCTTCCTGCAGGCTCCCACCACAGCTGATTGCTGCAGCCTGGTGAGTCTTCCTCTGGAGGGGATCTAGTACTTAAAAGTGAAAAAGCCTCCAGCCTGCCAGACCTATTAGCACAACATTAAAACTGTTAAAGAGCCATTCAAGTGGTAATGAAGCCATTTAACAGGCATTTGCCAACCTCCAGGTATATACTGTCAGTTTCTGAATTTACTGACGATAACAGTTGTGCATTACTGTAATATTTACTCAGAACATATTAGTCTACAGGACCTTAGTTTAAAATTTGCTTTAAAAATATTTCATTAGTGTGTTGCTGAAGATTATAAAATCACGTCTCTAAGAAATCCTTGCATAGATTTTTAGATGCACAATCTGAGTATTCATCTTTAGCCTTAAATGCTTGGATCTTCAGACATAGTTTTTTAAATAAATCCTTCAAAAGACCACCCTTATACACATGCGAGCCTGGGATGCCGTTGGGCATAGGGGCACCAGTTTAATAATACTGCATAGGGCCCCATAAATCCTAAGGACGCCCCTGAATATATTCATTGCTTTCAGTAGCATAGGTGACTGGAATTTTGTAATTAGTATTCAAAAGAAGGACAAACAAAATCCAGCTCAATCTTAGCACTACAAACCCAACACAGGAGTAAAAAGCACTAAATACACTTATTACTAAATTCTGTAGATGACATATAAAAGGATCAGATGCGTTGAGTAAGAAGGTGCCAATCGCTCTCCGCCTCCACCCCCCACTCCTCCGACACACTTCAAGAAGCTGTGCTTTCATATGGATCTGTGGCATGCAGAAACTACATGTACCAACAGGAAACGCTCCATCTTGAGGCAAGCAGTGTCAATATCAAAGTGGAGCATCACATGCTGATATGTACTGTCTACTTTGCACTTATATTCTGGATTTAAAGACAAGCCAGACAGCCATCTGCTCCACAAACTGGATGTGGCCCTCAGACTGCTGGCAAGTTGTTAATAAATCCCTCACCTGAGCAACGATTGGCCACCCTTGAGCCAAGTACATTTAAGAAGTCCCTCCCCTGACAATGAACATTTTGATTTATAACACAAAAGTCTCAGGGCATGTGTAGGACACAAAAAGGATATCTAAGGGTATGTACATTGCATGAATCTGGTGAATGGATTTAAATGGCATGAATCGTTGCTCAAATGCAGTAGTAAGGAAGTGATACATATCAGCCCAAGCAAACCCATCATGAAAACTTTCATGTTACCCCATTTAAAATTCTACATATGCAACACCTTTTACATAACTCCTTTAGAAATGATTGAGGGGATTAGAGTCTTTTAAAATAAACTTCACTGATACTTTTTCATAGCCTCCCACTGTAAAGATAGGTGCTTCAATTACTATGATTCAATTGTACAGGCTTCAGAAAAGTTAAGAACTTTCAGACACCTAAAAAATGTTTTTGAATATATTGTTACAAAATGTATGCACTTGTCGAATACCTAGCATTCTACCAGGGAAGAAAGAAAAGCCTTATCCTATTACCAAAAAAAGGGATTTTAAGCTAATGGTAAGGAAATCACTTTTAGTCATACTGGATCAGGATATCTCACCTTAAACTGACTGAAAATACCCCTCTTGCACAGACTAATAGAATAGTCTTAAAATGATGTCTAAGATACTCTGTAGTTTGGAATGTTAGTAGCTTTGGCAGAGGTGGATACGTGGCAGAGTATAGGTGAGGTAGATTTAGGTGTATAATAAATGTAATTTATGGGAACCACAGTTTCAAATGTATACGGCTACTACATGAAGCATATAAAACAGTACAGTGTAATGAGTCTCATGTAAAGGACTCATTTTCCTTTAAACCTTACTCAAATTTTAAAAAGCCAAAGATTTATGTTTTGAACAGAATAAGTCAATCAGTGCTGAATTTTAGTTTAACGTCTCAGTTAGGCAGCTAGCCTGAGTCCTAACTGAAGTGCTCCTTGAAGCAGAGATTCCAGAGTCGCTCTAGAATTGTTTTCTACAGCTTGCTTGCCAATACATAGCGAGACAAGAGTGTAAAGGGAAAAACACAGTTCTCATGTAAAGGGGAGGGCAGGAGGAAGGGTACTTTTAATAAACCAGGATTAAACTTCACAAGAGATAAGCAGGCTAAAATATTTCAACTGCAGGCCCTACCTACCAGTTTTGATTAATTATTAATCTAGTTTAGATAACAAAACTCTTGGTAGGAAGGACTGAGTTATCAAATGCCCAAAGGATTACATCTGGCTTCCATCCCAACCTTAACATACATTCCACAGATGAACAGGGTTCTGCTTACAGCAGACAGGCCAGGGAGAATTCCTTTCAGAAGGATGGTGAATGGAGCTTAGAGTTGAAATTCAGCACTATTTTACTGGCAAACATGTAACTCTTCATCTGGAGTTTGCACCTTTGCATCGCATAACAAATGAAGTATTCCTTACCAGTAATTTCATTTCCAAACTATGCTCAGAGTTTTGACAGTCAGCTACCAATATTAGCAGCAATTAGTGTCCTTCCTTTTCTACATTTAAATGCTATATTTAAGCCTTTTTTTTTTTTTTAAAGTAGGGTAGGCAGCATGTAGACCTACCCGATTCCTAAAGAGCTGTTCTCCCTTTTTCTTGATCAATTAGCTCTGTAAAGAAAAGAAAAAAAAATTGCAAGCCAATATCCACCCATAACCACATCAAATCTCAAAAGAACTTCGATTGCTCCAATGTGAGGTAAAACACATGCCGAAGTCATTGTGGTCAATTTCTCCTTCTCCAAAAACCTTAGTCATAGTGACATTTACAAGTCAGAACTGCTGGGAGATGGTGGCTTGAAAAATTGCTCTAAATAGTAAGTGAACATTTTCCTCCCAGGTACAAAACCTTTGTTTCTATGTAGCTGAAAGTGGCAAACAAAGTTTAAAAAAAAGTAGGCCAGACTTGGATATCAGTTACTCTGGTGTAAGCCCAGAGTCACTCTAATTAATTATATTTACAGGGATGTAACCAAGATCAAAATCTGGTCCAAGGACTGCAACTGCTTCTGAAGAGTCAGGAAGCTGGTTTTAGCGTTTCTAGTATATATATATATTTAAAGGGTCATACACCAAATGAAGAGTAGTCATTTTTATAAGTAGGAACATGAAAAATGTTTCAGAGAATATGTGGAAAAACCCAATTGCTCAGCAAAAAGTCCTAATCTTTGTAAAGGCTTATTCCTCTGATTTAAGTGCTGGATACAATTATCACACTTCATTAAGAGTTAAAAAAATCATTTCATCTGGCATAAGAAAATGGAGTTAACCTGTGCTCAAACTTGCTGTTCTCATTCAGTGGCCAATACTTTTTAAGGAATATTGTGGTGGCTTCAGTTCAGAGGCAACAAAAAGTTATCACAGTTTGTGTGTGTTACACTTACATTCACCAAGTAAAATAATGCTGTATTTACAACAGGACAACAGAAGAACCAACGACAAATAGTTATGCAAAGTGATGCATCTAGATAAGTACAGATTTTTCTTTTATGCCCCCGTTCTAAATACAGAAGAGGAAAAAGCCCCACAAGTTCACTCAGTTTTTTTGCCCTAGTGCCTTTGCTTATGACAGCCTGGTTGTTGGTTTGAGTGGCATATTGCTTACATACATCTGGTAGCAAGCCAAAAGGCTACCTGAACGATTTAACACGTTACACACATTTTCAGAAGGGAGAGTCAGCAAGCACAAACTTATGTGCATTTGTTAAAGCACAACAAGCTTGAACACAAAGGCTCCATAAACAGCTACAAATACAAAACAGAACAGCCTTATGGGGATGTCCTGTATTAAGGGCTCAAAGATTTCTGGTATTTTGAATTTTTAGCAGAGCAGTTTAAGAAGTGCAGTTAAAAGTGTCCAACTATGGCACTTTAATACAATTCCACTTTCCCATGTGTCGCTGAGTCAAACAGACAGTGGGTCCTGTGATGCGCTCTGGCAGGAGGGTAAAACATGAACCAGGAGCAGGACCCATGAATTAAAGGCAAATAGTCCCATAGGAGCTAGTGTTTGGGCCAAGAGTAAATGTGGCTAAGGCCAGCTGACCCACCAGGAAGCCCACCCACAACTGCATGGACCATAGTTATCTTTGTAGAAGGCCATGCAACTCCATGTAGGTCTCTGAGTCCTACTCCCACTTAGGTCACATCCACACTGCAGCTGAGAGGCGTAATTCCCAGCTTGGGCAGACATTCACATGCTAGCTCTGTTCAAGCTCACACGCTAAAAACAGCAGCATGACTGTGGAGGCAAAGGCAGCAGCTTGGGCTAGCCCCGACTACATATCTAGTATCTCAGACAGGGTTGTACTTGCATGGCTAGTCTGAGCTGCAGTGACCACACTGCTATTTTTAGAGCACTAGCTCTATCACAGCTCGTTATGTACGTCTACCGGAGCTGGGCAGTATACTTCCCAGCTGCAGTGTAGATATAGCCTTGGACATAGACACCATTCTGTCTGTTCAACCACCACTCTAGCTCACAAAACTGGAAGTTCGGCACCAATTTCTGGTGGGAAATCCACACTCTACAGAAAGGAGCATATGTCCAGGTGAGCGGCTCCTTCCCAGGAATACCCCAACTTTCTAGTGCCTACCTTATATCCAGAGGGGCTTCTACAGAATCAAGGGTGTAATTCTGGAGACTTTGCTCCCTCCTTTGACAACTAAGGAAATTTTCTGACCCTTCTGGCTCAAGGGAACCCAAGTTCTATGTTAGTAGTGTATGCTATGTTTTATAAGACTGTAGGAGAGCTAGTTAGAGTCTATTCTGCTTCACCATCAAAACTAGCAGGAAACTTCCACGTCCGGTTATTTTTGTTACTGGTGCAAGAGGAAGAAAAAAAATCCAGCGTTATTCAGAACCTAAGGTTTTGCTAAAGTGGCATTTTGGAAAAACCTCTGGACTTGTAAACAGAACTAACTGGATCAGGAAGAGTCAGAGGATCGATACAGGACCGCAATATGCCACTTTTCCTAACTCCAACTGCACTTTAATTTTAGCACAGCGAAGAGCAAATACATGGTACTTGCTACAAATTACAGACTTTATGGATTTTTCTTGAAACAGATACTTCTTTGTTGTTTTGTAGCATACCTAACAGAGCCCAGCACTTGCTCAAAACCAGGTAGCAAGTAAGACTCGAAGGCTGCAGAGAATCAACAAATAATTTACATAGCACTACTACTGGCAAGGAGCAAGGCTCACCCCAGAAATTTACCCTGTGTTTCTCCTTTTTAGTCAACTTCAGAGTAGCATAATTTGATTGTTTTACATTTGTGTTTCAGGCACTGAAGAATGCAAGGTAATTAGTCAGGCATCAAATTTCTAGGATGGATAAATAAGGAGGAAGGTGAGAGACAACAGCTGAGCTCATGTCTTGATAACAGTGGACTGAAAATATTTCTCCCCTGAAACCATAACTACACTGGATTGGACAAACTTACGTGCAGGCTACCAGTAAGGAGCCCTCAATTTAAGCCCCAAATCTGATCTACCTTAAGTCTGTTACAGAACCACAAATGTAGGGCTGAAAGGGACCTGGGGAGGTCATCAAGTCCAGCCCCCTGCACTGAGACAAGATCAAGTAAAAAACCTAGACCAACCCTGACAGGTGTTTGTCCAATCTGATCTTAAAAACCTCCAATGAGAGGGATTCCACAATCTCCCCTGGTAACCTATTCCAGAGCTTAACTACCCTTGTAGTTAGAAAATTTTTCTTAATATCTAACCTAAATCTCCCTTGCTACCGATTACACCCATTACTTCCTGTCCTACCTTCAGTGGACATGGCAAACAACTGACCACAGTCCTGTTTACTACAGCCCTTAATGTATTTGAAGACTTATTATCCGATAAAGAATCTCTTCTGGATTTTCAAGTTCTTTAAAATCTGCAATCACCATCAACGTAAGCCTTGACGCAAGATCTACATGCTCTATCCCTGGGGGGATTCTGCGGGACTGTGCCACCTGCAGAACCCACCCACCCCCACTTCCCCCTGCAGATTTCCTATGTTTCCCTGCAGAAAACGGTAGGGAAGCAAAGGGAAGCCACGTGGGGGTGGGTGGGGACCATGAGTGCAGTTTTTTAGGGGGCACACAGGGTTACATGCCACTGCCCCCCCTCATTCTGCAAGCGGAGAGCTGCCCAGTGACAGAGGCTGTCTGGGTCCCCGCACAGCTGACTCTGCAGCTGAACGGTGCCTCCTGGGTCCTGTGCCAGTGGTGCTTCCCTTCTGTGTGCCGGGAGCCTTCCTGTTTTCTATTCTGCAGTGGGGCTGGGTGGGGTGGGGAGAGAAGAGGAGGTGGAATAGGGTAAGGGGAGAGGAATGTGGGAGTGAGGAGAAGGGGATGGAGAAGAAAAGGGGATAGGGGCATCACAGGGGGAAGTGGGAGCCCAGCATGTGGCACCTCCTCAGCAGTAGCTGGGGCTCCTCCGTTAAGCAAGCCCATTGAACTCTCACCCTGACAAGCGCTACACCCGGACCCCTCCAACGAGCGCCCACACCCAGACCACCACCCCACTGATCCCCGACCAGCTGCACCTGGACCCCCACCCCATCAAGCCCCACTCCCCTCAGCACCAGGACCACCACTCCCCACTAGACCACGCCAGAACCCCCGCCGAGCCCCATCTCCCCATACCCAGCTCCCCCCCGCCCCAACCACCTTCACCTGGATCCCCTGCAGCGTCCCATTGCCCCTGCACCCAGAACCCCACAACAAACCTCTGTGCACCCAGATCTCCCACTGAAGCGCCTGCACCCAGATTGCCCCACACCTGGATCTCCCCACACGGATCCTGCTGGATGAGTCTGCCCACCCATACCTGGTGCAGAGGGGCAGGGTCCTGGGGCACGCCCAGCCCTTGCACTGTGTCAGGGTCATGTGCAGCCTCACTGCCAAGTCCCTATACTGTGGGAGGTGGGGGCTTCAGGGTGATCTCCCACCTCAATGCAGCCAGTGGCCTGTGCGCCCCACTGCTATGCTGGAGCCACATTTATTTATTGACAAATAAAATTTGCAGAATTTTAAAATGTGCGCATCATTTTTAGGCACTGAATTCCCTCAGGAGTAATACTCTACTTAAACTAACGAGCAAAAAACGAGGTATTCCACCCATACCTCGGAATCAAGGAAACAGACCAAAGCACCTATGTTAAATTTCAGTTCCCTTTAGAAACAGGAGGGAAAAATGCTTGCAAGAGGACAAAAATCATAGACTAACATTTGCTGTCAGAAGTCAAGAAGAGACTCCTGCTAGCTTCAATATGTCCTTTAAGTGTGTACTTGTTATACTAACACTTGTGACAATGACAATTTCCTTTGTACCCACTTTGTCTCAACATTGTAACTAGCTAATGCATGAAGGACATTGATCTCTAATCACCACATCAAGGACAAGAGAGGAACACACACTCTTGGTTATGTGTTCATTATCATTCTGCAAGCACTGGACCATCTATGCTATTGGTAACCTCTGCAAAGACAGATATCACTGAGCTAATCTGCTTGATGGAACGTTGCTTTCTGCAGCTGAGGTACCTGTCCATGTCTCCTCCCCTGCTTCCCTCCCCACCCACCACCTTGCTCTAGTCTCTCATACATACACAACGCATCCATGACTTTAAACCCTAACCTTAGGCCCAAAAACATGTACCTGGACAGCTAAGAGGGAAGGGAAACAGTTGGATTTTTTTCCCCTTATCAGTACTGCTACCACTGTTTGAATCCTGATGTTGCTAGCAGGATAGTAGCATAGTTCCTTAGAACAGTTTTTTTTAGGATTGTGGACCTAAAAACATTATAAAACTGTGCTGTCGGCTAATACAAGGGTGAGGATAGAGAGAGAGCATACAAGGTAGCATTCTGAGTTCCAAAAGTTCTTAGAAAGACCCTTTATTCATACTGACCAAACAAGTCATATTAGAATGCTCCCAGAAACAATATCTAAATGACACTAACTAGCAAGGTTTTGTTCCCAGTACAGACAAGGCTATTATAAAGGCTGCTGTAGTTCTAGGGCATAGCCTCCACATTCAGAGGACAGCAGCCAAAAAAAAAACCAAAAAAAAACCGACTGCACCCAAAAGGAGAAAAGGGCTACCCACCCAACAATCTCTCAGCTCAGTGGCTATTCCCTTGCAAATTTCCCTTTGGTATTTCAATAAGATGGTTAGAAGTCAAGTTTATTTCATTAATATGAATAATTTTGCCACTCACTGATGAATAAATGCTGTCTCTACATTGATGTTTGTCACATTCTCCCGGCACTAATGCCAGCTGAAGCTGCACTGGGACTAGTGTAACAGTGGGAGATTTGACAAAGACCTCAGCGTAGACAAGGTCTTCAGATCTAACTTCAACCTTGTCTACATGAGAAGTTGCACTGGTATAGCTTATATCAGTGGTTCTCAAACTTTTGTACTGGTGACCCCTTTCACACAGCAAGCCTCTGAGTGCGACCCCCCCTTATAAATTAAAAACTTTTTTATATAAATTTAACACCATTATAAATGCTGGAGGCAAAGCGGGGTTTGGGGTTGAGGCTGACCGCTTGCAACGCCTCATGTAATAACCTCACAATCCCCTGAGGAGTCCTGACCCCCAATTTGAGAACCCCTGTTTTATATCAGTAAAATGAAGCAGACAGCAAGCTCCCATCACCATGCCTTCCCGCATTGATCAAAAGTTAAATGGAGACGGAGTGCTAATCTTACAGGGCAGTTCTAGGCCAGAGTGCACAGTGGCATTTTTGACAGTTGGGGGAGAGTGGCGGCCGTCATCCATGTCCTGCTCCGTACACTGAGCCTCTCCATGGATCACTGCTAGTCCCAGACGCAGTCTCTCGGCATAAGACTGAGCCCTGCATGAAAACCAGAACAGGTTAGAGGGATACATGAGAACACCTCTGGAAAGGCCCTCTGGCTTGGTATACTTTTTAATCACACATGTTTAATCCTTGTGTACAATCAACAGGGGAATTTAGGACTCTACCACTCAACTTCCAGACAAGCTCCTTCCACTTCCTAGCAAAATGTGAAGGATTGGTGCTAGGGAAGAACTGCCTTTTCAAACCCATCTTCTTCAAATAGCTCAACGCCCAGTACCTCCCCTCTTCTCTATGACTCTTTAAATGTGTGAGAAGCTCAGACATTCTCTAATACCCAGGTAAATAGAAACTGCTCAATACGCCAGCTGTTGGGAGCTCTAAATCTGGGCATTTCCCCGCCTCCCGCCAAGTGCAAGGGTCAATTGTGTGACAATCCAGACACTTGCACCTCAAAGGTTGGCAGCACTAAGTTTGAATCCAGCATTTTACTGCAAAACAGTTTGACAGACAAGTTTGTTGTCTCAGTTAGGAGACTCTGCATTTCGACATGCACTCCATACTACCAGATCACAGCAGGTTTTATCAAACGTACACCCCGACAGCCAGGAAGAGTCTATTTACCTTTTCGCTGCATCAGGGGATTTGGCGACAATAACTGCATTTCTGTAATCTGGAATCTGGATTAAAAAGAAAAAGGTTACTAACATGTAAGTAGTGAGTCTAGTACTAGGTACAGTACTTGTTCCTAACTCATTACAATTTGGGTGAACAACAATTGGCTACACATCTTTACAATCAAGTGCAACAGTTGGGGAACCTCACGCTGTAGTACTAATAAAAGGAGATAATTCCATGCCAACACCAGTGATATAAAGAAGGGCAGTCAGGCATTTGTATATAACCTGCCCCACAATAGAACACAGTACTCAAATTAAACTTTAATACTCAGAATTCTTCATGCAATACAATTAGGTCATGGAACTCACTTCTAAAAAGACATTTTGTAGTTCTACACCACCTTTCTTTATTGGCTTCAACAACTGTACAAAGTGCACACTGTACTTCTTTGGGTACATCTACATTGGATGCAGACATACCTACACTAGCTCTGATTGAGCTAGCGTGCTAATGACAGAAGTGTAGCCATGGTGGCACAAGTGGCAAGATAGGCTAACCGCTTGAATACTTAGGGTTGGCAAGCCTGGCCCAGCACAAGCAGATGCACTAGAAACAGAAGTGCACTAGCTTGATCAGAGCAAGCATGAGTGTAACTACCAGAGACAGAAGTTACACTTCCAGCTCCAGTGTAGACATACCCTGAAATGGAGGGCAGAAGCCAAGTGGTTCACAGCATGGGGGGGAGGGGGGGGGGGGGGAGGAGGGTTGGGAAAAGATTTTTTTTTGGTCCAAAGACAACCGAGATCAATCCCACTTTTTAAGGAACGGGCCAGACATGGAAGATGCACTGTACTCTACTGATCCTGAATGAAGGGATGAGTTGATTCTGCCAGCATTTAAATGTGCTGTTCCAGAGATCCTGGGCACTCTACTAAAAAGAGTCACTCTTGCAGTCTGCATGATTTTGCTGGGATCCAAATCATACTTTCTGAATAAATAAAACACATTGCCTCCCCACCTTTGCATAGCACTGCTGGAAACAGTATAGCATAAAGTCCAGCTATAATTCAGCTCACCAAAACATCCACTTCACAGTGAGAGAAACAGCTTCATAGGATTTAAAAATGATTAAAGGCATGAGTAAGAATAGTATCTCAAATGACACCAAGAAAACAATTGTCTAGAACAATGAAATTCATACTTCAGAGCATGGCCTTATCTCCAGTTTTGATCAGGAAATAGTTTCCAGCCTGCTACAGTATTGCACAATTTAGTCTATTTCACACTTTCCTGGAAAGCATTTGGTATTGTTCTCGGTCAGAAACAGACTACAGGACCAGACTGACCATCAGTCTAGCCCAACAAAACAATTCTTGTGTAAGCAACGGAATGAACAATGCTATATCATGTCAAGTACAGGTTAAATGCAAACAAGTAGAGAGAAAACTAGAGTAACCTTACTTCTTCCTGTATATACTGAAGCAAGAAAGGGGATGCCCTTAAGTTGTCTACTGGAAAGCTGAAGAAGCCTTGGATTTCCTTTTGATGAAGATCCATAGTGATAATGTGTGTTAAACCTAAAAACGCAAAAAAGAGTGAATCACCAAATAGCCTCTCCTATCCTCTGATACAATTTCTGGAATATATGATCTGTGCATCTCCAAATTTCATGGTCTCTAAATTATCCTATGTCAATATATTGTATGCCACATTTTAACAGATGTATAAGCTGGTAGAAGAAAAAGCTTTGAAGCAAGTACTGAGAACCAGCCACACTATTATAAAAAACACAGCACCAGAAAGAGCATAGCATAGGCAGGTCAATACAGCATTCCTAATCAGATATTTGTGACTCATCCCCAGATACAACTGTAAAAGACAGCTGAACAAATGTTAGTTCCCCCAACGTAGGCCGAGGACTTGGGGACAAGTCCCCAAGTGTGAGGGGGGAGGTAGGGAAGGGCAGTTGATTCCCAGGGGTGCATGGTAGTTGAACAAGTTATAGAGGCTAAAATTCCTGCTGCCTCCTTGCACGACACACTCACCTGCTTTAGCCAGCATAGAAGCTAGCAGTTTGCAGACTATGGAGCCCCTCTTCCTCATTTTGCTTTGTTTGCTATAGGGGAAGTAAGGGATGACCCCAATAATATTCCTGGCGCAGGAAGTCTTCAGTGCATAAGCCATTATCAACAATTCCATTACAGCAGTGTTCACATCTCTAAGAGAGGTTTGAAAACCATTCCAAATATTAGTGTAGAAGAACTCTGATAACAATTCCCTCCCACAGTCTCTAGCTTCTTTGCTTAGTGTTCAAAAAGTAATTTGCTTTGAGCCTTTTTTGGATTAAACCCTCAATTTTTGTTGCTATGACTGTCACATGTGATTTGATAAAGCTAAACAGACTTGAGAGCTACCACTTCCCACACTTAACTCTTATCCCTTCCTTTTTTTTGTTTACAGCCTTCCACACCTTTTACTGCTCAGGCTGTCAGAGAAAATGAGGTTCTGCTCTTGTGGCATTTATTGAGTTAAATATACTTAAAACCATAGATCTTCAATCAATTTTAACAACAAATCAAGCTCTCTGACGCAGAAGTTCATCGTTACTATTTATGCTATTTTTGCTATGGAACTTAGTGGTATAGTAACTCAATGCTTGTCAAGGTGCCTAAAAGGAGGGAATTTGTTCTACATGTGGCAGTTGGTTTTACATAGAAATAAATTATCTTAGATCAACACACCCTGCTGTAACTTTGTCTGGAAGAAAAAGTTTCTTCCAGAAAGTATCAAAGCGATATCTTTCTCTAATACTTCATTGATCTCTACATTAGTATTTTGTTTTGCTCATTGTTAGCAATGAAAATGTAAATGAGCTTTACTGTGAGAAACAGGAAGCTCTGAAGGCTCAAATTGCATTACAGAGGACCATGATAAAGAAGTTGGATCTTCTGGCCACAGCAGTGTGTATAGATCCCATGAACCAGTGCCTCTTGAAATACTCTCAAAGAAGAGAGATCAGATCTTAGGCCACAAGTTCTGACAGCATATATTTAACAAACTCCCTCCAAAATGATTTTTTTCTAATATATATGCTCTATTTCAAACAGGTATTATTTTGGGGAAGTTCTATGGCCTACGTTATACAGGATGTCAGACTAGATGATCAAGGTAGTCTCATCTAGCCTTGGTATCTACAATATCCATTTTTCCACCAAAGAGAGAGTGTGCCAGCAGAATACACAGTCAGAACAGGATCATAATTACAAGCTACTTCCTAAGAACTAAAGGACATAGGTAGAGCCCTGCATAGATATAAAAAAGTGGATCTGCATCCGCCAGGATCAATCACGATCCGATCTGCAATCCGACTTTTACCTATATCCACATCCGCACCCTCAGCAGCAAGCTGTCTCACACCTCACAAGAGCTAGCTAGCGAGGGGGGGGGATGGGGTCTTGCAGGGAAGAGGCACCGCATGGGTGGGGACTGGGGGTAAGGGACAGCGCGGGGGTGGGGTCTAGAGGAGAAGGGGTGGTGCAGGGGCAGGGGCTGGGGAAGGGGCATTGCATCATGTTCTGCTCCCTTGGGCTCACGAGCGACAGCAGCAGTGCGTGTTGCATCACAGTGGAGCAGAGGGGTGCCGGGCCGGCCGGGTGTGGGGCCCTGCTGCCCAGAAGCCAGCGGGATAGGCCTGGGAATGCAGCCAGCGCTGCCTGAGGAGCCTGAGCTGCTGGACAGGAAGCAGCATGGCAAGCGGGTGCTGGACAGCCCTGACCCCGACCTGCTGCGCCTCCCAGGCTGCCCGAGCCAGACGCCGCGGGCCAGGTGCCACCAGTGAGTAGAGACCTGCATGGTAGTAGCTACATCTGATGCACTATCCGCAAAAATGGTCTGCGGATATTAAGCGGATATGCATGCATTTGCAGGGCTCTACACACAGGAACTAACATGCATGCAAGGAACAAGACCTTGAATCTCAAGTTCTACAAATCAGATTTTCTATCTCTAGTCTAATACCCCTGTTGTAATACATCCTTTTGGGGATTTTTCTCTTGCTTCCATCACTGCCCAGACACCAGATGCATTCTATTACTGTTGCAACAATTAACATTTCACGCTGAACATTTTGGAGGGCAATGATTTTGTAACTAATATGTCATCCTTAGCAGCCTGTATAGTTAAGTTGGGATCTGAATCATGGAATACTTTACATTTACATTGAACATTTTAAGGAAACATGTGACTTCCCCTCCCTTGCCCAGCTCCAAGCCGTGCAGACGTGATATTTTGCTTGGAGGCCAGCATCGCTGTGCTACTCAGGTTTTCAGGAAATGAGAGGCAGGCTGCATCAAATCACCCTATCAGTGCTAAACCCCCCAAGCAACAGCTTCTATTGGGTAGACCCATAGAAAAAGTGGTGTACAGTATGTGAAATATTCACAGATCATGACAGAGGTCTGTGAGAAAGACTCATCTTGCCTAACTTGTGCCATGTTGATTGGACAGCTATGCTTTAACTACACAAATCTTTCCTTGAGCCCAGTTTGGATGAGGAGACAGTCTAGCACTGTGTTGCTTTCAACTGAATATGGTGGGCTTGTTCACCAAACATTCTATCCTATCCTGCCAATAAGCTTTGACTCAGCTACTCAGGACTGAGACAATTTAGAGCCTTGTGGAAAATATATGCACCACAGGGTGGAAAATCCAGTAATATCCTTAGAACAAAGACAACCTTACCTACCCTATTATACCAGCTATCATGGGCAAATTCTCAAATTATAAATCAGTCCTGCAATAGGTCACCAATCTTCACCCCATATATGCCTGCTTTTGTGGGGTACAGAACAGTTGTGTAGTCATTTGGTGACAGAGCCTAAACAAGTAAAGTGAACCAGCTGTCATTAGGGTCAGAAGGGACCATCATGATCATCGTCTGACCTCCTGCACATTGCAGCTATGCTGGGCAAGAGGAATGTCATGGTAAAACCTCAACTCTGAGACTTCCATGAATAGAGCCCTGCAAATCTGCAGATATCCACGTCATATCCGTGGACCACTTTTGCGGATAGTGGATAGGATGCAGGTACCACTGCGCAGGGCTCTACTCACCAGCGGTGCCTGGGCTGCAGCATCCGGCTTGGGCAGCCCGGGGGGCGCAGGTGTTCGGGGTTGGCGGCAGAGCCAGTGGCTGGGGTTTGGTGGCAGGTCAGAATTGGGGCTGTCCAGCACCCACTCACCGCACTGCTTCCTGTCCAGCAGCTCAGGCCCCTCGGGGAGCGCCAGCGTCCCCATCATGGCCCATCCTGGGAGCACTGGCTGTGCTCCCAGTCCCAGGCCCATCCTGCCAGCTCCTGGGCAGCCCCACTGTGATGCAACACGCACTGCTGCTGCCGCCATGTGCTATCGCTTGTGAACCCCCCGGCAGGAGCACTCAATGCCCCTTCCCCCCAGCCCCTCCTCCCCGCGCCGCCCCTTCTCCATGAGACCCCACTTCTGTGCTGCCCCTTACCCCCGGTCCCCAACCTCAAGCTGCCTCTTCCCTGCAAGACCCCGCCCCCCCATTTGCTCCCTCCTCTCCCCCTCACTAGCCCTTGTGAGACAGCTTGCTACTGTGGATACAGGTAAAAGCCGGCTAGCAGATTGTGGATTGATCCTGGCGGACGCGAATCCACATTTTTGTATCTGCGCAGGGCTCTACTCATGAAGTTGTCTTCCACAAGTCTATTGCAGCTCCACAGAAGCCACTGCAGGCATCTCAGGCTACTGATTACCGCCCTTCATCCAGTCACAGCATTCTGCCCACACTGAGTTCCACTTTCCCCCTGAACACCAGGGTACCGTCCCTGAGAGCACGGAGACCAAGAGTTGTCAAAGTGACATTCCATTCAACTTCTGATTTGTTTCTTGCTTGTCAAGTGTTATACAACTAACTAGTCCCACTTCTTTATCTCCATTACTTCCCCCATCCTCTAGAAATGAACCTCTATTTGTGTTTCTTCGTGAACATTCTGAGTATTTGTTAGCCTGCTGGCTCCATCAGCCTGCATATACAATGGTACTTCGAGACAAGAAAGCTTTGTTTGCGATGAAACATCCAGCCAAGAATTATATAAAACAACCCCCTGCCTCTCAGAAAGGCAAACTAACAAAGAACCATTTATTTCCTTCAGTGGCATAGCCATGTCAGTGGGGCTGGGAGGTGAGAGAAAGATGCTATCGCTGTTGCATTTTTGGCTTTAAAAAACAAAAACAAAACCCATGTTTAAAGGTCACTTTGGAACTTTGTGTTTTATACCACCTTCTCTTGAATTATACTCTTACATCACAGGGAAAAAAAACCAAAAAAACAGATGAGGGTTGAGTACCACTGATTTTGAAGGCTTCCGTGACAGTGGCTAGGTTCTCCTTTTCAGGAAACCACCCCATATATGACAAACGGAACAGAACTGAGGAAGAAGAAGAGAAACTACTGTGGTGAGTAAATAATTTAGTAGATTGCACAAAAGCAATACACTCATTTACGTGGCTTGTCACCTTTGCCTCCTTATGTCTATGCCCTCTCTCCTTTCTGGAGGAAGTACTGCACTACTACTCATTCCCTAAGGGCCTGCACCAAAGTTGTTCAACAAACTGTATTACTCCTGGATTTTTTGATCATCGCCATGAATCATATTTACGCACTCAGCTCTTACGCCTTAGCCTACATACCTCCTCCTGAATGGCCTCTGCATCTAAACAGTTTCCCTGTTTACAGTATATTTTATCTTTCACCATTACTCCTGCAGTCTGGAGCCTTTGCGATTTTCCAACCTTTCCTTGTGAAATTCACAAAGTTATTTATTCTAGTTGTTTGTGATGGGGTGTCCATCCCACACAAGGCCTGATGGGGTTAAGGTGGGTCAACTAACTGCATAGGCTGCACCAGAAGGAGGAGCCACGGAGCGAAGACGACGTTCAGCTGCACAGGAACAAGAGGGCCCGTATAAAGCCCAATAGCTGAGAGTAAAGGGGGGCTGCAGAGAGAGAGGGTGCAGTCACTCAGGGTGAAAGAAGGCAAAGTAGGAAGCAGCCCAGGGATACAGCAGCAAGGCTTAAGATTACAACAAGCAGTCGAGGTCTGTGCAGAGTCCCTAGGCTGAAATGCAGTGTAGACGGCGGGCCTGGCTTCCCTTGCCAGACACTGGAGAAGTGGCACCATTAAGGGGCGGTGAAAGGGAAGACTGTCTGGGACAGTGGATCTCAAGAGACTTTGAGAACGCAGCCTGCCCTGGAAGGGAAAACTACAGGGACCTGACCAGCGAGCCAAGCCACGAAGCAGGACAAGTTGTGTCCCAAAACACAGAGTGACAGAGTACAACTGCAGAAAGGGGTGTCAGCCTGGCAGAGCTAATCCCCAGATGCAGCCAGAAGGAGGCGCTCCAAAGGTGGGTAGAGCACCCAGTGACATGGCTAAACAACTAGCTCCACTATGCAACACTCAACAACACTCCTGGAGCCTGGCAGCTCATTCCATTCACACCCCACTACCTTCACCTTAGCTTCTGGTATCTCAATTTACTATCAACTCTTCCATCTTTATTACTTACAGCATGATTACATAGTATTTGAACAATATTTTTATATCAAGTTTTGTGCTGCTGAGGAGTCTGTCAAGATGGGAAGTTGCTAAACAATAATCCATTCACTTCCTCTCCTCACACTCCTGCTTGGTGGACTTAAAATCTACTGCAGAATGGAGACAACCTTCAGCTTGTCCTCTCTAAGCCACGCAGTGAAGCACACGTGAAGCTGAAGAATAAAGAACCCTGTCTGCATCACAGTGGCTGCTCATTTGGAGGACAAGTCCTTTCAGCACTCATTCAAAGATAAAAGAGCAGAGATTTTTTAGACTGGAATGATCAAGTCAGGTCTGGGGAAGGGCAAAATTCTTGACAAGTTGACAACAATTAGTGAGACATTTGTGTTTTCTCCTAAGTTACTGCCTGCTCAAAATTTGAGCTGTCATTTCCCCGACTAAAATCCGTCATCTGTCTCAGATTTACATAATCAGCAGTGTTTGCCCAAACACCCCCATTCTATTAGCTGGGGGAAAATAGTGGGTCTGGCTAATCAATCGGGGAGGAGACTCATTTCCTCACCTGTAGGTAAGTGATGCGAGAATGGCTTTTCTGGGAATAGACTATCTAAGGTATAGGCGGAATAGTTTTAAGAAAGGAACCCTCAGAGCAGCCAACCCTGGGGAAAAGATTCAAGCTGATCTTATGTTGTCATCTATATTTTTATTAATGAAGCCAAGCTTTAGGAAGGGGATGATTTGGACTTGTTTAGTATATGGACTGTGTTTGCAGAGCAGACTGGAAAAGGCTTCTGCTCATAGGATATTCCACCATCAATTTGTTCTTGAGTGCTGGTGAGCAATGCAACAACAGAATGTGCAACTTGGGGCAAAGCCCTGAAAGCACATGAGATTTTTCACTTTGCTCGCCAATAACAATGCAATATTCACCTCTGGTAATTTTACATCTTTAAGAATAGTATGAGACCTAACTTCAACTACCTTTTTTTTTAAAAAAAAAAATACTCCAGCACTGATTTTCACTGACTGCACTAATCACTTGACAAGAAACCAGCAATAAGTGCACACCTTCAAACTCGGCTCTTTGCCTTTGCTGACACTTCATCTATCCACCTATTCTACTGGAATCAAGCAAGATTCTCAGGGTAGTGGATGGTTTTCTAAGCCCATCATGACTTTCAGTATTTCTTTGCCCTCCTAACCCAAAGCCAGTATAGTCCAACCTAGAAAACAAGTAGACCCACCTGAGGAGGAATGCCCTAAAGCACAGGTGGGCAAGCATTTTGGTTCAAGGGCCACATCTAGGTATGGAAATTGGATGGCAGGCCATAAATGCTCACAAAATTGGGGACTGGGGCGCCGGAGGGGTTTAGGGCACCGGCTGGGGGTGCAGGCTCTGGGGTGGGGCAAGAAACGAGGAGTTCAGTGTGCGGGAGGGGCTCTGGGCTGGGGCAGGGGGTTGGGGTGCAGGGGGGGGGTAAGGGCTCCGGCTGGCAGTGTGGGCTCTGGGGTGCAGGAGGGTGAGATTGGGGGGTTCGGAGAGGGATCAGGGCTAGGGAAGGGGGTTGGGGCGCTGGAGGGGGTAAGGGGTGCAGGCTCCGGGCAGCGCTTACCTCAAGCAGCTCCAGGAAGCAGTGACATGTCCCCACACCAGCTCCTACATGGAGGCGTAGCCAGGCGGCTCTGTGCGCTGCCCCATCTGCAGGTGCCGCCCCTGCAGCTCCCATCGGCTGCCAATGGGAGCTGCGGGGGCAGCGTGCGGAGCCCCCTGGCTGCCCCTATGCATAGGAGCCAGAGGGGGGACATGCTGCTGCTTCTGGGAGCTGGGCGGAGCAGGGGCAAGCCCTGAACCCCACTCCCCAGCAGGAGCTCGAGGGCCGGTTTAAATCGTCTGAAGGGCTGGATGCAGCCCCCGGGCCATAGTTTGCCCACCCCTACCCTAAGGCCTACACAAGAGCCAGAATGGAATGGTACAATGTTGTGGAAGCACAGGAAGCCGTCAGAGCTTCAACATTAATTCAGTTTCACATCATTACAATCAAAGGAAAGGAAAGAGTAATTCAACCTGTAATGAAAGCAACAGCCCCTATTGTTGCTAGCTCTGCTGCTTGGTAATTGGAAGGCAGAGAAAATTACACATCCTGAAATGGAAGTGCCAATCAAAATCACGGAGCAATAGAGTCTGCAAGGACAACATAGCACAGAACAGACAAGTTTTCATTCACAGCCATCAGTTTTATTTGTTGTTGCTTGAAGTGGCACACTTAGCCTACCCGATGAAAAGCTTCTCAGCTGATTGTGGTACAATCAACCGATCCACTGGGAATTTTGAGAGCGAAACACCACCCTCCCAACAGAAATGGACATCAAGGCAGCAGCACTGGTAAAAACACACTATTATTGTAAGCAAGTAGATACAAAACCTCAGAACAAAATCTACTGAGCTGGACACTCCAGTGGACGGGATCCTCATGATCACAGATTTAAATTAAGCCAGAAAGTACCTACCTGGGTATTGTCTGTATAATGAAGATATCATGGCCCCGGACAGATTCTTTTATTTCAACTCTTGTTTCTGAAGATGACAGAAAAATAGTCAGCCCTAAGCTGCTGCTTGGGAATGAAGCAGATAACGCAGCACACTAATAGCAACTTTTTCCAGCAGGTCAGGAATAAGGGCCAGATAAAACAATGGAGTTTTAAAACCCACCCAATCTACACAGAGAAAATTTACATATCAGATCATAAAACAAGTGAGCCGGCTGGATTTTCCACAAGGCTGCTCTTGGGAACCAAGGAGTTTGCATGATGGAGCATTGAGATATTTGTAGTTACAATGGGATGTAATAAACAGAGGGAGAATTAGGCTGAACTGCAATAACTTTACATGGGGGGTGGGGGGGGGCAGGCAGAGAATTACTCAACTCCTACAGGTCGTTTTACCTCCAAAGAAGCATAAAGCTGTCCGGAGGTTTTCTATTTCCTTTCTCTTGCTGATGATAGCTGTCAACACCACACTCAGTGAACAAAGAAATATCAAACATGTAACAGCCTATAGCATTTTATGAATGGGGAATAAGCCCTTCTATCTCTTAGGGCGAGGTCAGCACTGTGCTTACAGGCTAGTACACAATAAAATGCAGTGCAGAATTCAAAGCATCTTTTGTTTTGCTTTTGAAGTAAGCAGACACTCTCCCCCAATTGGAGAGAGAGAGTTTCAGGTCAGAAATCAAAGTCTCCACTTAAACCATCTCTCCCTCGCCACTCAAATTTCAAGTTACACTAAGCCAACCAGCTCTGCAAGCCAGAACAATACTACTAGTGTAGGAAGGCTTTTCAAGCACTCTTTTTCCATGCATTCATGATAAAATAAAAGGCTAAGTTGGTGGGAAGGGGAGAGAAAGATGGGACAGGTTTAGCAGGTTGCGAAATTCAAAGTCCAATTATTTGGGCAACTGTGACAACTGAAAGGGATTTAGCTCCAAGAGATAATGATTTGCTGTACAGTGATGAAGGATGAATCTGTACCCTGAAGCAAATGTCCCAATTTAAAGGTTATATCACAGTAAACTCAAAAGCCAGCGAGCATGAGCCAAGACTCATGCAGAAAGAGTCAATCAATCAGTCACCATAAGTTACACTGGCAGTCTGCACAGATTGAAGAGCAAAACCTGAAAGCACAAGGAGTTATGGATGATGCTCTAACTGTATAAGGGCAGCAACTGAAATCCCAATAGCTTAAAATATCCATATTTTGACTGCTCAGGACTGAATCAGCACCCAGTGACGATAACCTCTTCTTGGGGTGTTTCAATGCAAAACTGGCTGAACGTTCCTCACTGTTGTGGCAAATAAGCAAGCCAACAGATATACTGCAAGGTCTTCTTGCTGACATATAAAACATTTATTGTCCTAGGACTGGAGGTACTTATAACAGTGTACATCATTCTATGTACCACAAGGCAACTGAGGTCAGCTGGGTGGTCCTTGCTCCATTTCAATCTGGTTTGGGCCCGGCTCCCTAACAGATAAGGAATTCTTCAGATGGGATCCTTTTCGTAACTGTCCATAAGAGTCCCTCACCAGTTTAGAAACTCATTGTATAGACTTCCACTTCAATCATTCCTCCTGTTTCTACTTACTCCTCTGTACAAATGGCAGTGGAAAATTGAAATGCTAAATTGCAGCTAGGCCACTGAGCTCTTTTTTTTGGCTAATAAACACATTTGTTTCAACAAAGCCCTCAGATGGTTGAAGACAGGTGCCCAAATACATTTAAATAAGAGATAAAGTTAAACAGGGTTCAAAAAAGAACTAGATAATTCATGGAGGATAGGTCCATCGATGACTATTAGTCAGGATGGGCAGGGATGCAAAACCATGCTCTAAAGTGTTCCTAGTGCCTAGCCTCTATTTGTCAGAAGCTGGGAATGGGCGACAGGGGATGGACCACTTGATGATTACCTGTTCTGTTCATTCCCTCTGAATCACCTGGCATTGGCCACTGTGGGAAGACAGGATACTCGGCTAAATGGACTATTGATCTCACCCAGTATGGCCATCCATATGCAACTTCTAGAGCCCTCTGAGTAACTCTTTGAATTTGCATTCTCTCTAGACTGAGACGACAGCACTGGTAGAGAGATCACCCAGTCTTTTATAGATGGGGAAATTGAGGCATAGACCAATTTACTGACTTGCCTAAGGTCACACAGGAAGTTTAGCAGAGGCAGGAATAGGAATGATCTCCTGACTTAAAAACACAAGATTGTCCTTTTCCCTATAATGTTTCTGTTACCTGGTCCCTTATTACACAAGTTTGGTTAGCAGATTTACCACTAGTTAATTTCTAAACGTAATAGTGAGACAGGCTTGCAAGCACAGTAACACTGACTCACCTCCATTGGTTTCCTGGTACACCGCAGATTTTCCCAACTCAACACCAAGACGCCTGATAAAAAGGGGGAGGAGAGGGTTAAAAATAGATTAAATTGGTTTGTTTTCTAAAGCATTGATGTTCTGAGGTATTAAATAGCTCACCACATGAAGTTTAGCCTTGTACAACATAGTATCAAATAAAAATTACAGCATGTGTAAATCGTTTATCAAATTACCAAATGGAGAATTAGTAAAAAAAAAAAAAAAAAAAAAAAAAATGCAAGCTGCAATGTTCAATTTAAGACATTCATTTTAAAAGCCATGTGTATTAAATGTGACTCTCAAAGCTCTTTACTTGTGAAGGTATTAAAAAAGGCCATACAAATTATCTAGTCTCTTCATGAATGCTACCATCATTCCCCTGCCAAGATACTTGTTTACTTTAATGTTATAAACAGTATGGTAGGAGGCAGAAGCAGTGCTGGGGCAGACTGTTTGGCTGCAGATTAATGATATAGCAAGAATAGTCTTTTCAGATTTATCAGATGCTATATCTCCAATGGTACAGAATGAAGTGTACTCTCAGCCAGAAAATACACATTTTAAAATGAAATGGGATAGAACCCAAATGACTGCAAGAGTCTTGTACACATTTCTTATTATTGACCTAGTATACCTGCCCCAACTGCACATAAGATTAATACCCACACTGGGGTCTATGAAAAAACCCAGAGTTAGGAGATTTCAATCTCAGAATAGAACTGTACATTGAGTGTGTGCTTCTTCGCAACACATTAACACACTTTTAAAAATTCACCCCACTGACCCATCTTCCCTTGCCATCCTTTCAGGGGCCCACTCACCTGTTTGGATTGATTTCATTTTCAAATAAAGTTTTCTGATTTTTCAGATTACTTTTTACATTTTTCTGATGTCAGAAATACATAAAACTAAAACCGTCCATTAGCAAGAAGTCAATTAAAGGCATCTATTTTTTATGTACAGATACACAGAATACAAAACATAACTGTCAGAATTCTACCTACTGTTATATAAAGATCCTTTTAACAAGGCTCTTAGGGGTATGTTGACACTGCAGTAAAAGACCTGTGGCTGGCCTGGGCCAGCTGGCTCAGGTGGTGGGGCTATAAAACTGGAGTGTAGATGTTCGGGCTTGGGCTGGAGCCCAGGCCCTGGCACCCTCCCCGTCAGTGTCTTAGAACCTGGGCTCCAGCCCAAACTCAAATGTCTACACTGCAATTTTACAGCCTCACAGCCCAAGACAGCTAACCCAAACCAGCAGCTGCTGTGTGGCAAGTTTTTACTGCGGTGTAGAAAGACTCCATTGTTTTATGAAATAGGTTTCATTACATTGTGTGTGTATTTAACATATTTCCAAATTAATTTGCTGTATTTAAAATTTAGCTAACCTAGAAGATAATTTGTTTAAAAGATATCTGATTACAGGTATAATTCATCTAGAATGCTCAGCTAAGGGCTTGGCTACACTCGAAACTCCAAAACGCTGCCGCGGGAGTGCTCTGAAGTGCGAGTTTGGTCATGGTGCCAGCGCTGGGAGAGCTCTCCAGGTATTCCACCTCCCCAAGGGGATTAGCTTAAAGCGCTGGAAGCACAGCTCCCAGCGCTGGGGCACTGTTTACACTGGTGCTTTACAGCGCTGTAACTTGCTGCGCTCAGGGGGGTGTTTTTTCACACCCCTGAGCAAGAAAGTTGCAGCCTTGTAAAGCGCCAGTGTAGCCAAGGCCTAAGATATCTCAATGACATGTAGATGCTCTATTTGGCACAAGTGTGTGTTTCAGCTCAGCTGAGTCACAGGGTAGTTAGATTGAGCCCCGAATATTTATGGCCTTTTCAGGCTTTTCAATGAAAAGGATTATTCACTGAATTACCAGTTGTAGTTTTGTGTTTAGTAAATACATTCTTTTAACACATAGGTTTTCCTGTTAGTTTCATGGATTTTTGCATAAATACTGCAGTTAGGAAACAAACCTCAAAATAAAGCTTATTTTTGAGAACACAATTATCTTCATGCTTGTGTAACAAGCCTGTTCTAGCCACAATTTTTATTGCCAATGGCCTATAGCCAAAAAAAGAGACCATAGTTAGCTGTGTAGGATGAGGGGGTGGTGGTGAAGTGCAGTGATGGTGCAGACATTCATCTACAAGGTGCTCAAGTGTCTAAAAATGGCTTCGTCTTCAAAAGGTCACATATAGCCAGAGATGTACTGAAAAGGAGCTGGTGGCTAGGATACTGTGGTTTTCGCCTACTCTGTGGGTGTTATTTGGATTTTGAACTGCCACCTGCACTGGACACAAGGGAATTCTATTTACTGTCTCTTTTGAAGGACAACACTAGGTGGTACTATCGGTCTGTGGTATTATTTAAGGGTAGAAAAGGAAGGTGAATGTCTCCGGTTTTTATTACTGCCCGGGGTCCACATGTATTGCTATTATATTGCTTTTCAACCATGCATATTGAAGTACTTTACAAAGGAAGATATCCCTTATCCCTATTTTACCGATTGGGAAACTGAGGCAGAGAATTTAAGTAACTTTCCCATTGCACCCTTAGTACTAGTCAGCAGCAGAACCAGGAACAGAATCCAGAGATGAATCCCAGTTCTGTGTCCTGTCCAGTGGAGCATGCTAACTGCTTAAGAGTGCAGGCAGACAAGACATAGGTCCCAACTCCTAGCGGAAGGGACACAGCAGCCTGCAGTGACCTAGCAAAGTTGGTCACCCAATAACAAGGTAGCTCCCTTCTAAGTATCACTGCTTCAACCTAAAGCCAGCAGCTTGCTATGCACAGCCAAGCTCTGATAAACCTGAATGGAGAGCTGTCAGGCTGTCTCAGCAAATGCAAGTCCTTCAGTTGAAAGACCTGTAGAGCATTAGCTTCCATTTTGTCACCTGATGGGATTCTGCAGCCCTCCTGACGACAAAGCCAGAAACTTAAAACCATGGAGGTTTGGCCTGCTACTGAGAGATTCAACTCAAAATCTAGAGAACAAAAAAACAAAAACAAGAAAAACCAAAAAACCCAAAGCATTGGAAAAAAGATGCAAGCTCTTTCTTCCATGAGTACACAGAAATTCACACAACCATTTTTTGGAGATACATGAATTCTGACTTCACAAACAGGCAATTTATTCTACTTTCTCCATTTGGAAAAGGTGTTCTGCTAAAGAGACTGTCACCCAGACCTGTAGCCAACCACTGATCTAAGGATAGTAAGCAATCTAAGCATATGGGAAGCCTTTAAAATACTTTAGCTGGAAAGATCTTAGCAAAATGCCGTTTGGAAAGTGGCAGATTCAACACTGCATAGTGCAAGAGAAATAAAGAGAAGGTTTGCCATGCTTTGAGAGGTTGCACTGGCAAGAGCCCAGTTACGCAGAGCAGGAAACAAGAGCCGGTTGCTTCAGAATTAATAGAGTAGACGATGCAAGCTAGGTTCTGCGCTGCTGAAATAAGAGGCTAAAAGAAGGCAAGTTAGCTCCCTGAACAAGTGATGGCCAGAGAGTCAACTTTCAGTGTAACTGAACTGGTGCAGCCTGGGTTTAGCCAACAGGACAAGAGAAAGTAAAAGTATTGAGAACACACTTGTGAATACTGGGATACTGTCATCAGCCCACAAACCCTACCTAAAGCATCGACTGCTGGGAAACACTGGAGAAGGCAAGAGTTGCATTTCAAGTTACCTTTTTTTAATACATAGACTATTATTTGTACAGCTTTTTCTCAGTAGTTAGACACCTGATCTGCAGTGATGCTGTACAGAGCCCACCAACCAATGGTTTCATAAAATCCAGGCAGTTCAGGCAG
This sequence comes from Chrysemys picta bellii, assembly GCF_011386835.1. NCBI lineage: Eukaryota > Metazoa > Chordata > Testudines > Emydidae > Chrysemys > Chrysemys picta. Next base: position 41,620,574 of record NC_088802.1, on the reverse strand, counting down.
ATTCAGGCCTTTATTACTTAAACTGAGTTGATATAAAGTACTCTAAGTTGGCTTAAGTGTTTCTACACAAAGGAGTTATATTGATTTTGTAAAATCAGTTTCTGCACACTTGTGTAGCTAAAACCTCAGTCTTCAACTCTGTCCTAAAAGGATGCTGATAGAACCCTGATCTACTCAGTTGCTTGTTTACCCCTTAAAGGCAGAGGTGGGGCAAGGGCGATGTCAGACTCCCTCTGGAAGGGCTGAATTCCACAGAATTACTTACTATCATTTATGTCAACAGGAGGTTTGCACAAAGGTCCAGGGTAGAATACGGCCTTACGGAATAAACTAATAGTTAGAGAGACAAGGTGGGTGAGGCAGTATCTTTTATTGGACCAACTTGTGTTGGTGAGATAGACAAGTTTCTGAGCTTATACAGAGCTCTTCTTCAGGCCTGGGAAACATGCTCAGTGTCACAGCTAAATACAAAGTAGAACAGATTGTTTAGCATAAGTAGATAATACATTTTAAGGGACCATTCAAGGTGAAGTAGCCCATTAACACCCCTCCAGTCATAAGGGGGAAAAGCACCTGGAGGTGCAAGATTGTTGAGGTCCCAGAGGCACGAGCATGAGCCTGAACATCTACACTTCAATTTTACAGTCCCCATAGCCCAGGTCAGCTGACAAGACAGACATGGTGTTTTTAATTGCAGTGTAAGTGCTACAGTCAAGGCCCTGTTAACTCCATGCCAAGATGGTACCAAATCTCCCATCTACAATTTTGTGACAGCAACCCCTACTTTCAGTGGCAATGTGAATTTATTCCAATACTCTGGATTACCCTCCATTCTCATCTCATCCTCAACAGCTCATAATTGAAAATATTCATTGATGTAAAGTTATTATTTTCAAGAATGGGCTTCTTCGCTATGCTGTGCAGGTGGCCTGGCTCCATTTCCCAGGCATCAGCTCTCCCAGTGTTATCCAGGTTACCTGTCTCACAACCTCCCTCCCCAGATGTGTCAGGGAAGCAAGAATTTTGTAGCATCAGCAGCTCACTTCTCTGGGTCCCTGCCTTGGCCGCTGCACTGTTCTCCAAGCAATTCAACTCATCAGCCTACAATTCTGGCTCCCCAATTCTTGGCTACAAGGTGAACCTCTGCTGCCTGGCTCCATGGAACAGTGCAGGGAGCATGCACTAATCCAGTTAACTCCACCTTGTGCTGGAAGATGGAGAACAGCTCCCAGAAGGGCGGACGCACAAAACAAGATGTCAGATGCCTGGCTACAGCAAAATGGCAAATTCTGCAACAAAGACACTGATCTTTGTGGCATTGCAGGAAAAGGTTGAATTCCACAGCCAAAGTATCATGGAGTCCACGGAGCCCTGACTGAGATAGAATGTGGCAGTTCACACCTCTCAGCTGATTCCGGCCTTTTCCAAACTCAGGCAGACACCACCACATTGGTTTATGCTAGGTTCACGTTTGAGGTTTTTGTTTTGTTTTTAAAGTGAGAGCTGAGATTCTGGAGTACAACTCTGCAGCATGGGGTGAATTCCGCAGCACTGTAAAATACACCTTTCCCTTTCTTTCTAGATTATACTGAAGATATTTTAAACTAACAGCATGGTGGGCTTCTGTCCACACATTTCCTACAACCTGTCATTTTTATTTGTCAAGTCCTACTTACAATTCAGATTTTAAACTCTTTCAGGTAGGGGTTTTATCTGTCTCCTGTGAAGCACCTTGCACAATTCTGTGCCCTATAAAACAGTAACAACTGAGAGAAGACAGTACAGCCTCTGCTTGATGGTACTTCATCTATATGACCAGGTAAAACAATACAGATCCTTACCACAAGCAACAGGTTAGATTGGGAGTTTTCTTCATTTTTTATAATTAGGTGTACAAAGACTCTTCATAGATGAATTAGCATGGGGAGGATTATACCTTCTGCATTTGCTTCCTCCACTCTATGACAGACACACCAAATGCGCATGGAACATTTACATTCAAGCCTCAATGTAAATCAGGATTTAATTTCAATGTTAAAGAGAAAATGCTGTTTATATTTGCAGCTGAAGCCTCCCAACCAGAATATAATTTCATCCTGACATTGACCTCCTGGTGACAACACCTCTTCATTAGCCTCTACTCAGTGAGACACCAAAAAAGGCCACAGTTTGTTCAAAATGGCCTGGAATGCTACGGATTGTAGACCATGCTTGGGCTGACTGAACAGGAGTGACTATGCCCTATGACCACGATAGCAGAGGGCAAAGAAATCCATAGCCTTGGCATGAGCTGCCTCCTGTAAAACTTCTAAATACAGTCTACAGTCAGCCATTCTTTCTAGTGCAAGAGCAACCCTGCAACAAGTCGTCTGATTTCTCTTGATTTTGAATGGGTGAAAGGGGAAAGATAAACAGTAGATAGTTTTCCTACTATACACACAGAGATTAGGTTTCATGTGATCAGCTCACATATCTGAGTAAGTCCTATTATCTCAAAGATACAAACCTGACTTTTCCCCTCACATAACTAGAGCCATGCAAATTCGTGGATATCTGCTTTATATCCGCAGATGCAGCTGTATCGTTTACCATCTTTGCGGATCGAATCCATTTTTTTTTTTAATCCATGCAGGGCTCTAGCGCAGCAGTTCTTAATGGGGGGGGGTCGTTTCAGGGGGTCCTCCCGCAGTGCTCCAGCCCCATCCCTGCGCCAGGGCTCCAGGCTTCTGCCCATGGGGCCCGGGGACCCCCTGAAACCACTGATGCCCGGTTGAGAGCAACAGTTCTCAAACTTCATTCCACCACAACCCACTTCTGACAAAAAAAAATTACTGCATGACCCCAAGAGAGGGGGGGACCGAAGCCTGAGCCCACCCAAGCCCCACCACCCCAGGTGACGGGACCAAAGCCCAAGGGCTTCAGCCCCAGGCGGGGGGCCTATAACAGCCCCGCCGCCCCGGGCAGTGGGGCTTGGGCTTTGGCCCCATACCTCAGGCTTCAGCCCTGGGGCCCAGCAAAATTAATGCCAGCCCTGGTGACCCCATTAAAACAGGGTCGTGACCCACTGTGTGGTCCCAACCCACAGTTCGAGAACCGCTGCTCTAGAGGGTGCTGGTGCGGATCCAAATTTTTGTATCCCCACAGGGCTCTACACATAACTGCAGACTTGAAAGAAGCTAAGCACCTGCGACTTCCACTCAAATCATCAGAAGCTGCAGGTGCTCTGCACCTCTCAGGATGAAGCCTCGTGGGCATCATTTGTTCTAGTCAGGATGATAATCCAACAGTTGAACCATTAGCATATGTTATGCAGATTCTCCCTTGCTCTTTCCAGTCTATTACTCATGAGTGAAGTTCCCCTGTGTGAGAGAAAGCAAGCAGAGAAGCATTATGCAAAATAAATTCCTGTTTGGTAAGGCTACTAACTCCATCCAAGTCACCCAGAAACTCCCTCTCAAGGTGCCGCAAAACCCTACACTCCAGGCTGGGCAGTGACATTCCAGCAAAGAACAATGCTGCACTCATTTTACATTCTTTCCTGACACTGCCTGCCATCCTTCAGGTTTCAGAGTAGCAGCCGTGTTAGTCTGTATCCGCAAAAAGAACAGGGTGCCACAAGTACTCCTGTTCTTTTTGCCATCCTTCAATTATCAGTTTACCTCTTTTTGTCCTAGGGCGCCAATGCAGTTTTATTCTCTGAGATTTGGTACCATCCTGCAGTGAGTCTTCATGTTCTAGCATGAAGGAGAGTAGGTGCTGTTCCCCACTCCTATTTTGGGACAAATAAAGACAGATGGTACACAGAGGCCAGGGAGCATGAAACTAGCAGCCCTGTGGATCTGTACTCTGATTCCCCCACATCATCCACTCTTTTGCTTTAGCCTTCTCCAAGAGACCCCTGCAGGGAGGGCTGGATACAGCTTTTTTCTGGAACCCAATAGTACTGCCTCCTTCTTCAGCTAAAGAGAGTTGCTCACTAGCTAGGAGCATTTCTCTGGTTTAAAGGGGTGGTGTACAGGGCTCACTATGATCACACAAAGATCAGAACTCTCATTTTTAATCCTATCCTTATTAGTCCATTCTGTTTATGCTCACAATTTTCTTTCTGTCTTTAGATCCCCATCATTTTCCATACTTAGAGCCAAATCTATATACACACACACACACACACCTGCAGTATGCACAGGGTTAATGGTAGTACCTCATTCCAGAACACACTGGCATTCTCATGCATTTGGTAGGCATTAGCAGACTTCAACTCCTCCTCTCAGCTAAAAGAGCGATGAGTGGTACATAGCATTTGTATCCTCTGCATGAAATACTTTCTGCAATCAGAGAACAAGATCCAAGTGCATCTGTGGTGCTCCTATATTTAAATTGTTTTGTTGGTAGAGCAGATGTTACTACCTCTGAATGCAGTGCCCACTAGAGCTGCAATGGTCAAGGAACCATCTGTCTCTTACAAAAACTGGTATTTTCCAAAGGAGGCTTAAAATCAGGCTACACGGGTTCTCCAAGCTACAATGTGACACACAAGCCATCAGTCCAGAAAAGGGGTTTAAAAAAAAAAAAAAAAACGAACCCAACAGTAAAGAAAAAAAAACAAAAAAAAACACACAAGTTTATTTGAGATGCAGGAGAGTCTATAGGGTAGCTTTGGGGGTGGGGGGTGCAGAATTGTACTGCTGTAACTGAAGCATCTTTGTTGTTTAAAAAGGAAGTTTTGCAAGATATTAAATCATTCATGATATAGCATATGCTTATCTCCAGCACTGTCAAACATAAGCCAATGAAAAATAATGGAAATTCAAAGTTAAAGCTAAAACTGTCATTTACTCACTCATCATACATTAGCAATGTAGGTGTCAGTAGCAGAGGATCTTAAAACTCTAAACTTGCTAGGTGTGCATAAAGTGGGTATTTGAACCTTGAGAGTTTCATTCTTGGGAGAATACAAAAGCCAGATGCTTAACATTTAATCTTTTGAAATATTCCGCACATTCTCTAAACTGCAAGAGAGAATAAAGTGGGTCTACTCGTGTACTTCCACTACTCATAGTGAAAGAGTTAAAACAAAGACCCTAAGGTTAATATTTGCAGGTTAAATACAGCTTAATTTGTAGTTTAGGTACTGAAATCCCCCAACAGATTCAAGGAATATTTCACCACATTTCCAAAGTTCACTTACCTCCCGCTTTTAACAGTTGCAATGTGCAGACTCCACACTCTTCCCAGCCCGTCTACCGCCCCCCACCCCCAAGTCCATTTAATTGCTGGCTCCCATTTAGTGTGATAATCCAGCATGATAATCAATTCTGCTGGGCTCATTCTCTGCACAAATGAGGAGTGACAGAGCTTGCATATGGGGAGTACATTTAAGTCACTCTTTCTTAATATTGCGTGTTGTTTTAAAGTTCTTTTAAATCTTATTCTAAAGGGTCTCACAAAAAAGACTTTAAAGAAAACACACAATATTAGATGACAAACTCACCCTTATAAACCTGCTCCAACCCTATTCAAAGGTGCAACTGACATCCCCAGTAGACTGCCTGCTGGGATATCACAGTGAGTGGGAAGCCAGCAGTCATGCATCTTTTGCAACCTGAAAAAACAAGGTAAATGTTATAAGTATGCTGAAGTGGTCCCACGACCTACTGGGGGAAGTCAGTACACAATACTTGCAAATTGCCTTTGAAAATTATTACTTAACTCCAGCAGGTCTTTGCCATTTCTAACTACTCTGAGCCTATTTCCTCCTAGGGTTACCTATATGTTTTGGGATTGTCACTTTAAACAGGTTTCAGAGTAGCAGCCGTGTTAGTCTGTATCCGCAAAAAGAAGAACAGGAGTACTTGTGGCACCTTAGAGACTAACAAATTTATTAGAGCATAAGCTTTCGTGGACTACAGCCCACTTCTTCGGATGCATATAGAATGGAACATATATTGAGGAGATATATATACACACATACAGAGAGCATAAACAGGTGGGAGTTGTCTTACCAACTCTGAGAGGCCAATTAATTAAGAGAAAAAAAACTTTTGAAGTGATAATCAAGATAGCCCAGTACAGACAGAAAATAACAGAACACCACTAGCTGTCACCTTCAGCCCCCAACTAAAACCTCTCCAGCGCATCATCAGAGATCTACAACCTATCCTGAAAGATGATCCTTTAAGCGAGGACAGGTCTGTCTCCCAAGATCTGCGAGAGTACAGACAACCCCCCAACCTAAAGCAAATACTCACCAGCAACCACACATCACTGAACAAAACCACTAACCCAGGAACCCTATCCTTGTAACAAACCCCGATGCCAACTCTGTCCACATATCTATTCAAGTGACATCATCATAGGACCTAATCATATCAGCCATACCATCAGGGGCTCGTTCACCTGCACATCTACCAATGTGATATATGTCATCATGTGCCAGCAATGCCCCTCTGCCATGTACATTGGCCAAACCGGACAGTCTCTATGCAAAAGAATTAATGGACACAAATCTGACATCAGGAATCAAAATACTCAAAAACCAGTGGGAGAACACTTTAACCTGTCTGGTCATTCAGTGACAGACCTGCGGGTGGCTATATTACAACAGAAAAACTTCAAAAACAGACTCCAAGGAGAGACTGCTGACCTAGAATTGATATGCAAACTAGACACAATCAACTCCGGTTTGAATAAGGACTGGGAATGGCTGAGCCATTACAAACATTGATTCTATCTCCCCTTGTAAGTATGCTCACACTTCTTATCAAACTGTCTGTACTGGGCTATCTTGATTATCACTTCAAAAGTATTTTTTCTCTTAATTAATTGGCTTCTCAGAGTTGGTAAGACAACTCCCACCTGTTTATGCTCTCTGTATGTGTGTATATATATCTCCTCAATATATGTTCCATTCTATATGCATCCGAAGAAGTGGGCTGTAGTCCACGAAAGCTTATGCTCTAATAAATTTGTTAGTCTCTAAGGTGCCACAAGTACTCCTGTTCTTCTTTTCACTTTAAACAATGAATGCATATAAGAATATTGACTTAATACCACCAATAGCTCAAGCTTTGTAATTTAATACATTAGGCTGTAGGCACAAAAGAAGGGGGCTTTTTTCCAAAATGTCACTGGAAGCCATCCAGTGGATTATGGTTATATATTCTCTGGAGGCAGCTATGTTCCTATATGCAAGGATGAAGTTCCAGACATTGTTAAATCTTCACATACATCTCTGCCTGATCAAATAAGATAGGAAAGCCGATGAAAGTGAACTTGGTAAGTATGTGCTACATACACAGTTATGCTTCCTGACCTTTGGAAGCCATAATCCTGCAAAGGTGAAAGGTCCTATATTATCCCCCACTACAACTTTCAGCGGAAGTTGAGCCATTTAAAAAAAAAAAAGCCCAAAGAACTGGTGAACCGAGGTCAGACGCTTAATATTCAAATACTGAAGACTTTGGAAGCTGCTTCCTCACCCTAGAGGAGCTGTTTGCAGAATACCATGTTCAAGAGAGAGATTTTTAAGATAATAGAATAGGCGTAGGTAAAAGCACGATCCATTTATTGCACTAAAATGAAGTTTGTAAGGATAAAAAAAATATTCAAAACCACTATACTCAGAATTGTATAGCTATGTGCTTGAGAATATTAGAAACAGCTTTGTGGAAAGAAAATTAAGCATTTCGCCTTTTTCTTTTAAAAAGATACACTCCACCCACAAATACACAAGCCAACATCTCCACCAATCCCTAGAACACCCAAGATCATTGACCCCAAACACACCACACATTCAGTTTAAAGGAGATTTGTGTTAAGTACAGGACAAGGTTTATTTAACAAGCTAGACAAGCCATTCAACTAGCCAAGTTGTCTCTGTCAGTACTCCAAGTTCACAGCACACCTGATTTGCCAATATCTGTGTTACCTATCCCCTAGAGATAAGCTGCCTCTGTGCATTAGTGAAGACACTATTACTGAAAAACAAGCACTGGGTTCCACTACCCAATTTTGAGTTGGTTATAAATTGTGGAATGGAACCTAAGAGTAAGTGGAGAAGAGACCAAAACCAATTTGATGATGGCAGCTGCACCCTGCTCAACTTTAAACAAATGCCCACTCCTTAGGAAAGCCACTTTGATATCAGAAAGCTCCCACGCACTGTATCCTATTTAAAGCCAACTTAACTCAAAGCAAATGATAGAAAGAAGAAAAGTACAAATGTGTGTGTGTTACATTTTATAAACGAGTCATACTCAAAAGCACATTTTGTAGCTAGGTTTTGATAAGCTTCTAAGTATCCCAGCAAACAGGACTTAAAAATATTTCTCCACTGAATCAAGACCAAATTCTGCCTAGGAAGTGGGCTTAAGGAACAAGCACACACCTGTCCTTAAACTTTTTTTTTTTTTTTTTTGGTAGCATGCATTGCCACCTCTTCCACTCCTCCTAAAAATTGGGTGTCGCTGACTTTTTATTAACATACTAAGCCCAGTAGGACACTGGAGTGTAAAGAAATAGGAATGAGCTGCTCATTCTAGTAAATGCTGAAGCTTTCAAACAGCAAAATCATAATTATGCATCTGAAAAAATAATTCAGTAGATATTTTTTAAAAAGCATCCCCCAAACCAGTTACATACATTACTCATTTCAATTTAAGTCTACACAAAATTCTCAGTATTTCACTGCTGCAGTCCAACCTTTGGAGCAGGGCGATAGGAACCTGAAAGTGAAATTAACTACAAGCAGTTAAACCAACTGGTTTACTTTCGTTATTTAAACTTAGCTGCCAACAGTCAGCATCAACAAGGAAAAGTACATTCGATTTTTTAAATGATTGCCGTTTTAATCATGTAAGGAGGTGTTAGTAACATAGTTAAGGAAGGGATTTTTTGTAATATGATTTTTAACAGGATGTCCTTTTGAACTAATTTGAAGCAAGCCTCTCCCAACTAATGGCGAGCACTAGGGGGAAAAGAAACAAAGTTGAAATAGGAGACTTACTCTGTGATCGTCTTTGCCAGCTCGGTGCAGGCTGCTGTGGAATTCGCCGAGAAGACCCGGTAGCCACTTCTGGCTGCATTCATTGCCAAGGAATCATGCAAACCCCTTGGAGCTCGAAAGTGAGAAAAAACAGATTTGTAAGGCAACAACAGCTTTCTTGGCATCCTTTTCCACCTCTCAACCGCTATCACCGCCCCTTAGGGGGTGGGAGGGGAGATGGGTGAGCCCTCAGCAAGCGAGGATCTCCACTGCCCACTGCTACTGGTGTAGAAAAGAAAGGGAAAAAAATAAAATAAAAAAGCAGCAGTTGCAGCAGGCTCGGATGGCCACCTGGCAGTCTCCAAAGGGAGTTCAAAAAGGGACCAGTCAGCCCAGGATTAACTCTTTGTCCACCACCCCTACAAACCGCCACCTGTGGGAGAAGAAAGAATTCCTCCCTGAGCTTACAGGGGCCAAACTCAGCACGCCTGGAGCAGCCGAAAGCTCGGCCTTTCGCTTCTAGTTTGGGTGGGCGGGCTGGAGCGGGGAGTGTCTGGATCAAACAAGACACGGGAGGGGGAGCGGAGAAAACAGCCCCCCGAGGGAGAGGCTGCAGCCCCCGGGGGTTGAAATCCAAGTTACGGGGGAAGAGCGGGAGAGGCTGCGTCCCCTGGGGCAAGCTCAGAGAAGCCGATGCAAGGGGGGGGCGATGCAAGGGGGGAAGGGAGCAAGTTTAAACACAGGAGCGAGGGGGGGAGAGAGAATCTCAGGCGAGACAGCTGAGTGCCCCGCGGACAATAGAGGCCAAGGGACCTGGGGGGAGGGGGAGACGATCCCAGGGAGCGGGGGACCCACAAACAGCCCCCCGAAAGCGTGGGCAGGAGAGAACAAGAGCCCCCCTCCCCGGATAAGAAAGGGGCAGGGAGTGGGGCTAAGAGGGGCAACAAGGTGAGGCGCCGCTTAGGCCGCCGGAGGGGAGGGGGGCAATAGGGTGGCGGCCCCTAGGCCGGGGGCAGTAAGGGGAGGGTCCTAGGAAGAGCTGGGGGCAGTAAGGGGGAGGGGCCCCTAGGCTCGGGGGGCTGCCGAGGGGCAGGCAGGCGAGTGAATCCCTTTAAGATCAGGCTGGGAGGGTCCCCTCAGGCAGATCCGGCGCTGCTGCTGCTGCTGCCGCCCCGCGAGCCCGTCCCGCCGCCGGCCGCAACCGCCTCGAGGATCACGTCCGACCCCGACTCACTGCGCGCGCCCGCCCGCTCCCCCTCTCCGCCAACTTGCTGGCACGATCACCGAGCTGCCAGGCTAGAGCGCCGCCTCACTTCGGCGGCCATTTTCTAATTAGACCTCCAGCCCTTCCTCCTCCTCCTCCTCCCCCTTCCGCGCAGCCATCTTGAGTGAGGGCATTAATCTATTATCGATACCGATGGAAGTGGATCTCGGTTATCCTCCACCTGACCGGCCCCTAAGGAGGGGATAAGATAGGAAGAAGCCTAGGCTGAGTTCTACCTCCGGGCGGCGCAGTTGGGGCTGTTTATTTCCCCGCCCTGTGGTTATGGCTTCGCTTCCCGGAGCCAAGATGGCCGCCGGGCTGGAGGCTCAACGGACGGGAGGGAGCGGGCGCGGGCGCTCTGTAATCACGCTCACCGCAGCCTCTATGGTAGAGGGAGCGGGCTGTGGGAGAGGGGGTGGGGCCGGGCCCGGGTGTCCCAGGATGGGCGGAACCGTCTGCAGACTGTGCAGATGCGCCTATGAGGGGTTAGGGTAGCAGGGGAGGGGGACCTTGCTGGGTCCCTGGTCTAAGTGCCCTGCCCTGCCTTAGGGTTCCTGGTCTCAGTGCCCTGCTGCCCTGGCTGGGGGCTTGCCTTGCAGCTAACACTGCCCACTGGCGGGACTGGCCTGAGACCCACCAAACTCATCACACACCCCACCAAAGAGCCACCCGGCAGGGATGTACGTGCCCTGGTCCTGCATTGGATTGGAACCTAGGGTTACCATATTTCAACAATCAAAAAAGAGGACGGGAGGAGCCCCGCCCTAGCCCCGCCCCTGTCCTGCCCTAGCCCCGCCCCTGCCCCTTCCACTCCCTCCCACTTCCTTCCCCCACGCCTTGTCCCCTGACTGCCCCCTCCTGGGACCCCAGCTCCTAACTGCCCTCCAGAACCCCACCCCCTACCTAAGCCTCCCTGTGCCTTGTCCCCTAACTGCCCCCTCCTGAGATCCCCCCACCTGTACTCTGACTGCCCAAAACCTTACACCCCCAACCCCCAGACAGCCCCCCCCCTGAACTCCTGACCCATCTAACCCTGCTCCCTGTCTCTTGACTACCCCCCCCCCAGAACCTCCCTGCCGCTTCTCTGACCCCCGGCCCCCTTACTGTGCTGCAGAGCAGTGCGCTCGGCAGCGGGGGAGGGGAGCAGGGTCGGAGCTCCAGACTGCCGGAGGCCGAGGCGACGGCCAGCGATCTGTGAATGCAGGGCGGGGGGGGGGAGGGAGGGAGAGGAGGGGAGTGGTCTCAAGTTGCAGGGGAGAGGAGGGGGGAAGTGAAGGAAGGGCTCTGGCTGCCGGAGCCCGTGCGAGTGGCACCATCCGGCCAGCTGCCCTGTAAGCCCCGCACGCTCTGCATGGGGGGCGGGGGAAGTCCGGACATTGACAAATTCCCCCCGGACGCTATTTTTAACTGAAAAAAGCCGGACATGTCCGGGGGAATCCGGACGAATGGTAATCCTATTGGAACCAGCAACACTGAAGGGAGAGGACAGGCTCCTCATCCCACCCTCCATCCTCTTGTGAAACGTGCCAGCCCAGATCCCCTCCAGAAAATGTACTCCCACCTCGGTGATGGCTGTAAAGATCCACTCCCCCACCCTGTCGTGAGACTGAGCGACACAAAATCTCCCAGGATGCCTGTAGCAGAAGGAAGAATGGCAGAAAATAAAACCCTGTACAAAGAGAATGTTCAACCTTGCACGAAAAGTATTGTGCAAGGCTTCCCTGACTTATCTAGTCCCATCCCCTTTGTTTTTAAAATTGTGTTTGTACTAGCTGCTCCTGGTTATAAACTGTACCAAAGTTTCATTAACCCAGAGTCAAAGTTGCCAGGTGGTGTTTCATGCCCTTCCAGAACATCACGTTTAGCTACACTCAAACCTTTGAAAACCAGGACATGCAAAGTTAAAATACACACATCACCTCCACAATACAAACAGAACTCCCTGGAGCTGGCAGGGCCACTGAGAGATTCTATCTGTCAAGGTGCCCCCTCTGGGTATGTGAGCACCTCACAATCTTTGATCCAGTTGTCCTCACATTGCCCCATGAAATAGGACAATGCTACTACCCCCCTTTTACAGATGGGGAATTGAGGCACAGAGAGACTCAGGTACACTGCAATGAAAACTTGCGATGGGCTCATGCCAGCTGACTCGGGTTCCCAGGCTCTTTTGCTGCTCTGAGACTCTGGCCGGAGCTCTGGGTCAGGGCCGCACCAAGCAGCTCCCGTAAGTCGTGGCTTGGCCCCACTCCGGCTCCTACCCACTCCAATGGCCCCCTCCGGCACTCCAGTGGGAGCTGCAGGGGTGGTGCCTGCGGATGGGGCGGCGTGCAGAGCCATCTGGCCGCGCCTCTGTGTAGGAGCCGGAGATGGGACAGGCCACTGCTTCCAGGGGCTGCTTGAGGTAAGCGCTGCTTGGAGCCTGCACCCCCTGAGCTTCTCCCCATGCCCCAACTCCCTTCCCACTCTCCAAACCCCTCAATCCCAGCCTGGAGCACCCTCCTGCATCCCAAATTCCTCATCCCCAGCCCCACCCCATAGCCTGCACCCCAACCCCAATTTTGTGAGCATTCGTGGCCTGCCATACAATTTCTGTTCCCTGATGTGGTCCTCGGACCAAAAAGTTTGCCCACCCCTGCTCTAGCCCAAGCTGCAATTAAGCAGCCACTTAACCTGAGCTGCCATGCTCCAGTATTGAACGAGGGTCTCCCAATTCCTATACAAGACCCCCAACCACTGGCCCATCCTTCCTCCATAGGCTCGGTAAGGGGGCTTGCCATAATAAGTAGACACAAGGAATGACTAAGAGAATGTTCCATTGTTTGTCCAGTGTTCTACAGCTCTGAATTCCAGCACTTACCTGCATGTGTGTTCCGACTGCCATTAGGTGGAGGGAGTAGTTGGAGCAGATTGGCAGAGTTGTTACTGTGAAAGATGAGAGCTGATCTTGCCTCAGGGATTGCCATCAGTCTGGTGGCATAAATGTCAGTGGTCTCCAGGGATCAATGAGAGGGTAAGTGAAAGGAATGTATGTCTCAGAAGACATCCTCAGGGTGAGGGTGAAGGAGGTTGCCCTGGTGGAGCAGTTGTGGGGAGAAATTGTTGAGAGACAGGGACATTTGTGTGTGTGTGTGGGGGGGGAACGACACAGATGGCTTCCCTTCCCTTCAGCCTCCTACTGTGCAAATCTGGGGTGGTTTGTGTGGAGTAGGTTTGTGTGTTGAGTGTTTGAATGAAGCAAGTTTTGCTTCAGTAAAGAGAAGGACTTTGTCCTACAGTGCTCGAGTGCTTTGTTCCCAGAATGGTCTGTAGCATCTGTAAGGGCAGAGTGATAATATGGGTGTTACTGGCATATTGGGGCATGGCTCAGGGAGGGCAGAGTTAAGGTTGAATTGCAGGACTCATATGTGCCTTGTCTCTGTATTTTCCAGTTTTCAGGGGGTTACATTTGCGTTACCTTAACCCTTCATTTTCTGGTTTCAGAGGTTTGAGCTCTAACTCGGCATTCACAAGGTTCTGGGGCAGTTAATTTCCTTGGGGTTGTTTGTTTGTTTTAAATAATTTCTCACCACGTTCATTTACCACAGCCCAGGTGTCCCCCTCAACTGCCTCTGGCTCCTTGGCCATGACTGGACCAGCCACAGAAGACACTGGATGCATGTTAGTCCTTTCACTGCCTCTGCATCACCCCTTCGCTTCCCAGCCGTTGATCTGGCCCGCACAGATCCTTCCTGCCCATCCTTCTCCTCCATCCCCCGGGCAGAGCTGGTTTTGGTGTAGCCCCACAGGTTGAGGAGCTAGACAGAGAATGCAGGCACTAACATGGAGTCAGTTGAGGCGTATTTTGAAGAGGGAACAAACATTGCAGGACATAGATATGGGGAGAGGCTTGGCGGGTCAGAGCTGAAGCCCCCTTTACCTCCCACACCACGCAGCTTTAGGGTTGCCAACCCTCCCGGTTTGGCCAGGAGTCTCTCAAAATCGGGCTCGATCTCCAGGAGGTTACTGAAGGCAATCCGGTAGATTTTAGGCTGCTAAAAGTCAGGCGGCACAGTGGGGCTAAGGCAGGCTCCCTACTTGCCCTGTCTCCATGCCGCTCCCGGAAGCAGCGACATGTCCGGCAAAGGCTCGTAGGCGGAGGCACGGCCAGGGGATCTCTACGCACTGCCTCCGCCCCGAGCACTGCCTCCACAACTTCCATTGGCAGGGAATGGGGAACCGCGACCAATGGGAGCTGTGGGGGCGGTGCTTGCAGGTAGGGACAGCGCACACAGCTGCTTGGCCGCCCATGAGCCACTGCCGGACATGCCACCGCTTCCGGGAGCCACCTAAGGTAAGCACCACCCAGCTTGAGTCTGCACCCCAAATCCCCTCCTGCACCTCAACCCTCTGCCCCAGCCCTGAGCCTCCTCCCGCACTCAAATTCTCTCCCAGAGCCCGAACCCACCCTGCACAGTCCTGAGCCCCCTCCCGCACCCAAACTCATTCCCAGAGCCTGCACCCCGAACCACCGGCCCCAGGTTGGAACCCCCTTCTGCACCCAAACTACCTCCTGCACCCCAACCCCCTGCCTCAGCCCCCTCCTGCACTCAAACTCCCTCTTGGAGCCTGTACCCCAACCACCCTCCCACACCCCAACCTCCTGCCCCAGCCCGGTGAAAGTGAGTGAGGGTGGGGGAGAGTGAGCAATGGAGGGAAGGGGGCTGGAGTGGGGGCAGGGCCTCGGAGAAGGGGCGGGGCAAGGGTGTTTGGTAGGGTTACCATACGTCCGGATTTTCCCGGACATGTCCGGCTTTTGGGGGCTCAAATCCCCGTCCGGGGGGAAATCCCCAAAAGCCGGGCATGTCCGGGAAAATCGGGAGGGAGGGCTGGGCCGGGGTCGCGGGGCCGGGCGCGCGGTGCCGGGCCGGGGTCCAGGGGCGCAGTGCCGGGCCGGGGCCGCGGGGTCGGGCCGCCGAGGGGGTGCGCTGGGCCGCGGGGCCGGGAGCCAGGGGGTCGGGCCGGGAGCCGGGCCGCCGGGGGAGTGCGCTGGGCCGCGGGGCCGGGAGGTCGGGCCGGGAGCCGGGCCGCCGGGGGGGTGTGCGGGGCCGGGGGGCCAAGAGGGTTCGCTGGGCCGGGGGGTCGGGCCGGGAGCCGGGCCGCCGGGGGGGTGCGCTGGGCCGCGGGGCCGGGAGGTCGGGCCGGGAGCCGGGCCGCCGGGGGGGTGTGCGGGGCCGGGCCGGGAGCCGGGCCGGGGCCGCGGGGTCGGGCCGCCGAGGGGGTGCGCTGGGCCGCGGGGCCGGGAGCCGGGGGGTCGGGCCGGGGGCCGGGAGGTCGGGCCGCCGGGGGGGTGCGC
Organism: Chrysemys picta bellii; assembly: GCF_011386835.1. Classification (NCBI taxonomy): domain Eukaryota; kingdom Metazoa; phylum Chordata; order Testudines; family Emydidae; genus Chrysemys; species Chrysemys picta. Next base: position 41,604,992 of record NC_088802.1, on the reverse strand, counting down.
TGGGCCGCGGGGTCGGGCCGCTGGGGCCGGGATCCGGGGGGTGCGCTGGGCCGCCGGGGCCGGGAGCCGGGGGGGTGCGCTGGGCCGCCGGGGCCGGGAGCCGGGGGGTGCGCTGGGCCGCCGGGGCCGGGAGCCGGGGGGGTGCGCTGGGCCGCCGGGGCCGGGAGCCGGGGGGGGTGCGCTGGGCCGCCGGGGCCGGGAGCCGGGGGGGTGCGCTGGGCCGCCGGGGCCGGGAGCCGGGGGGGTGCGCTGGGCCGCCGGGGCCGGGAGCCGGGGGGGTGCGCTGGGCCGCCGGGGCCGGGAGCCGGGGGGTGCGCTGGGCCGCCGGGGCCGGGAGCCGGGGGGGTGCGCTGGGCCGCCGGGGCCGGGAGCCGGGGGGGTGCGCTGGGCCGCCGGGGCCGGGAGCCGGGGGGGGGCGCTGGGCCGCCGGGGGCCGGCAGTGCTGGGCGGGCCGGGGGTGGTCGGCCGAGGGCCAGGGCCAGCACCCCAGGGCCCGAGCCGACCCAGGCTGGAGCCGCAGGGGGGGCCAGCCTGGGCCGCACCTCCTCCCCCCACACCTCCCCTTACCTGCCCAGGCTTCCCGCGAATTAAATGTTCGCGGGAAGCAGGGGAGGGGGCGGAGACTTTGGGGAGGGGGCGGAGTTGGGGCGGGGCTGGGGGCGGGGCTGGGGGCGGGGCCAGGGCCCCGTGGAGTGTCCTCCTTTTGGAGGCACAAAATATGGTAACCCTAGTGTTTGGGTTTGTGCGATTAGACAATTGCAACCCTACGCAGCTTTGACCCTCTTTTCCTCTCCACACTCTCCTGCACTGCTCTGCCCTCCCTTCTTTAGAAGCAGTAGCCTGGTTGGGGCAGGACAGAGATTGGTGTTCCTTCCACTGATCAGGGAGGAACTGTTGAGGGCTGGAAGGCAGGAATGAGGGTGGGTATTAGGTAACTCCACACTGCTCTTCCCCTCCAAATATGTTACTGCAGGAGAGCATGCCCAATTTCCTCCCCTTGTGGCTTCTGCTCTGTCAGCACTACTAAGTTCCCACTGAGCAAACGTCCCTTTGACAAGGGACCGCAACTGCCAAAAAACCAAACAAACGCAGGGCAGCAAGTGTCAAAGTCCAGGACAACTGCTCAGGCTCACCCTCTGAGGCTGAAAATAACAGGGTAGACATTCCTACTTAGGCTGGAGCCCGGGCTGTGAAACCCAGCGACGGGAGGTGGATCTCGGAGCTCAGGTTCCAGCCCGAGCAGGAACATCTACACTACTTTTTTTAGGCCTGTAAGTGCAAGCTCCATGAGCCTGTGTCACTTGACCCGGGCTCTGAGACTCGCTGCCGGGGGGGGGGGTTATTGTAGTGTAGACGTACCCATAGAAAAGCTACATTTTTGGAAATGCAGTTCTAGTGAAAGCTCAAGTCATCACACTGGGTTTTCAAAGATCTCCTACACTAGGAAGGGTCATTGTCTCTGGGTGTTCTAGCCCCTCATTATCTGTGCCTGAGCTAGGCCTAAGGGCAAAGGTTAGCAAAGGGACAGAGCCCATAGCCTTCATCTTAAAGAAGTAGCAAAGGGCGCTGACCCTATTTCTTTAAATCCTTAATTGCATGTAATTTTAATGATGGGTCTCTAAGACTGTGGTAGCAAAAGACTCTAGTAACTGCTCTTTCAAATGTCTCTTCAATGATGGCTTGCCTCAGCTTTCTCTGAATTTTCCAGACACCATTGCTCTCTGTGCATCAGAGATTTAAGAACTCTTCACCCATTCAGGGTTTGGAATTGCCCACTCTTTACTCCTTCAATTCCACCCCTTTCCCCAAAACCTGGGAGCATAGCTAGGCTGGGCAGTGTGCCTTGAAGGTCAACAGACCCAGGCTCTGTCAGACCAAGAGTGGGGAGGTGAGTTCCAGAGTTGAAGGCCAACCTCCCTCCCTCCCCCGACAATGCCCTTCCATTTAAAGCAAGGGTCTGCCAGCTTAAGTGCTTCCGCTGCTCGGGTGTCACCCGGGGAGGCGAAGAGACCTTGTAAACAGAGCATGGAGCTGTTTACAGAGAACTCTTTGCAGCTCTGCCCAAGCTCACCCAGCAGGTCAGTGGCAGCAAGTCACTTCCCCTCTCGGCTTCCTTTAAAGCACTTTGAGATCTGCTGCTGACTAACACTCTCTGAAAGCGAGGTATTGTTATTGATAATGTAGATGTGTAGAAGTCATGCACGTCTCTTGCTGAAAAGCCCATGGTCAGAGCTAGTTATTATTATTCACACCAGGAGAAAGGCGTTCCCAAAGGAAGCCAGGTCCCACACAGGTCCAGAGTCTATACAAAACTCTCTTCTACGTCTGTAGCACTCTTTATTTGCATGCAGGATGTTGACCGGCAGCAAAGCTGCAATGATACACTTGCGCATGTTCCCGGCGACAGCTGCTTCAGTTTGCAAGCCCAAAATAGAGGGTTCTGTTGCTCATTCTGCACTCCGGGGTTTGTTTGTTGTGAAACTATACCAGGCCTTGTTTCCCTCAGACACAGGGAGTGAGTGCAGACTCCCTGTTAATTATTGCTATGCTAGTGTGAATGAGAGGGGGATGAGAGCAGGGGGACCCATGGGGAAGGTGATGTCTGAAATTGATCACTGGCAGCCTGGCATGCAGAAGCGGAGGTGACTCTGGAAGGCTGGAAATAGTGATAATTTGTCCTGGCAAACAAAGTTGATCAGACTGAGCCTGCCTGGATGGTGAAGTCCTGCCACAAAGTGGCACACTGGACTCTGAGGCAAGATTTCCCTGTTGTTGATGGCTGTTTAGTGTCCACAATGTGCTTGGTGCTGTACAAGACACAAAGACCAACCCTTCTCCGAAGAGCTCAGCAACCCTGAGGGTTATATATACTGGGGAATTTAGAAGAGGGAATTCAGAGCCCTAGTAGGGCTTTTGGGTTCTTCCTTGTACAGCGATGAACTGGGTTTTAAGGCTTTGGAGAAGAAGTGGGTTTTTAAGAGGAACTGAGTGAAGAGTGGGGTTAGTGGTCTTGAACAGGGATTGGTATGGCACACCTAGGGTACAGCATGGTAAAATGTAGGAAGATAGGAATGGGACAGGGAAAGAACAGGGACTGAAGACTGTTCAGCCCGTGAAACCTTGTTAGGGGTTGAGTTGAAACCACATTCAAACTGATGTGTGCATACGAGACCTTCATTTAAGATAGATATCCGGGACAGTTAAGGAGGCCACACTTAAAACACTTAAACAGGTGCAGTGACTGTGCGTGAGAGAGGGATGACACAAACTGAGAACAGATAAGACCAGAGAGAGAGGCTGAGGCAGAAAGCAAGAAGGGCCTCTAGCTCTGGAACTCACCTCCCCACTCTTGGTCTGATACAGCCCACCTCTGTTGACCCTCAAGGCATATTGCAAAGTCAACCTATTCTCCCAGGCTTTGGAGAAAGGGGGAGGATTTAGTCTGGCAGCACAAGGCAGTAAAATCTCATTACATGAACAAGTAACAAGTAAGGGGGGTGTCATTCAATTAATAAAAATCTACAGAATCATAATGTCAATGGTGTCACCCTCTGTCGCATGGGGGGGTGACTTGCTGTCCCCCGGCTTCCAGCTCCAGGTCCTCCGGTTGGTAGAAGTTTTGATAGTACAGTGTTGTTAGAAATGGGTCAAGCTGGGTATCATCCGAAAGCCCTTTCTCCCAAAAACACAATAGTACCAAACGTGACAAACCTAGAATAGTTATGTAGAGATATATTCCAGAAAATGTTTACAAAAATCAACATTTTAAATTATACTTTAAAACAAGGTTGCATTGCTTACATAAAAAAAAAAAGACACTGACATTGGCTAATCCTACAGAGGTTAGCCTTGACACATAGGACTGAAAACATTTCTCCATCAAAGCCATCATCAGTGTCATCTCTGGCTAAGACACCACTGCTAGACACGTTTGTCAGAGTTCAGGGCAACTGCACCTGTATTCCCCCTCAGTGGTCCAGCCAGAGCACCTGCTCTTGGCTTTCAGCTCCCCAGCTGTTGCGTCTCTTGGGTGGAAACACACATCTCGCCCTTCTGCCTGGCGTATTCCCAGGCTGGACAGTTCCCTGCCTTCACTGTGTCATTCCCAGCACAGACAGGTTGCCCTAGGATGGGGCTGGGCAAACTTTTTGGCCCAAGGGCCACATCTGGGAATAGAAATTGTATGGCGGACCATGAATGCTCACAAAATTGGGGTTAGGGTGCAGGAGGGGGTGAGGGCTCTAGTTGGGGGTGCGGGCTCTGGAGTGGGGCCAGAAATGAGGAGTTCAGGGTGCAGGAGAGGGCTCTGGGCTGAGGCAAGGGAGTGGGGTGCAGGGGTGGGGGTGAGGGCTCCGGGATGGGGCTGGGGATGAGGAGTTTGGGGTGTAGGAGGGTGGTGCTCCGAGCAGTTCTTACCTCAAGCGGCTCCCGGAAGTAGCAGCATGTCCCCACTCTGGCTCCTATGCAGAGGCGTGGCCAGGCGGCTCTGCGCTCTGCCTTGTCCGCAGGCACTGCCCCTGCAGCTCCCATTGGCTGCGGTTCCTAGCCAATGGGAGCTGCGGGGGCAGCGCTTGGGACAGGGACAGCATGCAGAGCGGAGCCCCCTAGCTGCCCCTATGCGTAGGAGCTGGAGGGGGGCCATGCTGCTTCCAGGAGCCGCGTGGAGCAGACCCCGACCCCAACCCTTCCGGAGCTCGAGGGCCGGATTAAAACACCTGGCAGGCCGGATCTAGCCCGCGGGCCATAATTTGCCCACCCCTGGCCTAGCAGCTTGGGTTCAAATACTGACAGGAGCAGAGGGGTCAAGGGACGGATGGAATAGGAGACAGTATCCAAGATATAGACACGCAGAATTTGTGGGCTTTGAGGAATTTAAATGTAATGGGCAGCCAATAAAGGAATTCAGGGGTGAGTGCAGATTGGCCTATCCTGCTGGGATGATTCGTTTGTTCCTCTAAATCACTTTCCCATAGGAGATTAGTGCTGTGAGAGGCACTAAAGGACAGTCCTGAAGGTTGCCAGTCCCATGGGTCCCATAGAAAAACCTCTCTCTATCCTTGTCTTTTGCCTCAGTCCTGACCTGCAGGCTACAAAACCTTGAAGCACTGCAGTTGGTCTCCGTACCAGTCTCCATGTCTCTTTCAATTCTTGGCCTCTGTGCTGAGGCTGCCAACAACGTAAACTGCCAGTTGGGGCATTGGTTTCTGTGTCGGGTATGTTTCTGTCTCGGGAACTGGCCTGAGAAACATCAGATACTGCAAAGTACCAGGCACCCTCAGCTCCCCTGGGGGTAGATCAAGGGACTCAGCCTGTCACAGGATTGGGTCCTGAAGGATTTATTTGATATTTAAGTATGCATAGTAAATTTTCTATTCCAATAGAACCTTGCAAAATTCTACCCACCCACTTTAGGGCAAGTAATTGGTTTTCAGTTGATGGGCAAGTAAAAGAGCATTAATTTTATTATCCTCATTGGAGAGGTAGCACCAAATGTTTTTTGTCCTGGGCAGTAGGTTTTCCTGACAGTTTTCCAACACAGCCATTAGGTAAGGTCATTATTATACAACTGGGACTATTAGCTACTGGCCTATTTTTCTGGACAACATGCAGACAGTTACAGCATGGTTTTGCAGCTACACAACAATTGAAAAGAGGGGTCTCATTCAGGACCTGCCAACTTTGCCAGTATACTTTTAAGACTCTTTGGAGAACGCAGATCCCTATAATTCTTCACCATCCTCCTAAGTATTCGTGCAGTGGGCAGTGTGGAAAGTTCTGGCATGCTAAGGGTTAGAATGCAGAAAAGCCCCATTATAGGCCATTGTCTCTCTGCTTTCCACTGCATTGTCTCTTTTCAGGAACACTATATTTAGCCAGTAGCTGCAGTGTCTCTTCCAGTCTCAGGTTCCCTGGAGCGGACTTGCATTACTGTTGGTTAGTTAAATGCTGTTTCTCTCCAAACACTGCTAGCAGGCTCCATCTCTAATGTCAATGACAAGGAGAGCGGTTTGATACACTGCCGCTGCATCTGTTCTCACAGACAATGGCTTAAAACAGAACCTCAGGCTAAGTTCACTGCAGTGCAGGTGTGACTTCAGTTTGGTCCCTCATCTGCAAATGTGACCACACCTGTCACTAACAACCCGCCTTTGGTTCAGGAGGAGGCATTGTGTATTCACCACACTAAATGAGCTTGGAAAGGGTTAGATCAGGGGTAGCCAATTATTTTTTGTAAAGGTTCAAATGTCTTGGTCAAGGTATAGACAAGGTCAGGACTCCAGATAAAATAATTAAAAAAAATGATAACAACAACAACAATAATAATGATAGATAATTAATAATAAGTAAATAAAAAGATTTTGGGGTCCATTCAAAAGTGTCTGGTGGTCTGGATTTGGCCCATAGTCCCCCTATTGACTATTGCCTGGATTAGATTTTTAAGTATCAATAATAGTCAATTTCTCCCTCCACCTAAAAACCTATTGGGGGAGAGGGGTACCAATGGTTAAATCAAATATTACAGAGAGAGGGGAAGCTTGAGTTTGTTTATGCTACTTGTGGGCTAATAGAGGATGACATTAACCCTCGGCCGAGAAGCAACCCAAGGCCCAGTGCCAAGTCAGGTCTGTTTTGAGAATTTGGATGCATGCAGTGAATCTCCCACAGAGAACCAGTCTCTGTAGTTTGTTCGAAGCTGTAATGAGTGGAAAAGTCGAGATTCAGAAATAGATTTTACCAGGGCTTTGGAGCAGAGCATGGAGCTGGAGCACGGAGCAGCTCCGGAGCAGTGGAGCTGCAGGTTTTTGCCTGGAGCTGGAGCGGAGCCGGAGCACAGCTCCAAAGCTCTGGTTTTACAGTGCACACTGTGTTGTTGTAGCTGTGCTGATCCCAGGATATTAGGTAATATTTTTTATTGGACCAACTTTTGTTGGTGAGAGAGACAAGCTTTGGAGCTTATACGGAGCTTCACCTTGAATGGTCCCGTGAAATACGTGCTAACTACTAATGCTAAACAATCTGTTCCACCTTCTCTGTAGCTGTGACACTCTGAGTATGTTTCCCAGACCGGAAGAACTCTGTGTAGCTCAAAAGCTTGTCTCTCTCACCAGGTCCAGTCAAAGTATTACCTAACCTCACCCACCTCGTCTCTCTAGATTTTACAATATTCATTGTCAGACCTGGACAAATGAATTTCTAGCCAGGGGCTCTAAAATACTTACTAGCTTAAATGGGTTTTAATTTTCTGGTCATTCAAGCAGGGACGGTTCCAGGGGTTTTGCCACCCCAAGCGGCGGGGGGAAAAAAAAAAAAAGCTGCGACCGCGATCGCGATCGGCGGCACTTTGGCGGTAGCTCCACCGCGCCGCTTTCTTCTTCGGCGGCACTTCAGCAGCAGGTCAAGGGACCCGCCGCCAAATTGCCGCCGAAGAGCCCGACAGGCTGCCCCTTCCCCTGGGCCGCCCCAAGCACCTGCTTGCTGAGCTGGTGCCTGGAGCCGGCCCTGCATTCAAGAGCGTCAGATGATAGAAATCAAAGGAAAGGTTGGGAACAAATGTCAACAGGGTCCTTTGAAATTCATTTTTTAAATGTATCCTTGCAAGCCAAGCCATGGTCCAGGTCCTGGTCCTGCATGGTGCTGAGAGCTCTCCACCCCACTAAGTCTATGGGGGTTGAGGGTACTCAGACATATATAGGCCTGTGGCCTGCCAAGTCCTCAGTTATCTGATGTACCATCAATCCTGGGGTTTGAACCTGAGGGAGTGATAGATCAGCCAATCGGGGCCTCATGTTCCAGGGAGGCCAGCTCATTTCTTGGCTCAAATCTCCTGCTAATACATGTCACCTGCAATCCTCTGTAGTGTTTGTGGAGCTTCCCCTTCCGCCCATTTCAGCCCAAGAGCACATGAGGGGCTTGGTTTTGTTGTTGATCCAGGCTACATTTGATCTTCATTTGTCTCTAGTTTTACAGAGTGTTGGTCACTCTGTCCTCCTGCTGTGGATTTCGAACATGGCATTCCATGCATGGTGAAGTTGACCAACCGTCAGGGTGGTCTTGGCCGTGGGCTTGTTGAGTCACTTGCCACTCCTGGGCAATCTCATTGGTCCCCGCAGGAGTTCAGCTGACTTCCAGGGTCTTTTCAGAGTCCAATTACAGCTCTTTTGCCTGTAGTCCCAGAAGTGCCTCCAGTCCCGCCACAGGTCACCGGCAGGAAGCAGCCCTCCTGGTTCCCTTGTAATGTCAGTTTGCCCAATCCAAAGTGGAGATGGGGAGGAAAAGCTAGCCATTGCCTATAGCTAGGTTCCCCTTCTACTGGAGCTCCCCAGCAGCCTCCTTACTCCTAGGCAAACTCCCCCTTTCCAAGGCCAGTTTCTCCTTTTTACACTCGCTTTCGCCATGTGGTGCATGTCCGGCAGGCACACTCATTAACCTTCCTATCAGTGGGATGGGGGCATGTCCCATCAACTGGGGCTTAATACCACCACTAGAAAAACCACCCCAAGGACTAAAGTGCTCAGAGGAGTGCAGTGTAGAAACCTGTATAGAATAAAGAGTCTGTTCTGTGCCCTGATGATCCTGCCCTCTTATCCCATTTTGTCCCCTCAACCCTTAGTGCTGGGACTTTACAGTAATGTAACCCCATGATGGCTAATCACACTGCCTGCCCTGCTGACCAATATTGTCCTGTTGTCCACTTGTACTCCCTCGTCTGTCTATATCCATCTGGTATCTCTCGTCTTGTAGTTAGACTGGAAGCTCCTTGGGGCAGAGACAGTCTTTTGGTTCTGTTTGTACAGTGCTTAGCAAAATGGGGTCCCGGTCCAGGACTGGGGTTTCTAGGAGCTCCGATGATACACACAATAAATAATAATAATAATAATAATAATGCTCTCCTACCATTGCAACCGTTGTTTTGCTACAGTTTCCCCATTTTGTCTGGCCATTCTTCAATCTGTTATTCCTGAACCAAACTGTAGACTCCTCAGGGCAGGGACCTGCTCTAGACTTGTGAAGCTCTGAGGAGGGCTGGATTCCCTTTGGCATCTGTCAACACTTTTTAGTCACCTGGAAGGTGACATGACATGAGACCCTCCCTTCCCCAGCGTGTGAGCGCTCAGTTCCCGACGCAGGCTTTATGGAGCATTTTAAAGTCCACGTTGAGAGGTGTTGAGTCTTCCTTGGAAATAATGTGAATACGGTGTACAAGGAGGAGGCCCCATACTCCCCTGCATTCCCTGATCCCAAGGGGAGGATAAGGTACTATCTATATGGTACTAGCCATAGGTTTAAACAGTGCATAGAGGCTTGAAAATGTCCCAAGGGTCCTAGACACTGGCGTGTGATCAGTTGCAGTAAGGTGATCCCTGAGGGACACAGCCCCTAATGAAGCCAGCATGCAGGAAGGGTATCTTGACTGACTGGGACAATCAAGGCAGATCTTTCCCCACTTCTCCCTGCCCCGGGCAGTGGCATTACCGGTCTCTTGGTCAATTACATCACGTTTCCCCTCATTGTGACATTTGGTGGAATTTAACTGTAACTACAGCACCAGTTCACGGCCTCCCCCTTTCCAGCTTACTACATCCCAGCCCGCTATGTACTGTACTACCGTTCCATGACAGATAACCTAGAATCTGACCCCGAGTCAGGCTCATTGTTCCCCTTCCATCATCCTTGGTAAGAAACGTTCCATGATTAGGACTCAGTGGCTGGGTTATGTTTGTACAAGTCAGGACAGGCTCCAGCTCACTCACTCTCCTCTAGCAGCATCAGCTTTTTGTTTGTATTACCACCATGTCTGGAGGCCTGGCCCCATTGTCCTAGGCACTGTATAGACACATAATCGGAAACAATGCTACCCCAAAGAGATTACAGTCTAAACAGACAAGACAGACAAAGGAAGGCTTATCGTCCCTATTTTATATATAGGAAGCTGAGGCCCAGAGAGATTAAAGTGACTTGCCCGAGGTCACACAAGAAGTCAGTGGCAGAGCCAGGAATGGAGACCAACCCGGTCTCGTGCCTTAACCACAAAACCATCTTCCCTTGTGATGCTAAGAAGAGTAACAGTTTCGTTGTGTCAATAAAATGCGTTGATGTGACTCAAAGACAAACAGAGAACAGAGATCTTGAGTGAGAAGGTCCCACTTTTATAGAGGCACTTTTCTGGACCTACCAATACTTTAAACATCATCTCGAGCCATTGAAGGGGTTACAGACCTGCTAGCATTTTAAATACTTTGGTGTAACAGAAATAGGCGTCAATAGCTCTACAGCGAAGCCCTTGATCCTCACATCCTTGCCTGTGGCCCAAGATGCCCCTTTCACACTGCAGTCAGAAACCTGCAATAACAGAGATGATTGTTCCAGCAATGTCCCTTCTCCTGTGTCCCCTGGAGTTTCCTAGGAGCACCTCTGCCTTTTCTTTCCTTACCCACGATATTGTTTTGGGTCTTTCACTCAGGCATCACTTGATCAGGTTATTTTGTCCCTGCTTATCCCTCCATATATTCAGAGAGAGACACAGAAATCTCGGCTCCACATGCTGATTTGTTTTCAGATTTTAGGTTTAAAAAAAGAAAGCCAATGGGATCAGCTGCCTGGATTTGCTGATTGCCTTGAAGGAGAAAATAGCATTTTTAATAACTTGTTCTAATGCAGCCAGGCATGCTACACTAATCTGGGCTTGAGGGCAACAAGCAATGAGAACCCTCAAATCCAGTCTGAATCACTGCACTCTCTGCTTGTCAGGTTACAGAAACCCCCCTTGCTGCCAGTATTCTCCCCCTTCTGAATACAGAGGGTTGAGCTCATGAGTGTTACAATAATAGCAAACCTTCTCATTTAGAAGGAACAACCCTCAATGTCCTCTTCCCTTGCTGAGGGACACAATCATCTAACATCAGTCACCTTGTGGCCAAGATGCTGCAATTAAGAACATCACTAATTTGCAAATGTTGACCTTCAACAGGAAGAGCTCTGGGGAGGGGGAGGGGAGCAAGTTATTTTAGGAACACAAATTAGAAAACAAAGCAAGTACTTTTGCATAAGCTCTTGGAAAGCTGTTTTTTACCCCCCAGGATGTCTTCATGCATCCCATTCTTGGGATGTAATGGACCCATCCACTCCCTTTCTTACCAAGCTTCTTGCTTTAGGGGGAAGTCATCTCTTTGGGTTTCCTAGTTGAGGTGAAATGAACTTCAAGAAGCAGCTGCACAGAACCTCCTCAAGGGGGCAGCAGCATGCCTCAAAAATAGGCCCCAGCAACTGCACATAGAAAAGGATATCATGGTTGTAGAGGCATCAAGATGAACAGGTGATCTTCCCCCTGGGGCAGGACAGTCACGTAATCTCCCAGACATATCACATGGAGCTCAGGCTTGATTTTAGCCCAAAAGCCAAGAAGAAGGGTCTGAATTAGCCTTCAGAAGAGAGACACCCGCTTTTCATTTAAAACAGAGTATGGAGCCAAATGAACACCTGTAAAGCCAGTGGAATTACCCTTGGGCTGGATTTGGCATGTGTGTATATCTATAAAATAGGAAGTGACATGGTCTAATGGATTAGGAATGGGAGCCAGGAGTCCTAGCATCCATTCCCAATTCTACCAAGGAGTGCTTGGTAACCCCGGGTAAGTCACTTAGCTTTCCGTGCCTCGGTTTCCCCAATCCGTAAAGTGGGGCCAATGATTCCTACCCACCTTTGCAAAGTGCTTTGAGATGAATAGTGCTATAAGGGTTAAGTCTAACAGACATATAGAAATAATACCTAGCACTTTTCAGCAGCAGATCTCAAAGCACTTTACAAAGAGAGGTAAGCATCATTATTGTTATTAAACAGGTGGGGAAAAAAACGAGGCCCAGGAAGGGAAAGTGATCTTCCCAAGCAGGCCAGTGGCAGAGCCAGAAAGACACCCTAGAGCCCCCAAGTCCCAGCTAGTGCTCTATCCACTAGGGAACACTATCTCACTATGTAGTTTAACCCTCTATTTTTTAAAATCTAGACAATGCCTTTGGTTTTAAACCAGAACATGTGATCTTAAGCAAGCAATACTATTTCTCCCCAACGGCCACCAAAGGGAGCTAGACTACACAGCAAGGGAAAAGAAACCCTATTATATGTCTGATGTCACACACATCCCCAAGCCTGCCTCCTCCCTCTTCATTACACTGAACAGGTAACTGTGCTCAGATACAACAGTATCGATGGGCACCGTAGAAATACCTGTGATAGATAGAAGTGACTGCCAGCAGCTGGGAGCACCAGCTCCTAAAATCCAGTATCCCTTGCTTTCCCCATTCTCCTTCGGTGTCTGCAGTGACACTGAATGGCCCTGAAATGGCAATCCAAAGAGCCACATCAACCCCACCCTCACTGTCATGGGTGCCACTTCAGCAAATACGCTGCTCTGCGCAGAAGTTCTCTCTAAAAAGCAAAACCCATCAGAACACGTATCACGTCTACCAGAACCTCAAAGTGGAACTACGCTAATAGATCACCTTTGATTCTCCATATTTAACGAAGCTGGTGACATACAGAGCTCTGGATCTCCTTGTTTCTTGGCCCTGGTCTTTACTACGAGTTTAGGTCGAATTTAGCAGCATTAGATCGATTTAACCCTGCACCCGCCCACGCGATGAAGCCATTTTTGTCGACCTAAAGGGCTCTTAAAATCAATTTCTGTACTCCTCCCCAACGAGGGGATTAGCACTAAAATCGACATCACCGGGTCAAATTTGGGGTAGTGTGGATGCAATTAGATGGTATTGGCCTCCAAGAACTATCCCAGAGTGCTCCATTGTGACCGCTCTGGACAGCACTTTGAACTCAGATGCACTAGCCAGGTACACAGGAAAAGCCCTGGGAACTTTTGAATTTCCTTTCCTGTTTGGCCAGCATGGCGAACTCAGCAGCCCTCAGCAGCACAGGTGACCATGCAGTCCCCCCAGAATGTTTCTACACTCCCCCACCATTTCTGTCCCTAAGGTTATCGCAGATTAGAAGGCGAAAAAAATGCACTCGTGATTATATGTTTTCCGAGCTCATGCAGACCTCCAGTACTGATAGGGCACAGTGCATGGAGGCATTCAGTGGCAGAAGCCAGGAAAGAATTGCTGTGTTTGTTTAACGGCAAAAGTATCATGCCTCGCTAGCGATCCTGCCCGAGCCAGGTCGCTGTGTCACATGCACTCCGCACTGTGTCAGCCTTGGGCAGGGGCATGACCGCTTTGTGAGCAGGAAGGCCATAGATATAGACATTGATTTACGTAGCTTCTGTAGCTAGAGAAAACATTCCTGTGCATTCGGCAAAGTCTGTGGCAAAAAAAGAGAAGCCCCGTAGTGTAGTGGTTATCACATTCCCCTAACACATGAAAGCCCCGTAGTATAGTGGTTATCATGTTCATCTAACACGCAAAACATCCCCAAACATCAAAACTGGGTGGAAACTGGTCATTGTTCCTTTTTCTGACTCCCCTCCTGCATTTTTAGTCTTAGAATAGACCGTGCTGTGAAATTTTACTTTGAATTATATCAATTATGAGTTAAATAATAAGGAAGCTCTCTCTAAGTTATAGTCCCGGGTTCCTTACCCTTTCAGCTGCTCTGATAAATTAATATTTTTGTTAGGGGCAGGGGAAAATTTTCATGAAGCCTTTTATAGGGACTAAATGCTATCTAGGACTCTTAAAGAATCTTAATGTGGCCCATAGAGTCAGGACCGGCTTTAGGCCGATTCCGCCGATTCCCCGGAATCAGGCCCTGCTCCCCTGGCTGGAGCGTGGCAAGCCCTGCGGCCCTGCTCCCCTGGCTGAAGCGCGGCAAGCCCCGCGGCCCCGCTCTCCCAGCCGGAGTGCCGGCCCGAGCCCTGCAAGCCCCGGGGCCCTGCTCCCCCGGCTGGAGCGCCGGCCCGAGCTCTGCAAGCCCTGCGGCCCCACTCCCCCGGCTGGAATGCTGCCTGAGCCCTGCAAGTCCCGCGGCGCCACTCCCCACTCAGAGCACTGGCCGGAGCCCAGCAACCCCGTGGCCCTGCAACCCCGGCAGGAGCGCGACAATCCAAAGTGCCGCTGAAGACTGGGAGCACCCCTGGTGAGTACAAGCCCCACGAATCGGGCCCCGCACTTGCTAAAGCTGGCCCTGCATAGAGTGCAATCCTTCGTTCTGGATTTGTCATTCCATAAGTTGAACTGCTCCTTACTACTGTCCAGGCTTCATGAGCCATGGGAGCAAGGGGCAGGCTGGGGTAGGTGCGACCGCGTGGTGCTGCCAGCTGGGAGAGCAGCCTGAGGCAGAAGCCTCCAGCTCACATGATATTCCAGGCAGGACTGAATCTCTATGAGATGAAACTTAAAGAAGAGAATGATGTGGAGTCACTCCCATTCGGTGCTCTCTAAGAGGAGGACAGCCATGTCTGTCCAGGCACCCCTGATCGACCTCACTGAGGTCTGCCAGCTGAGTGGGGCTGAGCAGGACCCCGGCTGGCAGGAGCTGGCGGACGGAACCCCAGACCGGCAGTGGGCTGAGCCGCACAGCCCGTTGCCGGTCTGGGGCTCCGTCCGCCAGCCCCACTCAGCCCGCTGCCTGTCTGGGGTTCCAATCATCCAGGCAGGCAGCAGGCTGAGCGGGTCCGGCAGATGGGACCCCGGAAAAAAGGCGTGAAACAATTGTCTGCCATTGCTTTCATGGAAGGGGGGGGGGGGCTGATGACATGTACCCAAAACCACCCGCGACAAAGTTTTTGCCCCATCAGCCCCGTCTGGGAGCTTAACCCAGAATTCCAATGGGCAGCGGAGACTGCGGAAACTGTGGGATAGCTACCCACAGTGCACTGCTCTGTAAGTCAATGCTAGCCGCGGTAGTGAGGACGCACTCCGCCGACTTAATGCACTTAGTGTGGACATACGCAATAGATTGTATAAAATCAAATTCTAAAAAATTGACTTCTATAAAATCGACCTAATTTCATAGTGTAGACATAACCTTAGAGTAATTTCAAGGGAGACGATGGGAAATCCCTACTGGCATTGAAGGTGATAGCAAGCAAATATCTCATCCCTTTGGGAAACCTTCATCTTCAAGCACTGCACAGTAGCGGTTCGTTGTCGTTCCCTTCAGAATCGGTGAACCCCCAAATTAAAACCAGAGATCCCAATCCCCTGGACTTTGAGGGAGTTTCATTCAGGATCCAAATGCTGCAACTCTGGTTTATTTTTATAGGGCATTGGACTGCAAGACTGGATCCACCACTCAACCTCAGACCAACTAGGGGAAAGTTGATATTCTGATGGTTTCAGATCCAAACTTTGTGATTCAAGCTCATCTCTATTTATATTCACCCCAGCGCCTGGTGCCTATAAATACATTTTATACCAGAGGCACTCCATTCCCTCAAATACTGTTTACACCATATACAGATATCATCATCGTCTTTTCATGCTAGACCAGTTTCTGCACCCCCTACTCATGCTGAGTAGCCCTCACTGAGGCAAGCAGTGCCATTGACATCAAAGAGGATACTCCCTTGAGTAAGAGTTGCAGAAT
This sequence comes from Chrysemys picta bellii, assembly GCF_011386835.1. Taxonomy (NCBI): domain Eukaryota; kingdom Metazoa; phylum Chordata; order Testudines; family Emydidae; genus Chrysemys; species Chrysemys picta. Next base: position 41,589,455 of record NC_088802.1, on the reverse strand, counting down.
CTGGCCCTTTACTTCTTGGTCAAGAGCAAATTTCTTTCATCATAATTTCCAAACTGTTTGGCCTTTTGAGTTCGGTGGAAACAAAAGCCAACCGCACCACCAAATTATTTACAAATAGGTTAAGATGGGCTCAGATTTTTATCTTATTTTAAATATGGCTGTCCGTTCACATGGATCTCTCTTTCTTCTTCCTGTTACAAACTAAAGCAATCCTTTCTCTGCTGTAAACTCCCCTGGCTGTTAGGTACCAGCTGGAGGTTTTCTTTAGGATCATTTCAAACGGCAAGTTTAGGATGAAGAGCTCCTAAGCACACGTGGCTCCTGTGTAGGCCCTTGTGTCCAAGATTCATGAATGAAGAAACCTCTAACCAATTTAGACTCTCCAGTCACAAGGGCGCTTTGGCCCCATTGTCGGGGGGTATGTTCAGCTAAAACAGCTGCAGTTTGGCTATAGGATTGGGAGACTTTTCCCCAGAGATTGCTGGTTCAATTCTGACCCACATCAGCAGCACCATGACTTGTCAAGCTCAGTCTGGAAGCCAGTGAGGTTTTTTGTCCCCATCGCTCCTCTGATGGTTAGAAACCTTCGCCTAATGTTGAGCCTAAACTTGTTGATGACCAGTTTATATGCATTTGTTCTTGTGTCCACATTAGTGCTTAACTTAAATAACTCCTCTCCCTCCCTGGTGTTTGTCCTGCTGATGAATTTATAGAGAGCAATCATATGTCCCCTCAGCCTTTGTTTGGTTAGACTACACAAGCCAAGCTCTTTGAGTCTCCTCTCATTAGGTAGGTTTTCCATTCCTCTGATCATCCCAGTAGCCCTTTGCTGCACCTGTTCCAGTTTGATTTCATCTTTCTTAAACATGAGAGACCAGAACTGCACACAGGATCCAGATGAGGTCTCCCCAGTGCCTTGTGTAATGGTAGTCACAGTGAGCAGCAAAGGAATAGAACAACTTGCTCCTCTCAGGGGAATTTTCTCATTCTCAGTTTTCCCCATCCCTTTGTGGCCTGGACCTTTCAAAGAACCTTATAGGGAAAAGACAGCAACAGGGACTTACAGTGCAGCGGGACGCTCCAGGGCTCTCCCATGCAGCAGTTACAGGGCAGCCATTCTACTACCAACAGTTTCCTTCATTTAATTGTCTGATTTGGTGGCTCCCAACTGACTCACTGGACTTTGCCCTCAGATTAGCTGCCTCCACCCACCACAGGCACAGCACATCTCACAGAGGCTGCCAATAGGAGAGGTGGCACTGACATCTCCCCCAGACTGCAGACCTTGCTACACCTCTACCTCGATATAACTCTGTCCTTGGGAGCCAAAAAAGCTTACCGTGTTATAGGTGAAACCGGGTTATATTGAACTTGCTTTGATCCGCCAGAGTGCGCAGCCCCGCCCCCCTGGAGCACTGCTTTACCGCATTATATCCGAATTCACGTTATATCGGGTCGCATTATATCGAGGTAGCGGTGTATTTCCACTGCAGACAGAACAATGGAGATGAATGTCACCCCAATTGAAGTTTTTCCTGAATCAGTTTGGACCATCTGGACTCTCATATCCAAAAGCCATGATAACTAAATACCCCTTATGTTTGCTGGGAGCAAGGTTTAGTGGAACACTAGACTGGAAATTAAAACATTCAGAACCTTCCTTTGTTTGTTTTAAGAGTTGTGGTTGTATTTTTCCTCTAGATCACCATTTCTTTGTGCCTTTCTGGATGGGACTGATCCTCCATCCCATGAAGCCAATGTACCGACTCCCATTAACTCCCGGGGGACTTGGATCAGGCTTTATGTGAAATTAATTGGTGGTTTCAATCCCCGGGGGATGGGCCTCCACATCATGCCAAGGAGCCTATTATGGTAACTAGCAGTAATTGGCACCACTGTGACAGCAGACTCAGTACAGGGCGGAGGCTCCAATGGGCCACTAATGGGGTCAGAGAGGCTGCACTACCTTCAGCGGTGTCTACACTGGGATTTCTTTGCTAAGATTTCCCCACCATTGCTACTGCTGCTTCATCTCCACAGCCAGGAGCCTTAGGATAAACAAGGGGGCAGCAGCATTTTAAGCACCATGTTGTATTGATTTGCTCTGAGCAGGTGAGATGTGGCTTTAAAACACCTGTGGGTCCCCTACATTAGAGTTCCCACTGCTGAGCTGGTGGGAGCCCTGGTGGGAAAGCCAACGTGAGCATTTCATGGAGTCAGTCGCTTTTGTGCTGCCCACTGGAAAAGATGGGAGGACATCAGCTTCATTCCTTTCTTTTTGGAAATTGGGACAATCATGTTTTACCTTTGTGGCCAACTCAAGAAGTGATTCTGTTTCCTTGCGGGTTATTGACTCTCCAAGCTCCCTGCCTTGTACAATGCAGAGACCTCCTCGTCAGCACCATCAGTATGGATAGCAATGCTGAGATTCACAAGAGTTTATTATTTCGTTATCAGACAGGCCGGATTAGGAGGGGGAGGTCAGGTAGCAGCACTGGGTTTAAGCAGGTTTAGCTCCTTTGAACAAGGCTTAAGTGGGTTCTGTGTCACTGACTGGTTGGCGGCGGAATTATTTACTGAACAGACACATGCTGGTTGGGGGATTTTTTTGGATTTTTAGAATACTAAGGAGTTCACGGAGCGGGGGGGAAGCCTTATTCACTGAATTTCACATGTGAATGAATCTTGCAGAGTAGTTTCCTGTAACCCCACACCTCTTCATACTATTCAGTGGGCCAAATTTTGCCCTGCTAGCCCAAGCTAAACTGCCAGTGAAGTCAAAAGACGTTTGGCTGTAGGATTTACTTTTTTATTCTGTGTATAGGGATGGTTTTGTACCTAGGTGCCTAGATGCTGCTGGTCCTTTAGTACTTCTCCTGGTGGGGAGGGCAGACACCTTATCCAGATCCCTGGGTCTGGAATCGCTCGTGAAACGCAGGCGAGGTTCCCGGTGAGCAGCTTCTCACCCCTTTCAGCAGATCCAGCTCATGCTTTGAACAAGCTTTGCCTATAGTCACCCTGCAAACAGCCAAGGCTTAGTGGGTGTGGCTGAGTGTCACATAGAATTGATCATTTGATCCTGAAATGCAAAACCGAGTGCAAAGGACTCATGTGAAACAAAAGAGAAAAAGGCATCACTTGCACCTGGCAGCCTCCCCGCCCCATACCCCTGCTGCCTCACACTAACCCACCCACACCAGCACCTAGACTGGTAGTCACCTGGGTCTCTCTCTTCCTCGGGGTTACAAGTGCTGTAGTGGGGCGTTGCTGTTAAGTTTCCACTAGAAACACTGCCAGCAGTATTCAGGTTTGCAAGAACCAAGCTGTACAAAACGTATGATTGGAACCAACAAACCCTGGGAAAGCCAGGTGGTTCGTGTTGCTGGAGATCTCTGCTCTCTGATTCAGCCCTGAACCATACGTACAGTTCAGTTCTTGATTTGTACCATAAAAGGAAACAGTTACAGGGAAATCACATGCAATGGCTCTACTGAAAGTTTCTATTTTTCATAAGAAAAATGTCTCTAGGGATCATGTGGGCTCAGCAGCTCTGGCCTCTGACTACAAGGTTTATTAATTTGTTTGACGTGTGGGGTGAGCTACAGTGGCTAACAAGCAGGGTCCTATGAGTGGATGGGAGTGTGTGAGGTCACCGCAGGCCAGTTACCAAAGACAAAACAGACGTGCCTGGGCTTTGGAACGCTGAGTCGTAGTATTTCCATGGGTTAAGACTGACCCCACAAAGATTCCTGAGTAACTCATTAACCAGGAAGAACCAGCTAGGCTTTCTATAGCTACCGGCACTTCTGGTGCCCTGTTCTGGGCTTCATGCTCTGGAGAATGTCAAAGCCACAATGAATTAATCTGCTAGGCAGGGTGTGTCTGGGACATGACTTAAATCAGGGTGGGATTTACAATTGCAGCTGCAGAACCTGGCTTCAATGCAGGGAGCCAGAGAAGTGTTCCCATTCGACTCTGCTTCCCAAGGACTGTCTTTGATTGGAACATGCACACTCCAATCCTAGGACTTGTTCCTTGTCCCCAGCCCGTCCCTAAGCACATTCAAAATGGACTAGTTATTTTATATATTGTCTTTGGGTAGCACAATGGCACTTTTTCACCATAGTGACCTCACACTGCTCCAGGGAGCTATCATCCCTTCTTGGACAGATGGCAGAACCAGAGACAGAGCAGTGAAGTGATTTGACCAAGGTCACACAGCAGATCAGTGGCAGAGTCATCAATAGAGCCCAAGTGTCCTGATTCCAAGCCTTGTGTCTAAGGGTACGTCTACACTACCCACCGGATCAGTGGGTAGTGATCGATCTATCAGGGATTGATTTAGTGTAGACGCGATAAATCGATCCCCGATCACTCTGCCGTCGACTCCTGTACTCCGCGGCGAGAGGCAGAAGTGGAGTCGACGGGGGAGTGCCGGGAGGACGCGAGGTAAGTTGACCTAAGCTATGTCGACTTCAGCTACGCTATTCTCATAGCTGAAGTTGCATATCTTAGGTCGATCCTCCCCCGCCCCCACAGTGTAGACCAGGCCTTAGTCACAAGACTATTCTTCTGATAGGCCTATGGTGACCAGATAGCAAGTGTGAAAAATCGGGACAGGGAGTGGGGGGTAATAGGAGCCTATATAGGAAAAAGCCCCAAATATCGGGACTGTCCCTATAAAATCGGGACATCTGGTCACCCTATAGGCCCCAAGTTTCTAATCTGCCAGGTGATGCTCCCCCCGGCTTTGCCCAGGCCCCGCCCCACTCCACCCTTCCCCCATGACCCCATCCCACCCTGCTTCTTCCCAACCCCACTCCGCCCCTGCCCCGCCTCTTCCCACCCCGCCCTTTCCCTGTCCCCTTCCCCAAGCACGCTGCACCCTCGCTCCTCCCATCTCTTCCCCAGCGCCTCCTAACACCACAAAACAGCTGATCTGCGACAGGTGGTAGGCACTGGGAAGGAGGGGGAGGCGCTGATCGGTGGGGCCCACCGGTGGGCAGGAGGCGCCGGGGGGAGGGGAGGTTCTGATAGGGGGGCTGCTGGTGGGTGCTCAGCACCCACCATTTTTTTCCTGTGGGTGCTCCAGCCCCGGAGCACCCACGGAGACGGCGCCTATGATTCTTCTCTGTTACTCCGTCTAAAGAGTAGAGGTATGGGACTCCAAGACTAAGGGGGTAAAAGATCCGGGGGGCCCATAGAGAGCAGGGAATGGAATCAGCTGTTCATGGGTGTGTGCCAACAGACAGTATAAGACCCAAGCTGCAGGCCCTCTGGAGGGGCAGTCAGTCCTGTTGAGCTTACCTAGGTCCTGGCCAGCCGTGGGAAGGGTTCCAATCAGTATTGCCTGCTCCAGCAGAATCTTTGCTGGAAAGTTTCCACTACTGCAGCTGGCTTCTGCTTCCAGCTCAGCCCTGCAAGCCCTCCCCAGCCACCAAATCCTCAAGGCAACGTTCAAAATTGTTTAGGCTCTACCTTGAGAGACCTACAGAGCATGAAAAATATGACTGCAGTGCTTGCGATCCCAGTTCCCTGCTCAAAACAGAGGCAACAGAAACATTCCATATTAAACTGAAGCAGGCTGCACGAGGGACCCTGTCCCTATGCACACCTCTTCCCCTAGGGCAACCTTGTCCCCGGCTCCAGCGTGCAATTGCACAATCAACTGTCTCCAGCAATCTGGCACCCAGCTGGACAGCGAGAGACACAAGTCACAAGAGGAGCCGAGATGCGTCAGCAGATGGATTTTGTCAGAGCAGGCTGAACTCTCTGGAACGCTAAGGGGTTAAGAACAAAGGCAGCGGCAAGGGGAGTCCGTAGAAAGCCCTCTCAGCCAGAGATGCCCCTCTGAATTCTCCTGTAGAGAACTGTGAATTCAATACCCACACCTAGGAATACTTCCACGGGGTGGGGTCAGTTTGTCACTAGCAGGCACTGTGGTCAGTGTCCCATCCACCGGATTTGGGGGTTAGGAGACACAGGGGAGGAAGGAGCTGTCACATTCCACCTGTAACACTGGCCTCTTGCATGACTTTGGGTAAGTCATTTCATCCCCTATGCCTCTGTTTTCCCATCTGCAAAATGGAAATGACACTTCACCTCCTATGTAAAGCACTTTGAGAGCTACCACTGAAAGAATCTAGGCAGAGTTTATTTTGGAAATAATTTCTGACCTTTGCAAACTCCCTCTTCTATACAATATCTTACATTTACATATACCGCACACAGCAGATAAGACACAACGGCTCTATAAACCTACACTGTTGGAGGAGCTGGGCCCTGCAGTTCCCAAACCACCAGCCTGCCACCTGAGCTAGAAGAGATCTATCTCCCGTATCCTCTACATGGCCCACCCACGAGAGGGCAACCACACATACCACATTAGAGCATCGTTCCTTCCTATGGGGCTTTACAGATGATACACAGTGAAACTACAGAGAAATTTTACCGGTAGTGATGGCAATGAAAACCCCAGCATGATTCAGTGCACTTCAATGGACTTTTGGTCTTCTATGGTGGTGTCTACAACATAAAATCCTGCCCCATGTGACCATGGCCAGCACCACGGCTTTCCCCCAGCTCCCCACCTCAATCTGCATTTAAAAGGGTTCTCACTGGTGTGTGGACAGGATCCACTGAGTTCAACATCTGCTGCTGCACAGCGTGGGAAAGCCCCCAGTAGAGGAGCCAGGGGTTGACCACTCACTGCTACTTGCAGCCCGCTCCTCTGACCCCCCATCTGTACCAGCAGGACAGCCACCATTGTGCCATGGGTTAAGGGGGAGCCCTAGTAGATACAATGTCATCAAAGGTAGCTAATCTTCCCAGCCTAAAGTGGAACCTAGCTGGGCTCTGTCAGGAATGCAGCAATGATCCCAGCGGGAGGTGCTGCATTCCAGAAGGGATTAGTTAATTGTTTATCTCCTTCCACTGCTCTATTCAGCTGGCAGGGAGGAGAAGCCCATGGGCTGGGTTCTGTGCTGCCTTGCACTGTGCATTGCTATTTACCCCAGAGCAAAGAGAACATGACGCACCAGCAGGTCAGAATTTTCTGCTCACTCCCACCAGCAGAAGCATTTTACACCCACTTTGCACAGGGCTGCAAACAGGTGCAAGGCAGCAGAGAGTCGTGCGCCCAAGGCTGCAAGGTGCCAAGTACCTACAGCAAAGCTCTGAGCAGCTCTCCCGAGGGCACTCAGCCCCTGGCAGGACTGGGCCCAGAAAGAGTTGATGTTCCCCGGGCCAGATGGTATGCCATGGGGGTGGCCTGGTGCGCTCTCACAGTCTAGGGCAGTGAGGAAGAGGTGCCCCATGTTGCTTGCCTTGGCATGGGGAAGTCTGTTATTGCTGTCTTGCTAAGGGAGTAAGGGCCTGGGAGGAGCTGCATGCCAGGGCCGCCCAGAGGATTCAGGGGGCCTGGGGCAAAGCAATTTCGGGGGCCCGTTCCATAAAAAAAAGTTGCAATACTATAGAATATTATATTCTCATGGGGGCCCCTGCGGGGCCTGGGGCAAATTGCCCCCACTTGCCCTGCTGCATGCTGGGAGAACCAAAGAGTAACTGATGGAGGCTGGTTGGGCTTTTTGTGCTGACTGGCTAATACCCACCTGGCTCCTCAAGGATCCTTAGCCCAGTAGTGAAAGAAACATGTTTTATTAAAGCTATTAAACAAAAATAAACTCGAGAACTTTTCACCCAAGCTAAGATACCGCTCACAATACTAAACTAAGACTAAAACAATGGAGCTAATGAATCAAGGTCAATTCCACCAGTTAGCAGCATAGTGGGCTGGAATTAAATCATTACAAACAACTATCAATTCAGAACAACAAACTTGTGACAGACATTAGTCCCATTGCTTAACGCAGTACCGGCAGGCGCTCAGACACCATAGTGATGGGCGCAGTGTAAGAATCTATGTAGTATAGAACCTGTACGGCTCCTAAGAAGCGATTTAAGGAGGTGGCCGCCCGCTTGTTAATAACCCCCAATTAAAAATGTTTACCCAAGTCAGTCAGATCTGCCATTTGGAGCTAGTAAAGTAGTTTGATACCAAAGCCAAATGATTGTTCACTCTCTGCACCACAACCTCCCAGCCAATTACAAAGCTGCCTCCGTCAATTTCAATTCCTCTGTGGTGGTTAACCCTTCTGCCCCGCCCAGGAACAGAGATGTCACAATACAGGCCCTAAAGAACTAGGAGAAGCAGAGTGTGGACAGCTCTCACAGACCAAAATGTGCATGAGACAGTCTGAGTTTCTTAGGACTGTTAGAACATGGAACACGCTTTCCTGAGTAGCTTTGTCAGACGGTTCAGGGCTGTTTAAACCGGGGGCACCTTCTTTCTGACACTTTCCTCCTCTATAGGAGCTTGCACACAACCACACTTTCACACAATTAGGAAGTAAAAAGGCTGGGACGTCTCCCAGCTAATATAAACAAAAGATACACATTTAAAAAGAAAAGAAAAGGAAAAATAAGATACTTAAGCTAAGGGGGGAGGAGAGGAGGGAGGGTTTGCAAACGCTTCAGCTCTCGCAATTTTCTGCACTTGCGCACATTAGGAGCTAGGACTACAATCAAAGAGCCAGATGGTAATGTTGCTGGCACAGCCCTTCTCACTAGCTGGCTATCTTGGGGGCAGGGAGACTGGTCAAAGGCTGGCGTGGCCCGTTCATGGATGTCATGACTTCCTGCCCCAGAGCGTCCCGTAGGGGGCTCGTTGACCCCAAAGGCTTCTCAGCCTCACCCTCGGCTCTTCAGGTTTGCAAACTTTGGTCACCCTGCCTTGCAGTACCTCCCTCGGCCTTCAGACAAGTCAGGTGTGAGGTCGACCTTGGAACCAGGCAACTTGGTCCAATCAGGGTCCAATTAAATCATCACTAGCTAGTATCACCTTGGAAAAGTCCTGCTTAAGCCAGCAGTTACTAAATACAGTATTGGATGTTTGCACCCTGAGACTGTATGTCTGCGAACTCTCCCACATAATATCAAAAATGCAGACCGGAGATCACTTTTAAGGAAGCTGGCATGAGCGTTCCTTCGTGTAAAGGTCTCGAGATGACATTATATCACCAGCTTACTCCAAATGTAGTGCAAATCCTAGAAAAGTAATGGATTTAAAAGACTCTAGCAATATCCCTCTGATGATATTCAGCTCTTCTTGTCAACTGTTGGGAACATCCACCCTGATTGAATTGGCCTCGTTAGCACTGACCCCACACTTGGTAAGGCAGCTCCCATCTTTTCATGTGCTGTATATTTATACCTGCTACTGTATTTTTCACTCCATGCATCTGATGAAGTGGCTCTAGCCCACGAAAGCTTATGCCCAAATACATTTGTTAGTCTCTAAGGTGCCACAAGGACTCCTCATTGTTTTAGCAACCAGCAGCCACTCAACATTAATTCACCTGCAAAATTAAAAATCAGTTGGACAGTTTATAGCCAGATGTCATCGTTGTCTCACAGATGAGACAATTTAGTAATCTCATCGCACAAACAAGACAGTTTAATTATCTTCAGATTTAGGAACTAGGCAGACATAAGTCAGACAGCTTCTCTTTGAGAGTTTTCATCTGGATAAAAAAAAACTTACTTTAAAAGCTTATCAGGATGGAACTCACTTAAGGAATAAAAATAATTCACTTTTGAATAAGGTCTATATGCCCATATAGACTGTTTCCCTCGCATTGCTGAGCCTTCTTCACTGGCTGGGACGTGGCTGCAGCAAACTGGCTACTGCCTCCTGTCTTCTCTTGCCTCTGTATGGCCATTTTCTCCTCCACTGGCTCACTGATTTGCTGCATCCTACTTCCTTTTCCTCCTTGCCTGTCCTTTTCCGAACCCCTCCCATGCCTGCCTGACCTCCAACTTATCTCCTATAAAGCAGCAAAAAAAGGATACAAGCTCCGTGTTTTTAAAAACCCTTTGCAGGTCACTTTAAAGCCTTATATTAATACTTAGAGGAAGCTATTAACCCCATTTTACAGGTGGGAAATGTAAGGCACAGGGCAGCCCATAGTCACATGGCAGAACCCAGTCAATGGCAGAATCCAAATCCCCAGTCCTGTGTTTTAGCCATAAGACCGTCCCCTCCCCCTTTCCTAAAGCAATTCCAGGTCGGAGCAGAGCAGTGTGAATGACTGATTTTCAGTTCGCTGCCCAAACCAACCAACCTCATTTCGGGTCAACCAGAAACAAGGTTTGTTTCCTGGATTTTTCAGGAAACTGACGACGGAGGAAAGAATTGTTTCGGGTCCAACAGAACATTTTGCTTTACCTGAAATAAAATGTTTGGTTTCATTTTTGAGTTTAACTCAAAAAAATGGAAGTAAATTTCAAAACAAAAAGTCATTTCAGATCGAAATATCAAAACATCTTGTTTCGAAAATGCCAAAATGAAACATTTTGATTTTTTCCAGTTTTCTTTTTTAAACTGAAACAATTTGGCGAATTTGACATGAATTTACAAAATGTTTCGGGTGACCAGAATCTGACTTTTTTAGCCAAAAAATTTCACCTTGTTCTAGGTAGAAGCAACCCAGACTAGAGGATGGATTTTGAACCCTGGTTCAACCCCAATGACAGTATCTGGTTAAATCACGTCAGGCTGCTAACTGATCACTAAGAAGTTTGTACTGCACCTAATCATCTTTAGACTTTGTTTAGACAGGGTAAGTGGTGAAGTCACTAATGACATTTTCTCCTTCCCCACACAGGGAGCTGGTGCCAGAACACAACAAACAGGCAAATCAATAGAGACTTAACTGTTGGCTGGCTACTTTTAGGGACAGTACTGGCACAGACAGGAAACAGGGAATTCCATAGCTGCAGAAATATGTACGTAAAATGGTAATAAGAGAAAAACCAAAACCAAAGTAAACACCCTCAATCACAGTGCAACACCTGCTGGAAATAGTTATAAAGGTTACATCGTTTCCTCCAGTGAGGCCTGGAGAATTTCCTGAGAGGAAGCAAATAGCTGTTTAGTCATTTTTAAGGGACCAGGAAAAATTTGTCTCTCTGCATTATCAATTCTTAGGAGGTTTCCTTTCTCAAGAGCTTATGCTGCTAAGACTTTACAGAGGATCTCAGAGTATTTGACAAACACTTAAGCCTGACAACATTCCTTAGAGATGAACATTATCCCTTATTTACCAGATGGGTAGGTTAAGTGACATGCCCAAGGTCACACTAAATTGGGGGTAGAATGCAACACAGAAGCCACGGTTCCCAGTTGTCTGCACTTAATCACTAGCCTAGATTCCCTCATATTCCCTCAGACAGAGGAAGATCAGTAGGAGAGATTTCCTATCTTTATCTTACCTTGGATTGGTTTATTTATGTATTAAGTTTGCTGGTACTTTGCCTCATGGCACCAAACAGGCTATTTTTAAAGTGTAGTCCTCCAAATGAGAGAGTCTCTCCTATATTTATGTAGCTACCTCCAAGCACATTTTCCTACCAGAGCAGTGAGACAGCATAACCTGCTCCAATTTTAACATGGGAAAAATCCCCCAAGTGTAACTAGCCAGAGGATCCGTTAACATCAAATAGCCTGCGAAGGCTGGAAAATCTTACTGGTGGGAACTGCAGCCAGAGATTAGGATCAAAATGAAACTGGAGCAGTTTCATGTTAAGCACATAGGACTTGTTCCCTCTAAAGAAGGTCAGAGGCCCAGGGCTAGCTAGAATCCATCTCTCATACGGACTGAGGCCCATATCCGCAAAGGTATTTAGAAAGGTAACGCCCTTGGGATCTGGGCCTGGGGGGGCAGGGGAGAGAGAGAGCTCACTAACCATGAGACTTGGGTATAGGAGTCTTAGGTTATGTCTACACAGCAACTAGACACCTGCAAGCTCAGGCTGCGGGGCTGTTTCATTGCTATGTAGACTTCTGGGCGTGGGCTGCATCCCGAGCGTTGGGACCCTCCTACCTCGCAGGTTCTAGAGCCTTAGGGTATGTCTACACTGCAGTGTACGCCCATGCCTCAGCCCAGGCTAAAGCCTACCCCCCTTTGTGTCTACACTGCAATTGTGCTAACCCAGAGCTCAGGCTCAAGGTCCAAGGACCCTGCAGGACTGGAGCGTCCAAGCTTGAGTTAAGCCGGGACCTGGAGTCCAAGCCCTATTTCTCTGCAGTGTAGATGCAGCTCTGCTTGACTTGGGTCCCAGGAGTCAGTTGGAAATGCCCCATTGTGGGATAACTTCCTCAGTCTTCTCTATCCCAACAATCTGCAATCCACTCCCCAATGGAAGCCACGCCCCTTTGCAGCTCAGGTCGCGTTAACCCATTCTCTTCTGATCACTGATCTGCAAGCACACTATCAGCGAGCCTCCTGGGTTTGCAAGGGAGAGCGAACCATCAAGCCTTTTGCAAAGCCAGCTGCTTCCAACTTCCTGTAGCGTGCGGGGCGGGCAGTGAAGTGTTCCCACAGTGCACTGCTAGAGTGGCCACATTTGGGATGGAGGTGGGGCACCAGGGCCTCTGGTCTGCGTGCTGCAGTGTGGATGCCAGAGCCCTAGATTCAAGCACAGGTTAGAAAAGTCTTAACACAGGGTTAAAACACAATGTAGATGCGCAAGGGCAGGGTTCCCTAGCACAAGTCAGCTGACTCGAGTCCCACTAACTGTGGGCTTACACTGCAGTGTAGAATACCCTGTGACCACCAGTCTTACAATACTGTCCATTCTTCCTTTAAAGCCCAAACTGCTCTGATGATACAGTGAGCTCCCTTTAGCAGAAACAGAGCACCCTACTCTATATCCTCACTCTAAGCTCAGAAATGCCCTCACACATTTGCCTCAGAGACTCCTTGTGGGAGGTTTAGGTTGGATATTAGGAAAAACTTTTTCACTAGGAGGGTGGTGAAGCACTGGAATGGGTTACCGAGGGAGGTGGTGGAATCTCTCCTTCCTTAGAGGTTTTTAAGGTCAGGCTTGACAAAACCCTGGCTGGGATGATTTAGTTGGGGATTGGTCCTGCTTTGAGCAGGGGGTTGGACTAGATGACCTCCTGAGGTCCCTTCCAACCCTGATATTCTATGATTCTATGAGGCTGGTTCTCCTCTCACATCTGTGCACATCACAGAGCCAGTGGAGTTATAAGGGGGGAGGGATAGCTCAGTGGTTTGAGCATTGGCCTGCTAAACTCAGCGTTGTGAGTTTAATCCTTGAGGGGGCCACTTAGGGATCTGGGGCAAAATCAGTACTTGGTCCTGCTAGTGAAGGCAGGGGGCTGGACTCAATGACCTTCTGAAGTCCCTTCCAGTTCTAGGAGATGGGATATCTCCATTAATTTAAATTTAAAGTGTAGGCGAGATCAGAATCAGGCCAACTGACAATCTTTCGCCTTCCTCCTCCAGGTAATAATTAGAGGGATGGGTGCCTGGGATGACAATTAGCATATCAGCTCAGGGCAGGGTAAACAACCATGGGTTCACATTCCTCAGATGTGTTACCTCTTTCCCCAAACTAGTCCTGATCGTTCCGCTTGCCCTGGGTTAATTTCTCCTGGTCACTGGCACTTGTGCTCTACCCATCTGGATCGGGGCATAGCCTCTTGCTGCAGGATCCCAGCCCATCACGCTGTTCTCTGGGCCACGCCCTTACGCCTCCTTTTAGGGAAGTTTGCTTCTTTCCAGCTTTTTTTTAATCTGTCAATCACTAGCACCCCGCACCCCCAATCGCTGAGGTCTTCTGTGCCAACTCTCTGTCTCTGCTCTGTCCTAAACGTCTCCTGTATTGTTATTAGCAGTACCAGCCGAGCACACGCCTTCCCTGGAGTGGGTTTCACTGGGGGGAAATCCACAGCTCTCCGGCCTCTGGATGCTGACACTACTTCCCCAGGAACGTCCTGGTTTTTCAGGGGTCCCGACGGAATGCATTGAAACCAGGGTTTTGATGCGCAAGCACATCAGAATCAGAGGGGCCCCATAGACTGCAGTCCCGAAAGTGCTGGGATCCGACAGAGGGGCTCTATAGGGAAAAGGAAACAGGCAGCTGCATAGAAAGGAAGGAGCTGCCGTGGGAACGGGAAGATTGAAGATGCAGGTGGGAGAAAGCCCTTTGCCTCAGTAACAACCCCCACACTCCCCAGCGTTCTTCACGCCCCCTTCAGTGACATGGGCTCTTAACCAACCTGCAGCAGCTCAGGACCCTCACAAGCTCCAGCTGCCTCAACTGTTCTGCTCTCCTCTTCCCTGGCAACAGCCGTGCTCAGCCAGGCCCCCCTGCCCAGTCACTGCTGGACAAGACACCCCAAGCTCGGCCTGAGACGCCTCCCCCAGCAGCAGTATTATTATTCCTGGGGGGTGTCACACACTTCGCAGCCTGTGTTGGCCAAGCTCCCTGCACACACCAGAGGCTCTTTGAATCCTGTGGGCCACCTCCCATTGCAGAACTCCCTGCAGCTCCTGCCAATCTCTCAGGGGTTCTGTATGCCCCTCTTCCCCACCCCCCACAACAGGGTCCCCTCTTCTCTCCCTTGAGCCAGGGAGCACCCTCGTTCCCCCCATTTCTCCCTGCCCCCCTGGATCCCCTTTCTCCCCACCACACCAGGGCCCTTCTCCCCCTTTCCCTTTCCCCCCAGATAGCTCTCCCATTTTTCCCACCAAGCCAGGGGCTCTGTCTCCCCCCCATTGCCCTCCTTCCCTCCTCCCCCGGCCAATGTCCCCCATCGTGCACATCACACCAGGTGCTCTGTGTGTGCCAAAGTACCTTTCTTCCCCCTAGACTGGAGGGGAGTGGGGGGTGGATGGCTGGTGCCCTCTCTGCCTCACCTGGAACAGGCTTGGAAGAGGCAGAAAAGAATGACAGGTTTCAGAGTAGCAGCCGTGTTAGTCTGTATCCGCAAAAAAACAGGAGTACTTGTCTCTAAGGTGCCACAAGTACTCCTGTTCTTTTGCAGAAAAGAATGAAGCCTCCTCTCCTTCTGGCGGAGCATGGAGCCCATCCCTTTCTCAGCAGGGAGAGCTATTATTTCTCTTCTGTCAGTCAAGATGTCAACCTGTTAAACTCTCTTGGGAGGATGAGTAGGAGCATTGTTCTGCTGGAGGGTGTTAACAGAGGACAGTGGCTCCACGTGGCTCCCATTTTCCTCTCTTTCGATGTACCAATTATCCCCCAAACCAGTAGGGTTCTGGCTAATAATGCTTAGCACAATCCTTGAAAATTTGGACGTGATCGGATGCAGCATTCAAATGTTATTGTCAGACAGACACACTCAATTCCAGGGCATTTCTATTTTTTTTTGTCTAAGGCCTCACAAACTCAGCTAACCATGTCGGCTCCCTTTCTTAGGGCACACAAATCCCCAACGCTTTTCACAAACTCTTCCTTGATTAAAAACTGCCAAGTCCCACAAAAACTAGACAGCGAAAACTCTGCCCAGCAGCCGAGGAATACCCAGTGAAAGGCAGAAGGGTCATATTGTTCCACAGTTATTTGGGATACTCACTCACCCTGCTATCCTAGGTATTTCTAGGGCACCAACCAATCCATGCAGGACCTAGTCTCTGACATCACCATTATTGTTTATTACTTGTATTGTGGTAGTGCCTGGGATCCCTTGGACCAGGACCCCGTTATTCTAGGCACTGCACAGACACAGAAGGGGATAATAATTCTATGTCATTTGTACAATGCTTCCTAACCCGAGGCCTTTGTGAGGATTTTAGAGGCATCATTGTTATGAGTATATTTCTGTGTACTGCACCTTTAAATCAATAAGGGCTCTGCTATCTTCTGAGGTGTGGTCTACACTACAGCCCTGTATCAGTTTAACTACAT
This sequence comes from Chrysemys picta bellii, assembly GCF_011386835.1. Lineage (NCBI taxonomy): Eukaryota > Metazoa > Chordata > Testudines > Emydidae > Chrysemys > Chrysemys picta. Next base: position 41,573,660 of record NC_088802.1, on the reverse strand, counting down.
TGCACAGCGATGAGCGACATAGTTATACCAACCTTCCTTGCTGTGTAGACAGCGCTATGCTGGCAGGAGAACTTCTCCAGCCGCTAGGGTGACCAGATGTCCCCATTTTATAGGGACAGTCCCGATTTTGGGGGCTTTTTCTTCTATAGGCTCCTATTACCCTCCACCCCCTGTCCCGATTTTTTACACTGGCTGTCTGATCACCCCACAGCCGACAGAGTGCTACCGCCTCTCAGAGAGGTGGATTAACTACGCTTTCTCCAATCAGCTTAGAGCATCTTCATGAACGCCCTACAGAAGCAGAAGCACCGATGCAGCATTTTAAGTGTAGACTTGCCCTGAGACTGGCAGCTGTTTTGTGAGCAGTTCTATGCAGATGGCTGCAGAGGAGACACTCACATTTGACTTTACTGTTGGTCCCCTTAATGTCAAATCAAAGCAATAGACCACAACGTTTATGGTTGCTCTTTGTCTATAGAAAGGTGAGAATCTCATCTTTTTATGCGGCATCTCCATTACTGGAGGTTTGCAGCCATGGTAACCCATTTTGTATGATCCTCTGCTAATCTGTTTGTGGATGAATAGTCCTTTTGATCCACTCAGGATACCACATCCTCCATCCAAGGTCTTTTTTCTCTGCCTTGCGTACATCTGCCCTTCCAGTGCCCGCAAACATGCACCACATGCTGAACCTCTTAAAATGCGCCCTGCACTTTCTCATAGTACTTGACAAAGGCGGGGTATTACTGAAAGCTTTTGGGAGGCAGGGATTTTTGTCTTTTTGTACAGCACCTAGCACAATGGGGGTCCCTGACTGGGGCGCCTACTAGGTGGTACTGCAACACTAATACATTAATAAATAATATTCTCCCCAATTTTACATATAGGGAAACAGAGGCACGGCGCAGTGAAGTCACTTGAACAGGGTATCACAGCAAATCTGAAGCAGGAAGGCAGCCCGGCTCTCCTAACCCCCTGGATCACACCTGCTCCACTCCTTTTAAGAGGCAGGATGGTAACCAGACAACAAATGTAAAAAATCAGGATGGAAGTGGCTGGTAATAGGCCTATATAAGAAAAAATCCCAAATATCGGATCTGTTCCTATAAAATCGAGACATCTGGTCACCCTACTGCCGCTATTGGTGCAACTTGTCCAGCAGCTGTTGGGAATCAGTTCCTGGCCTGGTCAATGGTTGATAGTCCCTAGTTCTTTATGAATGAACCCAGAGACGCTGCCGTGCCCTAGAGACGCCGCCAGGTGTCAGCCGAGAGCAGGGCGCGCGGGCTCCAGAGCCATCCCGCCCGGTGCCAGAGCCGCTCGCGCTCCAGCAGCAGGGGCAGTCCCTGCAAGTGACAGCAGCGGCGGCGGCGGCTCTGCCTCTCTCTCTGCCCCATCAGGTGCTGCTGGACCAGCCGCTAAATGAGCCAGCGATGGAGGGCGGGCAGCCGGGCCCCGGGGCAAGCTCCCCGCAGAGCGACTCCGCCGAAGTTTTGCTCCACGGGGTGTTCGCGCTGCTGGACCCCGCTCCCAAGATGAGCTACGCGCTGAGTCTCACTTGCGGCCGGGAGCTGCGCATGCAGCGGGTCGGCTCCGCGCCGGCCGGCCCGAGCGCCGCGCTGAAGCTGGCGGACTGCATCGGCTGCTCTGCCTTCGCCGGCCGGGAGCCCCAGCCGGAGCCGGCCGCCTACTTCTCCGTCTTCTGCTACCCCTTCCGCAAGGGCTGGTGGGACGCCTCGCCCTCCAGGCAGCGCCTCGCCAGGACTTTCCGCGTGTGCGTGTCCCAGGAGCCGGAGGACAATCTGAGGCTGGCGGAGACGTGGGCTGGGAAGATTAGGGAGCTGGCTGCGCCCAGGGTACCCCGGCAGGAAGGTAAGTGCCTGGGGAAGGCGAGCAAGGGGAGGGAGGGTCAAAGTCACCCCCCACTTTCTAGGGACGTGCGGAGTATGAGTGATCAATGCTCCCTGCGCGGGTTTCTATGCGGGAAAGGCACTCCCCCCCCCCCCCTCCGGCTTTATCGCTTGTAAATTTGACTCAGAATTGAGCAAAAGTAAATTCACTTGCACTCGGGAGCTTCTCCCGGCCCCCTGCAGGCCCCAGGGCTTTGCCGGCTGCTCCAGCGCCCCTTTAGGAAGTTGGCTTCCCCCTAACTCTTCCCCCGTGGTTCTAGCACGTGTCCCGCTGGGCTGTGCCTGCCCTGCTCTGGGGCTGGCGGTGCAGGGCGCCCGAGCAGCTGGGCCTGCCCAGACAGGGGCCCCGGGGGGCTTGCGAAGTGGGGCCCCGGCCTGATGAATTAGCAAAGCCCGAAGTGTGTCGCTTGGCAACTCACTTCCGCGTCTGCCTGGCAGGTGGCGTGTCTGGGGGCTGAGGGAACAGACAGGTGTAAGCCCCGCCCATTTTCTGGGTTCCCCGGGGGGGGGGGGAGGAGGAAGGGCTAGAAAGAGGTGTAACACCCAATGGGTGAGACGGAACTCCTGGGAGCCACAGCCTTGTCCTCTCCCAGCCCCAAACCTGTCTGACCAGCCTAGCCAGCGTGCCCAGGAGATGAGTGGGCCGTGAGTGTCAATTTGCCTTGTCCTCTTGTTCCTACTTATTAGGCTTCCATCACTTGGTGCTTTGCATCCAGCTGCAGGGGCATGTTTAAAGCGATGCTGGTTTCCTCTGCAGGAAACTAGAGAGGGAGAAAAACACCCCCCCTCCCCCCGCTTCTCTTGCCCCTGCTTGATTCAAAGTTGTGCTGCGCCTACTTAAGTACACGGGCTGGGGTAAGAGGAAGAGTCTTATCTCAGGGATCCAGGTTTCACATTGAAAAGTACAGAGACCGCTGCGCATAGCATTGGCCTGAGGGAGTCCGTGCTATTTGGAATAGTTTGGATCCACATCCAAACGTTGCAGCTCGGGCCTGTGTTCAATATATGTGCTTGGACAATCGCCTCATGCATGTGTGTCAGATGCTTTGGGATCCCCTTGGACAACAGGTGTTCTAGAAATGTAGAGCGCGAGCAGCAGTGAGCTTTGCTGTCCTGGAACCAAGTCCCCATTTCCACCTGACTTAAGGGGCTAAAGTAACCCCCATGATCTCAGGACAGTTAAAAGCTCTGCGAGAGTCTCTGGAAAAAGGGCTGCTGCCTGATCTTCCAGCCACCTTCCTGCCCCTCTCGGACCTGGGAAATGTGGCAGGTCCTCATCCTTATATTGAGAATTATCAGCTACCCACAGCGAGAGCCTCCAAACCGACTGCACCTCAGACACTGTAGAAAGTTGTAACAGTTGCAATTGCTAATCTACCCAGGGCAGTGCAGTGTTTACCTAGTGACTGCAGATGGGCTGAATGATTGTGCAGATTACAGCAAAATTCCTTGGGCTAACACCGCATGTGGCTACCTTCCTCTGCCCCGCAAGGCTATTCTCCAAGCACCTTTGCTTTCCTCGCGGGACACCACGTACGTTGATGCCCTCTCGAGAGGCTGGGGCCCACTGGAAGCCTCCATGTGTCTAAGTGGGCTTGTCTGGTGCACTGAACTACACGCTAGTTGTGACATTGAGGCGCGTTGCCTTCAGCTGGTTCTTCTGGGCTTTCACCTATCTTATGTCCCTCAGGGTCTAATTTTGTACGACATCCCTCATGTGACGAGGCTGGAAAGCCAGAGGCCAGCCCTGGGAAATCAGCTGCCTTTCGCCAGTGTCAGCAAATCCTCCCCCCCAGAGGGGGTGTCCCACGGAGCCATCCATACACTGCACTTCACGGTGCGAATTCCAGGGCTCTCCCTTTCGCATCCAGTTCCCTAGGATCTGTCACGGTCTCGTTCTCCTGCGAACTGCATGCTTGCTGGGAGGGGGAAGGGCACGGTGACTAGCTCAGGGCTATTAATAGAAACGAGCCTCTCCGTTCTAGGTCATGGGCACAAATCCAGCCCAGATTAGCAGCGATCAAGATGTACAAAGGCTGTTGAGTGGCCCAGGTGAAATCAGATTCGTGGTCTCAGGCCAATTCCTAATGGGCAAGTGTCCACCTCCCAACACTATGGCTGCAATTGGCTTCCTGGCTGGCTCTCTTGGGCCAGGGAGCGTGGCTGAGGGGCAGGGGCAGTGAGGGAAAAGCCAGGCTTTTGCCATCAGTGCTGTCGGGAGAGGGGCCTTGGCTTTCCAGGGCTGCTAATCCAGCACCTTCCACCAATACTTAAAGAAGCGGGGGCATGAGGCGGCTCTGCAGCTAGTTAACACAGAAACCTCCTCCAGAGAGGGAGTTTGGAAGCCAACACAGAGCAGGTTCCTTCTGCTCTTGGAGCTTTTCCCCCAGGGTCCACGAATAACCCTTGGTTTATGTGTTCGTAGTTCAAAGATAAGGGATGAAACCAACCTGAATTCTTTAGCATCTGAGCCTCTAGGCGGTTCCAGATAACTAAATTTAGCGGAGGACTGAGCCTGACACGATGAGTGATTTAAATTTAAATACTTTATTTAAAATAAAATAAAGCAAACCAGCATCGCAGTGTCCCCACAAACTGGCTTGATACTCCCACTCTGAGATAAACAGTGCACCCAGGGGTGATCAGTCCCTGGATGGAAAGTGAGTACAGCCCTTTCTGTGATGGTGGACGGGCGTGCCTATCTCAAATCAGTATGCTGCCCTTTGCATAATCAATTCTAATCATGCTCCCCATGAGTTAATATTAAATCCACCTTTTACCATATCTGTATTTCCGCTGCCATCATTAAATATTGCTACTCCCTCATTGGCTATTTAACATTGAGCACCGTCTTAATTAACATCTGCGTAAAAGCCAGACCAGTAATTATCAATACAGATAGCGCTTTCCAAAACACTTGTAATAACCAGCGAGGGCCAAAACATGTTTACGACGAGCCTTGGGGTTACGGCCGAACTTATCTGTAGCTGGCCTCTGAATTATCTCATTTCATGTCACTCCAGTTTTACCAACTATTGTCAAGCCTATTGTTAGGAGCTAGATTTTTGGGCCTACTTACATTTCAACACATTTCTGTAGAATGTAAGCAAGCATTATCTCTGTGGGCTATGCTGGCTGAAGTTTGTACAGCAGAAATCACATAGAAATCAGGCCCTGATCCTGAAAGGTGCCAGGCTGCCTCCCACGCTCCACTTAAAGTCGAATGAGTTAGGGGTGCTTAAAAGCATGCAGGATCGGGGCCCTTACCTATCACGGGTTAAATGTCCTGCTTGTTGGTGCCAGAGCTGTCCCCGATGAAAGGCTAGCTTGGTGCCACTGCTTATCGGCGAGCCCACCCATCTAAGGGTGCAACGTGGGACAGAGCCACGCTGAAAGACCCCGCAGAAGCTGATGGAGCAAGAGGAATCCCTGAAATCCTGCGGCTGTTTAAAGAGCGCGTCCCAGTTCTTCATTTCATGACTCCGTATTTCTGAGCACTGCCCCTCCCCCTGCTCCATAGGGGCCAGAAGGAAAGACTGGCTGGTGTGTCTAAGACAGGCCTCTTGCTCCGCTGCGGTGGAGAGGCACTCTAGTTAGGAGGCCCCAGCTTTGCCTCCCCTCCTGCGTGGGCGGTGATGCTATCACTGCCTTGGCCTTTGCGACAGATCTCCCCGAGGGGAAGCGTGTGCGAGGGGAGACGGTGAAAGGGAACGACAGACAGAGAGAGATGGCAGCTGACTCTGTGCCCAGAACACTTGGCTGTAATTCAGTTCATGACGTGACAGACTGGGGGATAGAGAAGGTTTCTAGCATTGACCTTTCTGCTGTGAAAGCGAGAGAATCCAAACCTAGTCACTGCTTCGGAGCTGGTGATAGGGGTGGGATCCTTTTGTTTCTGTCTCTCTGACGTGTCTCCCACCCTCCAAAGCTGGAGGTGTGGAGATCGAGTAGGTGAGGCCTGGTTTATTCTGGCTCTGGTTGTCCCAACAGATGTATGTTGCATCCCTTGTGCACATGTAGCGTTTGTCTTTCCTTGCACATGCCATATGTTTAATGGGTAGAAGTAACGTGGTGAAGTAACTGTTGCTCTGTAAGCTGTAACTTGGCATTTGCTGCCATAAAGGGGCTTTAATTCTTTTTCCCAGCGAATTTCTTTTCACCCCAATGGCCTGGGGCCCTCTTGCAGTCAGATCCCAGCGTTAAACGCATAAGCGCTTGTAGCCAGGGATTCTCAAGGGAGGGACATCTGCTCCGGATCTGTCCGCTCCCAAATTTGGGGACTTTCGGTGCATGTTGAGAGACATGTATTTAATCAAGCATCTCCCTCATGAGTGGGCATGCCATTGGGTGAGATCTGTGTGGCAGTGCCCGGGGATGGCTAGCAGCACGCAAGCGGCGGGTAACCTATTCCTAGGTTTTGTTTTCAGTTTGCTATGATGATCAGATGCCAACGTGATGGGTGCTGGATTCATTTAAAGCCAAATCTCAGGAATATAAAAGGCCACATCCATTCCTGGCTTAATTCCATTGTCTTCAATGAAGTTACATCAGGGCTGAATTTGGCTAGATCTGTGTAAATCTATCTGACTGATCAGAGATTCAATTATATGCACCACTTCATTTATTTACATATCCAGTCACAATGATCAAACTTTGAAATTATCATTAGTGTGTTTAACCACTGGGCCAAATGTGAGTAGACTGTGTCTCTTTAGATTTGTATTTCCAAAAGCATCTTTTCCAAAACCTAAGGCTAAAAGCAAATATTTCCTGAGCTCTAAAAACAGATACATAAAATTCCAATGGAAACGTTTGTTAAAGCAGTTCCCCTGCTGTTTGTTGTCCAAACGCTGCAGCATTAAGAACCAGATTTCATTGGCTTATACAGCCCAAAGTAAACTGAGTAGAAGTTTTAAAACTTTTTCCTCCTTCTTAATAATTAGAGGTGTCATTAGTAGCCTAAGGGGAAAGTGTGTTTAATGTGTGATTTTTTTTTTTTTTTTTTTTTTTTTTAAAGTGTGAATATTTTTAAGAGGACATTTTCAAATTAGAACACATTTAAAAACAATTCCTTCTGTAACACCTTATTCTTAGAGACAAGGTTTTCAAAAAGGTAATTTACCTCTTGCTATTTGTGCTGTTTATTTACTTTGCATCTTTCACCCGGCTTGGACAAAGAAACCAGATAGGCCGATTTCACTTACTATTGATGATTTCTGTTCCAGCAACACCTAGGGAACCCAAAACAGGGCTGAAGGCCCCATTGTACTAAGAAGTAACATGATCCTGCCTGTTTGTGGTTCCTGTGTACCAGTGTGATACTGTTTGTCCTGCGTGGACATCATTGCAGGAGCAGGGGCTCAGTGTCAAATGTTGAAGGGAAATGTGTAGAAAAGGGCTAAGAAATCAATGGATTTTTAAATTATTTGCCGAGAGCCTCTAGGAGTTGCAAACCTCGCCACTTTGAGAACAACCATCTACAAATGGCAGATGGTGCCCCATGCTACATGTTGCATTCACAGACGCACACATGTATATCTGGAAGTTTGCACCTTGGAGAGCTGGGAGAGATAAGGATAGTGGCACACAACTCCCGAGCAGTGTGCAATTTTTGCACTGATCAGTATTGGGGTATGACTGGACAGCTGTCCTCCTGACAGGGGAGCCCATGAGGGTCTCTCAGGCGGAGGTTACCTCCCACGCCCATGCAGGAAGCCAGCACTTCACTCTCAGCACAGGGGTGAACTTCACCCTCACAGAGCAAAACTGGCATTTCCCCAACATTTATAATTCCTTTAATTGCCCTCTTCAGACGTGGCACAGACCTGTCCCTCCCCCTCACCCCCCGGGACTGTGGGCTGCAGAAGGGGCAAGGGTGCACTTTATTGTTAAAGAAAACAGGCCATTCAAAAAAATCTCTCCAAGTACAAAAGTCCTCTGACAAAACAGCTTTCGATAATGACACTGCATGTTCCCCGGGAGTGCCATCACCCTGCACTGGAGCAAACTCCACCCTGACAACCTGGAGGTGTTCGCATTGAGACCCGCTGGCCTAAGGCCAGCATCTGAAACCACTCGGCGGCGCTCCCTATTCTAGCACATTCCCACCGCAGCCCTGTCTACATACGCAAGGGAGCTGGGCTCAAAGCCGCACCCAAGCTCAGTTCATCAGACACGGCTCCCTCTGAATCCCCTTCCATCAGGATTTGGCCCAGTCTGCCCCCTGCTAGATCAGTGCCTGAGCTGCGTTTTAACACGTTTCTTAAATACAGGTGCCAAGGTTTCGAAAAGTGGCCAGTGACTTTGGGTGCCCAATTGGACACCTGAAATGGGGCCAGATTTTCAGACAATGCCAAGTGCTCACCTGCCTGCTCTGAAAGCCAATCCCCCCTTAAAACATCTTCAGTTGGGCACTCAGGAAACGAAGCCCTCCCAAATCACTAGTTATGCCTGAAAACGCTGGCCAGGATCAACAGCTGACTCAGCGAGGCATTTAAGCATGTGGCTTTGGGGATGACTCACGTGCTTAGATGTGTGCTGAAATCCCTTGCTGAGTCAGGGCCCCAGAAAGTCTCCCCCCTTTGCCCTGGCATTGCTCCAGCTGCCACTGGCAGTAGACTGTAAGGACTTTGGACAGGGCCCATCTTTTTATTCTGTGTTCATGCAGCGCCTAGCATAATGTGGTCCTAAGAGCGCTTCTAATACAAAGTAGTACCAGACTACCTGCCAGCATTATAACCACTGTGCCATGTGACCCTGTTCAGCCGGGGGGGAGCAGCAGTGCAACCCCCAGCTGACTCATATCTGCCTGCTGGGGGAGGCTACACTCTCTCACTTGGCAGAAAGTTCCAGGGATCAGGAGAACCTGGAAGGAGAGTCCAGCCCAGGGTGCTGGGAGGAACAGTCTGAGCAGGGCTAGAGGAGGGGGTGATGAAAGCACCAGGGGCTGGTCTACGTGACTGCTCCGGGGGCAAGAGGATATTTTCAGAGAGAGCTTAGTGTACTCATGGCCTCAGGGCACGTCTACGCTACGGAGACTACAGCAGCGCAGCTCGGTCGATGTGGCTAAGCTGGCACAAGTCCATAGCATAGATGCAGCCTCCAGAGAAGGGAGTTTTTTTACCTCTCGGCACTGTAGGACCCCCTGCCCGAGCGATGGTAGCTGCGCTGATGGACGCATTCTCCTTCAGGCGGGAGAAAGCTTCCGAACACCACTCACCTGCCTGCTTGGTTCTTATTTCGCTGGGGGAGTGGAGTCAGGTGAAAGGACCTGCTGCATCCACCCTTTCCCATCTTAAGTACAATGACACTAAAGTCTTCCTCTCCCGCCCTCCAATCACCCCTTCCTCCCAGTGCCCAGCATCCATTCTTTCCTTCCTCCTCCTCCTAATCCCGTGGGCTCTGTGCTAGGAGGGAGAAGATGGCCTCCCCCAGCTGCTACCTGGGCTCTGCTTCATTGGTGCCTCCAGGCCCACTCAGACTACAGGGCCTGGGCCCTAAAGTTCCACGCGTCCTGCTTTAATCAGCCCCTGCTGTGCCTAGCTGCGTATTCATTCCAAGAATCCCATGAAGCAGTCAGATGCTAATTAAGTTTTGATTATAATTAGCACTTTGTTTCCCAGCTGTTTAGAACAAACTCCTAGAAATGCCACTGGCCCGCAGGTAGGCGCAGGGTCCTGTTTAGTGTTGCATTGCGTCCAGCACTCAGCTTCCGGTGGGAGACTACGGGAAGGAAGAACATGGCAGCCGGAGCCCCGTCTGAGTGATTTGCCCTCTGCCTCTGGAGGACGGTGGGGGAAGCAGAAAGTCTTTGATCTTCTTCTCTAGCACAGCCTCCCCCAGCACATCGTGCAGTCAGATGGGACTTGCTGGCTTGCAGCACGGGAGCTGCCGGAGGCCAAAAAACCCCAAGAGAGAAAACGTTTCACAAGCCCCCGAGAATCGTTCCGTCGGCTGGAGCGAGCTCCTGGCTGATGGCACTTCCTGCGCATGCTGTTCCTTGTGAAAGCGTCTGGAGTTTAACTGGGGCTGGGCGGCTCAGGGACTTGGTAACAGGATATGGGGACAGTCACCTCTAGGTTACTGGCTTGGGCCTGGTCTACCCATAAAACTTAGGTTGACCTAGTTAGAGCACTCAGGGATGTGAAAAATCCAAACCCAGAGTGCCATAGCTATGCGGCCCACATCCCCCGTCTGGATGCGGCAAGCTCAGTGGAAGAAGGCTTCTGTTGACCTAGTTACTGTCGCTTGGGGAGGTGGTGTTCCTACAGCTATGGAAGAACGTTTCCACTGCTGTAGGCTGCAGCTACACAATGGAGCGATGCTGGCAGAGCTACAGGGCCGTACCTATTCCACTAGTCCCTGTAGTGTAGACATGGCCTTAACGTGTGATCTGAGTCATCCCCAGCAGGGCTGCTCTTTGACCTGTGTGAAATGAGTTGATGGGTCACCATCAGCTCCTAGCGGACAAGCATCCACACCACAGAACCAACCCCACATCAGTCGGTCTCTGCTGAGCAACCAAGGACTGAGCAGGCCATGGAGACCGCCTGCTCAGGGGTGCTTACACGGTTGCTTTAACACTAGGTCTCTATTAAATGTGGCCATGGTGTGTCTTCTCCTCCTTTTAAAAAGAACATGAACTTTGCTCTACTGAAGGATGCTGGAGTGGAGACCAACACCCTCCGCAGCATAGAGACAGCAGAGGCATGAACAGGGCAAGCTTGCCTCCTGCTTAGCCTGTGGAGGCCACCTCAAAGAGTAGATGGCAGCTCCGTCTCTGGGATCTAGTCCGTCCTTGCTCAAACTTGCCAGTTGGTGATAGTGATTTCTAATGTGATGCATGCCGGGGATCGGAGCGGAGACCAGCTGCTCTATTCACACCCGTAGTAACAAGGTTCATTACTCTTTGAGATGGTAACAACATTCAGTGTTGGTTGGGGATGGATTGGAATCAGCAATGGAGAAGTGAAACAATCTATGCTCTCTTCCCAATTCCCATCTAATCCAGGAGCCTCACCGGGGCCATCGCTGTGATATTGATGTGCCTTATTGTTGCTTTGATTCTCATTCCCCACCCTGCAGAGTTTCACACTCTGTTGTGGAGCTATTTTTGTGGTAGATACTTTAAATGCTAGATCACTGGCGCTCTCCTACTGCGGAGATGGGGCCACATGAGGATCTCAATAGGGGCATTGCTGCCCGCTGGTGAGCCTAGCAGTTCATTTCTTTCTTACACAGAGAAGCCAGTTTCTTTCAGAGAAAGGGAGTCAGACTGAACTTTGCACCCAGCGGTTTCTCAGTGTGACGGTTGTGATGGAAAGGGGTGAAGGAAAATCAGCCGGTTCTCTGAAAGGGCAGACATACCTCCCCTGACTCAGCCGCTGTCTGCTGATGCACACTCAGTTTGCCGGCTGTTCTTCTAATAGGATCCCCGAAAGAGGAACCAGGCTGCCAGATGTATGTCTCTCTCCTGCTGGGATGTCAGATGTGCCCTTTGTCCCAGAGTTACTCAAGAGAAAGGGAGGCTGTTGAAATCTTGTAGTTTCCTGTGAGCATCTCTTAGATCTTGGTGTGCCGAAGGGTCCTGCTGGGGTAGTATCTTCACATCAAATCCTGGCATCTTTCACCACCCGCCTTTTGAGCGATGGAGGGGAGAGAGACACAGAGGCCTCCACAATCCGATACACCTGTAATGTCCCTCCATGGTCTGCTACTGCTGGGCTGGCAAGGCCCATCAATAGCCAGACCCCCACGCCAGTGACTCTGGAAGTACCTTCTAGCTGCTTGTCATGGCCACATTCTTCTCTCATGCCCTGGAAGGGCTCAGCAGAGGGATCCTGGCCACCTCCCACCTTGGCCGTTCCTCTGCCAGCATGGGGGCTTTGCTGTTGCAGTTTCCCCCAGGCAAGTGCTAAGAGGCTCGGGACGCTGCGGTCGGGGTGAAAGCAAGTTCCATAAATACAACCACAGCAAGGTCAGAACGTAGCCTGCCTAGGACTGTGGCCACCTCCTTTTTACCCCCATTGCCCAGCTTTCCCTTCTGGACTCCTAAGAGCCAATTGTGAACAGGGCCACTTCTTCAAAACCTATGGGGTCTCCTCCTAGGCATGTCCCCATACCACCCACGATTCAGCACAGGTGGGCACCCCATGCTGGGGGGAGGGCTGGACTAATGGAGCCGAATGCCTGAATCGAAGCAGCAGCATTGCGAAGCCCACGCGTTCAACGAGCATGAGTCAGGCCTCCCCAGAATTATGAGATTGGCTTAAAAAGCATGAGATTTTTTTAAAACCATGATAAGTAAGGTCTGGCTTGACAAAGCCCTGGCTAGGATGATTTAGTTGGGGTTGGCCCTGCTTTGAGCAGGGGGTTGGACTAGATGACCTCCTGAGGTCTCTTCCAACCCTAATCTTCTATGATTCTAAGTATTTGGGCTCTTTTTCTTGGCCTTCTGGTTTCTGAGCCTTTACGGTGTCGTCGTGTCATGTTTCTTGGCATTTCTCCACAGCCACGGGAGCTAAACTCTCACTCTGTCAATGAAATTTGAGATTCTCAATCACCTGACTCCAGATTAGTGTATTCGACTAGCTGCAATAGAGTCCTCTTCCCACTCTGATGGGGTTCTCTTCTGCTCTGCGGAGGCTGATGAGGGGCCCCAGCAAAGGGAAAAGCATGTTGGTCCCTGCACCTCTTCTATGCAGAAGGGTGTCTGTTCAGAACTGATAATGAGCACCAGAGGGCGGGGCCAACCAGCTGCTTCCCGAAATCCCTTGGCACAAGCCTGGGCGGGATGGAGGCAGGGTGGGGCGCTCTCAGTAACAAGGGTCACCAAGTCTCCGGCTATGCAGAGGCAGCTGATCAAGAGGGAGTCCCTCCCCCCCCCACCACGGCACAGCTGAGGACTGGCACATGCACAGTGGCAGGTTCTATCCTCCTCCTCCTGGTTCTGCCTTTGTCTGCACAGGGTACTCGCAGCCCCAGCCCCAGGCTGTCACACACGGCCTCAGTCACTGAGGAACGCACTCAGACATTCAGGCTTTGATTGTAGTGGCGAGAGACTCTAACTGAGCTTGATGCCCCCGTTGTGCCCTGTACAGCTGCACAGGGGGGGCCTGTTGCCTATCCCAGAAAGCTTAATCTTTGCCTGTAAGCCCATGGCGACCCCGGGAGCGCTGCACCGGTACAGGAACACGGGTGTGCTCTCCCAGCAAAGAGCCCCTATGTGGACACCGCTATGCTGACAACGCTGCGTTTTATATCCATCTAGTAAAGCCACCGCCATGAGCAAAACAAGTTGTAGCGGCAGCAATTTGCCAGTATAACTGCATCTAACCAAGGGGCTTCTGCTAGCCCCACTCTGTGGGTCCGGGATCACCCCCCACATGCCCCAGACCCACACAGCTGGGCCGGTAGAAGTCTGTACATTGTACATTAGTCTCAAACCTGGGCCACGCTGAAAAAGCTTTACCGACAGAGTCATGCTGGTAAAAGCCTTGTGTGGATGCAGTTATACCAGTATAACTTCTACCGGCAACGCTTATGCCAGTGCCCTGGGCCGGCACAAGCTGGATTGGTATACGCACTCTAATACCAATAGAACCACATCCACACTAGAGGGTTTTGCTGGTGTAGCTACGCCAGCAAAACTCTCCTGTGTGAACAAGGCCACGCTGTAGAGACGGCCCCAGAGTCAAATCCTAGCCCCAGTGAGACGCACGACAAAACTCCCTAAGGCTTCAGTGGGGCCAGGATTTCACCCACGGCGTAGAAACGAAAGGCACCTCGGACACAGCCGGGTGGGCAGACCGCCCCAGCTCTGGCCCCGGCCGGTGGGCCTGCTGCACAGAGGGGCTTCAATTATGTGCTGCAAGTGTTTTGGACCAGAGCTGATGTCCCCCTGGAGATCACGAGGGTGCACTGTACGGGAATCCCACGCCTGGGAGCGTCACCGACTGTCAAGCCACATGCGCAAGTTCGTCCCCAACCGGAACGCAGTTGCGGTTGTGTCTCGCTAAGGAGATGCAGTGAGAAAGGGGTGCAGGGGTGAGGCGACGAGAGAGAAATTGTAAATCGGCATTAGACGCCCACCCCATTGATACGGCATCGACTAGCCCCAGCCTCCTCTGGGCGGGGGAAGAGGCCTTCTACCCCTAAAGCTGTGTAGACTCCTCTTGCGGTGGAAAGCCAGCGTGTGTGTTTAAACTGTGCTGCAGTTATGGTGAGGTTTTTAACTAAGGCTGGGTCTACACTACCCGCCTGAATCGGCGGGTAGAAATCGACCTCACAGGGATCGGACGCGACAATCGATCCCCGAATCGACGCTTTTACTCCACCAGCGGAGGTGGGAGTAAGTGCCGTCGATGGGAAGCCGCAGAGGTCGATTTTGCCGCCGTCCTCACAGCGGGGTAAGTCGGCTGCGATACGTCGAATTCAGCTACGCTATTCACGTAGCTGAATTTGCATATCTTAAATCGACACTCCCCCCCCGTAGTGTAGATGTAGCCTCAGACTAAAAGAACAGGAGTACTTGTGGCACCTTAGAGACTAACATGTATTTGAGCATAAGCTCTTGTTAGTCTCTAAGGTGCCACAAGTACTCCTGTTCTTTTTGCGGATACAGACGAACACGGCTGTAACTCAGTCTAGTGTCCGTCTTCCCCTCCCCACTCCCCCCAAAACCTGGAATGCCAGGGCTGCCCAGACCTGCTTTAAACACACTCTTCCCTGACTGACGCTGTTGAGTCTGGAGCGTAGACCGGTCCATAAGGTTGGCGGATTTGTTTGTACAGAACCATGCCTGAGTTCCCCAGCTGTGCAACGTGGGCTGCTTCCTTGGTGACTAGCTTTCACAGAACATGACCAAGCAAATATTTCTGGCAATATCAGTCTTCTCTCTCTCTCTCTCTCTCGGTGGTGGGGTCTGAGCTTGAGTCACAGAACTATGAGCCACGTGTCACTATCCTACAGTGCTTGCTGTGGAGAATGGCTTTCTAGGAGGGGAAAGGAGGGCTTAGTAGTTAAGGCACCGACCTGAGACTCAGGAGATCTGGATTCAGCCCACAGCTTTGCCACAGACTCCTTGTGTGCCCTGGAGCAAGTCAGTTGGGCTGAGACTTTCCAAAGCCACTCAAGGGATTTAGACACACTATTCCTATTAACTTCAGAAAGTGGAGTGTCTAAATCCCCAGGAGCTCTGAACACTTCTGTCTCATCTCCCCATCTGTAAAATAAGCACCTAGCTATACAGATCCACACTGCCACTTCTACCATGTTCAGAGACACAGGGCCAATATGGCCTGTTTCCCTACCCCTCACTCGGGATATGGTTCAAAGATAGTTCAGGCCTGTAGGGTAGATGGGCCCCATCCATACCCTAACCATGTTCAAGGAAAGCAAACTCAATAAGAGAGCCATCGCAGCTCCAGTGAATTCACTCTGAAATGTGACCTGTTGGCAGAGACAGCCAGGAAGTTTCTGCACATCTCCAAGCTCAGCTTGGTTTCATTCGTTTAATTATTCACTGGTATTTACAGCAAGCATCTTGTTCATCTGGGTGAAATGCAAATGTCAGGCGCTTATGGAAGGTGTTACCTTGTTGCTCTCTTTCCTTTGAATTTCTCCCCTTGGGGTAGAGGAGATTTCACAGATCCCATCACAGGCTCCTGAGCACCTTATCAGGAGGGGGAAGGGAGAGAAAGGGGACAAGACATGCCCCCAGTTTATGCTGCTTTTCACTTTATCACCCTAAACAGTCAAGAATTTGCTGGCTCCCAAGTTTAGCTGCGCTGCACCGTCACCAGCAGCTTCCCTGACCTCCTCCCCCTCCCCTGGCTGCCCAGAGATAAATGCATTGTCACAGCTTTGTAAACTAGATCCTAGAGCTTAGCCCCTCCTGCAGGATTCAGTGGGTCCATGGGAGTTATTCCTGTGCTGGAGGGGAGAATGCGGCACAGAGAGGAGGGTAGTGCCTGCCTGGAGGAGGAAGAGGATAACTTCTGTGTAATGAACAGCTTAGCCCCCCAGCCACAGGACTTAGTGTGGTGGGTGGTGGCACTGGGCTGGGGCATAGCTTGGGCTAGCTAGCGTGGCTAGGTTAAAAACAACGTTCCAGCTTTGTTCACCCTGTTGGCTTAAAGCACACTGTATCCCCAGCTGGCCTATCCAGGGCGGCCAGCCCCAGCTGGGCTTCAGCCTGGCTGATCGGCACTCGCCATTCTCATACGTCGAACCACCTTCCCCTCCTCCAGCGTGCACTGCTCTATGAAGCCGCTCTATCGACTACGGCTAGGTTCTCCCAGCACTTGACCTAGCCTGTGGCTTGAATCACTCAAGTCTCCGCGGGACTTTATGGCCCTCTACGAAGGCCTGAGCCTGCAGCCAGAGACGGCACGAGGCAGCAGTGATGGAGTCATGGGTGGTGGTGGTGGTGGTGGGGAACGAGAGGCTGTTGCGTAAGTTAACAATAGATCTGTTCTGCAGGGCTTGAACTGGAGCCTGCAGGCTGCCCATCCAGCCTCCACACCATACAACACTCAGCCCAGACCCGCACAGCCACAAGGACTGGTGGGAAGAGCAGGAAATGAAAGGCAGGACATGGTTTGCCACTGATTTACTGTGTGACCTACAGCAAGGTCACTGAGGGTCTGATTTGCAGAGGTACTGAACATAAGAATGGCCATAATGGGTCAGACCAACGGTCCAGCCAGCTCAGTATCTGGTCTTTCAGCAGTGACCAGTGCCAGGTGTTTGGAGAGAACGAATAGAACAGAGCAATCAAGTGAACCATCCCCTCTCATCCACTCCCAGCTTCTGCCAATCAGACACCCAGAGCATGGAATTGTGGCCCTGCCCATCCTGGCCGATAGCCATTGATGGACCTATCCTCCATGAACTTCTCTAGTTCTTTTTTGAACCCCATTCTAGTTTTGGCCTTCACAACATCCTTTGGCAAGGAGTTCCACAGGTTGACTGTGCATTGTGTGAAGAAATACTTCCTCGTGTTTGTTTTAAACCTGCTGCCTATTAATTTCATTGGGTGACTCCCTAGTACTTGTGCTATTTACCCCTTCACATAACACTTCCTTATTTACTTTCTCCACACCAGTCATAATTTTATAGACCTCAATCATATCCCTCCTGAATCTTCTCTTTTCCGAACTGAAAAGTCCCAGTCTTTAATTGCTCCTCATCTGGGAGCTGTTCCAGACCCCTAGTCATTTGTGGCCCTTCTCTGTACCTTGTCCAATTCTAAGATACCTTTTTGGAGATGGGGTGACCAGAACTGCACACCAGAGTCAAGGTGTGGGTGTATTGAACCCTCTCCATTCCCAGTGAAGTCACCTGGAGTTGTTCATCACTGCTGAAAACCAGCCCCTCGCCCTCTTGGCTTGTTTCCCCCTCTACCAAAGTGAGAGCAATACTTCTCCCCCCACTTTGGGTACCCCCAGTAGGTGCCTGTCGAGACTGCTTCCCCACTCTGAACTTTAGGGTACAAATGTGGGGGCCTGCATGAAAACTTCTAAGCTTAACTACCAGCTTAGATCTGGTCTGCTGCCACCACTCCCAATGTGCTAATTCCCTTCCCTGGGTAGCCTTGAGAGACTCTTCACCATTTCCCTGGTGGATCAAGATCCAACCCCCTTGGATCTAAAAACAAGGAAAAATCAATCGGGTTCTTAAAAAGTAGGCTTTTAATTAAAGAAAAAGGTAAAAATCATCTCTGTAAAATCAGGATGGAAAATAACTTTACAGGGTAATCAAACTTAAAGAGCCCAGAGGAATCCCCTCTAGCCTTAGGTTCAAAGTTACAGCAAACCGAGATAAACACTCTAGCAAAAAGGTACATTTACAAGTTGAGAAAACAAAGATAAAAACTAACATGCCTTGCCTGGCTGTTTACTTACAAGTTTGAAATATGAGAGACTTGTTCAGAAAGATTTGGAGAACCTGGATTGATGTCTGGTCCCTCTCAATCCCAAGAGCGAACAACCCCCAAAACAAAGAGCACAAACAAAAGCCTTCCCCGCACCAAGATTTGAAAGTATCTTGTCCCCTTATTGGTCCTTTGGTTCAGGTGTCAGCCAGGTTACCTGAGCTTCTTAACCCTTTACAGGTAAAAGGATTTTGGAGTCTCTGGCCAGGAGGGATTTTATAGTATTGTACACAGGAGGGCTGTTACCCTTCCCTTTATAGTTATGACAGTGCCACACAAGTACCAGAGGCCGAGCAGCTGCAACATTGGCCTGGGAGTCAAAAGACCTGGGTTCTAGTCCCAGCTCTGCCATGGCCTGCTGGGTGACCGTCGATAAGTCACTTGGCCTCCCCGTGCCTCAGTTTCCCATGTGTGCAATGCGGATGATGATACTTAACTCCTTTGTAAAGCACTTTACGATCTGCAGCTGAACAGCCCTGATTGCTCGGTGTTACGCCTGTAATATCACTCTGCCCTTCTGTACCACCTGAGTTTCTTTTCCTGTCCACCCCATCACAACCCTGCCATGTTAACACCTTTTTCTTGCCCAGATTTCACAGCCACATTTCAAGCGTCATTTTCTTTAGCGAGGGCTTTCTGAGCCCTCCAGACCACAGTGACAAGACCTGCTTACAACGCTGTTGCAATCTGTAATGAGGACAGCACCTGAAGTGTGGGCCTTATGAGACAGTAACACGCTTAGAGACCCCCGTTAAAGCCATGTCAATCCTATTCACTGAGCTTAGTTAGTGGCCACGTTTAAGGTCCGGCTCAATGCTGGAACAGTGTGATGAGCAGGACAGGTGACAATGGCATCTCCTCACTCAGGTGTAATTACAGTGTAGATGGGGCCTTATCTCATGGAACCGAAGCGAGAACCAAGAGACTAATAACTACCAGGTGAACGATAAGCATCTGCCATGGGTCCCTCTCTCTCCGGACCTATTCCATTGGGAACGAGACTGGGAAATTGCTGGGGATGAATCCAAATGGCAGCTTTCGTCGCCGCTCTCTTCCCTATGGCTAATGAGCTCTGTGTTTTCTGCAAGGATTTCAGTCTCACTAGGCCCAGAGCGGCCTCCAGCCCAGCCCCCAGCAAGCTTTGCACAAACAAAAGCCTTCTCTCTCTCCCGCCTTCCTTCCTCTTCCACTTCCCAAGCGTGCAGCAGGTGGGAGCTGCTCCCGGTCACAGGCCGAGGGGAGGGAAGAAGAACGTGCGTGTCTAGTGCTGGCCTGGCTGCAGCTTTTGATTTGCGACCTGTCCCCTGAGCCAGAGGGAACACTCGGGGTTGTGAACATTGGTCTAATGTCCAGTCGCGTCTCTTGCAGGATGCACAGAAAAATGTGTGAGCGAGAGCGAGCGAGTGTGTGCACAGCAGGAAGGCTGCATTCAGCAGCTCCAGGGTTTTAGGAGCGCTTTATTCTCTGGGCACGGCAACGCGTGCTGCTCACGTGGAAGGGGGGAACTGCAGGGATCAAAGACAACCCTAAAACGCCTGCGCCACCGCAGAGATGGCTCAGCCAGCATTGCACAGTACTTCCCCCTGCCTAGCATCGCTGTAGGTTGGAGGAGAGGACTGTGCCGCTCAGTCCTACCACTGATAAAATAGCCGTGAACACCCTCACGCTGTAGCTCCAACCAAAGGCAGCGAGCTGCGGTTTTGAAATGGGGAAGGCCGAGTTGCTGGGGCAAGGGGAGGGGGGGCGCTTTTCACAGCCAAGGGCGGTCGCCCAGGAATCTATGTGGGAAGGCTGTCTTCCAGGCCACCCTTTTGCTTCCATATGAAATGACTGTATTTAAAGAAACCAAAAACGCAGCAAGGGAGCCTATTCTCCCTGGCCCTGGGTGACCATGGAAACTCTGCTGCTGAGCCTTGTCTACACTAGAGCAGGTGCGGTCTGGCCCACTGCTTTGGGCCTCTGCCATACTTGTAAGATGCTCTCACCCACAAGAGCTTTTAATAGTTCAGACATGCCACCTGCTGGTGCAAACGCACTAGTCCCCAGCCGCTCTCCTAACCCCCCCAGCCTGCACCCCTGCTCAGAGGAGCAATGCTGGCATTGTGGCTGCACCAGTTCAACCAGTGCTCCTAGCACCATCCCACAGCCATGCTGCCCACCAGTCACTGACTGCTCAGAGCACCATCCATCAAACCACTTCCTCGCAGGCCCGAGAGCAGCTCCAGTGATACTTGACTGGTGCCTGCCATGCCCTGCACCCCTCCCCCAGCTTAGCAAAGGCACAGGAATGCCATCCCAAATCAAGTTTCATTCAGACTGGTTTTCTTTAAACTTTTACCAGCAGTTTCACAGTGTCTGACGCGTGGCTCCTCCCCTCCGGCAGACCCCACGCAGCACAGAAAGGTTAGTGAGGGTTCCCATCACATGGCACCTAAACACCCCCCCCCGCAGCAAGCCATCAATGTTCTGACCATGCCACTGGCTGGCGCTAGTGCTGCAGGGAGGTGGCTACCTTTCCCAAGCTCTTGCGAGGTATGGGACATTCACAGTAACATACACACCTCAATTAGTCCCAGCTCTCCACCCACCTGCCCCACAACCATTATCCTCAATCCACCCCGATGGTGAATCCCTGATCGCTACTCACCTGCCCGTGGCCCAGCAGTTCTTACCCGGGGGATGAGCTGTACGTGTTCCACTGCATAAGCCTAGGGATGGGGAGCCAGCTGGACTCTGTGGAGGGATCTCTTCCCTCCGGAAATGGGCCTAGACAGACTGTCTGCCTCAGCATCCTACAAGGGATAAGAGGAGAAGGAAACCAGCCAGCAGAAAACAAATAATGCCCCAAAGCAGAGCCCAGCCAGCAAACTCTCCCAGCAGTAACACAAGCGCCTCCCTCCTCATTTAGTTTGACTAGATTTGAAACACCTGGCACTGACTGGCTGGCTCAGGACTGCATGGTGCATGGGGGCTGACTACCCCTCAGGCTGGCTGATGTGGGACTGGGGCCAGCCGTGCTGTGGAGAAGGACGTCCGTCTCCAGAGCTGCCGACCCAGCCCTGAGGGTCTGTGGAACTGGGTGTCAGGTCTGAGCAGACTTCAGCTGCAGTACTAGTGAGCCACTAAGGCTCGGGGCTCTCCCCCAGGCTGGGGACAGCTGTCGGGTTCCTGACAACTTGGGCTGAGGAAGCCTCCTCAGGTCCCATCCGACCCATTCCCAGCCTGGCCAGGGGAGCTGTGCCGGGTTCGGCCAACGCGGCAAGCTCAGGAGAGGCACCGCCAGCGTTGATGAATCTCTCCTCTCTTGTCTCTGTCCAGGGGTGACGTGGGGACTCTTGCCGCGGCCCTGCCATGTCCTGGTGCTGCTGAACCCCCAGAGCGGAACGGGGCACGCGCTGCAGCTGTTCCACTCCCTAGTGCAGCCAATGCTGGCCGAGGCCGACGTAACCTTCACCCTCTTTGTGACCGGTAAGTCTGCTCCCGCTGCAGCCACCCGGCGGGTTCTGCCTTGCCCAGGCTGCCTCCTAGGGGCCCCTCGCTGCCAGGCGGAGGGGAGGGCATTTCGCTGGGTAGGGGACTTCTGTCTGGCTGAGCTCTCCCTGCATGGCTGGCTGTGTAGCCTGGGATAGGAGCTGATGGCCCTTCATTTCTACCTCGCTGCCCACTTCCCTGCCAGGTAACATCAGGAACTCTCCAGCTGGGAGTGTCTCAACCAGTCCTGCCTTGTAATATGCAAATACAGTGCAACTCATTTAAATTTGACCAATGGATGCACAGTATTCAAATGAACAGAAGGTGGCAAGAAGCAGGAGAAGGGGGAACCCTCCCCTCTGGTGTTGCAATCCCACCTGGCAGCAAGGAGAACCCAAGGGTGGCAGCAGAGGGAGGAGAGCTAGGCAGGGGGAGATGCTGGGAGTGTCATTCTCCCATGCACCCATGAAGCCTTCCTGGGGGCCTACAGGGGTCCACAGCTTAGGAGCAATGGTTCGTGTGCCTTGGCCATGAGAACTCCTCCTCTTGGCTTGGTGGGTCTCTCCCTGGCTCCCAGGCCAGGCTAGGCTAGGCTCTTGCCAGCTGGCTCCGATTCCAGGAGCCTGGGTTGGGAAGCCCAAGTGACATCCTGTGGCTGATGCCTCTCGTTCCAGGGAAGGCTGGGCCCTCCTGTCTGCAAGGGCTGTGCAGGGAGAGGAAACCATGCCGATTCCCGGCAGCCCATGGTTACCCCCACTACCAGCAGCTCTGTATTTCTCTCCCCAGAGAGGCCGAATCACGCCCGTGAGCTGGTGCGGGCCGGAGATTTATCCCAGTGGGACGCTGTGGCCGTCCTGGCCGGGGATGGCCTGCTGTATGAGGTGAGGAGACGGCCAGGAAGCAAGGGCAGCTGTTATGCTGGCAACTAGGAGACGAGCCAGTCCCTTGGGCCTGGCCTTCCTTTACACTGTGGCAGTTGGGCAAAGCGAGTGTGGCTGTCTCCGGCCACTGCCACCGGGCAGAGGCTGGGGGTGCAGAGCTTGGCTCTGTGCCTCCTCAGAGTTCGACGTGGGAGCGTAGGTGGAGAACAGAGAGCCGGGTGTGGATGGCGGCTCAGATCCTGGGGGGATGGGGGAGCTGTGAGTCTCTGGGCAGCAGCCTCAGGCCCAAACAGCACAGGTGGCCCTGTCTCCCCTGGGAGCCCCAGGCCTGGAATGGGGAGGGGAAGTAGGTCAGGACTGAAGGGCAGTGGCAGGGAAGGATAGGCCTGGAAGAAGAGGGAGCTGCAGGCCCGGAGGCGGGCAGGGGGGGAGAGTGTGTGCATGTGGGGCACATGGCTGGAACAGCAGGCGGCGGTGCAGGGCGGGACGGAGGAGCAGCAGCGGGACATGGGCTGGATGGTCACTGTACCTGGCCGGGGCACGTTCTCACGCTGCCCTCCCCACCACTGTCAATGGCGAAGAAGGAGAAAAGACACCAGGGACAAATAGCTCCTGGTTCTGCTGCTTGTGCCCTGGAGCCAAGTTGAGCAGCTGCCAGAGGCACCAAAGGAGAGGAGGTGGCACCCAAAACCTTCTCAGGCTGCCCTGGCCTGGGTGGGCATGAGCAGCTGGAGCAGGGGGCTGTGTTGCCCCTCCCAGAGTGAAGACCCCCTGGCTCCCTCTGGTCCATTCCCTTTCCCTTCCCGTTCCCCCAGAGCGGCCAGGGCAAGGATGGGGCTGCTGTCTCTGGGAAGCTGCCAGCTGTGTGGCTCTGTCCCCGCAGGTGGTGAACGGCCTGATGGAGCGTCAGGACTGGCAGGCCGCCATCAAGAAGCCTCTCTGCACCCTGCCCGGGGGCTCTGGGAACGCCCTGGCCGCTTCCATCAACCACTACGCTGGGTAAGGGCTTCTCAGCCGCCGGCCCAGGCCCTGCTCGCTGAGTTCTCACCGCTGGCTACTGGGGGAAGGGGCACACCGTGGAGAGGTGGAGCAGGCCCCTGGCAGGGAAGCCCGCTGACCGAGGGGCAGTCACATTCGCCCGAGACTTTGTAAACCTCCTTACGCCATTGAAGCTGACTTCAGCAGACAGGAAACTAGTTGAAATGACTGCAAAGGGCTTCCCCCAAGGGCAGCCTGTCTAACCACAGGGACTGTCCACTGGCAAGAGCTACCCCCAGGCCCCAGCCTCTGGTGCCATCTGCCACGTGGCTGGCACCATTCCTAGCAGCCTCGGGCTGCTGGAGCCTGGCTAAGGCAGCTAGTGCGGGCTGGATTCTGCCCAGTGAGGTTGTGTGGGTGGGCGAGAGGGCGGAGTTTAGCTCTGCCCCTGTGAAAAGCAAAGTGCAAAGCTAAGGCCCCCTGCAGCAATTGCCAGCTTCACAGGCGGGTGGCCCAGTTGGGCATTCCTGGGGCCTGTGGGGACAGAAAAGCCGGGTTAGAGCCACGCAGCAGCCGCGGGCTCCCCCACAGGGTGTGATCGCTATTTGTCTGTCCCCACGTACAAGGAGAGCACAGACAGAGCTTGCTCTGGACGGAGAGACGTTACCATCCAAACTCCCCCCCCCCGCACAGTCACCCAGCCCTTCCTGCTCTGCTAACAGCATCAAAGAATGGCTGCATGCTTCAACCTCCCTGCCACTCCTAATCCCACAGTCGGCTGGGGGTAGTACCCCTCCCCTCCACCCTTTCAGCGCTGGCGACCTTTTGGAGCAGACCCCAATTTGGGGCTTTGACGGAAGGATTATTTGCATTTCAGTAGCAGCTAGAGGGAGGTCCCCATTCAGAGCAGGGGGCCTTTGAAGCAGTGGGGCCACATGGATGGAGCACAGGACTCAACAGACCTGGGCCCTATGCTTGGCTCTGCCACTGACCTGCTGGGTGACCTTGGGCAAGTCATTGCACGGCCCCGTGCCTCAGTTTTCCCCATCTGTAAAATGAGGATAATGAAAAGCTTTCGGAGAGCTACGGATGAAAAGTGGGGTAAGAGAGCTTGGGATTATTGTTCTTGCTGGGCTCAGTGCTACTCACGTGCACAGCGAGAGTCCAACAAGCCCCAGAGAGTCTGCACTCTATCTAGGCAGCACAGAAAAATGGCAAGGGGGGGATCAGAGGCCAGAGAGGAAGTGAGTTGCCCAAGGTCACACAGCAGGGTGGGGGCAGAGCCCAGCTCTCATGGCTTCCACTCACCCTTTTCCTTTTCCCCCCGTTTTATGATCCTCTTTTCCCTGACCCTGCCTCGGCTCCCCACGTGAATGTCTCCTTTGGGGAAGCGCCAGGGCCGAGACCAAACCCAGCTGTGCCTGAGCCTCACCTGCCCGCTCTGACAGCTCCGGGGCACTGGTGGCTTGCCCTGGCCCGATGGGGTGGCGAAGCGCTGGCTCCTGGCATGGCTGGGGTAGAGAGAAGGGCAGGGGGAGGAGCACGCAGAGGCAGTTGAACTGGCAGCCTTTGGCTCACGTTTCTCGTCTCGTGATGAAATTACCGTTCTCAGCTCTGACCTTTGCCCCTGCACAGCTGGCTCGGCCCTCCTCCTGCGAGGCTAATCCCAGCTCCCGCTGCACAGCGCTACGGGTAAATGGCCGGCTTCGCTTTCACAGCCAGGCTGCTCAGCCACCTGCCTGCTCCCAGCCAATGCCTGGCCCTAGCTCACCGGTCTCTGAAGATAGGTGCTCCTGAGAACACATGGGTCCCCTCCCCCACCCCGGCTGCTCCCTCCAGTCAGAGGGGCTGCAGGGGCTGAGGAAGACCAGACGCTCCTCACATCTGGGAATGGCTCTCGCCCCTGCACAGAGCAATTCCCAGCCTGGCACTGGCTTTAGCTGAGTGCGCAGCTGGGTCCCCAAGAGAGGAGACTCAGCCTAGTGTGGTGACGGATCCACCCTCCTTAGGCCTGGGCCTGGCGCTCTCTGTTTCCCCATCTGGACTTTCCTTCCAGCCCCCACTGGGGGAGGCAGGGGAGTTGTGTTCCCTGTGCAGAATCCTGGGCAAGTTACTTTACCATTCTCTGCCTCAGTTTCCCCTAGTAGACTGGAGGTGATATTTGCCTGTGCCATGCAAAGTGCTTTGGCGTCACTGGGTGAGACATGGGGGAGCTGCTGCCTGGAGCAGGCCGCACTAGGCTTGCACCAGAGTCCATAGTGGTTTGGGCCAAGTTCTGCCTTCCTTCAAGAACAACGCTAAGCTGTGTGTGTGGCGGCAGTAGCGGAGGGAAGCTTGCCACAAACACAGTCCATGCCGGGGCTGAGATAAAACTGGGCAGAAGTTTTATAACAAGTTGGGTTGGGCCAATCACTAGCTCCCTTTGAACACAAAGCCCAAAGCAAGTGTTGCCGTCACCATTTCAATAGTGGTTTTTAAAATGGTCAAAACCAATTAAAATCCCTTTTTAAAAATGGAAAAGGGCCCTTTGCTCTCACTCCAATATAAACCACTTCCTAGCCAGCCGCTTTCCTTCGGCAAACCCCTCCCCTGGGGCTCCGTTCATGGGCGGCCGTCGGCGAGCCCAGCTCCGAGCTCGACACCGGCATAAAGGCCAGATTTGCCAAGGTGCTCAGCACCCACCATTGTAACGCTTAGACCCTGAGCTTCCAAAGAGCTCAGCCCCTGACCCCTCCAGTGTTCACCAGCCCCCCTCTCCTGGGCACCCAGAGCCCTGCCTGCCTTCTACATCAGCACCAAGAACAAAGCCTCTGCCAGGCCCCCTCAGCTGCCACCGCTGCTGCGCCTGGAGACAGAACAGCCAGCCGCAGGGTAATGGGAGCCAGGAGCTGATAGGGCCAAAAAACCCCACAGGGAGCCACTTGCATTCCCAAAGTAAGACCCTGCCCCCTCCCCTACCAGTAAGGGAAGGGGGGACACTCCCCCATCTGCCTTTTTTCTGCTGCTGCCTGGGCTGGCTTCCTGTGCAAAGCTGCTCTGAGCTCCATGCCCTCTGCCCGGCCTCCCATAGCAGGAGCAGGGACGGCGGAGCAGGAGTTAATGGAAGGGGGTTCCCAGCAGAAATGAGGGCGGATGTGACTTGCTCCATCTACTGGCTCTGAGCTGATTCCAGCTCCCACGAGCTGCAAACCCCCCTTCCTTCTAAGCAGCCCCCTCTGCCCCCTGGCAGGCAGTTAGCTCCTGGGTGAGCCACGCTGGGGTATCAGAGCGGCCACTGGGCCCCTAACAACGTGGATTTGGGCCAGCGTGGAGGGGAGCAAAGGATACCTAAAACGAGACCTTGCAGAGCCCCCATGGCGTGTGCAAATAGCCCAGCCTCCTGAGCCAGGCGCCCTTGTTCTCCAGCGGCCAGGGCATGTCCTGGACGTGGTGTGAGGGCCTGAATGAGAGCCGGTAGGCAGAGCTCTGCTGTTCTAGGCAGGGCAGCTGCCACTACAAATCCATCCATGCCAACGATGCACTCCCAGTTGCTGTGTCATTGGGGGACAGGCCCTTCGGTGCCCCGAGCCAGACTAAAGCAGTGCCCTGGACAGTGTTAACGACGACCAAGGTTACACATGCCAGAGCCCCATGGGGCTTCTTGTCTGCCATGCCTCGGAGCCTGGCTCCCTTCCTGGCTCGGGCCACTCTCGCTTGTGCTGGCAGATCGCTCCTGACAGTCTGACACCAGCGGTGCGCTGCTGTCCGCTCCTCTTGCATCTGGGTATCTAGGGCCGTGCCTCTGCCAGGCTGGGCTGCAGGGCCTTGCAAACAAAGGCACCAAGCAAACCCTGTGCCTGGCCAACTGCCCCCCCCTGCTGCTGGAGTCTCTAATAAAGCGGGGCGCAGCCTACGGAGAACGGCTTCTCCAAGGGGAGAAAATGGGGGTCAGTGGTGCTTCCGTTTGTGGAGCGTTGTGAGCTGGTCAGCCCAAGAGGGGTTCTTCTGGCTGGCTGGAAGTACTGGCTGAGTCTGAGCAAAGGGGCACAAGCCAGGGGAGCTGGGTTTTAAACCCATCCCGTGGAGTTTCTAGGAGACTTTTCCTCTGGTGGTAGACAGAGGATCGCGTTGATTCCAAGCAGGTGGGGATCTTTGAAACCCCCACTGGCTCTAGTCACGTTCCAATGATACTTAGTGACATTTTGCAATTGCAGTGCCTTCCTCAGCCAAAGGGGGCGCCCTGGAGCTGCAGGGATTTGCCTGGAGTCGCACAGCGAGTCAGCGTCAGTCCCTGGGGGGGTGTCCCCGAGAGTCCCTCCCCCGCTCCGACCACTGGAGCGTGCCTCGGACAAGGTGAGGGTCCCAGCTCAACAGATCTGCCTGCTTTTGTCTCTGTTACAGCAACACGCGGGCCTTCAAGGAGGAGCTGCTGACCAATTGCACCTATTTCCTCTGCAAAGGCCTGTATGCCCCCATGGACCTGGTCTCCCTGAGCACGGCCTCTGGCAAGCGCCTCTACTCCTTCCTCAGCTTCGGCTGGGGCTTCATCTCCGACGTGGACATCGCCAGCGAGAAGTACCGCCAACTGGGCAACGCCCGCTTCACCGTGGGCACCATCCAGCAGCTGGCCGGGCTGAAGGTCTACAAGGGCCGCCTCTCCTACCTGCCCGTAGAGATGTCCTCCTCAGCCCCCGGCAGCCCTTCAGAGCAGAATAGCCACCACGTGCCATGCAGCAATGGTCGCCCCCTCCACATCCTCCCTCAGCCTGCGCTGGGAGTGCCACGGCCCCCTCACGAGGGGTCCTGGCTAGAGGACCCTCTCCTGGTCCCCTTCGACCAGCCAGTCCCAAAGCACTGGACCGTTGTGCCTGAGGAGGAGTTTATCTCCATTTTTGCCATCTACCAGTCGCACTTGGGCGCTGACTTCACCATGGCCCCCACGGCCAAGCTTCACGATGGCTCCATGCACCTCTTCTACCTGAAAGCTGGGGTCTCCCGGCTGGGGCTGCTCAAACTCTTCCTAGCCATGGAGAAGGGGACCCACCTGGACCTGAACTGCCCCTACCTTCACTACGTCCCCGTGAGGGCCTTCCGGCTGGAGCCCTTTGCTTCCACCGGGCTCATGACGGTGGACGGCGAGCTGCTGGCGTGTGAACCAGTGCAGGGCCAGGTGCACGACCAACTCTGCAGGATCATCAGTGGCTCCTGAGCCACCTGCCAAATAAACCGCTTCAAAAAGGGTTTGACCACGTGCATCCCTGGGGTGCAGTGAGGGAGGACAGGCAAGGACCACTGCAGAGAATGCTTACACCTCCTGCCACAGTGTCTTCTCCAGCCCGCTCCTCTCTCCTCCTTTGGAATAGTTCACAAGGGTTTCTTGTTCCCCTTGCTCTGCCCAGCCTCCCGAGTCCCACCCCCACCACAGTCCTTTTCCCGCCTGATCGCAGGCACTATGGGCCAAGCGCTAAGAGGTTTGGTTAATAAGTTTGAGGGTAGGGGAGGGATACTCACAGCCTGGCCTGCCCCCTGTGTCAGGAAGCTCCTATGGGACACAGGTGCCTCCTGAGCAGTGGGTGGCATGTGATGGTACCCGAATACAGGTACAGCTCTTTCCGGGTCAGCTTAGCAGCTGCAAGGATATTTCTCCCACCACCCCTAGTCTAAGGGCTCAGCTGCTTCTCTTCTCTGCTTCCAGATCAGCCTATCTTTGCAAGGGACTCCGCAGATGACTTGCCAACCCAGGCTCTCCGCAGTACAGGCCTCCCCTGCATTTCTGTTCCTAGGTTCCCCACAAGGACAAAGCCAGTCTGCTCCCTTCCTACAGCTCAACTATACACTAAAGGCACAAGAGTGCTACCCTTTCCCCCAGGAGCAGAGTGCCACGGAGACTGAGCACTGCTTCAGCACCAGCAAATACAGTGGGCACCAAGCCCCTGGGGCCAGTGAGGAAATGAGAACTGGCTCCACCATAAACTATAAACTTCTAGGGCCAACATTTATTACAATGAACCAATATTTTTTTAAAGAAAATATTTCTACCAAAAGCTCCATGGAGACAGAGTTTATTCTTAAAATGAGACAATAAAGATCTAGCTTTTCCAAAACAGGCGGCCTTGGCTGTTACATGGTGGGCACTCTGCTTTCATTGCAAACCTAAGCACCTGGAACTCCCAGGTTGGACTGTTTCCTCCCTGGGATTGCTGTGGTGTAATAAGCAATAAAGTTTCTTGGAGCAGCAGCAGCTCAGGGGTTATTGCTTTCTGATTTTGCCAGCAAGGGGCTGCGGGCGAATTGCTCCAAAATGCACTGCCTCTTGGCATTTGCACAAAATCCCAGTCAGCCTCTAGAAAATCCCTTTATTCTCTGGCATAGGGACGGGCTGGGATGACTCATGGTGGGCCGAGAGGTGGTGTCATCCAAATCCAAGGTATTAAAAAAATTAACTTTGCAGGGTCCATTGAGTTAATATGTTTTAACTGTAGAGGGGAAAACCACCACTCTAGTCCAACAGCTGTTTCTTTAGAAACATTTTGAAGAGTACGCTAAAAACAATCAGAAATGTTACAATAGTCACACAGCGTAGCACTCCTTGGTGGTCAGATACCACAGTGATGGGCAGCCTTATGAAAACCTAGACAGCATTCATGTCCATGGCCCACATTGCCTGGGTTGGGTTAGGTAGCAATACACTCATCACATCCACAGTCCAGCTGAAGCACGCTGTGACTTTCAGCACGGTGCAGGTACATGATCTAAACAGACAAACGCTTGTGGGAACGGGCTGGCTGTGCAGGCAGACTGAGCAGCGACCAAGTGCTGATTATACCCATTTCATATGGTGACACCAGTTTTTTTGGTTGCCGCTAATTTTTGATCTAAAGCGACAGTAACAAACCCGGATTTAGAATGTTCAGCCATGACAGAGGAACCGCAGACAGCAGCTCCTGTTCACATTTATTCATCTGCAAATTATGCAATTAGGATCCTAAAGCAGGGAAAGAAAAGTCTAATTGTTTGCCAGCCAGTCATGATCAAACGGAGCTCAGAGTTATTTTCACTCCAGCAAGGCAGGCAACAAACAGGACCCATATCCCAAAATAAGGGATGGGGGGGGGGGTACCTTTCTGTATGGCATTGGGCCAGGTGTACAAAGGGATGCAGTGATGCTGTGGTCTAAACACTTTAACTGTGTCTAATTCCTTCCTCCATTGTTGGGTGATTAGATTGTCAGGAACAATCAATAGCATGTGCCCGTCAGCAGATAATCAGGTCTGCCTGTAGAAATGTCTCTCCTACACCACTGTTGCAGGCTTAGTGCTGGTTTAGTGTCTGAAAGATTCTCTCTGGAGAATTCCACCACATAGGCACATACAGGCTTTTCCTGCATGTCCAGCTCCATCAGGTCTGGAATTTTATTTTGTAAATCCACAAGTTTTTCCAGGAAGTTCCTGGATTCCTAAACCCTTGATCTTTCCCTTGATTTGATTTTCAAGGGACCCCTGCATGGGCACTTGCCTGGCCTAGAACTCAACAGCTGCCGCTTCTCTGCAGATGGCATTCCAGGTCCTAGGGTTTCCAAAGTTTGCCCCAGGTGCTTTGAGTCTGGTTTTACAGCAGCCATCCTGTCCCCTAGGCCTGCTAATCTAGCACCCTCATCTTTTAGCCCAGAGTCAATTGTCTGGAATTTGGTAACCAACGAAGTTGGCAATTGAGACTGTGCAAACTCCTCTGAAATGGTAGGTCCCTGCTGAGGAAATGGAAGCGCATGCTGCAGGCAAAGCCACGAGGCTTAAGGCCATCAGCATTGTGTCCCCCATTTGTATGTGCCCATTAAGAACAACCAGCTGTTTGCATCCACTCGGAGGTTTCTGCTTCAGGAGGGTAAAGCTCCTAACCTGCAGTAGCAGCAGCTTGTTGTCTCAGAGCAGAGCTGTCAGACTGTGCAGCACAAAAAAAGGGAGGCTCATGTCCGATTGCATGTCAAAGTTACCCACCCACTCCCTGGAGGTTTCCTGGCCTCCCTTGAGTAGCCTCCCCCCCCCGTAATACCCCTCGTGTTACCTTTACATCTGAGCCTCCTGCTGCGTGCCTGTGCGGGTGTACACCCAACCTGGCCATGGTTCATTCATGAAGGGAGGTCCCTGGCAATAGCTGCCTAGGAACAGACCTCCCTCCTCTCTGAAGATGACTATATAAAACTAAACTAGTCTTGCTACCGCAGTTACAGCCTACAGCAAGTGCCATTAAACCACAGCAGTCCAGCTCCTGCCATAGCATCCTACACTTGAGGTGATCTGAGCAGAGTGCGGAGCTGTTAAATGGTGCTCGGAACTCTCATGGCAGTCATTAAGGTTCACACGTACTTCATTTCTGCTTTGGTTTCTCCTCACGTCCTTGACCCTTGTCCCTGCTGCCTGACTGTCCCTTTAAATCTTTTCTAACCACACCTGTTCAGTCATCGCCCTTTAAAAACCAGTACTTACACAGAACACTTAAGTCCATCACCGTCCCAGAGCAGAACGCCACATTCCCATTCTGCAGCATGGGGGAAAACTGAAGCCTTGTGAGATTCAGGGATTTGCGCCCAAAGTCACAGAATCAACAGAAGAGCCAGGATTAGAACCTGGGACTTCCTAAATTCCAGGCCTGGGCACCACCCACGAGCCCCTCTCAGCTTCCCTTTTTTAGTGGTGGGAGCCAAGACGTCACCCCATTCCATTCGGTCAGAAGGTTTGAGTCGTTCAGCCTCAGTTCACCGCACTGTGCCCAAGCAGTACCAAGGTCTCTAAACACGGCTCCTACATTGTCCTAGGGACTGAAAGATAAGCTCAGCAAGGGCAAGTTGATTGTTGGGGTCATGAAAGGGTTGCAACAGCAGCACTGGCGGCTGAAACCTTCTTTCCAAAGAGGTGCAAGCTTCCACTGGCTGCTTCCTGATCTCACTGCTCTGAAGGGCCTCCTCACGCTCCATGGACATTCTGTCCTTGGCCTCTCTGATAAGATCGCCAGCTGAGGTCCTATCCACAATGGTAGTTTAGGATGTGGGCATGTGTCCACTGGGCAAACCTACTCATTTCACATCAGTCCATAAACAGCTGACGTGGTAGCTTTCAGGTTACTGCAAGTTTAAGTTAGATCTGAACAAGCTAGGTAGGGGTGACAAGCTGGCATCTCAGACCCCATCACCAGACTAGCTGAACTTGTGTGAGGCTGTTGGATCCTGGTGTTACCTTAACTACTGGACAGAAAAGCGGCTCTTCCTGAACCTTGTATAAATGAAGAGCCTTATCCAAAGCCCATCGAAAGACGCCCATTGTCCTCAGAGGGCTTTCCATCGGCCCCTAGGTGCACCAGTCAGCTACAGAGCAGTTAACTAAGCTTCCTCAGGGCTAGAGTCTGCCACCTTTCCTCACACTGGCTCCACCGAGGATAGTAAAAACCCAGCTCTTAGAGAGCACTTTTCATCAGTAGATTTCAAATCACTTCACAGATGGAGACACTGAGGTACAAGGAGGGGAAATGACTTGCCCGAAGTCACCCAAGCAGGCCAGTGAGCGAGCCAGCAGAATTCAGGTCTCCCGAGTCCCAGTTCAGGGGTGGTGATTTCGAGAGCAGAAGAAGAACCTCCTCAGTCTGAATAAAGGTGGCAGGATCTTTAGTTCTGTTGCATGCGATATATCACCACACAGGGAAGAAAAAAAAAGCACAACCAGCGTATTCACAGAGGCAAAATTTAATGGCAAATCACCTTTTTCTCCTTTATTACATCTTAATTAGCCAAACCAAAAAAAATTTTGCAGGTAAAAAAAAAAGTAAGTCACACAGCACTTTATACATATATGGTAAGCAACCCGGCATTCACATCTGCACGTGAACAACACACCTCTAAGCATGGCCTCGGTAATAGGCAGTTCCATTGTTTGTTTTTAAATACTGTACAGAATCAAGGCTACAAACTGATTTTGTAATATTTCTTCCCCGCCCCTCCCCAGCACTTCAAACAGTTACAGGCTGTTATTTGTACATCGCAGTGTCAGGTAGCCAGTTTTAAGGCTAACAATATAAATCATGCTTTGGCTTTGTGTGTGGTTTTTTTTTCATTTTTTTTTTTTTAAGGTTTTGCCTTTTTAAATTTTGTTTTTAACCTTTAAATATTACATACGTACACCAAAAAAAATTACATCGCTGCAGTGCGCTCAACAGCAATCTCGGCCCCGGAGCTTCACATGATCAAAAGCGTAGAAAACTTGTAAACCTCTGTGCGCGTCTCAGTTAGGGACAGACAGCTCCGAAGAGCTAGGAAAACTCCAGCAATGCTATGAAGGGACAGGAGAGGCTCCCCCCTACTCCCCACCTCCCCAAGGCCAATAAGCAAGAGCTTTCCCAGCTGAAAACTCCAGCATCCTGTGCAAAGCTCTTGGTTAAGATTAGAGAGGCAGACTTCTTGGGAGGGGGAAGGACTCATCTGGCATAGTCAGGCTGGCTCTCACAAATGGCACCTCTTCTCCCACCACCTTCCTCCAAGCAGATCAGCTCCTACAGCTGGCATTTGCTATGGCTACTCTAGTCCCCTCCACCCTTCCAGGAGAAGATAAAGAGAAACAACTAGCGAGTGTGTGTGTTGTGTGGGTGGGCAATGCTAGAGACCCCCAGGCACGTGAGCAGATTCTGTTCTCTACTTGTGTCTTTCTATTAAGCAGCTTGTCAACTCCTCCTCCCCCGTCCCTTTGCAGAGAGAGGAATGCGGTGACACACCAAAGGAAATGAGTCTGTAAGTCGTAGTCTGGCCTTCAGTACAATGAGTAAGACGTCTAGCAATGTGTGGAACAACCCCCTGCACCCGATGCCTCACTCACCCCCAAAGGACAACGTCAGTTAGCGTCCCACCCCTGCCCTTTGACACTGGAGTCCGTTTTCTTGCTCATGAAATGCTGGCTAGCCTGGAAGACAGCCAGGAACCACTGCATCAGACCCCCCCCCACCACCATGCTACTGCTGCTCAAGCCTAACATGCAGCCACCCCCACAGCTCCCTCATCCATCGTGGCAGCTCGTGCGGAGGACTCTGCAGTGCTGAGGTGGAGACCAGAGTGTGAGACACCCAGTCCCAGTGGCACACTGCTCCAGCGGGGAAGTCCGACCCCAGGCTGGATGTACTCAATGGGACCGGGAGACGGCCCTTATCAAACTTCTTCCAGTGGCTAATGGGCAATCGAGCTCCAAAGCCATCCAGGCAGCCGGGAGCACTTTGCAAACGCGGCGAGACGGCCTGCTGACGCTTCCGCCCTCAGCTTTGAATTCAGAAGCCTGACAGCCCCAGGCTTTGGCAGGGGTAACAGTGGCGGGAGAGCCGGCAAGGAGGAATTAGCCTTATTTCCCATCTTTACTAGCCACGCTGAATGAGAAGCCTAGCTATTGCTTCTATGTGGAAGCCTGGCATCGCTAGCTAGTTTCATCGGCTGGGAAGGACACAGCTGGCCCACCTCTGTGGCAGAAAACGGGCTTCTCTCATCTACGGCGGATGGGAGCTTGTTGTCAGGCTCGACTCCTGACAAATCTAGCCAGGCTTGATCGGGGGTCTCCGGCAGTGCACAGAAAGCACTAAAAGCAAGCTGCAGACACCCTGAATAGGATGCCCCCAGATAGTCACTGCTTTCATCATACCCCCTTCAAAGTACTCAGTGTAAACCCCTCTCCGCTATCGCACACATGTCCCACTAGCCGTTTCCTATAGCTACCCGGCAGCACCGTAGATAGCATTACGGATGTACATGCAAGGTCTCCAATGCTGCTGGCTGCAGGGCTGGGGATGCGTAGTGGCTCACACAGTGAAAGCTGTGTTTGTTAAAGATGCGGTGTCCTACTGCAGCCCGTGCTGCCGCAGCAGGAGTGAAGTCACACCCCCACAGGTACAGGTCTATACTTGTGATCTAGCCTCAGGAACAGCTGTAGCCTGAGAAATTTAACAGCTGAAGTGGTGCAGAAGCATCAGCGGCACTAGGTTTAACATCCACACATCTACCCTAAATCCACCTTTGCCGCTGATCAACTGGACATGAGCTGAAGCAGTGCACATGGGGCTCCCAGGCTTCTGCTGGATGCAATAGTGCCAGCAGGAAGCTGACTCGTGTACGTTTGCAAAGTGCAAGCAGGTCTGGCGAGAACAGGGAGTGGAAATGTGTTTACTGTTTTGGAGAAGTTACTTCCAGGCGAGAGATCAGAGGGCTAGGACCACAGGGAAACCCCAGGGCTGACCAGGAGCCTGTGTAGCACTTCATCTCTGCACCCAAGTACCAAACAAAGGAGTGGGTGAGCTGAGAATCGGCCAGTGACCAGCGATGGGAAGGCACCCCTGTAGGGAGCAGGAGACTTTGATGCAACCAGAGTCTAACGTCAAAGTATTCTGAAGCTGGAACAGACTTCATGAAAGCCACAAGACGTGGTAGTAAAGGGAAATGGAAGGACTGGGAGGACACTGCCGACACGGCCCACAGTAACCATACCTTTAGGGCTGAATCCCAACTGGGGTCAGACACAGCAGCCAGGGAGTGGAGCCCACTGTGCACAGAGAGGTGCCCAGGGACCAAAGAGCACAGAGGGGCCCAGCTGCAAGTCTGCTTTGGTAGGCTTACAACTCCTTACACTTCAGGATCAAATGAACATGAGGAATGGGGGAGGGGTTGGGGGAAGTAAAGAGCCAGGAATGAGCTATTTGGGCTACTGCCTTCTTTATAAAGACACCCAACTGGGGAAGAGCCGGGAACGAGCAATGCCAGTTTATTGGGAACAGCGTTTGCTGCTTTCCCCTTCTCTTCTGCATCTGTCTGCCCCTAACCCGACGTTTCACTTGTCCTCTCTCCACTCAGGGATATTGGCCTCTACTAAGGCAGCCCGGTACTGCTGCAAGACACCACGGATGCTTTTAATGAACCCCTTGGACAGGGGGAAGAGGGGAAAGCCGATGTCAGGGTAACCACTCTTCTCAGGGAGGAAGCTCCTGTAGCTCTTTCTCCTTTTCTTTGGTTTCACACTAGGCTGCGAGGCAGAGTCCTGGGCGGCTTTACACTCGTCCGTTAGGTCTCTCGCCAGGGTGAGCCCTCTGGCGTGGCCCGTGCTCTCGGAGTCTGAATACTGATGGCCGTCGCTGGGCGCGAGCGTCGAGGCTCCACATCCAGAGTCTTCCAGCTCCTCCTTCCCTTCTAGCGCCAAGTCGGAAAATTCGGCCGCCGCCGCCGCCCCCAGCTCCTGCTCCAAGGGGCTGCTGTACTCGCCCTGAAATCCCATACTGTCAACCGGGCTCTCGGCCAGGGTGCCACAAACAGAAAGGAGAGAGGAGGAATCAGCCCCATTGGGCTGCTCGTGGCTCCTTTCCACCAGCTCGTTAGTTTCCAACCAGGATTCTATCCGGTAGACCAGGCGCCAGCCGTTGCAGCGGAAGTGCTCGCGGATCTCGTGCTCAAAGACCTCCACCGGCTTGCGCAGCATCTGCATCATGGACTGGACCACGCGGATCAAGGCCATCTCGTTGTAGCAGCGGCTGTTCTCGTAGCCCTCCTGAAGGCCCCGGTCGCTGTCGAACCCTGCCTCGTTGTAATAGGGCTCATTCACTAGGATCAGTCCTGTCAGGAGAGAGGGAGAGCGAAGAGTTAAACGGAAACCTCACGCTGACCTCTGACCTAAAGGGAGAGCTGCTGGGGTCTGCCTTTGCTGAAGGGTACCGAGGCCTCAATCTACCACTGCCCTCCCCACCAGGAAGCTCCCTCCAGCTTCGGCTGCTGCCATCTCGACCCCTGCAGCACAAAGATGGCAAGCAGGGGTGCAGGCAGAGGGAGCAGCAGAGCAAGGTTGCCATGCTGGACTGGTAACGTGTGGCAATCCGGGCAGGTGCATGTCTAGCTGCTGCACCAGCATTTCATCCGGCCTCGGACGCTGCTTGGGACACTTGGGAGAACAGGTCTGGTGGCCTCCTGGCAGGGGCTGGTGGTCATTTATCAGACTACAGGAACACCTACCGTGAATGGCCTCCGCTTGGGAGAAGCCCATGACTGGACTAGTAACAGGTACAGATGCTAGCTCAGCATGGGTGAGGGACATGGTGCACTGCCAGGACAGAGGGGCACCGGAAGAGTTGGTGAAGGGGGAAATATTTCACAGGCCTTGCCTGCGCTGTGTTTAGCTCCCCACTTTTCAGGGCCAAACGCATGAAAAAAAGGGTTGTAACAATCAAACCATTCCTTAAAGTGACACCCAAAGCGGCTTTTAGCGCCGACTGGGCCACATTTACTTTTGTCCTTTTCCTTTCCAGCCAGTCTCTGGCACAGCCGCGGGCAAGTCACCCACACCGAGTTCTCTCCGGTTGACATTTTAGGCTGGTTGTTCTGCCTGGGTGTGGTGATGACTCGGCCAGCGCCACCCTGCTGGCAATGCCCCCGACTGCTTTAATGCTCCTGACGGTGGGGTCATGACATTTCTCCCACGACCAGGCAACAGAAAGGAGAGGTCTGAGGCTGAGCTCGCAGCATTAACAAATCTCTCTGGTAATCCAGAGAAATTTGCAAGAAGAAGTTGGGGGATTATCGGCTCTGTTGACAAGAAACAGCCTTTCTGTTCTGGGAAGAGACACCCAGAGGGCTGAGAGATCAAATAGCATAGACTAAATACTCCCAAGTCAGGCCCTCGCCTTTCTGGACAGCAGACTGCTTGCTAGAGAGTTTCCAAGCAGGGTTTAGCATTACCGGCTGTCTTGGTCAGGCAAGTCAGTGGTGCAGGGCTTGGGCATACCTGTGCTTCCTTTCAAAAGCCCACAGAGCAGTTTAGGAACCAGTGTAAACACAACTGACATGGGCAAAAATAAACCAGATGCTGGCGAGGCTGGTGACTCACTGCCTATAAAGAGAAGGACCCAGGCTCAGCAGCAACCTCAGGACCTGCCTCTTAGGAGCTTTTTTAGGCATTAGCAGCTGGCTGGAGGCGGCTGTGGTTCACCTTCCCAGGCACAGGGCAACAAGCGAAGGGCTAGCGAGGCCTGCTCTTGCAGAGGGGAACGGGGTGAGGGAAAGTTACAGGGCTGGAAGGCAGTCAAAGACAGAGGGATGGGTAACAGCTTGCCCCTGCTGCTCTGAGATGGGAAAGTGTGCTCCTTCACACAGCCCAGCAAGGCAGGGGGGTCTCTCAGTGTCCCTCCACCCCCCACCGGCTCTGCAGCTGCATTTACCTTGGATAGAGATGAGCACCTGGAGAAGGCTGGATTTGCTGGTCCACCGTTCTGTGCCCTGGAACACACATACAAGTTATCACGGACAGCTTGTCACGAGCAACAGCGAAAGCAGCATCCGTTCTGGTCAGCATTTAACACAGAAAACAAGGGAGGTGACAGTCCTCAGACTGCAGCTTATAGTGATCAAGGTGCACGCCAACATTTGCTGCCTGGGCCCGACCCCAGCTGCATTTGTGCACACCTATTTTAAAGGTCTGCGGGTACAACGATGGGCCGACTGCACTGGCTTCAGGCTGGGCAGATACTGTGGGAGCTTCCCCTGGACAGCTGCTTGTTCACCTTAATCCAGGTATGCAGCACCCGCCCTGCTGCTCCAGAACTGGGGTCTCAGGCGGGGCCTGCACCAGCCCTGTTGATTGTGTCAATGGCTGGATATTTATTGTGGTGCCCAAACAGGAATGAGAGACCCTCCCACCCCTAAACTCACTGTGCCCCCTATGTCTTTGCTAAGCCTGTTTCCAGCATGCCTCGGCTGCTCACCGCAGAGAAGGCAAAAGAAAGGCCAGAAAGACCAAGTCTCAAAGGGTAGGAGAATGACTCCTGTTCACACTATGATCCCTGTGCACACCCTCAGTCCCAACAGGGGCCTGTGGCTAATACTAGCCAGTCCACAGCTCATCTTCTAGGGACAACTGTGGGTTTTGAGACACTTTCAAAACCTCTCTCAAACACTACCCTTTGGCTCTGTCTACTCCATCCATCTATCCAGAGTTCAAACTCAGACTACCAGGCCTGGGTCAAGCCCAATGCAGACAGGACCAGCACACAGCTTGGACCCTCATTTCCCAGTTTGCTCTCTGAACTGGAAAACTGTCAGGCCTCTGGGGCCAGTGGGAAGCAGCAAACACCGCTGCCTAGTGGCGGAAGTCTGGCTCCGTTTAAAAGCCACGTGCCATGCAAAGAGATTGAAGACCGCATTACCTTTCCTATCCAGGTCCCCAGAAGGCTGACGCAAACCTTGCCGTTGTCGTACAGGTTGGGGTTCAGTCTCCCGCTGCACTGGGAGAGGTAGCGGAAGAGAGGGGGGACAGCCGGGTAGATGTTGGGTAACTGGATATCGAACAAGAAGAGGCCGTCTTCGTAAGGAGTGCGTGTGGGTCCTTTAATAAGTGCTGAGAAGAGATCCTGTGAAGAGAGGAGATATGAGCACCAACAGGCAAGGGCTAGAGTGAATGCCAGGGCTGCCTTCCGTCCAAGGAAAAGAGGCAAACCCTAGTAACAAGGCAGAGCTGAGTTTGGGGTGTGGGGAAGGAAGAGATAGAGGCTTTAATTAGCTTAACACTAACTCGGGACTTGGAGAATTAGCTCAAGTCTTGCAGATCTCCTGCGGGTGCTAGCTTTGGGCTGTGGTCTTTCACTTGAGAGAGACTGAACTTCACCCATCACACTTCCATCCTGCAGGCCCGGATGTGTGATCTGAAACAGGATTTCAAAGGGGTTCCACTCCATGACTGGCTACGCCCGCTGCCCTGTTGGCTCTCCACCCAATCATGCTCCTTGCTTAGCCTAATTACACAGCCCAGGTTTATTTGGTGAAGTAATTCTAGTATCAGATTCCCACCTACTCGTTGTTTATTACCAGGGCTCCTGGAAATGCAAAGAGGAGCCAATTTACAGTAATTATAAACTTCAGCCAAGTGTAGATGCCTTGACAGCTCAGAATAGGGGATTAAGTCTGGAACTCCCTCCTCAGCCTTAACGATCAGGCGACGCCCAGTCACTTTGCTAACACACAAACAGACTGGAGCACATGGACTTGCCATTCTGTCTTCAAATGTCTTGACCATGATGCCATCAGGCAGAGAGGTTGCCAGCAATGCCATTTCTTTCCTCACGGTGCTGAAGAACTTCTTGGCTTCTGGTGGTTGGAACTCCATTTTCTTAAAGGCGTGGGTATCTAAGGAGTGAGGGGCATTACAACCCATCAGATTACAGAAAACCCTCCTCCAAAATCAAACGCCTTCAAAGGGAAGTTTTTTCCCTCCAAACAATTGCGCCCAGTGTCATGGGGAGGAGAGAGAGAAGATACTGGTCAGTGAAGCTGGGGAAACGTGGCTGTATTGTTATAGGAGATCTCAAGCCATGAGTTAGCAGCCAGGCGCTACAGCCACTATGCTGCAACCACTTCTGGGCAAGGATTTACACCTCAGCCGAAGAGCTGTGTTAATAGCCCCTTTTTCTCCACAGCTACAGGCTCAAAGCAGAGGTTGGGTACGTTTTCCCAGCTGACCTGTCCAGGATGATCGGTTTGCCAGATATCTGAAGCTGTGCTATCACCGATGCACCACAGAACCAGGCAGTCTTTTTTATTTCTGGCAGGTGAAAGTTGGTTTGAGTCAACAAGGACCACTGCACTCAGAGGAGGCACAATCGATACAAGAACATCAGCTGTCTCCATTCTGCTTCTCACCCTCCAGCCCTCCACCTTCCCCCAGCCAAGAAAAGCTCATTTCAAACTTGGTTGCAACGAGGTTTTCGTGCTGGTAGGTTGTGGATCGCAACAGCCCTTAGCAATGCTGGAGCGCCAATCTTTGAGGCAAGGGATTCCTCCAGCCAAAAGGGGAAAGAAAGGGAACCTGTACTACAAATGCAAGAGACCCAGGGTCACTTCCCAGACCAGACTCCTCTACAAACAGGAGCCCTCTTCAATTGCCCCTTCCTAAGTGACTTACGAATTCCAGGTGGGTAATGCTTCTCCCCGCCTCCTAGAAGCAGGGCCATTGAGAGAGGGGGAGTGACTGCAGGGGACTCCTGCTGGGGCACAGGAGTCTCAATGGGGAAGGCAGTGGAAGAGTCTGAAGAGTTAGTCTAGCCCCAAGGTGTCACACTCACCTGGGGCATATTCCAGCACAGAGAAGACCTCCCCCTTGGCACTTGTGAAGGTGACTCCAGGCTTGCCTCCGCTCTGCTGGCAGAGCACTGGGGTCTCACTAGGCCACTCCGACCTCACCGGTGTCTGCGCCTCAGCTTTTTCTTCTTTCTTCTCCGTCTCCACCATAGCTTCCATCTTCTCCTCCTCCACAATGGCCACGTTATCCAGGGTCTTCTTCAGATTCTCCTGCAGCTTTTTGATGTCGTCCAAGAACTTCTTCTCCCGGGTGGGCTTTTCGGGCTCTACTGTCGGCGAAGTGGGAGAGCCCGTCAGCAGCTGCTCCACAGTCATGTTCTTCAGGCTCTCTAAGATCTTGATGGCCTCCTTCAGCTCTCGGAAACTTTTCGGGGCTCCCTCTTTCCCAGCTTTCTCTGCAGTTAGATCAGCAACCGCCATAGCCACGGCACCCTGCACTTGTTCCTCTACTTTTTTCACCTCTTCCGCTACAGGCTCCTCAGGCTCCGGCTCTTCAGTTTTTGGGTGGTCGTCTTCCATAAGGCCGTTGTCCGTCTCCCAGCTATCGCTCTCATCCTCCCATTCATCGGAGGATGCCCCGCTGGTGCTGCCATCTACAGAATCATAGTCAGATTCTTCGATCTCCGATTCTATGTTGTACAAGTGCTAAGGGAATCAAAAACAAAGACGTGAGGTGCTATAGGGCTGAAATCCACATGCTTTATTTACGGTCATCTTGGATGGAGATAAATCAGTCTCTACTGTTAAAAGGAAACCGGCAGTTAGAAACAGTGATCCTAGCAACACCAAAATCTCCCCAAAAAGCATTTTTTCCTTTATCTATGTAAGGTGGATTCTAGCTGAGCTGAGTCCTGCACTTATGAAGTTCCTGTGATCTGGGTTCTGAATCAGCATTTCCCCTCCCCCCCCGAAAATAGGGTGTTTGGGAATAGCCGGGTCAGTTTTTAAAAACACAGCTGTCCCAAAAGCTGGGGCTTCCGTTGCAGACCAGAGAGAGCATGCATGCTAGAACTGCAAGACTGAAGTCCCAGCTTTCTGAACCCCCCACAAATTTTGCAGGTGTTAACATGTCAAATTTGTATTTCTGTTTTTGCAACTGAGTCAGCTGCTGTGTGAATACAATACCCCAGCTTGGCTGTGTCTGCATTCCATGCATCTACAGAAACAATGCCTGAACTAGCTAGAATGCGCATGTTTCACTATCTTCTTGTGTGGCACACTGTAACTGCTATCGGGGCTCTGCTATGAATAGTCTCCAACCACTGTACTTCACTGCCACTTTTTAAGGTTTAATTGGGATAAGGAAGCCTTACTAGAATTGCTGACCTGACTCTTTTATAAATGTGCTTTCTCCCTACCCCTCTTCACTATGTACCCTGAGAGTCTAGCTTTCCCAAACTCCATCACAACCCCTCCCCCTCCACCCCCATTCTTGCAGCTCTAAGTTTCAGGGGACTTCTGTGTGTGTTACATTTCTCAACGACAGCCTTGCAAAGCAGACATGAAAATGTATCAACTCAGATACAAATTTGACTCATCTATCCCCCCGTTTGCCAGGTGGGGGGTGGGAACAAAACCTAATGGATAGCTCCAGGACAAAAAGTAGTTTGTAAGGTGTATTAAAGAGGTTTGTACAATGGGAAGTTTTAATCCTAACTTCTGAAAGTTCAAGTGATGTTGCATAAAACCCATACAGCTCATAAAAAGACACACACTGATCACAGTAGCTAAAAGCCAGACATGCAGATGTGCCGTACAAGCTCTCCACACACAGAGCTCTGCCAACGAGCCTCAAAATCCCCACCTGCACCAGCACAGTTATGCCAGTCGCAGGCCACTCAATAACCAAGTGCCAGCTAAGATTAGATCCTGGGGAGCTAGACCAAGGCCACCAGACTTCCTGCTCTTGTGGCCTACCCCAAATCTGAGTCGAAAGGCTACTTTGTCAGCCAGTTATGCCATCTTCATGGTTATTTTTAGATCCACTGAAAGTGCCCAACCAGCTAGTCTCTGGCACACGCACAGAAACGAAAATTACAGTTCTCAACAGATAACTTGGGATCTCGACATTCACCCAAGTCCTGTAATTACATGTTCAGACAGAATCCCAGGGAACGGAGTGACACAGCTTGCTGCAGAGGCGCGGCGTGAGAGCAGCTCTTTGTGGAGCACACACCAGACCTTTGATTCTGCCTGTGATCCGGTCACATGGGACAATAGGGGGAAGGGAGACAGCAGACTGCTTTGTAACATCCTCTTCCATTTCCATAGTGCAGGCATTGACCATTCGACTGTAATTAATGCCGAGCTGCTCGAGTTTTTTTTTTTTTTAAGTCGTGATCAACAACTGCTTTCTGCACATGAATGAGCTTCTGTAGCAAGAGAAGTGATGTGTTCTGTGCTGCTCTGATAGGGGACAGGCCCCTACAAAGGCAGGTATTCTATTTTCTTTAGAACGTCTGTCGTCACTAAAAGAGATGAGAGGAGAGGAGAGACGGGACTAAAAGGTAGGCAGAGACAGGCATTCGAAGAGAGCTCAAAGAACCTGGAAACAAAGATGTGGAAGACAAAGTAAAGTGGTTCATTAGGCAGTGGATTCATGCGTTGTCTTTCTTGGGTTTTGCACTGTGCTCACCTCTAACTGTTCATCTCGGGAGAGATTTGGGATCGAGTCCTAGGTTAGGTCACCATTTAGTGGTTCTAGTCCAGATCCACACATCAAGTACTACCATCTAATTTAGTGCAATAGTTCAGCAATGGTCTAGAGCTAGAATAGCAGGGGTTTCAGGGCAGACTGATGCGTTAGCAAAACAGAGCGGTGACTGGGCTCGAGTGACGGTCACTGGCAGATCTCTGCAGACAGAACTTTCTCACGCAATAATTGCATGGAAGCCCCGTGATTGGATTACTGGGGTGCTGCAGGTCAGGAAGGAGGGTCATTGGTAGAGCTGTGGGCATACACTGGGGGGTGGGAATCTGGCTCTATAGTAACAATCTAGACAACCCCATCTTCTCAACACTCAAGAGCCATGAAAAGAGATCATCAAATTCAAAGTTAGTTTTCAAGA
The DNA here is from genome assembly GCF_011386835.1 of Chrysemys picta bellii. Classification (NCBI taxonomy): domain Eukaryota; kingdom Metazoa; phylum Chordata; order Testudines; family Emydidae; genus Chrysemys; species Chrysemys picta. Next base: position 41,529,315 of record NC_088802.1, on the reverse strand, counting down.
AAAGGGAGAGACCAAACAAGACCAAGCACTTGTATGTCTAGGATTACAGGAGTGGGAAATCCCCCATCCCACGGGGTGAAGGTAAAAGGAGAAGGAGGAAACATAAGAAGATTCATTTACACAGACTCCAGCAGTATTTTTGCATCCAGACAGGAGCACCTTACCTGAGGCAGAATAATGGTCTTGGAATTATCAGCCCAGACTACTTCTACTTTGCTGCTGACATCAACGCGAGCCACCTGTCCTACCGAGGGCTATGGGAACAAGAGCAGCAAACAAAATATCACCACCTCTTTCTTAAGTACAGAGAATGAAGGCTTTGAGAAATAGCTTTTCTCCAGGTAACTGAGGCAGGTAAACAAGCTTTTGGCGTGCGAACGCAGTGAAACCACGGGCTGCAGCAGGAGCAACCAAGCTGCTGTGATTCTATTTAATGGGGAAATGTTTCCATGAAAAACTACCTTGGACACTAGAAAGTCACCACCTCAGGAAACTGTGAATCATATTATATGATTACTTCTGACCATCATCAACATTATAAAGCTCCAACCCGTGAGTATGGAAAATATTTTTGATTGCTCAGATGGCTATAAATGGGATCCTACCACCATTTCTTTGGCTTAGGGGGCCATCTAGTGGTAGTTCTAGGAATTTTGATTTTGAGCCAGCTCAGTTGAAGGAAGACACACAGACTCTGCAGTTTGTTCCCAGAGCCCAGCACTTCTATGAGAGCTAGGGCCTGTCTACCTAGCCCATGGCAGCCAGCCGCCCAGGCTAGGCTGACAGCATCTGAGTAGAGGGGCTCGCACTCATGCGCTAAAGACAGCTGCGTAGACAGTGCTTTGAAGTTGCAGCTCAGGCTGGCCCTCGAGCTCTGAGGCTGAAACGCCAAACACGCCACATTCGGCTTTTTAAACCCCACGTTTAGTGCATTCAGAATAAATAGCTTCTTAAGCTGGAACAAAGTTTATACAGGCCAGGTGAGCAGCTTCAGATGTGCATTTCATGCTGCTGGAGCGTAAACATGCTACTGCTACTTGGCCTATCAGAGAGCTGAGAAGTCTTCCTACACTTCTACCCTGCGTCTGCTACCCTCTGTTAGTGTAAGAGTCACTTCTAGGGTCTGCAAGACCTGCAGCCTTAAGGAGGCCCACTACCAGTGAACAGCTCACGTTCTTTCCAAAAGGGAGGTCCCCCACAGACCTCTCCTGACTCCTTAATCCAACTTAAACATGTACATTCAGTTTATAACAAGAACAGCCTTATTTCTCAAAGCAGAACAAACGTCACTAGCTATAGACAAACTGATCTTCAATCTCCCTTTGTTTGGGGCCGCCCTGGACTTTCCATCTTAGAAGTGATCCTGAAAACCCAGTGTGGGATCCCTACACAGATACTTGCTGGATAGAAATTAAACTCAAACAAAATTCATTCTCCATTTTTGGTTCCAGTTGCTTTGACTTTCAGGGCAGGTTTAACCCATGTTTCACCCTGGCAAAGAGGACTTCAGTGCGACCTCAGTTAAAATCTGAGATTGTGCCTACTTAGGCCTCCAGGTTTAGATGTTCATCCCAGTGCCCTCTGACTCTGTCCAAGGTGGACAGGTGCCTTGTACACATGGGACCTTTCAGGCTAAGGTGGGGGCAGAAAATGCAGCGGCATCAGGCAACACGAGAGGCTGGGATTTTCAAAGAAGATTGTGGTCACTAGGTGCCCAAATGGGGCTTGGGGAATCCAACTCTCTTAGGTCCCTTAGGAGAACCCAGCTAAGATGACTGGAGGCTGCTTCGGGCAACATGAGCATGCCTGAGACTCACCTCATCTTCCTTGGCCAAGGCTCCGTCCTCGGCATTGCCGATGCGAATCACGATGTCGGTGGTTCGGAAGCGGAAGTCGGGGTGATCGGCAATATCATACACGCTCACATCCTCTTCCTCCCCCATCAGCTGGCATTGGAGAGAACACACGCGCGTTAGCGTCCAACTATTGTACTGATTTCTAGATTCTGTTTTTGACACTTAAAATACTTCCTGCATCTGCAGTTTGGTTCCCAGCTCCGGTGGCCACTTGACATCGTGTGACCATGCGCGGCTAACTCTTTCCCTCATTCTTCTGCTTTCACAGCTGGTGCCGGCTGCTGTGCTCTGCTATTTGATATTACACGCGTCACCTCAGAAAAGGTACTAAGGGGTAAATTAGCGTCCTGTCTTTTCACCCAGTTCATCCTCACCTTTTCTCTCAGGTTTTATGCTGCGTGACTCATGAGCCAATGGGAAACATTGTACAGCCCCTGTGAACATCCAGCCTTCACAAAAAGAGCTAAAGGGGGAGCTGAGCTGAGCCAGAGAAAACAGGATTTATTCTGGATACAGGTTCCATGATATCTGAACCATGACATCTGGCAGGAGGGTTGGGTAAAAGGCTCATCACTTTAAATAGGAAATAGCATTCCCCCCACCCCACCCCCCCAAGGCGGCTCACCTTTGCTTTCGCTCTGAGAAAAGCACCACTATTTACTGGCACGAGGAATTGGTTAGACACAGGAATGTGTCTCTGGGGCAGTCGGAGGTTACGTCTACACTACAAATTACTTTGGAATAACTTCCGTCGTTCAGAGGTGTGACTAAACCACATAAGCTATACCTGAGCAATGTAAATTATACAGACCTAAGCGCAGGTGTGGGGAGTGCTTCTCCCACCAACATAGCTACCGCCACTCACGGAGGCAGGCAATATTAAGCCGACCCGAGAGCTCTCTCCCGTCATCTTAGAGCACCTTCACCAGAAGCGCTACAGTGGTGCCGCTGCATCGGTGCAGTTGTGCCGCTGTAAGTGATGTTGTGTAGACATAGCCTGAGATTTCGTTCTAAGCGTGAACTAGCCCTGGTGACATACTGCATGCACCACCCCGCAGGAGGGGTAAAGGGAGAACGAGCCTGGTTTACAGCACTCCTCCAACTTGCCCACAGCCTAACCGGAGCCTGCAAGGTGAAATGCTCCGAGCTCCTGCACGTGATGGGGGAGGAGGATGCGGTCTGTAAATGGGGGTGAAGGGTCAAGAGCGCTCTCATGGGGTTTCGGACGACCACTGAGCGATGGGCTTCTCTGCCAACTAGCAGAGGTGGAACAAATCAGAGGCCCAGCACCAAAACTTTGAGAAATCAACTGTGGTTGCTTGTTTCAGCACCAGCCTCTCTCCTGGCCAAAGGCTAGAGATGGCAAGTGTGTACGAGGACAGAAATTCATGGATAACTGAAGGGAAAAAACCAGGATGATGGGGTGTGCAAGTCTTTGAACATGTCTGCTCCGTGCCAGGTCACCACCCGCAGAAACACAGGCTATGTCTACACTGCATGCTTCTTTTGGTGGTGTGTAGAGTATATACTTGGGTAGCCCCCCCCCCCCCCAGCATGGTTTAAGTAGCAGTGTGGACAGGCGAGTAGAGCACAGACACACCTGAAGGGAGCGGGTATGTACCCTACACGGCTCTTTCCTCACCCAAGCCCTACCTTCCCGCCTATGCTGCTATTTTCAGCCATGTAGTGTCCCACTTCCTCCCCACTGCTGGAGACTTTCCCCTCTGCCAGACCTTTCACTGACACACGTAGCTACACCCCCAGTGTGGACGTGGCCTGCTTTTCACGGCTGCGTGTAGCTACATGTACACTTTGCGCTGCCTCAAGAGGTGTGCAGAGAAAAATGTCCCCATAACCAGTCTGACACCAGAGCAGTAACATGCCCCACTCCCCTAATCTCAAAGGTGACTTATTTCAGGGCGGAAGCGTACAGAATAAGTGCTGTTGTGTACTTCACTCCTCGCAAGCTGCTTCACCTACCTCGACATCGTCTCCGCTGGCCTTCAGCTTGAACCACTTCACCATACAGGTGCGGCCGATGTGGTCGCCTGACTGCACCACTCCATACACAGCAGGGTCCTGGGAGGTCTGAGCTTTTGGTCAGGGTGGAAGGGAGGAAAATATCCAAGTGAAAAGCTGGACCAACAGCGACTGTTCTCATCTCATCTCATTTACTGCGAGGCATTACAGCCCAGCAGCTCCGCCTGAGACAGGGAAATCAGGAGGCTGGATCTTGTTACATTGGAGCTAGGGGTTGCCAACTGTCAAATTGTGAACCCATCCTTCACCTGTGTGCAATGCCAGGATGAAAGCAACAACTGAGCTGGGGTATTTTGAGCAAGTAAGGGAAGAGTCGTAACTTTACAGGGCCATCTAGCCAGAGGGTGGGGAGAGAGATCCGTGGTGAGCACACTTGTCTGTGGGGACTTGCAGTGCCTGATCAATGGCCAATTCACCTTGATGCTCTGCTCTCTACACTATTCAATGAAGAGCCAAAGAGTCCAATTCAAGTGTGGGTACTGATGGGCCAAGAGGGCTGCCTGGGATGGGCCGTAGCTACAAGGCGTCTCTTCCTCCATGATCATGATTTCCCACAACAGCTATGTTCCACTGGAACAACGAAACTGTCAGTCAATAAGGGGAGACCTGTGTGCAGGGAACAACCTTTCACAGAAGCTGGACTTGGACTGCGTCTGCCGTCAACACCTTCCATGTAAAACTGACTGGCAATAAAACTCCTCAGTGGGCTTTATGGAGTTTGATTCCTCTCTCTTTCCAGGTTATAAAGAGCTTTGCCTGCAGCGTTTTCAGGGGGGGGGGGGGGGGGGTGATTGGCAGGGAAGGGAGGTGGAGGAGGAGGCAGGAATTCCTAGAAATTTGTCAGACAAAACTAGAACCTGGGCCTGACAATTTACTAGAAATTAATGAGATCTAGATGCTCGTTTCCCCTATGCAACTTTGGACGTCTCAGCCTCCATCTCTTGCTTCCACAAGCAATGCCTAACCCACAAGGACACAGCATCTCCAGCCCGAGGAACGAGATACAATGACTAGAGCCTGCAAATCTGCGGATATCGGCTTTATAGCCACCGACCATTTTTGCAGATCGGCTGCGGATTCAAATTTAGTATCCGCGCAGGGCTCCAACAATGACTACTGGTAAAAGTGAACACAACACTCATCTCTGACACAGCTTTCCAACTATATATATTACAGACCCAACAATTAGAAACAATCCCTTGCCCCCAAACAAAAGCACTACAGTTAGAACAATTTACTCCTACCTATGGGGGAAGAGGATGAAGAGGATTAAAGTTTTTTGTTTTTTTTATTAAAAGAGCCCTGAGGCTGCTCTGCCATACTGCGCTCATCACTGTCTGGAGAATCTAGATTCGATGGAGGCCCTGAACTGCTGCTAGGGAAGAGGGAGATGCATGCAGTTGTTTCAAGCTAAGCCAAGCGCCATTCGTCCTTCACATTCACGAGCACTGAACTCCTGCAGAGAGTTGTGTCTCTTAGAACCGTTACTTAGCTCCTAAGCCTTGGGAAACTCAGAAGTGAGACGCTCCCCTACTTTTGGTGGGGTTTGATTGGTTTGTTTCTTGTGAGGAAAGGGGAAGAAAAAGCCACTTTTAATTACAGAAAACTCTTTAGATAAATATAATAGTGTGAGAACCTTGTTGGGAAGGCCATCCAGGTAAAGCTAAACTGTGTGCGATTCATTCCTTCATCGCTCTAGTTCTGAGCAGGCAAGTAAAAAGGGTGTCCTCAGATCAAGAGCGATCCTTTAGGGTTCCCAGGGAAAGGGTTGTGTGCTAACAGAAAGCTGGCAAATCCAACTCATCCCTATCTATTTCACACAGGTTCAGCCCTATATAATAAAAGTTCTTTAAAGCCTACAAACTATGTATATGTAGAGTATCAGGGGGGTAGCTGTGTTAGTCCGGATCTGTAAAAGCAGCAGAGTGTCCTGTGGCACCTTATAGATTAACAGATGTATTGGAGCATGAGCTTTCGTGGGTGAATACCCACTTTCGTCGGATGCACCCACGAAAGCTCATGCTCCAATACGTCTGTTAGTCTACAAGGTGCCACAGGACTCTTTGCTGTGTATATGTAGAGTTACCTGAGCCATATTTAAGTGCTTGTTTCTCACTACACATTTGCACTTAAATAGAGGGGATGCAATAACTGATTTTATACTGTACTAGAAAACAAAAAGCAAAAGGATAGCACTGGAGTGCAAAGGATGGTCTCATGGCAAAAGTACAGGCTGGGGAGTCTGGAGATTTGGGTTCTAGTCCCACTTCTATCACTGACTCAGTGTGTGACCTTGGGCAAGTCACTTAAGCTCTGTGTCTCAGCATCCCTGTCTGCAGAACACGGACACTACTCTGCCCACCTCCCGAAGGGCTTGTGAGGCCAGACTCATTAATATCTGAAAAGCACTTTCAGAGTAGATTGAAGTCATTGGATTTTTGGGGGGTAAGTGTTATTGATTTTAACTGCTCAGGCACCTGCAACATCATATGCACATTTTAAAAATCCAAAGCAAAATAGACAATTGCAAAGCTCGCTTATGCCTTGTAACAAAAAATGATGATTTGCTTTTTCTCCCAGAACATATCTTTCACCCAGTACCTCTTTTGTCCACCACGAAGTCCCCAGGGCAAAACTCATTGTTGTCCAGATGATGGACTGGAAACAACTCGTTGGAGCGAATATTGGTCTCCACAGTGCCATCCTGCCACATCACATCAGCTGAAGTCATCGTGGTCACCACTTCTACAGCAACTCTGAATGTAAAAGACAGAGCTTAAACGGAGCTGCCACCCGCAGAGAGCAGAAGAGAATAAGCAGACCCCTCTGCCAATTGACTTGACCCATTTTGGGGGCTTGCCCCAATACAAGCAGCCACAGTTAAGTGCACAGAGCAACAGTAGGAAAATCTGGGCTGCCAAACACTCAAAGTTCAAATGGGCACCCATGTTTCACACCTGGCACCAGTAAGTCAAGAGATGGGGTTTTAAGGTCAGGAACCAATACTCAGGCTGACTGGGTTCAGATATGCCTGTATGTCCATTTATGGGACAGATTTTCATTCACCACAGATCTGAAGTGATAACTTTTTCCCTTTGTAAGTCTATATTTCAGGAACTTTTACATTTCAGGAAGTAAATGCCACACTCATTTCACTCTCACAGGAGCAAATTTACAGAGATACTAGTGCACATGAAGCTGCACACCAGCTGGAAGAGGGGTGAGATGGGGGACTTCAGTAGGGAAAAATCTTAGGTTCCAAAGGCTTGAAGTGCCTTCTATCTGGAGCTCTGTTGAAGTTCTGAGAAATCTTTGAAGCTGGGGCCATGGGGATGAAAAGGAAGACTAAAGCTGCATATTATATCTCAGCCCTTTGGAGACAGATTTGACACTGCCTCTTCCTTTGAAAAGCAGAAGGGTGTTCAGTTTAAAGACAACAAAAACTTTACTTCCTGGCCATTCTCACATACGATCACTTCTACAGCATAAAGACAAACCCAAGCATAGAACAATCCTGTTTTGGACATAAGGGTCTCATCTTCCTGCCCCCTCTCCATTTTAAACCTCCTAATCACACATACCCCTCCCACAGCCAATTCAGAAGCATTTGCTACAGTGCACAGTTTTCTGTACTCAAATACACCCATGGGTGCACATACTGCCATACAGAGAACCACACTGAACAGCATTCCTGATTGGGATCAGGTTAGCAAAATCTATGGAGCAACGGTGCCAAGCTACTTTTGCTAGAGGCTATACTCAGACCTTTAATAAAATATTAAATTAGTGACCAAGCTACTGGACATTTATGTTTAATAGTCCCTAACGGAAACCTTTGCTGAAGAAGAATTAAGAATGAAAACAAGTTCCAACAGGATCCACTGAACATCCCCAGAAGTTACACTTCACAAAAATTCTACAGGTTAATCCTCTCCTGGCAAATATTAGTGAGAGCCTGAAAATGAACGGGTAAGGGATCCAGCCAAGTCCCCATTGCCCTAGAATCATTCAATCACCCCATCAATCATCCCCTTAACTCTGCCCCCATTTTGTTCGGTAATGGCAATATGCTACTGGATGCATACTGTTGAGAAGATTAGCTTTATTCATCCTTAACGTACAAAATCTCTTGCAAGTAGTGTAGAAGGATGGGCAGTTTCCCAGTTCCTCCTTGCTTCTGGACCCCATGGCTGGGCAAGCACCTCTTCTTCCCCCTCAGGGGAAGCAGTACAGCACCTCTTTATAGCACTATTCCAGCAAACCCTTAGTTAACCCCCATCCATGCCTCCCACAGTGCAGGGTACACTCAACCACATGCTTTTTTTCAGATACATCTTTACGGCTTTTGAACATCTCTCCTTATTAAAGCCAATAAAAGTATGGAGATATTGGAAGCTGTAATGGGCAAATAAATAAATACAATAGGATTTCCTTTTTTAGAGAGTCAACAGCAGAACATCTCAGAAAAATTCTACCATGGCATATGTGGCATGTGACATTTCAGGGGGACTTGTTTCTTTATGGGGAAGTTGGAGGGTCAGTGTTGAAAGGAAGGTTCATAATGGGAAGAGAGTTTAAACCTTTTTAAAGGAGTTAATCGCTGTTTGAAATGAAAGGAGGTGGCAATAGAATCCCTTAGTGGCACCCACAAAAGCTTCAGATGCTGCCCCGATAAAGCCATACCCATTTAAAAAACTAAGCGAACGTTACAGGCTGTATTGCTTTCATGCAGTTAGAGGCACCCATGTGGCTGACCATCAGATCTGGTACTCCAGCTGCATCGAGCCAATGCAACATGTATGTTCCATTCACTTCACCCTTTCCGACAGCATTTCAGCTGTTGTGCCTACAAAGTCTCATCAGCTTTCTGTCTGGTTATTCAAGCAGTAGTGAGACACCCAGGGCATTTCATGGTGGTTAATGACCCAGCTGCCATATAACCCCTTTAAGGGCCATCTAGGGTTTTACACTCTCCTTACAGCAATGTCATATCTTCAAAGAGCCCCAGGGACTATGTTCTATATGTTTGCCTTGCAATGGAGCCATCTGTCCACTGCCTTCTTCATGTCAGCTGCAATCAGCTATCAAAGCTGCCCATCTGAGACCCCCTTCAACTGCACTAGAAAGATAGAAGTTGTGCGTGTGTGTGTGAGGGAAATAGAGGCTACATACTTACTGATGCTATTTCCAGAAAATCCTACTCCTTTCTGGTGCCTTTCATCTTGCCCACTTTAACACTGCTCCCCTGAGCTCCAATGCTTTGGAACGCTTCTCCCAGGCTTTGAGAAAGTATTCCAGAGCGACAATGCTCCACTTATACTGAAGCAAATGGAGATAATCGAATGAACAGTGACTGAAGTATATTGTTTCCCACATTACTTCTGTGCTACCGGATCTCCCTCATCCTCACAGCTCACTTACTCCTCTCTGAGGAGATTCTCATCCAAGTATCTACATTTACTGCCAAAAAGGGGTGTTTGAAGCATGGATTATGTTAACTCCCTGGATGCCGACAGACTTATTTCCCCAGTGCTCTTGTGCTGCGGTTTTTAAAATTCTGTACAGACGGTCCCCGACTTACGCAAGCGTTCCATTCCGGAATGCCTTGCATAAGTCGAATTTTGCGTAAGTCGGGAATGTATACCCAACAATTACGAAAAAAAAAAAAGCTTACGGAACTTATGGAATTTTTCCCGTAAGTGCGGAGTTGCGCAAGTCGGGTTTGTGTAACCTGGGGAGCGTCTGTATATGAATCTGGTCCTAGTGAAAGATGCTAATTCATCAGTCCTGAGACTGCAGGACAGGTATAGTATGGGCCATGAAAAGGCAGACTCCTCCACAGGCCCTGACAACGTCCCTCAGTGCTGTTCTGGAGGGATTATTTAAAGGTGACTGGACAGAGTTCAGTCTCCATCTCCATCCCTCCTTGGCCTCTTTGCTGAACGGCCAACAAGGGCATCATTTAATGTTGTATTTAGACGAAGCTCTTTGGAGCAGTATCACCTCTTCCTCTCTGTATGCACAGGGGACTACGCTTAGTTGAGGCCTCTAGGCACTACTGGAATATGACAGTATTGATTTTATGTGATGTGGACACCTTTCCATCCGCAGGTAGACTGAAACCAAACACATTTCACAATGGGCACTGGACAGCCATCAGAAGGTAACAACTGTTTGTTAGTCCCAAGCCGTGCTCTCACACGACGTGAAAAAGACACTCAGCCGGAGCTCCATGCTTACCCGAACTTGTGTGTGCATTTGAGAATTCAGAGAAGGGAAGCTTTAGCAAGGTGATTGACTGGGGATAGAAATCTGAACCTACCTGTCTCCTGGTTTAAATTCCCTGGAGATCTTCGTCTTCTTCTTCTTATGCTTCCGCTTCAAGTTTTTGATAGAGAGGGGAATGCTCTTCTTGCGCCCTATGCCGCTGCCACTCTGGGAAGAGGCAGTGGAGCTCGCCGAAGAGGTCACAGAGCTGGTGTCATCTGTGTCGTCGGCTGCCTCATCATCAGCATCTTGTTCCATTGACTGGAGCCTGTAGTCAGGTGACCCATCATCTTTCAACAGGAAAGGTGGCTGCTGTTGTCGCCCCGCTGCTGTGCAAGAAGTCTCCTTTCCCATTTCTTCAGGCTGCTCCTCCTTTATCTCCCCCAGGTTTAGTGTGCCATTGGCAGAGTCCCCTAGTTCACAGTTGGATCTGGTTTTAAGTTCTTCCGATTTTTGGTCAGCAGCTGCAGTAGACTCTCCATCGGGCGATTCATTGGTACCCTGAGAATCTGGGGTGCATGACATGATCTTCACAATCTGTTTTTTCAGCAATCTCCTCACCTAGAGAGAGCAATGCTGGCCAATAAATAAACTGGAGTCTGGGTGCCTGTGCACACAGCAAACATGTTACACAGCCAACAGGAGGGACTATGTACAGACTACAATGTGACCCTCTTTGGCCCTTTTCACACTCCACCTATCTCAGAGCATTTTACAAAGCAATGAGCTATTGCTAATGGAGTTACCGTACTAGCACAAGCAGCAGCCAGGGAGGATATAAATAGTTTTACGAAGAGCAGGGGATGTTGGCTAGGGCACTGGGTATTTACATGACTATGCAAGAGTCCAGGTGCAAAATCCAGTTCCGATGGCTCTTTAATAAAACTATATTAGTTTATATAGGAGCTTGCATAATAAAAGGCACTAAGAAACTTTACAAAATTAACTAAATGGAACGTACAAAGCTACACAGGCGGCTCCTCTCCTTGCCACTGAAATGCAGCTACCCTTGGATGGTACATGGCACTTAGTTGTTGGTCAACACAAGACAGTTCAGCACAGGAAATGAACGCTTTCCCCAATGTGTTGCTGTACTGGAGATTTAAGTGACCAGAGTAAGATTCTGCTAGGAAACCAAGTTTAACATCCCTAAAGTTATGCAAAAAAGGTTCTTTAATGGCCCAAGTGGTCAGGACTTCAATATTATGCCGAAAAGATGGCACCTCTAACACCACAGTTGCCTGCTGGCACTTTGCTATGGCACTGGCTTTGTAGTGCTGCAGAGAAAAGAATGCCACCAACTGTACGGCTAACCCCACTTTCTGCAACATGTAGGTGTTCCCAGAGGGCCTCATCCAAGTAACTGATCCGGCCCAATCCTGCTCAGCTCTTGCACAAGGTGACATGACTGTAAGCACTACCGAGCCGTTACACTTTACTGGGTCACATTTCCTATACCATGTGACTTTTATGGGAAGATTTAGGTTTTAAAAGGAGCATTTAAAATCCAGGCTACATGAATCCCAACCACTCAAGCAGATGTGTTTGAAATACAAGTCGTCCAAGTGCCCGCCTCTCACACTGCCAGCTAAGCTAGCCCATCACTTTCCTGGGAACACACCTTCTTGGCGACTGATCCTTCCCCCAGAACACAGTTTCTCTCTGGGCATTCACAAGTGATTTTTGCAGGTTCCACTTTGGCAGGAAATACGTAGAGGCATCTTTCCCCGAGCTGCCTCTGTGCATGGTCGAAGCACCCCAGACGCTTTACTCTGTTAACAGTGAGAAGATGAAAACCGTCACCTCCCCAGTCAGCCTCAGAGCAAGAGATAATGAACACCCTAGCGATGAGTAGTACCTCCACATGGGTAGCAGGTGCATCAGCATATGTACACCAGTCCTGTACATGCTGACGTATGTGCGGTCCATGTGGGTGGCACTAATTAAAATGGGAACAATTTTGCATTACAACTAACGTTTCCCAGGAGACTAGAGTTCTTTAGTCTCTCTCATACACACCCAGAGATGTAAGGGAAGAGCTATAGGGTATTTCCAGGCTACCTGGGAACTGGGAGGAGAAGAGAGTAGCCACCTCCTCCACATACAAGGGCTAGTTACTCTTGTCAACCTCCCAGAGAGAATTAAAAATAGGCGTTAATAGTTGGTATTTGCTTTTTCTTTCCGTAGGCTGAGAACTCCTGCTCCTGAAGCTACCTTCAGATGGGACTGCACTGCTCTGTTCTCCTACAGAGTTACAAAACTCACCTACCCTCTTTCCTCACTTCAATGGAGTACCGTATGGCCAACACAAATACCCTATGGCCTGCAGGGGGCATCAGATGCTCCTCAACACTGGCACGGCTCCTTGGCTGGCCAAGCAATGTTAGCTGCCTTCCCTTCCCATTTCTGAAATAGAGTTTGGAGCTGTAGGATTCAAAGGTTCAGTCCACTGCAGCTAAATGACGGACAGAAGGGGAAGAGGAAGTTGGCTGCATTCTCCCTGCTGTTCAGCTGGGGAGCACTTCTATTGGAGGAGAGCTTGTGATGCCAGTCCTTCTGCCATTCAACTAAAAACCTGCACTAGCCAGTCAGATGATGCTCCCCTGCTGCTGGGAGACAGGAAATGGCTGGAGTAAAACTCCCTATGTAGGGTGCTGATGACAAAGTTGGATTTCTTATGTCTATCTGCTGGGAGAAGGGCAGGTTACCCACTGATTGCCCTGGCATCTTAGGATGGTGGGGAACACGGGTACTTTAAGCAGATCTCACCTGGACAAGTTCTCCTGCGTGATTACCGAAGGTGGGGGACTTACACTGTCAGTACCTCCAGGACAGAAACTTTTAGTGATCCAAGTAACCTTTAGTTCCACCACTTGTACCTGAAAAATGAAGCAGAGAGGAAGGGGAAGGAGAATGTCATTTTTTCCAGGAACTTTACTGAATCAGATTCCAAAGCCTATGGATTTTCAACACGGAAAATGATTTTCGCTTCTAGATGGCTGGACCTAGCCCCTGGATTTTTAAGAAAAACAGCCGTGGGCGGCTTCTAATTGTGCTTCCGCACTGAGTAAGAGTTAATTGCATTCATCATGTTCCTGTAGTGCTCAAAATACAACAACTAATGTCTCAGGGGGTTCCAGTTCTTCCAGGAAGATTGTCCCCGTTCCCACAGTAAGTAGCCATGTGTCTGCTCACTAACCTCTTCCACCACCACTCTGAACTTGCTCTTTGTGCTCAGGACGGGCTTCACACCTGAAAGCCACTGCACACTGGAGAAGACTTTTGAGGGACCAATGAGGACTTGCCCAGGATAAAAGCCATATGAGTCATCAAAAAAAAGGCCCTGAAAGAAAAAGGCAGCATAAGGGAACTGTGTGTCAGAGAGCAGCTGATGCCTGAAAACATTCTGTTGTGATGACATGGGATTTCTGCATTTCTCTTCCCTCGTTCTTGATCACTAAGGATATCTGTAAGCGAAGAGCCCTGTTTGCAAGTCCCCTTGCTTCTATGCATCATTCCTTTGCTGAAGTCATCACATCAGTTTCTATAGCAACACAGTGACTATCACACATACACAAACAAGGGATTTCAATTTAGTGGGGAAGAGGCAGAGGTACTCGCAAAAAACAATTATCTTGATTTCATGCAAATGTTCTTAGTAACAAACAGTGTGGTCTAAGCACTGGGGTAGGCAACAGGAACCCCAGATTTCTTACACCTGCTCTCACAGGGACATTAGTGGCTTCTGGCAAATCACTGAACTTCTCTTTCTCTGCTTCCCCTGTTGCAAAATGGGAGTAATATTGCACATGTACCTGAAGGCCCAGTTAGGTGGATTTACTTAATATTCATAGTTTTTTTGTAAATAAAGCGCTAGGAACTAGCCATTTACCTTATGGGACAATCTTTGTTCATGACAATTGGGGTGACGCCAAGCATGGCTCAGGGGTTTTAGATAGCAATCTGATTCATGTGATCGCATTTTTGTACTGATCATTTAAAATCTTGTAACTGGTCAAGGGTAGGTAAGATTAGTGCTGTAGGATATAAATCATAAGTGCCAAGAATAGGTATAGGAGTACTGAGCACTAACTTAACGGTAGTGAGAAAGAACAAAAGGAGAGACGTTTTCAAAAGTGACTTGTGATTCTGGGTGCCTCAGCTGGACGCACCTTGAACTTCAGAGGCCTAATTCTGAGGAAGTACAAAAAGCCATGCTCTGGAAATCCTGCTCCTTTAAGGGCATCTCACATTGGGCACCCAAAATTACCAGTCACTGCTGAAAAATGTAGGCCATGATATAGTAAAGAGGCTGAACTTGTTCTGCATTCAGAAGCAATTTACACTTTGGGCTCAGATGATTGAGATATTGGATAGCAATTAGATTGAGACTCTCCTCAGTCCGTGGACGATGAAGTCCCTTAGGAAAAGATACCACATTAAACGGACACACCACTTGGTCTTTAGCAGAGACATCACATTCTTTAAGCAATCTGCTGGCAGGTCACTAGGATTTTGCCTAACTCTAGGATGCTGGCAGAATTTCCATAGGATGAGGCCAACTGTATCAACAAAATAAAGAACCTTTACACTGTAGGCAATTCCTACAGCCATATCCATCAATAAAGAAACTTTAGAACAGTATCCAGTAACGTCTTGCTGACAGGGTCTAAGAGGAAAAGAAAATTACTGCACAGCTTCTGAAGGTTTAAATCTATCACAAAGTGGATTTTGTGGTCTCGGTCTGATTACTAGTAGACAACTCTCCAGAGTGCACAGTCTGGGACAACTCAGCAAGAACAGCAGTGTCCACTAAAATAGCAAAAAAAGTGATGCAGGTCAGGATTAGAGAGGGATACCATCCATTTCATTTTAAAAAATTAATTTAGAAACATTCTGGTTTCTGACAGAGCACCCTTAAAATGGCATGCTTTTTTGTTATTCCATCAAACATTTTTAGAAGGGTTCTTCCATCCTCTGTTGATGTTAATTAGGCTCTTTTCAAGCAGGGTGACTATAATGAGGATCAGCGAAACCAACTGTACTTTGTGTAAGACACTTGAAAAGGTACTTTGTCCACTAGCTTCTTTCAGTTAGTGATCTCATGCTACGTGTAACACTAACAAGTTCAACTACTACCAGACGGTAGTGTGCTTTTAAATTGATGTCCTGCTAAAGTGCTCCCTCCATGTGGGGGGGAAGGGGAAAATCTAGCAAAACATTTTCAGCAACTTGGTATTTAAACTGTACGGCTAATACAAGTTATTGAGGCAAAGCCACATTTTCTTCCTGCAGAAACTTATATTAAAAAAAGACCAGTTCTGGGCTGATTCTAAAAAAAATTCTCCAGAGGACCAGAAACTTACTGAGTCACTGACATGAGGGCAGACATCATAGAGCTTTGCTCCATCTTCTGTGCTCATAGAACACCTGGAAAAACAAAAAGAGAAGAGTTGGGAGACAATGGTGCAATGGTGAGGTCAGCCACCTCAACAGCACCACCTACATCTACCATCTGGGCATCTCTGCCATTGCAGGGGCCTCAGGCATTGGTGGCATCTTGGTTTCTCCCGTCTTCTGCCTGTGGGACACAGTTTAGAATGTTTAACTCAAGTCTTTGAGTTTAACATAAGGGTATCTGGATGAAAATTAATGACTTGTGTTATACAGAAGGTCAGACTAGATTATCTAAAGGTCCCTTTCTGGATTTAACCTCTATGAAACACCTGTATGTGTTTGCAGCACACTGCTGGTCCTTTCCAGGGTAAAGTGAGTCCCCTGGTTTTAGATGAGAGCTGGGTAAACACTACTCCACTTTAAAAAGCATAACTGAGCACATGAAATCTAGGAGGGAAGTGGGCTGTTGGGTGGAAGTCTTTTGCCTACTAGGAACCTGAACACTCATAACTCACAGCTGTTTCAGAGCAGTGCTGGAACCCAAGCTCTGGAAAGCTAATGAACGGTTTTGGGCATATCTCTTTTCTGAAATGAGACCTAAGGTGGGATTTCCAATAATTTGCTGATGTGAAGACTATGAAAAAGATGGCGCTTTTTACAGATTACATAAGCTGTAACATCTCCAGAATGATTTGCTTTTCCTCTGAAAAAGAGGCTCAAAATTAGTGCTGTGGGGTTCCTTATTTATTGTCTCTCAAAGACTCAATGTCAAAATGTGCTTAGTTTAAAAGAGTTTTTCTAACTACAAGCTCCGCAAACCTTTCCTGGACTATGTTCTGGATCATAATATTGTCAGGGATTAGCTTTGCTTCGTCTAAGGGATAACAGAGCTGCCAACTATCCGATATATACTTTTACACCCCTTCTTGCCCAAAATGTGTTCTCACCTGTGGTTAAAATAATGTGAGCACAAGACCTGCTGTCACCAGAATAATGGCTGCACGAGTGAGATGCCACGCATGCTTATAATACTTTTAAAAGAGACTATGGTTACCACACCCAAAGGTAAAGGGGATGTTCTGTTTCAGAAAAAGTACCTGGCTCCATTGGAGAGCTTCAGGATGACTTGGTTCTTTAAGTCATAGACTTTCCCTAGCCAACAGTCAAAGGCTATGTAGTCGCCGTACATAAATGGCTACGGAAAAAAACAAAAACTGTAAAATGCAACCTAATTCCTTGAATTATCATGTAAACAACACACAATGCAGACTGCCCAGCGATCTCTTCTGCTCAAAACGGCCCAGGACTGAAACAGCAGGGCTGCTGCAGGTTGGAATTGAGATCTACTGTAGAAGTGCATGCTTTGCATGCAAAAAGTGGCCCGATCGACACCTGCGTTCTCTAGGTAATGGAAACAGCTTGGTCTCTTTCTTGACTTTTTCTTAGACCGTAAACAGCAGAGAAAAAACGGTCTTACTCTAATGTGCAAAGCAATTTACAGATATTTATAAGGTGGACTGGCCAGAGCTGTGCAAAGGAAACCTTGTGTAGCATCTGCATACATTGGTAAAGCAGTGCAGAGTATGATCAGTTTCACCTTCGTGGGCATGTTATTCCAACCAGAGAAGAGATGCTCATGTCCTTTTGCAGGAAAAGCTCCCTGTAGCTGCCACCCACAAAAGCATATCTCTGCAGAAGGGTTGCAACATTCCTCATCACTTTAGAAAGGCTTCACATTACAGCCGTTTATGTAGGGGTGTGGGAAAGGAGGGAAAGATGCTTGTTTCAAGTCTATTTTCTCAACTCAATGAAGGAAACGAACAGGGAAAATCTTCGCCTTCAATTTATCGTCTTGCAGTCACCCACCCACTCAAAACCTGGTCTGCAGGGAAAACCAGGTATGACAGTCTCCTTCAGCTGGACCCAAAAAAAATAAAATAATAATAATAATTTGCTCTTTTAAACATTTCTGTAACCTGTTGATATAGTAACTATGTGTTGCAGCTCAGGACTGTACCGTTGTCATGGGACTGCCAGGGTCAGTCACATCAGATAATCACAACGCAGAAGCGTCTCAGACCATTCAATACTGACAGTCTTCTCAGTCTAACGGGATCTAGCAGTACGATCAGAAACACAAGAGGGAAGGGGTTGTATGCTACACCTTCCTCCAGCAATAAGGACATTTCTGGTAGATTTAGAATAAAGCCAAGTCACAGGTGGACAACAAAACACCCAAGTGTCCATCTTGCGAGAGGCACTGCTTGCCTGGGGTACACCACCACCCCTGCAAGGTACCAACCCCTAGCTCCCCTGGGAGGAGAGGGGAAGGATTGTGGCTGCATTCTCACCCAGATATGCTGTAGGTCTTTGCTGTTGACAGGATAGAGGATACAGTTGGTTCCGACCAGCTTCACAGCACACTCTATGTTTACATCGATTACAGTCCCGCACTGGCTGTCCTGAAAATGCAAAGAGAGAGGGAGTGGGGGGAAAGGGTCGGTAACCAGGGAAAAGTCTCAAGTTGTATGTCAGCTGCATGCAGGTGAAAGGTGCAGAACTGACAGCCCTGGAGGGTGAAACCCTGTATTTATCCTCCGAGCAGACAGCACTGGCAGAAGCAGTGCAAGTTTCCCACAATAACCCTGTTCTGGAGCGATCACTGCACACAGAGATTTAAAGCAGTCTGAAGTCAAGGATTGGGTGCGGGGGGGGGGGGGGGGGGGGGGGGGAAAGAGGTGTAGGTTAAAAAACAAAACAAAACCCTTCTTCCCAGTTATAATTTTAACTGGCTGTTGCTGCAGCAACCTATGAATTCCTGCCTGTGCTTGTATAAAGAGACAGCTAGTTCAATTGGTGAAGTAAAACCGTTGCGGCTTGTTCATCAGTTTAGCACTTGGGTCCCCTGTACCTTGGCTCCCAGATAAATGGTGTACTGTTATTGTCACGCGCAACCTAACAATTCACTGCGACTCAACAGGATTTTCTCCCACAGGTAAAGCTCCAAACAGAGGGCAGAACATGAGTGCCAGATGCCAAGACGCTATAAAACTGTTGCCTTTTTACTCAAGAGTTTCCTATTCAACACATTTTATCTATTTTACTTCACCTACAGCTGGCAGCCAGTGCAATGGATAATCTGGCATCTTTCACTGGGCCAAATGTATTAAGTCACAAGATTTCAAGCCAAATAACTTACTTGTTGGTCCAATCAAAAAAATATTATCTACCCTCGCTCACTTTTTAGTGGGGGGACACCAACGATCAAATCTTCAGTTAAAAAAAAAAGCTAAGCTCTAGATGTGAACCTCTAGAAAGGGTTCTGCAGTAACATGTACACATCTCACAAACACACGCATTTCACATACACATGGTTTAGCCCTCCAAGGAAGAGAAGTGAACCCAAACATTCTGTCAAACTCAGCAGCTACTCTGCCCTCCTGACACAATCAATAGTTTTATATGTTAATGACCATAGTCCATTACAAAACCTGACGAAGGGATGGCGTGGAGAATGCATTGCTCTCATTGGCTTCGGTAGCTGTCCTTATCTCAAACATCAAGGTCTACTATTAATGGAGACAAGAGAGTGCACACTTGGAAGAGCTGACGCCGCGCAAGTACTGAATGAGCTAGCTCATTCCACAAACATTCTGTCCTTTCTAACAGATTTATTTACTCAAGCCCTGCATCTAGAGCCACATGCAGCTTTCTAAAAATCCACACATTTTTCGGTGCTCAGTTCACTCTGCCAGGTCTCAGGGAGAGCCAGTCATAGGAAGAACCCCTTCACAAATACAGACGGGGATAGTCCAGGATAATATTTGAATAGATTGCTCAGCAAATGAACCAGAGCTGTCTGGATTCCCTTCCATCCCTCCTAGGCAGAATACAGGGCTTGAGGCAGTGAGAGAAATCATTTATCTGTTCTCCTCCAGGCAGCCAAGAAGAGAGGGATCAAGGGAGGGAAGCTCATTTATCTCCACCCCTATAATGTGTGTTGGCAACAGCACATCTTTGCTCTTCTCCCTAGCATAACGGTGCCAGCATTACTCAGGAATGTATAAAGAACAGGAGTACTTGTGGCACCTTAGAGACTAACAAATTTATTAGAGCATAAGCTTTCGTGGACTACAGCCCACTTCTTCGGATGCATATAGAGTGGAATAAATATTGAGGAGATATATATACACACACACATACAGGAATGTATGTAGGAGACAGCATAAGAAGTGCTACACAGGCAGAGACCAAGGCAGGAGTGATGTGTTTTGTACACCTGCTTCACAAACTACAGCTACTCCTTCACGCTAGTGGCTGGGTTGGGGGAGCATCTCCGAGATACGCCACTGATTGCGCAGAAACTAGGATACATACTTCATAGGCTCTGTAGTTTGACTGGACTAGCACAGCTCTCCAACAAAATACGCTGACTACCACAGGCAGCGAAACCATGCTGTCAACACTGCATTCAAAGACTTAAGCATAGCTTTGCCAGAGCTATGCTCAACTTTTTTCCAAGACAGCCGCTGCTAGCTTAGTTCAAGCCACAGGACAAACAAGGCCTGGACAGCAAGTCTCATCTTTAGGAACTCAACTGCAGTGGCTCATTCTTTTGCATCTGACTACTTGCCTCTGCTCTTCCCCAGAATGATCTCAGATTTGATAACCCCAATGATCTTGTTCCTTATTTAATACTTTTGTTTCTAGTTTTTACTTAGTAATTCCAGGTAAAAGAACCTGAAAATGTTGGTTTACGATGAACATTTCAGAATTTCACTCGTCTCAGAAGACGTGATTTTTGTGCATCAGACAGTGAGTGCCAGGAGAGTTCTAGGAACCAACCAAGCATTATGTTTCTACCAAATCATCTCGGGGTCCCTCTCCCCTGTCCTTCATTTCTAATGGAAAAGGCACAATAGTACACTCAACATCTTATCAATAGGTGACATAGAAATGCCTTCACTGTACTTGATGAATAACATTTATCCGCCAACCACCAAAAAATGATGAAGTCATAAGAAGTAGCTCAGAGAATTCTCTGCTGGTTTAGTCTGTCTCATACCATGTCCATTTCCCACTCACTGACCAAAGCTTTACAAGGCACATCACATTAAAATACTGAACTGGAAAGGCAGCCCCTGTGGTAGAGCAGGGACTCTGCAGTACACAGCAAGCCTGCCAGTGTCTGGCTATGTGCCCTGGTCCCCTGCCTCCGCTCTCTGACTATTTCCAGGGGTCTCATGACTAACACTGCTATTGAGAGAACGGAGGATCAGCAGATGAAGCGTGGAGATTGCTTAGCAGCAGTCCTGTGCTGAGCTTGTTACAGAGATAGGCTCAACCTTGTTGCTCTGCTCTGCTGAGATGAGGCAAAAAGCTGCTGCTGCTACATTGGATGCAGCGAGATTACAGAAACAAGTGTTTTCCAAACAAGTTGTTCCATTTTTTCTTTGTATTTTCAATTGGGATTTCTCCATACACAATTCCAGCCAAGGACAAGGCAGGAGGTTCCACCAGATTCCCACTGTATTACACCTATCTGCTCCAGTTTTCCATTCCCCTCTTCCCAAGCCCCTCTATGGTAGAGACCCCTTTCAGAGTCAGTGATGGTTCTTGGGTCAGTCAGCAGGAAGCTCCTGCTAACTCAAAGTGAATATGCATCCCCCATAGCGCTCTCAGTCCACGCTGGCCTAAGGTATGAGAAACCAAGTCTCCAAATGGGCAAGCCCACTTGTTTTAGCAGATAAGAGACTTTAAGGTGGCCCACTTCATATTTTGTCATCTACAGATCTCGTTTTAAATCACTGCATGGCTTAATTCAGCTTGTCCCTCCCCTTGGACAGGTGCTCAGAAGCAGGGCTGTAAGTGGCTGTACAGGAAAGAGAGTGACTTTGGGAGAACACCAGAACCCTCCCCCCGCCCCATCTGTGCCATCCTTCCTCAGTACCTCCCCTCCATTTGCTTGGATGTTCTTAACTTATTTTACTATGATACTGTGACGTTATCTGATTAAAATAAGACCATCTACACTTAATGGAATTTCCAGTTGTGACTATGCAAAATGCATGGACATGGGACTTGCCCACGTGACTCCAAAGTCCATTTTGTTGCTGTAATTTTCCACAGTAAGAACAATGGGATGCCCTCCATATGGCAAAAGCTATAAAAGGCCCTGGAAACACATCCATTTGGTCTTCAATCCTGCTTCTTACCTCTGGAGGAACTTTGCTACAAACTGAAGCTCTGAACAAAGGACTGAATGATCCATCCAAGCTGTGGTTGTATTCCAGAGACTTGACTTAAGCCAGCAGTTTATTCCATCACTGCTACAAGCCTGAACCAAGAACTTTGCCATTACTGTATGAATTGATTCCTTTAACCAATTTCAACTCTCACCTACCTTTCTTTCTTTCTTTTGATGAATAAACCTTTAGATTTTAGATACTAAAGGATTGGCACCAGCATGATTTTTGGGTAAGATCTAAATTATATATTGACCTGTGTGTGTGGCTGGTTCTTTGGGATCAGAAGAGCCTATTTGATGAGACTGGTTGTAAAGAACCACCCATCTCTGAATCCAGTGTTTTTGATGGTGATATAAGAACTGGAATGCCCGAGGAAACTGCCTTTATGTTTTCTTGTTAGCCAGTGTGGTGAAACAGGAGTTTACTTTTGTGGCTGGTTTGGTATATGTTACAAAAGAATAACCAACAGTTTTGGGTTGTGTTTACCCTATTTCTCAGCAGTTCGTCCTGAATTTGGCACAGTTACGGAGACACTAATCCTTGAGGAGCATAACCTGCTGACAGCAACTTTTTCTGCTGATTCATTCCATCAGGTTAGAATGAGGCTGAGTGAATCATTTTCAAAATGAGACCAAGCCAGCATGTGTCTCGTGCTATAGTACAGGGGCTTTAACTATAGATTTCCCCCAAGCCTTCCCACGGTCAGTCAGCCTCAGTCAGGTGGAACTGTGCCCTGTTCTATTCTATTCTATTCCAGATAAAGGGGAAGGTCACAGGAAAATGGAGAGTCAAGATTTCACTGTTCCGTTCTAAAATCAATTTCTCATGAGCCAGTGATGAATGGATGGAACTGGAAATCCAGCACTGTGCTCTTTAGCACACGATCAATCACAGCTTAATTGAGTCCTGAGCGCTAGATGAGTCAAGCACCCTTTGTTGCAATGAACACATTCCTGTGCGTCCATCGTTGTCCCCACAGCACATATCATGCCGGAGAAATACCCAAGTTTGTGATGGGTAAGTCTCTCCTTTGTCCAATTCACTGTCCCATCCAAAACAAGCTGTAAGAAAGGCTAGGAAGAGAAGAAAATGGCTTGTGTTGGTTGCATATATATATATATATATATATATTTGTTTTTTAAAAAGCTCACCATGCCATCAATGAAAAATTAAGATCAGCCACATATTGGAAAGGGTCAAGTGACGGCAGGTAGTTAAATGCTCAGATCTACACCAAAGGTGACAGCGTGCAAGATAGTTGTTTTGGCACAGTAAGGCATCACACATTAGTGCACACACGAAATAAAGTGAGACAGTATATTATCCTCAGCTCATTCAGGAAGGAAAATGTGACAGGACAGAAAACGTGCATCTACATTTTCCAAGGAGGGGGGAAGGGGGAGAGGAGGGGAGAAATACCAGTAGAAACAAATCACTTCAAGCTTCTAGGAAGATGGTGTTGTTAAAAAAAAAAAAAAAAAAAAAAAAAAAAAAGCAACAGAGGGTAAACAAAAGGAAAACTTGTCAGTGAGTGTCCCTCAGAGTGAAAGTGAAATGCAACAGTGCCCATTTACTGCCAGATGCTGGAATATGGCCTTAATCACCCCTCTATCACATATACAGGTCATACCACTTGGGATAAAGTTAGTGGCCAGCTGTCTCTCTCACCACACCACCAGTGGGTCTGACATTGGAGGGGAAGTGGAGAGAAAATACACATCAGAATAAGTAGGGCAGGAATTAGCAACTGCAAAAGATTGCCAGGCTAGCTAAATTCCTAGAGATCTCATGGCTCATTTGAGGATGGATATTGAACATCCTTGATATTCCCCTAATGCAATCGAATCCACACATCTCCGACTGAGTGCTAGTGCTGTCATGTTTTACAACGTGGCAGCTAGGACTTAAAACAGCATCAGGGAAGAGGAACACTTGTGGTCTGCTGTTTAAGCACCAGCTCCATTCTGCTGAACTGGTTCTGCTGGACACTTTAGCTACGTCTTGACTCAAGAGCCCATGGAGGCCTGGTCTACACTGGGGGGCAGGCAAGCTAAGTCGGTCTAAGTTACGCAACTTCAGCTATGAAAATAGCATAGTTGAGGTTGACGTACTTAGAGCTACTTACCGCAGTGTCTTCACTGCGGTAGGTCGGCTGCTGACGCTCCCCCGTCGACTCCGCCTACGCTTCTCACTGCGGTGGAGTACCAGAGTGGATGGGAGAGCGCTTGGCAGTCAATTTATTGCGTCTTCACTAGACGCGATAAATTGACCCCCATTCGATCGATCGCTCCAGAGGTAAGTGTAGACATGCCCGGAGTTTTCATACCTGTTTTCTGGTGTCAGAGGGACAGAGAACACTCACTGGAGATCTACTTTGAAAGTTCTCTCAAGAGACACTTCTTCCCATACAGGAACACGGTAAGTTATGCTAACTGCACCACAAAACTCCGCGTTTCCATTGCAACTGCTACACCAGATCCTTGGAAATTTTACTTCCAATGGATAACGGTCATGAAAGAGTTTTATGGTAATGTCTCCAACGCTCACTCTGCTAGTCTTGTAAAAAGGTACCAGGCACAGGATGAATTTTAATGTGACTAGGCTCAGCAGCAGTACCTAGAGAGGTGATTCAGCCAGTATGTGGAACTACTGTACTGGCTTAAACTTGATAATGAAACAAGTCTCCCCTTGCAAAACAGCAAGAGTGTTGCATGTGATGGACAAGACTTGAGCTAAGTTCAGGGGGACACCTCTGAGATGGCTTGGGAATTCTGTGCCTAGAATGTGAAAAGGCAGGAGATCTACAGGTTTCAAAGCAAGAAATGTAACCGTATGTGCAGATGAGACAGCTTCAGGTGAGCTGGGAAAATGGGAGAGCCTATGGTACAAACCTCACACAGTGTGGGATTCCCACTTCACCTTTGCCCCTATCCCCCACTCTCAAAAACAAAAACCCAACCTTTGAAGTCCAGACACTAGAAGCGAGAGTCATACACCTTACCCTCAACATGGTATTGGAAGCTCTCATGTTGCTCCAATGCTGGGTCAGCTCCTATGGCACAGTCTCCGATTAATGCTCCAGCACACACCAAGGTGGGAGTAAAGGTAAAGTGTCGAGTGAATTGCTGCTTCCAAAGAGCATTCTGCACCACCTCCACTGCTGCCCCATGAGCGAGTGTAAAAGAGTCCCACTTAAATATCACGCATGAAGGCAAACAACTGAATATTGCCAAAGCGTACGAATGCTTATATACAAATGCTAGAAGTCTAAATACTAAGATGGGTGAACTAGAGTGCCTGGCAGTAAATGAGGAAATTGATATAATAGGCATCACGAAAACTTGGCGGAATGAGGATAATCAATGGGACATGGCAATACCAGGGTACAAAATACATAGGAATGACAGACTAGGTCGCACTAGTGGGGGAGTGGCACCATATGTGAAAGAAAGCCTAAAGTCAAAGATCAAAATCTTAAATGAATCAAACTTTACCATAGAATCTCTATGGATAGAAATTCCATGCTTGAACAATAAGAGTTTAGCAGTAGGAACAGACTACTGACCACATGACCAGGACAGTGACTGTGAAATCCTCAAGAAGATTAAAGAGCCTACGAAGGCAGAAAATGCAATAATAATGGGGGATTTCAACTATCCTCATATTGACTGAGTATGTGTCACCTCAGGACGGAATGCAGAGATAAAATTTCTAGACACATTAAATGACTGCTTCTTGGAGCAGCTTGCCCTGCAACCCACAATGGGAGAGGTAATTCTTGAATTAGTCCTAAATGAAGCACAGGATCGGGTCCAAGATTTGCACAGAGCTGAAATGCTTGGTAATAGGGACCATCCTGTAATTAAATTTAACATCCTTGTAAGGGGGAAAGCGGCAGAGAAACCCACCATGGTTGCATTTAACTTCAAAAAGGGGAACCACATAAAAAAAGAGGAAGCTAGTTAAATGGAAATTTAAAGAAACAATCCCAAGGCTGAAATGCCTGCAA
Organism: Chrysemys picta bellii; assembly: GCF_011386835.1. Lineage (NCBI taxonomy): Eukaryota > Metazoa > Chordata > Testudines > Emydidae > Chrysemys > Chrysemys picta. Next base: position 41,503,498 of record NC_088802.1, on the reverse strand, counting down.
GTGGCATGGATACTATTTAAAAATACCATAAACAGAGGCTCAAACTAAATGTATGCCCCAAATTAAAAAAACAAATAGTAAGAGGACCAAACAAATACCACCATGGCTAAACAGCGGAGTAGAAGAGGTGGCTAGAGGCAAAAAGGCATCCATTAAAATTGGAAGTCAAATCCTAGTGAGGAAAATAGAAAGGAGCATAAACTCTGGCAAGTCAATTGTGAAACTATAATAAGGCAGACCAAGAAAGATTCTGAAGAGCAACTAGCCAAGCACACAAAAACTGACAGCAACCTTTTTATTAAGTAAAGCAGAAGCAGGATACCTGCCAAACAGTCAGAGGGGCCACTTGATGATCAAGGTGCTAAGAGAGCACTTGAGGAGAAGCTAAATGATTTCTTTGCATCATGTTCACTGCAGAGGTTATGGGGTAGATCCCCACACCTGAGCCATTCTTTTTAGGTGACAAATCTGAGGATTTGTCCCAGACTGAGGCATCAGTAGAGGTGGTTTTGGAACAAAGCGATAAAGCAATCAGTAATAAGTCACCAGGACCAGATGGTATTCAACCAAGGGTTCTGAAGGAACTCCAATATAAAATTGCAGAACTACTAACCGTGGTATGTAACCTATTGCTTAAATCGGCCTTGGTACAGATGACTGGAGGGTAGCTAATATAATGCTGAATTTTTTTTTTTAAAAAGCTTCAGAGGTGATCCTGGCAATAATAGCCCAGTAAACTTAACTTAAGCACTAGGCAAATTGATTGAAAATATAGTAAAGAACAAAATCATCAGACACAGATAAACACGATATGCTGGGGAGAAGTCAATATGGCTTTGTAAAGGGAAATCATGCCTCACCAAGCTATTAGAATTCTCCAAAGGAGTCAACAAGCATGTGGACCAGGGTGATCCAGTGGATATAGTGTAGTTGGACTTTCAGAAAACCTTTGACAAGGTGCCTCACCAAAGGCTCTTAAGCAAAGTAAGCAGTCATGGGATAAGAGGGAAGGTCCTCTCATGGATCAGTAACTGGTTAAAAGATAGGAAACAAAAGGGTAGGAATAAATAGTCAGTTTTCACAATGGAGAGAGGTAAATAGCAGGGTTCCCCCATGGAGCTGTACTAGGACCAGTGCTGTTCAACATATTCATAAGTGATCTCGAAAAAAGGGTGAACAGTGAGGTGGAAACATTTGCAGATAATACTAAATTACTCAAGATAGTTAAGTCCAAAGCTGACTGTGAAAAGTCACAAAGGGATCTCACAAAATTGGGTGACTGGGCAACAAAATGGCAGGTTAAATTTAATGCTGGTAAATGCAAAGTAATAAAGTAATGCACTTTGGAAAACAATCCTCCAAATATACATTCAAAATGATGGAGTGTACATTAGCTGTTATCACTCAAGAAAAAGATCTTGGAGTCACTGTGGATAATTCCCTGAAAACATTTATTCAATGTGCAACGGCAGTCAAAAAAAGCCAAAAGAACGCTAGGAACGAGACAGATAAGACAACTAATATCATAATGCCACTATATAAACCCATGGCATGCCCACACCTTGAATACAGTGTGCGGTTTTGGTCATCTCATCACAAAAAAGATACATCAGAAATGGAAAAGATGCAGAGAAAGTCAACAAAAACTATTAGGGGTATGGAACAGCTTCCATATGAGGAGAGATTAAAAAGACGGGGGGCAGGTCTACACTAGAAACTTGCATCAGCACAACTGCACCAATGTAGCTGCACCACTGTAGTGCTTCTGATGAAGACACTCTAAGCTGATGGGAGAGAGCTCTCCCATCGGCTTAATAACTTAACCTCCGTGAGAGGTGGTAGCTATGTTGACAACACAGCTGCTGTCTACGCAGGAGGTTAAGGTCAGTATAACTACGTCGCTCAGGGGTTCGGATTTTTCACACCCCTGAGTGATGTAGCTATATAGAAGTAAATGTGTAGTGTAGACCTGGCCTGGAACTGTTCATTTTAGAACAGACACGACTAAGGAGGGTTCTGATAGAGGTCTATCAAATCACAAATGGTGTGGAGAAAGTGAATAAGGAAGTATTATTTACCCCTTTACATAACACAAGAACTAAGGGGTCACCCGATGAGATTAACAGGCAACAGGTTTAAAACAAACCAAAGGAAGTATTTCTTCAAACAGTGCACAGTCACCCTGTGGAACTTGTTGCCAGGGGATGTTGTGAAGACCAAGAATAAAACTGGGTTCAAAAAATAATTAGATAAGTTCATGACGAATAGGTCTGTCAAAGACTATTAGCCAAGATGGGACACAACCCCCATGCCCTAGATGTCCCTAAATCTCCAACTGCCAGAAGCTGGGACTGGACGACAGAGGATGGATCACTCGATAAATTGCCCTGTTTTGTTCATTCCTTCTGAAGCCACTGCCAGAGACAGGATACTGGGCTTGCTGGATCTTCGATCTTACCCAGTATGGCCGTTCTTATGCTCTATGTGGGATGCTTCACCATTATGGGTACAGGGACACTCATCCTTTAAATTTAAAGCTCAGGGGATAGGCAAGCTTTTTGTTCAATTATCTGAGATTATCAGCCTTACCTACTCAAGAGACCTCCATCTCTTTCAGTTATGCACTATGATCGATACCACATTTCTAACCACAGTTTGCTGTCAAAGGATAACACTGTATCTGCTAATACACTAAAAAATGAAGCTGTTGGATACTTTCTGGGTGGGTTTGACTTCAATTTCGGTGTTTTGGCCCACCTTAGATATCCATGCAGCAGTATCATGATCTTTTAAAAGCAGCACTTACATTTGAGCTCATGTGTCTGACCACATCCCGAGGGACGACTGAGCGATCCTCAAGCTTCAGCTAGGAGAAGAGGGGAAAAAAAAGACCAGGTTTAGTGACCTCAGACAACATTTGGTGAAAAACTAGGACAAAGTAAGTGAAATAGTCTATTTAGCTGTTAATACTTCATGCTTCTGGAATATAGGGCATTTCAGCAGAGGCTCGCAAAGTGCTTTTTTAGACACTGGATTAACCCTCTCAGCACCTTTCAAGGAAGGCATTATACCCATTTTGTAGCTCTGAAACACGGAAATTACGTGACCTGTCCATAGTTTGCTGCAAATCAATTACGCTGCAACACCAGGAATAGGACACAGAAATCTTGACTCAGTTCCTGGCTCTCCCAACCCATATTTCAGTATCCTTTGGTGGAGAGGGGGGTGAAAGTAGATCACATAGGGCAGTTCCCCTTTGTCCTGCACTATTCATCTAACCAGTCAAGCATCACACACAATACCCCAAAACTCTGTGGTAATCCCATTTAGCCAAGAGCGTCTTGTGCAGCTCTTGGAAAGCCAAATCTTAACTTGCTAGGGATGTGATTTGTTACACCGTGCTTCCCCATCGCAGCAAACGCTCCCCTTAAAACCAGTCAAGTGGAGAGATTCTCTAGCCCTGCAGCAAAAAAATGTTAAGAAGTCATCATCTACAATACACGAGACATTGTTTATGCCTTCTGTTTCACTCAGCAGTCCCAGGCCAGATAACATTCTTGTATCAGAACACAGCATTAAAAGCAGAGGCTAAGATTTGTTCATATATATCACCTTTCAGACTCCAGGCTTCTCAAAGCACTTTACAGTAATGAGTTAGAAATTAGTTCCAAAGCGACTGTGGCAGCAAATGGAGTAGTCGAACAACCATTACATGCTCAACAATAGCTCACACACAGCCTTGGGCATCAGAACTCACTGAACGGAGCCAGGGAGGGAATGAGGCAACATGGTTTGGTGGACTAAACGTAGTAGTAAGAGACAGGTACTTCTAACCCCAGTTCTGCCAATGATCTAATGCAGCCTTAGACAGATCACAATCTCAGTTAAACATGGGAATACCAACGTAGTTTCCAGAGGTGTTGAGAAGGCACATTAACTATTGTCCGTACAGCATTTTCATCCCTGAAAATGTCCATTACGGCCATTTTGGACAAGTGTTCTGGGATCTACAAGAACTGAGGATAGAACCACTGATTAGCAGATTACTCTCAAGACAAACTTTTAACACTGCATCATCTATCCAACCATTGGAAAAAACTTGCCAAGGGTTCCAAGTATCAGAGGGGTAGCCATGTTAGCCTGTATGCACAAAAACAAAGAGGAGTCCGGTGGCACTTTAAAGATTAACAGATTTATTTGGGCATAAGCTTTCGTGGAGAAGTGGGGTTTTTTACCCGCAAAAGCTTATGCCCAAATAAATCAGTTAGTCTTTAAGGTGCCACCGGACTCCTCGTTGTTTTTGCCAAGGGTTGTTGTGGATTCTCCTTCACTGACAACTTTAAAATCAAGATTGGATGTTTTTCTAAAATATATCCTCTAGAAACTATTTTGGGATGTTCTATGGTTTAAATTATACAGGAGGTCAGACGAATGGTCCCTTTTGACCTTGAAAGCTATGAACTGCTTTTCCCCAATCAATCTCGATCCCAAAATTCAATACTGCTTCATCGGCATTTGGTAGAAATCCAAGCTGTAGCCTGAGGCTTGGATTAGCGATTTAGTCAAAAATTTGTAATCTAAGGGCAAGTGCTGGAACCAAACATCCTAGGATGTACTGTCATATTTTACTGAAAACCCATAAAGTAACACACAATTAACTATACTGAGCTGAATGGTTAAAACGGGACTGGGAGTCAGAACACCACCACTGTATATCTTTGAGCATGTTAATTTCTTATGCCTGTTTGAGATATCTCCTCCATCTCCTCCCCCCAACTCTCAGGAGTATTGAGGGTTAAGTTTTTATAAAGCGGTTAGAAATTCTTCATTGAAAAGGTACCGTAAGTACATAGTTATTTTAACAATAAACCACAGGTAATTACAGTGTTTACATTCCAATAAATACTTAACCATAAACTGCACTCTGATATTTTAAAGAATTAACTTATTCTGTTATTCAGAGTGTACCATTTACGCTTATATTTTAACATGAATTAGACTAATTTAATTGCAATGACACTGGTGTTGAAAAACACCACAACATAAATTAAACATTACTTACTAAATCACACTTCTTTGTTATTAAATATAGTGTCTGGTAGATCCCCAATTGTGACAGAATGTTATGTCAAGCAAGAGTGATCGAACTTAAACGTTGCATAAATTTATTACAATAAGAAGTTGCAAACGAATATTGGTCCCAGCCGGCTCCTAACAGTTTACACACACACAAACTCAAGAACGAAGTGGCCTGAATATACATCCTTCCTGGGATTTTTCTTCACTGTTAACTTAAATAAAAACAGCCTCATCTTCAGATCCTTCTCAAAATACAATGCACTAGAGTTGCTCTCTGCAGCTCATCTCTGTCCTTGATTCTAAAACTCTCTGCCCTAAGCAAAGCTCAACTATTTTACAATTCTCTAGTGCAGCCAATAAGATGAACCTGGTTTGGGTGCCAGGATGAGTGAGCAAAGCAGTGCTACATCTACATGCAGGATTCCAGCACCTGACATCCTATCACAATATTTAGAAAATCTGTCATTACACGGAAGACTACCAAATCCCAGATAAGACCAAATAAAAAATAATAATAATAAAAAAAGATTAAAAATAGGATGCCTTTTCGTGAATACCCGATATTCAGCTCACTCAAGTTTCCTCTCTCTCCTTCTCCTCCTCTATTTGTGCCTAGCAGACCAATACTGTCTTCAACTGAAGTACAGCCCCTCAGTCAAAGTAACTAACTAAATATTTAGAGTACTTTTAAACCTACATCTCATTCGCTATATGTCGCTCTATGAAAATCAATATGGTGATGAGGCTTCTGCATTCAAGTCACATGCCTTGATAATGCCAGTAGGAATCTGAAATAGCAATTCCTTGAATAGGCACCTGCTTTGCTATTCCTGAGTAGCCCTGGCATTCAGCGCCACTAGTCAGATGCTTTGTCCCAGATTGACAGCACTCTCCTTGGCTACACTTGGGAATTCACTCTCTGAGGGGAGTAGCTTGCAGCGCTGCGAGCGAGCGTGCAGCGCTGCAGGCGCGGATTACACTGGCGCTTTACAGCGCTGCACTTGCTGCGCTCGGGGGGAGGGGCGTTTTCACACCCTTGAGCGCAGCAAGTTGCAGCGCTGTACAGCGCCAGTGTAGCCAAGGCCTCAGCACCATGTAATATACCTGACTTTGAGCTTTGCAGCAAATCCATAGCCAAAAAGGCACCATCCTCATTTTAGCAGCGAAATACTAGTCTGCAACATCTTTTTCCAGGTCTGATAACACTTTGCCCTTTCGGGGGTGGGAGGGAGGGGACGACGATAGAGTGGGAGGAATACAAATCATTTCATCACTTACTTTCAGCAGCAAGTTAACAGCTGATATTTATGACAATTTATTCCAGTTTAAAAACCTGAGTTGTTTGTTACCATATGCACAACTTCTTAAAAAGTACCTCCTGGTCTTTGTAGAGTACTCCGGATATGCTAGGGTTAAATTCTCATTGTGATGCACGAGATTTAACCACTTAACTCATTAAAGCTAATGAGATTTCCTCTCAGACAGCCACCCTGTATGTTAACAGATCAAAGCAGAGCAATTTGTTTGGATGATTCAGAAGAGCCACAAGTGCCAAGAATTGTGTCAGGTAAAGTAGCGATCTAGTTTGAAGCCATAAACAGCAAATATTTCCTTAATAGAAATGCTATTGAGATTGTTTTTTGAACAACTAGCTCTGTTGGTACTCCAATAAAATAACCTGTGTGTTTATTTTATACACAAGAGTGACAAGTCCTCAGAGAGTGCTCTGAAATAGGACACACTCTCATATGCTTAAAAAAAAAAAAATCAACAAGTGCCTACATTTTGAATATAACTAAATTTTCACGATAGTACTTTGGTTATGCTTGGAATTTCACTACCACAATGACACTTTCTCCACTGATATATTTGCATGGGGGGGGGGAAGGGGGCGCAGTTTAAGTGGGGTCACTCGTTATCCAATCAAAATACAGGGGAAAATGCATGCACACATTATATACATATATATACACATACATATATATATACACACACACACACACACACACAAGACATTGGCCTTTTCGCCCCGTGGGGCGGTGATGGGATATTTTAATTTCACAGTTTCCACAGGGATAAAAGTGAAAAGTATTTCTGCATGCAAAAAAAAAATACAACCACAAAGAGTGCAGCTGCAAAGCAAGTGTTCACTATAAGCAGGCAACACTGTCACACATGATAATACCGAATAGTCTGTTCTCTGTTCAGGATGAAGTGAGATTTTCAAGATAGAGAACAAGCTTAACCTGGAGAAACAAGCAACAGTATTAAGAACAAATGCATCCTACAGGAAGTGAATTGTTTCTTTTTGTCTACTAATGGACCGGAACTCACATCACAAAAAGGCACCACAACTGCACCTCTCGTAGGCTCAGAGGGGAGGAGCCACTGACCAAGTGGGTCCTGGAGATTGAACTACCCTTACAGAGATGCTCTCCAATTTAGGAGTTTGGAAACTAGCAGGGATGACAATAAGGCGGCAACTTGCCCTTGATGTTACCCAAGCTGAGACTTCAGCCCCCATCCTTTCACCAGCAAAAAGTCATGTAACACAAACGTCATATGTAGTTACGTCAGGTATAACAAGGAGTGTGCTGCAATAAAAAGGTGGGGAGAAAATAACCAGTCTTGATTGTACCCACTAGTTAGTGTCGGAGCATGCATATTTTATTATATGCAAGGAGAATTAACTCTGGAAATATAAATGTTAAAATGGAGGAGCAGCAGTGAGAAGAAAAGAAGAAAGATCCTTCTTTAGAACCTAAGGGCAGATGGCAACCTTTCATAAAAAGAAAATGCGAGGCATTTTCCTCCCACACCTCAAAAACAAGGAGACTGGCTGCTTTTAGCAGAAACTCTAGAAAATATACTGTAAAGAACAGTTACGTACTGTCTGGGATGGTGATGGGCTAGATGAGTGAATCGGTTCTTCCCATCCAATTTTTATTTTACTGCAACTATTTCTATTAGTTTGGTCTGAAGTGAAATTAAGTAAATGATATCACCAACAAGAATGCTAGTAAGCCAAGTTCTGACCTGCACTGGCCTGATGGCAATCTCTATTTCTCCTTCCTTTCACATGGCCTGGTGCTTTGCCCCACCCCTACTCCATCATCTTGTGTCATGGCCTTTAAAAAAAAAAATCAGTTTCAAGCACTCTTGCTAAATACATGTAAATCTTGCTCAGACACCTAAAGAAAGGGTGGACAAGTATGTTTTGTGGGGGGAGGGGGGGGATGATAAGCTTTCATTTTTAGTGAAATGAAAGAAGAGGAGAGAAAGAATCAGTTACATTTAGAATTTACTATTGTTCCAGAATTTCCACGAAAAGTGTGAGGCTAAGTGAGGATACAGTAGCTTTATTGTGTCACCATCCATATCAGTCTTCATCTTTATTTATCCACCAATGGACAATCCTGCCCTGACCCTGGGAGAGGCAGCCTGGATTGTCTGTTGACTTTTTCTAGTTCTAATTTCCATGGGTTTAGTCTCCTCCAAGCAAGTTTTCCTGCACGGAATGCAGATCTTCGCAAATCAATATGCTGTAACCATATCAAAAATTAAAAACTAACGTGCCTCCTCTGGATGTCCCTCCAGGTCACTGCCCCAGTTAAAAATATCCAGCCATTCCCATTTGCATTTTTATTTTTAAGGGGTATAATATACTCAGCACCTCTGAAGTTGCCATGGAAACCTGTAGTTCCAAGGCTAGCGGGGGGGGGGGGGGGAAGAGAATCAAGTTAGCAACGAAGATTTGGGAAAGAGTCTATTGCAGCAACAGGTAATGAAGTATTGCAGTGCTCTCCCTGATAACACCAGGAAACGAGGACCCTGAATATGCCTTGTTCGTTCTTTCAGCCCCCATACCCCCATCCTCCAACTCTCTCTTGCCCCACTTTTCAATTAACTCCATCCCCCAAACATGGTGCCTCTTCCTGCAGTTAAAAATTCACGAAGCCGAGCTTTTTCCAGAGGGGGTTGTGCTAGAAACAGTGCTTCCTTCCCAAGTAGGCAGCTACTCTGACAGCCAGCTCTGAAGCTATTCAATGTAATTGACCCTCTGCTCCTTGCTGGGCAGGTGCTACAAGGATATCAAAGCAACTTTCAGAAATAAATACCTTCCTTCCTCAATCTGCTGCCCTTCCAAAAAAATCCTTACTGGGATCCCAGAACCCACCAAAGCACATGCATTCCACCCCTTTCTTCCAACCTTCCCCCCCAAAACTATCCCCCCTTCTGTCCTAATTGAGACATCACTATTCTAAACTGTGTGGATGTCACCAAATGCTATAAACGAGAGGCCTGGACTTTACATGACCCGCAGCCTTCTTGTGTATGGACTTAGCATAACCTGCAGCTATCTTTTAGGTTTAACCATCATAAGTTGAAAACAAAAACTACAAAGTCAGGAGAATTTGGCCTTGACAGACAAAGAAAAATATCAGCTGCAGCATTACTAACAGGGATAGATATATATTCACAATGTCATGAGAATGGGAGAGAATGGACAAGCTAGCATCGAGTTTCTGCAGCTTCTTCCTGATTATATAAAGTATAAGGTTTTGCCGTTGCAAACGTAATCCACTAATGAAGCATAAAGATAAGCAGACCTTGAGAAGTTTTTGCTAACTTTGAAAAACACAAACGTTAATAAGTAGGCACTCTTAAGCATGTGAATTTTTATATAGTGAAAATGACTGGCTAGTATTTTTGCATAGCTGTGCTTTGAGTAAAATAATTGGTAATGGCATAGATAAGGGAAATCTTCTTGTTAACTATATAATGAGGGTCAGGAAACGAGCTCATAGGAACTTAACTCTGGGATACAGCTCAAGACCAAAGACTGTCTGGAAGCCAAAGCCCCGGACGAGATCGGATCCTGACCAGCCATTGGGAGACATCTGTCTGCTTTATTAGGAGTGATGAATACCAGATGCTTGGCATGTGCATTCTGCTGATTAATTGCTGATTGTCAATAAATACATGTACAAGTTTAAGAATGTTTAATGTGTGATAAAGGCTCCTTTATTGGGACAAGGTCCCGTTAACCCATAGAGGGCCATTGCATCCCAAAGGGGAGGAGAGAGAGCCCTAAATTGGGCAGGTAACAATGCTTGAATATAAGTGACCTTGGTTTTGTGTCTTTGGGTTAATATGGGAGGAGTGGGTCTCCTTGCAAATCTTTACAATGACATGCTCACTTAGATCCATAATTTTCCCATCTTTGACACACAAGAAGATGGGTGGGAGATAAGGGTCAAGTTTTCAAAATTTGGCTACTAAAATGAGACTCCTAAATCCAAATTTAAAGATGCTAAATAGAGCAGCAATTGGCACTGAATTTTCAATCTTTGTTATCTAACTTTAGTCACCAAAATTCACACTGATCCTTCTAAACAGCTGTTTTAGATTTCCAAGTGTTTATTTAAATTCATATATAGGTGCCTAAATTAGCACTTCGGTGTTTAACACCGCTATTTAGCTGCCCTAAACATAGGTCTGAATGCATAAAGTTAGACAACGAAGATTCCAAGTATGGCCTGAAGCACCAGGAGCTACTGAAACATAAGTTTCTAATGGGATTTAATAATAATGTGTAGCTAGTAATGTTATGTCAGAGATACTTATACAGTATGTCTGTTATTTCATGGCATATGCTCTATTGTCCCCTTTTGTATCTTAAGTTACTTCCCTTTAGAGAGAGACTTGTGTTACACGGACCCCATTGTATCACAGAGGAAACATTTGCCAAAAAATTAGGGAAATGGGAGAAAAGTGAGTGGGTGCTGGGTGGCTTTGGAGGCCGATGATTCATAGGAGGTCAGATTAGATGATCTAGAGGTCCCCTTTCCGGCCTTCAATTCTGTGACTATGTGGGAAAAACTGGCAGAGCTGAACATTTTGTGGATAATTTTGAACATTAAGAGGATCAACCAGAAACCTTCATGTCACCAACTCCCCACAGCTTTTTTCGGCCAGCGTTCTATACAATCCTACGAGTGGCTCAGGTTAGCTTCACTCCTAACACAGTGTGTCCTGAGGGGGTGGATGGTTGTGTATTTGGGGAAGGGGGTTTATGGAGGGAAGCTAACCAGACCATTGGAAAAAACAAATACTGTCTGAAACTGGAATCTTATAACCCGATGGGTCTGAAGTTGGAGGATTATAACAAGCTGGGAGCCATTAAGCTACACAAGAGTGTGAATAATGCTCCCCCCATTGATTGGTTGAGGAGTTATAGGCAGTGGCATCTCCAGATTATTCCTGCAGGACACAAATATCTACTCTGGGGCTCACCTGCAACCTATTCCAGGTGAGAAGCTCAAAGTCTGATCTAGCACCATAGTCTGTTTATTTGAAATATATTGTACCCTCCTGGAATAAGGCTCCAGATCTCTCCCGGATTAAGGTCTGGTCTACACTAGGAAAGTAGGCCGGTACAATTACATCATCCAGGAGTGTGAAAAATCCACACCCCTGAGCGACGCAGTTAAAACCCTAGTGTAGACAGTGCTAGAAGAATTCTCCCGTCAACCTACCTACCGCCTCTCTGGGAGGTGGGTTGTCCAGGAGAACCCCCTCCCGTTAGCATAGGTAGCATTTTCACTGAAGCCCTACAACTGCGCCGCTGCAGCATTTTAAGTGTAGCCAAGCCCTAAGTGTTTGACAAGACACTAGGAGGCAGCTTCCTGTTCTGATCTCACACCTTGGGAATCAGGAGACCTGAGCTGAGTTCCCAGCTCTGACTCTGGGTTAGTGTGATTTTAGGAAACTGTGGCACAATAATTGGTCCAATCTGCAAAGTGGGGACAGGGAAGACTTTAAACTTTGTAAAAGTGCCCCTCACTCAGGTATCTCAAAATACTGTAACTGAAAGCCTCTTGTTAAAGCTGTAGGAAGGGTTGGTTTGTTTTATTAAACACAAAAATCTTTGGCAGAGATATCCTGCATTAATGATCTCAAATACAAGGTATCCCAGACCTACCAACTGACTATTTCTCAGGGTCCATCATCTGGGAATGCTCAGCTCCCTACTTGAGTCCTAAAGTGGTTTTCACTAGACAGTGCTTACTCCATGTTTAAGTGAAAAGCAGCCAAACACTAGGACGCTCCTAAAGCACAAGGGGGTTTTAATTATTTTTTTTAAATCAATTTGAAGCATACAGGAACTGGCCAGACAGCCAAGTGATCAATGCAAAACACTGTTTTACAGGAGGTGACGTTGAAGCGTAACCTCAGATGGATGAGAGCTGAGACAGATCTAAACATGCTCTCTCCTGTGGCTGAGTCTGGAGCCACACTAGAGTCTTCAGGTGATGTCCAGGGCCAGCAGACCCATTCCAAAGGAGCTTTGCTAAAATTAAACAGATTTACAAAGTGCCCAAGGATCAGTTGTTTTAAAAACACACCCAACCCACCCAAAGACAGTGGGCATCTGCCTCAAAAAGTGTCATTGCTTGAAACGCACTGTAGGAGACCAGTGTCAGAGAACATGCCTCCACTTGTGGCTTCTTTAACAGATGTAAAAAAAGATTCCATAATGACTGGATAATCCACAGGGGAGATTTTCAAAATGCATAGAGGGGAGTTAGATACCCCAACTGCCTTCCTCACGTTTTGCATTACGAAGTCCCCCTTAAAATGGATTTTAATACAGTACAGTTCCCTGGTCATCAGGGAAGCAGAGTCTGAACCTATTTAGAATGTCTGACAGTCAGTTTCACACAAGCAGCATCACGAAGTAGGCATTTTTCAGTATGAAAGCCACAAGACATGCCAATTACAACAAAGTAGTATGAACTGTGTTTTACATTTTAGACATGTAACATTTTCAAACAGTCTGCAAAAGGACTCTCCCAAAGAAACACTCACAAGTTGTTGTGTTAGATCAAATTATAGGCCCGCCTGGTTTAGTATTCTGCCCCCATAGGCAGGTAACACTTCCTACCTTCCAAGAGTCATTTATGAAATAACATGCAGGGGAGAGGGAGAGGGAATTGAGACAAGAGAATCCTGACACTCACTGGTGATCAGCAGATATGAAAAAACAGATTTGAATAGCTAACTCTATAATACTGTCTTTAGCTTGCACAACTGCCAGTGTTCTAGGATGGTCACTTATACTGATCTTTTTAAACTTCAGCCACACCATCAGTCTTTATAATCTCCCAAGATGGCATGTTTGACAGGTGACCTCCACATTTCATGAAGAAATATCTGGAAGTTTTAAATTGACCGCCTTTTAAAATTGTATCCATTGCTCAAGACCCTTCTTACTCTTCGCTTCAGACTAAACAAGCTGTCTTTCCTATCAACATATTATCCATAGTAAAGTAACCAAATAGCTAAATGAGTTGATGTACCCCCGTGGAAGACCTCTGCGTACCCCCCCCCACCAGGGGTACGTGTACCCCTGGTTGAGAACCACTGCTCTAGATGGCCACTTTTTGACAGATGGAAATGGTTAGTTACCAGTATAAAATACATTTGACAAGTCCAGACAAGGGACATAAGTGACAATTCATGTTAAAGCTGGATTCCCTTGACAGAGAGCTCGGCATGTATATTATATTGATATATTTTCTAGTTTCTTTGAATTCATTCAAATGTCCCAGCCATACATTTTGCTTTATACTTATTACTACTAATAATCTTTGTATTATATTAGCACCTAGGAACCTTACTAATAGTCATAGACCAGGACCTCTAGATGCTATACAAACACAGAACAGAGAGAGTCCCTGTCCCAAGGGACTCATAAGGACCAACTTTTTGTTCGGTTTATACAGTGCCTAGAACCATGGGGTCCTGGTCCATGACTGGGGTACTTAGGAACTACAGCAATAGAAATAGTGACATTTGTGGGAAAGAACTTTTTGATCGTTTGATCCAGAAGATGCCTTCCCCACATTCTTCCTTTTTCAAGAAAGGTAGTAAACGTCTCTGCCCTCTCAAATATCTAAGCAAATCATCAACTCCCATCTCTATTTCCTATGGCAGCAGCTCAGAAGAGACAAAGTTCACGCATCAGTTTTAATTATAAACTGTGTACACGCCGAGCTCTGTGGCAAGGGAATCAAGCTTTAACATGAATTGTCACTTATGTCCCTTGTCTGGAGCTGTCAAATGTATTTATTATACTGGTAATTAACCATTTCCATATCTCTGCAAATTTATACGACACATTTGAAAATAGAGCAAGGTGCATTCCCTGGCCCAATGAACTCACAATCTAGGAGTCAAGGCAAACCATGAGGCAATAATTTGGGTAAGGGAAAGCATGTAGAACAAGACAGGAGAGGATACTTGTGTTATTTAAAGGAAGAGAAGAGATTGCTCTGCGCAGACAATAAGTGGGAGAATTTTCCAAGCATAGGGAGAAAAACAAGGCATGAAACTGAGAATGGGACATGATGAAGGAAGCTGGAGGGAGGGATGATTGAGAGGAGACAGGAGAGAAGGCAGCAGTGAGATCATGTGTTCAAAGAAGGTGGAAAGCCAAATCAAGCTTGTTTATTAACCCTTTCCTTCATTCTGCTCAGACAACAATCAAGAATGCAGAGTTCTTAATATAACCTCCCATCTTTTCCAGTCAGTCAATCTGAAATAACTAAACAAGAATACTTTGGCATTGCATTGTCTGGTTTAAACAATCTAAATAGGTTCTGCCTTTGTGGGCTCTACTTGCCCTTCCTCTAGGAATAGTTGCCCTTCCTCCTAGGAATAGTTGCAAAAATTGGTAATAGTTACTACAAACAACCCAAGGCCATCATATCTGAACAACAAATACATACTTGCCTGAGCCCCATCAGGATGTAGGAGTGTGACTTGAGGCATCACCAGTTACACAAGGTGGGAAGCCCAGATCTAAACTGGTATGTGTGACAGATACTTGGGATGAAAGCATGTTTTACAATAAGCAAGGCTTGGGGGCTCGGAACCAAAGGAGCATTCAACTATTTTTACGTAGTGACACAAGAAGGTCAAGTCACTGGCATGTTGCCTAGAAGACGACTGTTTCATACAGAGCCACGGGTGTACTTCTAATCTAAGTCGGAAACGACACATTTTGAAGTTACCAGTGAGGATAGGTCTAGCTGCAAGGTCAAGCCAAAGGCTACCACTCTTTGCAAGAAAGAGGCTGTGTGCCCATAGGAGAGGTTAGTGGGCATGCAGGGAGAAAGGTAACTAATTCATTGCCTGTAAGAGAGACCTGGTCCTTTTGGTTAGACGCTGGGGTGAGAGTCAGGACTATTCTCTGCCCTGTCACAAATCCACAGTGTGGGCTTGGGCAAGCCTCTTAGACTGTCTCAGTTTTGCCATACGCAAAACGGGCAGAGTATTACTTATCCACTTCAAAGAGGTGGTGCACAGTAACTCACTAATTCCTGTGGAGTGCTTTGAGATTCTTGGGTAGCAGACACTGAAGGACAGGCAAAGTCGTATAAACAGGTAGTGCTCAGAGTGTCCGCTCCAGCCCAAGACGACAAGGTACCAGAGAAAGGTCTCTTGCTTTCTACTAGACAACCAACAACCCAGACAAGGTCAGCATCAATCACAATTAAGAAGAGCCAAACTATTTCTGTAACCCTTTTCCAATTTTCTACCAGTGTAGCTGAAATGCCTGTCAGTTAACCTTTTTTCTATCAGGTGGTCCTACTGAGCCAGATTATAAAATCGGGTTGTTGAATGTGAGAGTGGGGAGGAGGAGGCAATTCTGTTACAGGGATCCGCTTCTTTCTGGAGAAGAGGGAGCTCAAGACTAACTAAACACAGAAAGAGGATGTATGAACAGCTGAGACTCAGACACCTGTATGTGGGACTACAGAATAGTAAATATCTGGTTACAGAAGACTCACTGAAAAGGGCTACTATGAGTCCTATGGGACACCTTTGAGAATGTTGTCAGCTATATAAAAAGAAAGTCAGAGGAAGCTAAGTAGTCAGGCATTGAAGACGATACAAAAGAAGTCTTCCTCAAATTCTCTCCCTTCTCTGTATTTATACTTCCAAGTGTGGTGGGATACAAAGTGTATATAAAAAGACACTATATAAAATGAAGTAGTACATACAGGATTTTTAATGCAAGTTATAGACCATTTTCCTGGAGAAAAAGGATGATAAAAACATTCATTCTTCTCCAGGAAAACATGGATCCTTTGAAGACCTGTTATTTTTATATATAGTCTTGCCACCTCACCCCCAAATATGGGTTTCTATATTTTAAATCATACACACATTCACACACTTGTGTGTGTGTGGGGGGGTTTGATATAATATAGATCTGACAGAATTCAATGTATTTTCATTTTATAATTTTGACAGAACAGCAATATTTATTTTTAAGCATTTTTATCAATCTAAATTTCCACAGTTGCAGGAAATTATGGGAGGGTCAGACAATTATTCAATGATCGAAGACATGGAGTTTCAAAAAGTTAAAATTTTATAACTTAAAACAAAAGTTGTCTACATCACACGTAAAAATACACAAAGTAAATATCCTTAAACCAAACTTTAATAGGTTCTCAAGCAGCATTTTTCTGACTTTGCCTATCTGTATATTTCAATCATCATTAATGGAAATGTCTTTTCACGGGGTTGTGTGTATATACAGTGAAAGAGAAGTTTACTGACATTTACCAATACCAATCTAATCCATCCTTCCAAGCATATACCAAGAGAGAAATGTGAAACCATGAGAGCATGAAAGCGCTATTCTTTATTCAAAAAATAGGAAGGGGCGATCAACTGCCTAGCCACCCAAGCTACATCAAAACAGACATAACGAATCTCTTCCTATCAAGTGCCCTGCTGGTAGGAGGAGACAGGTTCAGGAAGCAAGGGTTCTCCTAAAAGAGCCTGGCAACTGAAGTAGTCTCTCTTCTACGTGCTCTCCTTAATCATGGTTCTCTGTAATTCTTAAGACCAGCACTCCAGCACTAGATGGCACTATGTTACTTAACTAAGATTAAAAAAAAAAATCTACACAAGATTTCCATTTACAAAGATAGACACAGGAGGTAGATGGTTAGTAGAGAGGCAGAAACACCACCATTTCACCTGTATATGGGTCAGCACTTTTTTCCACGGTAAGGCTGTCTCAACATTGGCACAGCAACAGCAAAACCTACCAAGAATCTATTCTGAAAAGAAGGCTAGAAATCCCAGCCACGACTGATCAGATGGTACCGTAAGACAGGGAAACCGCACTGCACCCCACCTGCTTAGCCCAGAAACCCAGGCCAATTTGGTAATATTATCCTGATTTGAATGGGACTGAAGAACACAGCTGTGGAAGCCTCAAGTCTGGTTCAGATACTTTAATCAATATCTAGAAGTGAAGGTAATATTTATTTGCAGTGTTGAATGAAACCTGGATGGGGAAGGGCAGGGAGATAATCTGCAGATATTGTATTAGGAAACATTTTTTGAACAACAAAGAAGATTTATTCTAAAAGAGAAAATCTGGCCATGAGCTTTGAGGGTGAGTCGGGGAAATTTTTCAGCCTCTGGAGTCTTGACTTTTTGCATTCATTGCCTTTGTTATTACTTGGGTTTAAATATCATTCCGCCTTGGGGTGTGGACAAATCTTTCTTGCAGCACATCCATCTACCTGAAGCAAAAAGGAACTCTGAAGTACACACACTCTGGCTTAAAAGCAGAGGGTGAAGAAGCCAGTTATTATGCAAGGGCTTTCTGCCCTTGTGGTGAATTGCTCTGATACCAGCACTCAGTTTGGTGACTAAATCTAATCATAAAAAGTCATCTAGCACTTGCCCATCTGATAAGTGTGAGACACCATTGCAAAGCACAGCAAGACAGTGATTTGAACTGCACCTGAACTGATCTACCTCCTAGGACAAGTCAAAGAAAAGCTGTTAACATAAAAACTGGATTGTCAGATCAACATGGACAGATATTTAAATATTTTACCTCATCTGTGCAGTGCAGCTAATTAGGTTTACTCACCTTTGAGAGATGGAGGAAAGAGTGTTATATAAATAAAAAATATTGCTAAACACTGGCCCGCTTCGCACATGTTTTACCCAAACCATGTTTGTGATTGTTTCCACCCAAACCCTTTTTCAAACAAACAATAGGGTTTTGTTTAACCAAAATATCACTTTGTTCACGATTAATTCCCCTCCCCCAGTACACACATGCACTGGGAAGCTACGCTGTTTTGTTATTTTGAAGGATATGGCCCCAGTAAAGTGAACATTGCGTGGGCACACTCACTGCTAATTTGCAGCAAGAATCCACCTTACAAACAGCTTCAGAACAGCAAAAGGGAGATGTGTCAACTGAAAAAAATCACCATGTCCATTTTCAAATTGGCTGGCTCGTGCGCTGCTGCTGTGACTACAGAAGAGCCATTTAAATTAGCCTCTAATTGTGAACAATTATTCAAAGGCAGCACATTCTGCACACAGCCTATATGAGAACAAGAAGTCAGGAGAGAGGCAGACTGATCTTGGGATGCCTTAATGAGGTATAAACCTTCATGTTTACCAATCTCATTGCTTGGGAGCATCAGCTACACTGCATTTCTTGCCTCTAATATGCACTCTCATATCATTTTAGATTTATACGCTTTACTGAAGATATATCACACTTCAGGAGCAAATCTGTAAAACTAGATTGAAAAGAGGCAATGAATAGTTTGGGTTTTGTTTTGTTTTTTTAAGCAGCAGATTTACCCGTTCTCCTCCAAAACGTATCAGGATCAGAGACTATGTAAGTCAGAAATGAGACAGCATGTCAGGTTAGGTTAGGTTAGGTTCCACCCTGCCCATTTCCTGTGGTATATGTTCGAAGGGTAGGAAAGATATACATTTATCTAGACCTTCTGAACAGCATTTTATTTATGAAGCTGTTTAAAATTCTGAACACACCCAGAGCTCTTTGGCCGGATGGCAGCAATGCCACACCTGTAAGTACAGGTTTGACATCAAATGGCTAGCAGCGGTTCTCAAACTGTGGGCTGGAACCTCAAAGTGGGTCATGACCCCATTTTAATAGGGTCACCAGGGCTGGCATTAGACTTGATAGGGTGCAGGGCCGAAGACCGGGGTTTCAAGCTGAAGCCTGATAGCTTCAGCCCTGGGTGGCAGGGCTCAGGTTACAGGCCCCTTGCCTGGGGCTGCAGCCCTTTGGTTTTGGCCCCCCTGCCTGGGGTGGTGGGGTTTGGGCAGGCTCAGGACCCCCGAGGTCGTGTCGTAATTTTTGTTGTCAGAAGGGGGGCACGGTACAATTAAGTTTGCGAACCCTTGGGCTAGTGTAATAAAGCCCGCTGTTCCTTCCCCTTCACGTGGGGCCCCACGAACATCTCTGAATCAACAACTCCCCAAACACACATTCTACATTTCCCAAACTCCTTGGTTCTTACAAAGAAAAAAAAGTTTCAGAGTAGCAGCCGTGTTAGTCTGTATCCACAAAAAGAAGAACAGGAGGACTTGTGGCACCTTAGAGACTAACAAATTTATTAGAGCATAAGCTTTCGTGGACTACAGCCCACTTCTTCAAAAACAAACCCAGCATTTGATCTAAATAATTTATTCTGGTTTAAGTTCTTCAGAGACAGAATTGATTCGAAACTCCAAACTGGTTCAGACCTATTTGCAGCTCAAACCTCAGATGGGTTGAATCCAAACACCTCTAACATTCAGAAAGAATGGATACTGCTTGCAAACCTCCACATTCAGCAATGTTTGGATCTAGGCTTTTCATGCTACTTAAAAGACCAAATTCTGACCTGGACACTAGTCTAGTTGCTAGCATACCCACCTAGGATTACCATTTTAATTTATTTAGAAGTACTGTTTTGTGAAGCGAGCATATGAGAGAGAGAGAGAGAGAGAGAGAGAGAGAGAGAGAGAAACAGTAACACTGAACGGCAATATATAAATAGCTCTAGCTGAGACCATAACAAAAGCTGTGTCATGCTACGATCTGCAAAGTGAATACAGGGCAGCAAGTACTTGGGGCTGACAGTTTCTCTTCTAAAGTCCATTTCAGAAATGAGGCCAGTCCAGGAAGTGAATATCTAGGGAATTATTCTGGGTTAATATGGTTCAATGGTGTGAGATACTATCATCTCACAAAAAAGCATTGTACAATCTTGTTGTTCAATTACATAGTAGGACAGTGAAGCTGACAAACCCTGAGTTAGGGCAAAACAATCCACTCAATGAAGTGCATATGGGTTAAGGTAGATTCTCCGAGTTAAAAACAGAAATTTCCTTGTGTATGACAGTCATTACCTTTTACAACCTAAGAGCTTGGCTTCGGGTCATGGTGAAGTCTAGTTTGCAATGCAGGTGTGACACTGCTGTATTGTACACATCAGGCAGCGTAGGGGCCAAAGACAGCAGCTACTGAGGGTCTCTAAGATCATCCCTCAGGTCTCTCCTGTTTGTATAATGCCTAGCAAAAATGGACCCCAATCCTAAGAGGTGCCTTAGGATGCTACTGCAATGTCAATTAATAATAGCAGCAGCAGCGGCAAGACAGTTTCCTCCATCAGCGATTTCCAAAGAGATGTTCTGTTAGAGGCTTTCTGCAAAGGTAGCACAGCAGGGGCTGAATTCAAAAGGCAGCGATTAGGTTAAAACAAACCTTTCATAAGTTTTAAAAGACAAAATTTCAAGCAAGCTCTGGAATCCTACAGGCAGCAGCTCTCTGAAGCCCAGTGACAATGTGCATACTCAACGCATGTGTCTAATTCCCGGAAAAACAGAAAGCCACTCCCCAGCTCACTGCAGACTCGTGTGTGAAAGCTACTGGGACAATGCAGCACAATTGCATCATTGCCTGGAAAAACCTCAGCTGCAATTTCGGATCACTGAAAGAGTTTCAACTCTCCTCGCTCTCACACACAAATGCTGTACTGGCTGTTATGAAAGAGAAGAAAGAAAAAGAAAAGATGTGTAAGAGGACAAAATATTTAAGCCATGGGCAGGACTGCTGGGCTGTCAGAGCTCAATTGCCACATTCAGCACTTAAGTTCTGCAGCCCCTGCACTGCTACATTGCTTTGTATTCAGGAGATGTATTCGCCACCTGGGAACTGGCTAAGGAAAGATGAAAACGTTTTTCACAAATAGCGCTTTCATTCGTTGTCTCCATCCCCCAGCAGGCCCTTTGTGCTTTTTCTGTTATGTTAAGGAAGAAAACAGCATTAAGTTCCCTGCAACAACTGGGGGTCAAGTAATGCAGGTACTGGTAACATCAAAGACATAATATAGAAATAGCCACACAAGGTTTCTTAATCTTTTAGGCAGTGATTTTTAATATTCATGGAAGAGAGGTATTGATCGCGATGACTCAAGATAACAACAGTGCAGGAAGGGTCCCAATCTGCACCATTCTTGTTCCGAGTCCCCCAAACACTGTGTGTAAGTACACAGGCAGCCCTACCAATGCACCGCAATCCTGACCTGCAGCTCCCCCCCGTGTTCTATTCTTAAACCATCCCAGCTCTGCCAGTGCACCTCCATCCTGACCTATAACATCCCTTACTAACTCCTGAACCTCGCCTGCGTTGTCCCCAATTATGCCACAAACGTTTCACTGCGACAATAGGACCATGAAACTGAATAGCTTCCGATGGACTGCTTCTTTCTGATGGACACAAAGTGTAGGAAGATGCTGTCTCCCCCTTTTAATAATATCAGTAAATTTGACTCTTCCTTCTTCTCACAGCCAAAGTCCAGGGCTTCTGCTTTGCATTAGAAAGCTAAAGTGACAGCCTCAACTCACCTTACAGGCGCCTTCTAGACTTACAGTTTTCTTCCACTTCACCCCAGCTTTTTAGATTTGCATAAAGGGCCAACACTCCAATGAGAGATACTATTTTCACACAGTGGTGTTTCCAACAAAGAAAGGAAAAGTATTCTCATTCCCCAGATATTCTAAAGGCATCCACTCCAAGTCCTTCAGCAGAGTG
This sequence comes from Chrysemys picta bellii, assembly GCF_011386835.1. NCBI lineage: Eukaryota > Metazoa > Chordata > Testudines > Emydidae > Chrysemys > Chrysemys picta. The sequence continues at coordinate 41,481,468 of NC_088802.1, read as the reverse complement.
CCTGATGGAACAGTGGTTTTCAAAATTATGGTTCAAGGAGCTCTTTCTGATGGTTAACAGAGTTGCCAGAACAAAATACAGAAAGAAAGACAGTCCGCAGTAGTAAAATGTGGAGATATACACTGCTGTAAATAGTTACCAAGGGACATGGGCAGCATAGAAGCAACAATGAATTCAGACATCGCTGAAACCCGTTCAAAGCTAAACTATTAAATCCCTCCCTCACCCCCCACCCCAAACTATACCCAGAGTTTAATGACAAACACCTCTCCCGTGCAGGCTAACTTCTGCCAACCTTGTTTTTATCTCTGTGCACAGTACGTGGGAAGTAGGGAACTCCAAACACACATGCATGCAATGCTGCTGGAGACACTAAGCCTCAATCCCTTTCTGGGAGCTCCAATGGAAATGCAGTCTACCAGCGGCATCGCACTTGCAGCTCATGGGTAACGTTTTCCAAAAGGCCTAAATCCGATTTTTAAAGTGACTTAGGCACTTAGGAACCAAGGGACATGTCTACGGTACAGTCCCGAAAAGCAACTGCAGCTTGTGTAGACATACCTGTACTAGCTTTCTCCTAGCGCTGAGGCTGCAGCAATGTTCACCTCAGCACGCTCTAGCCCTGCGAGTAATTATCCAGGGTTCGGGGTGGGGGGGGCATATACAGCCTGAGCTAATGCTAGTGCTGCCACAGCTTCACGGCCCTGGCACCCAAGCCAGCTAAGGTAGGTCTATTCAAGCTACAATTGCACACCATGACTGCAGTATAGCCATGCCTAAGTCTCATGAAAGTCAATTAACAGGTTACATGAGGGTTAAGGCTGAAGCAGATTTCTATGCCAGGAGAAAAAACGGCAATCTTACATGTCAAAGTCTCTGCAACAGAGAGGAGTGGGTTTCCTCCGGAAGAGACTCTGAGCTGCCCACTTTACTATCACCTTCCTAGACTTATCAATGGTAGACTTGATTAGATTGCAGAATTTTCTGACTGGAGTCAACATTAAGACTGAGGGTGGATGGTGTCACACTTAAAATCTACTGGGCCAGCAGGGCATCCATAAGAATTTGTTTAAGCACTCAGAACAGGCATTTTTTGTATACAAATTTTGAGTAACAGACACTAGAAGGCTAATCACATTTGCATCTGTTGTCCCCTACAGCAACAGAGCTCACTGTGTTCTAAGATGAAAGGAAAAAGTTAAACACTACCCCTTATGTTAAAGTACAGTTCTACTCTGTGGACACTAAAAATAGCATCATGGGGTCCCACATTTATTGCCTCTCAATTGTTCCCTATCAAATGTGCTCAGCTTGCAATTTTTTTTTTTAACTGCCAGTCCTGTAAACGCAACCTGAGATTTGAGTCAAGCTGGATTCTTTCCTTTTTATGCAACCCCATTTCCTTCATAGATTTGCAAAGGTGTAATTGATTGGAACTTAGTAAGACAGACAAGGTGGCTGAGGTAATATCTTTTACTGGACCAACTTGGACAGAAGGTATTGCCTCACCCAGCTGGTCACTCTAATATCCTGGGACCAACATAGCTACAACAACACTGCATGGAACTTAGTAAGCAATTCTGTGAACTTAGAAGTGCACACTGCAGGCAACATGGGTAAAAAGCAGCCAAAGCTTGTTTCTCAGTGAAGTCAGCAGCTCTGACACCAATTACACATAGGAAGCAGATCTATTCAGTAAAAGGGGCCATTTTTACACAGTCCCTTTTCAGAACAGAAGTGTACTTGATTCCTAGTACTGCTGCAATACTCAGTCTTGCATTACAACTGCGCTACACCCTCATGGGACCAGGAATATTTTAACCAGAAATAAAAGCTGCTTCTAAAGACAAATGATGCAACTAATCAGTTACAAAGCCACCTGATCCCATGCCCCTACAGTGGCAGGCATCCAACTACATGCTTTGTGTATCTGGATGTCTTTGCATCCACACTGTGAAGAATAAAAGCAGCCTGGAGAAGAACTAATCAATAACCATGCTCTGCAAAATGCATTTCACCTTCCTAAGCTGAGAGTCAGTTATCCTTGATGGGGAAGTCCCATATTTCGTGGAACAGATAAATCACTTGGTATTTATTTCCTAAAGTAACTTATTTTGTGAAGATATGCTACTATGCACGCACAGAGTAAGAAAGTGAATACTTTAAGCCCAGTTTCTTTATTATGTGTTATACAGGTGCCATGTAAAGGATTTCAGACCATCACAACCCAGTTGAAGCGCCTGAGCCATAACAAACAATTTTTGTGAGTCTACTCTAACACTATAAATATTAACCTTACAAGAGAAGATGAAGAAAGTCCTCTCTACCCAACAGTTGATGTGCTCTGCTATCTCCTACCTGGACCTTCTGCTCATAGTGCAATGGGGTGGGATTGAAGGAGGGGTAGTTTGAAGGCAGCATCTGAATGCTCCAGTGATGAGCATCCTACTAATAACCGAGAGGTTGACAGGGTTGCTGATGTCACAACATATGGGGGAAAGCAGTAATATTATTGGATAGTGTGTTTCAAGGTCATCTGAAGGGCCACACAGCATAAACTTAGTTGCATCAGTAAAAAAAAAGTGCAGGAAGAGTTAGGTACATCAATATAAATCTTGAGCTGTGTTCTAGAAAGGTCTATGTTGGTTAGTCATTCTCAAGCTGTGTTTTATGGGGGCGTCACTTCTGAGTGCATCCCTCATTATTAAGGTGTTTGCGAAATACATTTTCACCACTAACTCTACCAGTGTGCATGTCTGCTTGCTCAAGCTCTTAAATATGGCCTGGGTATCATATAGTGCGACAACTAAGCAGGCCAAGCCAGCCCAATCAACATCATGCTGCATTTATATGCCCCCTTTTATCCAGAAAGATCCCAGCCTGCTTTACTAACAACATATGCAAAGGAACCAATTCCACAACCACTGACATGCAGCCATCACGGGGGTGGAATGTGGGAGCTGTGCGGTGGTGTTGTGCATTATTAAACAACAGAACAAGACAGGACATGATGAACACAGTGCCATACCCATCTGAAACAGCAGGAGGAACAGAAGATGGCAGAAAGTAATGGCCTAAGTCGAATTTGGCCAAGATATACAGACTAACCCCCTTTACACTGTGGAGGTCAAGGCTTTTGTTGGTCTCGTCTGAAAGAGCGCACCTCTAAGGGCTCTTTGTCCATGGCACGACCATCAGGAGCATTGGTTCAGTACTGATTGGGCAAGGATGTTACCTACTGAGTCACCTATTCCTGCTCTCTACCCTGGACTTCCCTGCAAGACATTGCACATGGCAATCCCCATACCTCAGATTCCTCATTATTAAAAAAAATGTAAATAATACTTTACCCTGAGGAGAGGTTTAATTTGTACAGCACTTTGAGATACTCACTAGTCTGACAGAAGATACTATAGAAATAGTAGTATTACATTGCACATGAAACTCAGCACTGAGGATTTACAAGTACGCGACAGCGTACATACACAAAAGGTAATGACCAAAAATGCGTTTTTACTATGAATACAAAGTGATGTGCTTTCACATGCTCTTTGTTCTCCCACTACACACTAAAGGCAAAAGTCTCCTGATGCAATTCCTGTATTGAAAGGTTCTTGACTGAGAATACCTGCATAATATAACTATCAGCCTTAGGCTCACTGCTGACACGGATCGCAGTCGTCCTGCCAGACATTTTTTTATGCCTCTTATCAGAAAAGATCTCACTCGTTATAGATTATACTGCTATGGGCATCATGGATTCATTCTTAGGACACAGAGAGCCAGTCCCCTCCCCCTCGACACCAGCTTTGTTTCCACTTTATTAATCAGCGCATATTCGTTTCTCATTACCCATGAGCAACGCCTAGGTTACACAGCCAGCCATACATGCTACATCAGGCTTATCCTGCAAGGTACTTAATGGTGCTTCACACCTCACTGCTTTCCTTCTGAGTCCTGCCATCAGACCTACAGGCTAGGAATACCCGTGCAGGGATGCCAGCAAATGAGGGGAACCATTTTTTAGGACACTAACCTCACAGTCTTGAAAAGAACCACATGTGCCTTTTTTGGCTTGTTGTAGCCAAGACTGAAGGTCTGACGTAGCTGATTGGCCTTCACTGTGTATGTTTGTGATGTATTAAATAACATGTATAAATCAGTCTCTCCCTTGCAAGGAGGGTCTCACGAGGGATTAACAAAACGAAAGGCCACCAAACTTTGGACTGTGATCACACTGAAATCTATTCAAAACTCCTTTATTTTATGAACTTCCCTAGGACTACGTACTTGGCTCCCAAGATCGCTCATGATTTAATCAGTCCTCAGACTTGTCCTGAAGGTTCCACGGTGAGCAATGATGTGTAACAACACAAAACGCTACTTAAAACACTTCCAGGTCACAGTGTTTAAGCAACTGGCAAGTCTTCAAAGAAAGCTCTAGGGCAGTGGTAGCCTCCTCCCAAACTCTCCTGGTACCTGCTGAGGCTGTTTTGATCAACTAAACACAAAACTGCCAAGCACCTCTTTGCACTGTGTGGCTGCTTCTTGACATTTTTGGGGGTGTAAATTCAACCAGGTTTAAATCGGAGGACGACACCAAAACCAGTGGGGGGGGGGGTGTGGCAGGAGGGGGAGATTGCAAATACAGAGGACAATAAAACTGCAATGTGAAGGGACTACTAGAAATTTAGAAGAGTGAGGGTTGCCGCAATGTTAATGATCATTTCTACATCCAGAGAGGAAATAATCAACGCAGACACTGAGTGGAGGGGTATATACACCTCTACCTCGATATAATGCTGTCCTTGGGAGCCAAAAAATCTTACTGCGTTATAGGTGGAACTAACAACAGGGATGAGGAGCTTCTGGCTATTGGGACAGAGGGCTAGTTTGAGTTTCCCTGCTGGTTACCTCCACACCAGACCGCCCCCTCTAGATGCCTTCCACCTCACAAACCCTCCATCACAATAGGAGTCAGCATAAAGGGAGACAGAGCAGACCCAAGCTAGAAAGAAATGGCATTAAACTACTCTCAGGGTCTAAAGTGTCTCTGGGCCCAATCAAAGATCTAATCCAGAGACCCAATCCAGCATGCTTCCACCTGCACTATCAGTCCCACACTACCCCTGAGAAACAGCCTTGCCATGATGCGCTGACCTGCAGGGACAATAGTTCATTTCAAAGTGCTTCAATGTGGCACTATCAAGCTGAGGAGTTACAGACGATGCAGTTAAGAAATTTCACCTTTCAATCTGTTCGGTGTAGTGATCGATGTATACAGATTGCCCAATGTATTGCTACAATCTCGTATCAAGTTTATAGCATTTAAAAAAATTCTCTCTCTCAAAAAAAAGACACCTATATACAGCCAGTTTTACAAGGTAAAACAAACCATTTTTCTGCCTCACGCAGCCCCACAAGCAATAAAGATTTTGGATGTGTCAGAACCTTGTTAGCAGTTTTGTTGATGCGTGATGCATAACAGCTCTGCCACAGCTTGGACTCAACAGCACTGACAGCAGTAAAAATAGCCCTTGTTTGTGTTAGTAAACTAAGCAGGTAAAACCAAGAGATGCACAGAGAGCAGATGATAATAGGGAATAGGACATGCACACAATGAGACTGCAAAAGAAACTAAGATTATGTTGCATAGAAATGAGTGTGTTTGGGGAGATTTAACAGATATGAGATTATCAAGGGTGTAGGAAAAAAGTGACCGGCCTCTCCTTTTTATGTTGGCCCAGAATGAGAACAAGGGGTTACTAAGGCCTTGTCTACACTGACACTTTACAGCGCTGCAACTTTCTCGCTCAGGGGTGTGAAAAAACACCCACCTGAGCGCTGCAAATTTCAGCGCTGTAAAGTGGCAGTGTAGACAGTGCACCAGCGCTAGGAGCCGCTCTCCCAGCACTGGTAGCTACTCCCCTCGTGGGGGTGGTTTCTTTACAGCGCTGGGAGAGCTCTCTCCCAGTGCTGGTGCCGCAACTACACAACGACGTTAAAAGAAGCACTTTAACGTTGGTAGTGAAGACAGACCCATTTCTTCCACTTTGTAAGTCATCTTGAAGATGATTTCCTTTAATCTCTTAATTATTAATTTAGGGTACGTCTCCCCTTGTTTTTTATGATGTAAAGCAGGGGTCCCCAACGCAGTGCCCGCAGACGCCATGGTGCCCACCGGGGCATCCATGTGCGCTCGCCTACTGGCTGCCCGACAAGCAGCTACCGAAATGCCGCCATGAAGCGGCAATGTCAAGAAGAGCTACCGCCAAAATGCTTCCGAATTTCGGCGGCAGTTCAGCGGCAACACCTCTTGATGACACTGCTTCACGGCGGCATTTCAGCGGTGACGCCGCTTCACGGCGGCATTTCAGCAGCTGCTTGTCTGGCCATGGTCCTCGGCGGGTAGTCATCCGGCGCCCGCACCACAGAAAAGGTTGGGGACCACTGATGTAAAGTCTCTTACAGTGAGATAGTTCTAAGGTACAACAATCAAATCAAGTCTCCCCTGGTTTTGCTGGAGGTCTCCTTGAAGGACTCAGAATTGGATAGGGAGTTTACTCGGGTTTTAACTGAAGGATAGGCTAAGCAATTCTTAGTTTTCTCCCTAGGAGGAGCAGAGGGTATGTTTTTCCTCATGTAAGCTACCTGAAGTTCCACCTCGGGTATGGCTACCATTCAGTGGTGGGGGACACATTACCAAGTAAATCCTTTGGCTCCTTACTGGGACTGCAACCAAGACTTTAATTAATGCCAGCTGTGGTGGTGGTGGCTTTGTGATGGATAGCTGTCTGCTAGGAACTGCAGAGACTCACCAATTCATTTCAGGTCAGACACTGAGTGCTAAGCACCATCAGCCTGGACAGAATATGAATGAGGAAAATGGCCATTTCCCTTATTTCCCACTAAAAACGGGAATTTTCCTTACTTTTTCACTTTGTCTTTGGAGATACCCAAGCATCTGGATCAGTATGGAAGATCTCTAACAGAAGGAGACAGTACACGTGGATCTTAAATAGGCATCAACCTGTGTATGTAAACTGTTAACTAGCTCACAGAGCTTTTAGATTAAAGTTCAAAGCAGCAGAACATGGAAAATAATTAAACTTTATAATTAAACTTCAATCTAACTTTTTAGAGAAGACTTTGTGGAATGAAGCTTGAATTGGTGTGGAACATATTCAAGGGCCACTGTCAACTTAACCACTGTGTGATCGAACGCATTTACAAGACACCACCATCTTAAAGCAAGAGAGGTGGAAGTTTTTTAAGCCAAATTTACTGGTTGCTATTTATGCTTGTTTACATTTTGCATTTCCTTCAGCATGGTCCCACTGAAATGCAAATTCAGGCTCTCAACCTTGCAACATTTGGATTTCAATCAACTACAGCAGAAATTTTTTTAAATCCACTGTAATATTCTATTGGCCAGAAGGCTGTAAAACAAGCTTTTAAAAATATATAAATTTGGGGGCAAATTTAAATTGACATAGTAAGGAAAATTTCTCCTTCTCTGTTTGATCTATGACCCACACCGTCATCACTTGGGACCTTGGAAAGGTTAGGGAAGATTACCAGTAGCACCTCTCAGCCACCTTTATCACCCCTCTTCAAAGCACTGCATTCATTGAGGTTTGAATACCAGTTAACAGAACTATGAACTGAGCATGGAGTCGCTCTCTTATAGATTTCTAACGGAAGAGCTGTACTCTCTACCTACCAAAGAGCAAGCTGTCTGGCTGAGCTGCCTTTCAAGAAGTGTTGAATTTCTTTGCCACTGTGAAAAGAAGCAGCCTCCAAATCTACTCCTATCCTTTTTAGGCGCTCCATGCAAAAAAATGTTGGTTTTGACAGTAAGTTTGTAATTCCTCTAGAGGTAGTTTCAGTTCAGAGTTAATTTCTACAGATAGCTTGTTATTAACAGAAATAATTGCACTCCCATTATGATTCAGCTACACATAAAAAGAAACACTGGCCATACAGAATACGATCGTCCGTCAGTGTTTGAATCACAAAGTTAAATCGTCTGCCATAGCAATGTTTCAGAATCATATTTAAATTCTATGGTCACTGCACGCACAGAGGTCAGTGGTAAGCTTTCTTGATAAGTCACAACTAGGACAACAAACACTTCTAAACATTTTCATAAATGAATTAGCTTAGCCCATTGGAGACTTTGCTAGTATCTTATCAGCCTGTTTAATAAGACTACCTGCCATCACTGCAATCGAAGTAAGATGCTTCACGCAGTGAAGTGCTCCTCTAGCTCCCTGAGGCACAAAATATATCTAAGGGTACATCTACAGTACGAAATTAATTCGAAATTATTCTATTCGAATTTTCGGAAGTGATTTTATATATTCGGTGTTGTGTGTCCCCACTAAAGCGCGTGAATTTGGCGGAGTGTGTCCACAGTACCGAGGCTAGCACAGTATGTTGAAAATCAAAACCAACATTTTGCTTAAAGCTGAAACCTGTATCTTAAAAAACCCCAACAACTAAGTTACTTTAAGCATATGAAGCTTTTGATGAGGCAACTTTAAATGTGACATTATCAATTTGAAGCCATTATTTTTCCTCTGATATTGTTTATTGTTGTAAATGAAAGCACCCTTCTCTTCTGTCTTGAAGTATTTTAGTAATTTCAGAAAGCTATAGCAACAACAAACAAAAAAACCGAAAAACTCAGTCCCCCTCCTCTTCCACCACACACACTAACCACATGGACATTTTTGCAAAGTCCAACACCTGAAGTGTAGAATGAACCAAGGCAAATTACAAGTCTCATTCTGGGGGGAAGGGGGCAAAAAAAAAAAAAAAAAAGGGGGGGGGGGGAAATTGACCATCTGTAGCCCACGCCCACAGTGCGCACACAGGATGGAGGAAAAAATATTTTGGTAAGGAAAAAACGTAAAACCCTGGCACCCATTTTCAGAGAGCAATTGTGAAATGATGAATAATTATGGAAAACAATACTGCATTGAAAAGCACCATCAGATATTACTGACAATCTGAGCATGCAAAGAGACAACACTTCCATGATTCACAAAAAACCTAGAACTTACCACAAAGTAGTGGAATTGGAGAAGTTTAGCGTTCCCTGAGAATATAAGTCGTTCTATGAGAGGAAATCAATCCATATCCAGCAGTGCAATGCACAAAAGCATTTTTTGGGACAGATGCTTCAACTGCATGTAGAGTCCTGCAAATCTGTAGATATCCACTTTACATCCGCAGATATCCACGCACCATGTTTCCGGATCACAGATCGGATGCAGATACAAATTTTGAATCCGCGCAGGGCTTTAAATGCACGAAGAAAGTATTTACGTTTCAAAACAGAATCCATAAAGGAAGACTGATCAATAGTTGCATAGTCTGAAAGACCTATGATGCAAAGCAAGGTAACACCTTGATCTGACAAAAGATATAGATGGTCAGCTCCTGCCACATTATAGCTTCTCAAACACTCTGTATGCTGTTTACACACAATTGACGTTTCAGTGGTGTGTCCTTTGCTCCCCCCCACACCCTTGCTAAAATGTATTGATGCCAAGATGGGTTAATGTACTAATGTTTCACCTCTAAAGACCAGAATTTAAATCATGGCTTTTAGGTCATAAATGAAAATACGTGTAACTGTTTCATCCTAGTCCCTAGCGGACATTTGTTCATATTGCAAAACCACTGCACAACTTAACATGACAGGCAGTCTCTTCTCCAGAAAGGCCCAGGACGGGAACAGAAGCAGTACTGAGAGTCAGGGATGAGCGAGATACAGCAGCAGTGTGTGGGAAGCTTGCCCAGAACAACATCTGCCCCAAAAGGGAAGCATATGGAAAATTCCCCACTTTTACCTTGTCCCAGAACAACAAAGTTTACCTGAATTCTACTACACTTGAAAGCAGAGTTCACCCAGACGACTGGAAATATATTAGGAAAAATAACCAAAAGGACATTTGTTCATTGAATTGCCCGATTGCACACACCAACGCCTCCACAATGGGCAAGTGGTCCAAAGCCTTATGTTCACCTTGATGGCATTTGTCCATTTGGACGCAACGCGATAACTTTGGAACACTGGATCCGATCAATTCCAACCTTTCAGGGAATGTTCTTGGCATCAATGGACAGAATCTCATAAATGCAGCTCTCCCGCAAAGCTCATAGAAAACCTTGCACAAACAGAATGTCTTACAAAGGTCTTGGGACCTTTCATTCCTGTGGCTGTTACATAAATCCATTAAGCCAACACATTGCTTTTGGCATAGAGGAGAGATTGATCTGCAGTGCACAGAAGTGAGGCTGCATGAATATCTGTTTAGTGTTATTACAAAATGCCCTCACCAATTGTGGAGACTCATGTTTGAGAGCTCTCAAGTCTCTAGAGAAAGAGCTCTCTCCACTACTTTTGTGACCCCTCTCTGGTCAACTGAATCCATGAGCCACACTTAGCTGGAAATGTACACCATTCAAAAAGTAAAATAGTGACCGTTTTCAGTGGATTTTCTTGGGATGGCAGCAGGAAGAAGGAGTCAGCCATGTAATCACCACCTCTAGTGGCCAGCCCCATTCAGTACTCTCACTGAGAGTTTCTCACTGCAGTTCTCCTGCCAGCAGGTAGCAACCAGCACTACCCATCAATGACAGATTAAGAGGAGATCAAGGCAAACAAATTAAAAAAAAAACAAGGTAAAAAAGTCAAAATGTATGCTGATTGCATCTCTCTTTAAGTGATGAGCCAATACACCAACTGTACTCCTCTAGACGGGGTGAGTGATCTGTGGCGTATACCAGATTGGCTGTTGCTAGGGCTGTCAGATACTTTCCAGATTTAGGCAGGTAGGGCTATCACAACCTTTTTGACAGCATCGGCAACTCCTGACGGTCTCTCCCAGGATGTGAACATTGACAAAAAGTCCAGCCTCATTCCAGCTGCTTTGCGCTGAATAAGCCCGCTATGGGAGTTCAAAGATAGGAGTATTTTCTCTGTAAAACCGCCTTGCTTTCATGGTCATGCATGCCTTAATCACAAAGACCGCAATAATCTGAAGAGAAAGCAGCTGCGTGGGGCAAAAACAAAGGAGAAGCCAAAGCATCACAGTGGAAGAGATTAAATTAAGTCTAAATGCACATTGCGTTTTTTCCATAGGAACGCCAATTAAATAACAGAATATGTTGAATTAACAGGACATTGAACTAATGCCACGTTCACTATGCTAATGTAAGACATAATTCAACTGTGAAAAAAAGCCAGTAAATTGAGAATTGAGACTAATATATAGGGCTGACTCTTTGGCTTTAACTTATGCCATGGAGAATGGAAAACACAGCCACAGCTTGATTAAGGAAAGGCCAGAACTTTTCCCAAACCTTAAAAGCATCAATGCTGAAAGATTTCGAAGAGACGGGTTTCTCTCACACTTTTTGCATTTTTCTTTTCTCACCTAATTAAGGAGCTTTAGATATACAAACAAGGATCAGAGTTTCTGAAGCGGTAGCATGTTCCTGTTATTTATTCCATATTAGTTATTAGAGTCCTCCATTAAGAGCACTGTCACACAAAATCTATTAGATCATCGAATCAATCCCTCTTGACGATAAAGATATATTACCCTGACAGAAGTGGTGTTGAATACTGAACTGGAAACAACTTGTTCTTAGACAAAAGGAAAAGAAGTGCAGGAAATGGAAGACTGCACAAGTCCCTGTGGCATCAACTATCTCAATGATTTGAGCTTTATACTTTAAGAGACCAATTCTACTCGGCCTTACAAATGCAGAGAGGATGCGAAATGCTATCAAATCAGAAATCCTCCATTCATTTATATCCACTGTAGCATTTAATGCCCCTTTTCCGCTGGTATTCATGTTTATACAAGGTGGAAGGCAGCAGAGAATAAGGCATTAAGACAACCCATTATTCACCCCCCCCCCCAAAATGCAGCCCTTTTCATCATTTTGTTACAGCAGAATAACCTATCCAGGTATCCAGGGCTTAACACTTTACCACGATAGCCATTACAGGGCAGATTTACTTTGTGAACTAAAGGACATCTTGTGTTGGTACAGGACAAATTTCTAACCCCACATAAAACTAAACAGAGGAACTTTCTAGTCTGGGAGACCAAAGAGCAGGTGATAAACTAATTCAGCAACATGCGTCAGTAGATGTTCTGGGCGAATAGATGGTTATTGTAAAACTGTACGACCAATACAATAAGCCACTACAAAAACAAAAATCTGTGTAGCTTTCATGGAAACAATGATAGATGGCAACAGGTTCACAGCCTTGGTGGATATGCAAAGAGACACCAAACATCTTTTAGCTAGGATTAGCAGATTAGTTTGGTATCTTAATTAAACAAATGTATTAAGAAGATGGTTTAGGACGCAGATGCTTAAGGTATGGGGTAAATATTTGTGCATTGGGTTTGATTATTCTCTCCCATTCCGATGCTGCATGGTACCTCATCAGTTACCCATGCATTGGGTAATCCTTTATGGCTAACTCCCTTCTTTCATCATTTGCCATCTCCTTTTTAATTACACCAGAACTAGGAAACGACTAGAGGATAGGGAAGAGGAGTCACACACATGCATACCCTCTGCGCTCATCGTACCCAAAGATGAGCAGACAAATGAAGAGCACATATGTCAACAACTATTATTTTCTCAGAATTCCCACTTCACCTACTACAATCCTCTATCAATATTCCAGCTAATCTGCAGCTCCTCACATCTTCCCAACACTCAATGGTTATTGTATGAGAGAGAGCAGATTGCTTTTTTAGGTATCATCAAATGTTGGACTTGAATGTTAGTCAAGTGCTAGTCAAGTAGAGTTCTAGTAGTTTTTCTGACCAGTATGGACAGGGATTTTCCCCTTTGAAGAATGCTCAGCAAACCAGGCTACAAACTATGGTTTGGAATAGGAAAATTTCATCTCAGCTTACATGAAAATTTCACCTCTTTGAGCAATAAAGGTCCACAGATTCATCACAATGGGTACATTAACCAGCTTGCAGCTCAGGGCCAGAACCAGACCAGTGAGCCACTGGCAGCAGGGGAATGGCCTGCCCCCTGGAGTTTCTCCAAGTTGAGATAATTTCCACAGCCAGGACCATTCAGATCTACTTTCCCTAACTACAGAATTTGTGTTAAATATACATTGAGAAAAAAAGCACAATGATTTCTCTTATTACAAAGCATGGGAAATCCCCCCCCAAACAAACCAAACCCAAATCTTTGGATGTCAATTTCCCTCTTTATTCTGGATGATTCATTTGTCTCCGGGGTTGACTGCACCTGTGGACATTGTTACTCAAAGTAAGGACATTTTCTGGTAAGCACACCTCTTTTCCCACTGTTATTCATGCTAAGGTCCACAGATCTGTTACAACAGGATTTTCACAGCAGTATGACTTCAGGGTGGGAAGCAGAATCGTTCCTTATATACTGTATTTGGGAATGTTTACATACAATATACGTCCTCCATCTTCCCCTGGGCATTAGGATGTGGAGAAGACTTCCAACAAAAATGGCACTGGATAAATACTGGATGACCCAAATTTCAAATTTGGTGAATTTATAGATAATGGCTACATGGCTGATCTCAGTTCAGGAGACATGACTACTCTGTTCTGAATACCATACTGGATCTCAGAGAAAGCTCCCAACTTCAAAAACAGAAGGGGAAGCAGAGATGAAAGGACAATCTCCCTAAAAGGCAAACGCAGTCTGGGACACTGCTGGGAATTAGACAGATAAATGATGAGGCAAAATGTTAAGTTGGATATTTAAAATAAAATGTTGACCTTCCTTTAGTAAAGTTCTGGTTGAGCTGCCTGATGCTGGGGAGACAGACAGAACTGCTGGGGGCGGAGGGGAAAGGAGGAGACAAGGACGTCAAAAGGGTGGGGCATTCCCCTGCTGCCCATGACTGACCGGTTTGATTCTGCCTTCAAAGCAAGCTGAACACCCCATTGTAACAGATCTGTGGAACTTAGCATGATGAAGAAAAATAATAGTGTCCATTCTGGTCAGAGAAATCATCGTAGATATGTTAGTTATGATTGTGCTTCACCACACTTACACTCAGGGCTAAGCTCTACAATCAGTTCATTTAACTAGTGACTAAGATAGATTCTTAATATCTCTTGGATTCTATAAAAGACCTTGAAGGTATTAAACATCCTTCCAGAAGTTAACGGCCTATTACACATTACTGAATACATTTCTAATACAAAATGTTTGAGACACCGTTCCAAAATTGTCATAAAAGTTTTCTAGACCACACAAAAGTATCCTTGCTAAATTCTTTAGCATTTTTCCCATTACCAATCATCATGAGCGTTTACTTGCTAGTCTTAAAAAGTTACTCATCACAGCAAACGAACAGACCTTTGCAAAGGTGATCTGAGCTCCAGAATCAGTAGGGATAACCCCTGAAACCTGAACGTAGACTGTGAGGGTATAGTGGCAACATGCTGCACCTACACAGCATGTGATCCGATGTGCTATGAAAGTCCTGGAGGAGGGATAATATGTCCAGAACAGAAATCTCTGGTTGTCTCTGCACTGAGGATTTTCAGAAAGTTTCCTGAAATTAATACAGCTCAGGTGCAGCTTTGCAGGTGTTTTTATTACCATGCTGTCTAACCTGCTTAGAGCAGGTCTAATGAACAGAGTACTTAACACAAGAGCAGCCCAGCTTCATTAGGGCTCCCCATATCGCTAATACCACCTGACAGAAGTAGTGTGAGCAATACTGGGAAATTTTTGCCAAGTTTCCCAAATGGAGAAATGGCCACAGAGGTCCTGCCATATTAGTGTTTGGAAAATGCTTTGAAGATTAAAAGTGCTAAGTAAGCACTAAGTATCATTATCAGCAGAGAAACAGAACCCTATTTCTTAAAACAAAAATGATTTGTACATATAATCCTCTTTCATTCTCAAGAAAATTATAATAGTGTCTTTTGAAAAGTAGGTTAAAAAAGTCATGATGGAATTAATTCCAGCCCCTCTAGCACTAATGTATTTTACTCTAAGCAGGAGCTTCATCTTCCACTGAATGTGCTGGAAATACTGCCCAGTTATTTTTAATAAAAATGATGAACTAAGCCAGTAGAAAATCCCCTGCTTCAATCTAAAGAACAGAGTTGAGACCTTCTCTTTTACCTGGCAATTAATTAGCTCTCTTCCCTCCTGGTCTTTGCTTCTCTCTATCTAGCCTCTTTACCAGTCAGAGCCCCATCCTTCATAAAAGGAGCATCAACATCACAAGAAGCGATAAGAACTTATCACCTAAGCAGTGTTTGATGTGTGCTGAATAAGGAACTGCAAGTGGTGCAATTTTTATGCTATAAAATAGCTGCTGCTTAATGGAGCAATACCAGAGCCATTTGGTTTCTGTTCATCTCAGAAAAGAGACATGAACGGAGGCTGTGAAATGATAGCATCGCAAATGCAAACTGAAGAGAGTTTTCTGTTTAAAATTTACTACACCTCTACTCCAATATAACGCTGTCCTCGGGAGCCAAAAAATCTTACCGCATTATAGGTGAAACCGCGTTATATCGAACTTGCTTTGATCTGCCGGAGTGCGCAGCCCCACCCCCCCAAGCACTGCTTTACCGCGTTATATCCGAATTCATGTTATATCGGGTTGCGTTATATCGGGGTAGAGGTGTACTGGGGGAAAAAGCTCACAGACTTAACAGAAGGTTTAGTGTGATACTGATTACTCTCCTTCCCCTCCCCAGCTTTCCCACAGTTTGTGATCTTCATACCGTGTTCAGCCATTTCATACTGGGCAGCGGCACCCAGAACTGTGACAAAGAAAACAAAGGCCATGATTTTTAGAACTGGAGGCCTAAAATTGGGACTAAATCCATATTTAGGACCCTAAATAAATGGCACAATTTTCAAAAGGGCTCAGCACCCAGCAGCTCCGTGTGATCCCAAAGGGTGGGTGGCTGCTCAAAACTTTTAAAAACTGGGCCACTAGTTTAGGAGCCTAACCTTAGACACCCAATTTTGAAAGTCTTGGCCAAATGCTGAAAAATACACAAGACAAATGAGCTTTCCAGCTTTGTGTTCATCTGTCCCTCAATACACCTACATATAATTAATCTGGGGTACGCAAGTGCTGGAAACTAGACACATAAAGGGTAAAAACCTCATAAAAGTCTGCAGGTCCTATAAAGAAAGGTATACAGAGGCCAAAGCAGTATTTGATTTCGTTTCTAATTATTCATTTGTTATTAAATGCCAATGTCTGGCCTTGTATAAGACACAGAAGGAGATGAGGTCACTGCCTCAAGTGACTTACTAGCCAATAAATGTCCCCATTCCAACAGGTTATTACTCCTTTCGCTAGAGGATGCCAATAATGCTGAACACATGAATGCTCTTAACGTATTTAAAGTTAATAGTACGTACGTACGTACACTTACCTATGTGCGCCCACAGTGAAAACAAATTAGACATAAAATGGATGATTTCTTTGGAAAAATCTGTAGTTTTAACAGATTTTTAAAATCTGACCCTCTTGGCCTTGTGCTTTTAACCTTCCTATTTGTAAGAATAGCTATCCTGTGAAAGGGGAAAAAATCTTGAATTCAGTGCTTACCCGGCATATCTCCTTTAGAGTAGCTGAACTGCACATAACAAAAGCCAAATTTCTACATTCTTCCCCACTACAAATTGGTTTGTCAGTGTCCAAAATGGATTTGTAGGAGTTACAGAGGTGTCTATTCCAGTATTTTTATAGAGAAGATTTTCATCCAGTGGTTAAACTTTCAATGAGGGTTTCACTTTGTCAGATTCTCTGTGGAGCTCGAGCAATGTCTTACAGCAACGAGCCCGTAACTCTGCAGTCTGGAGACAAGGCTCAGTGCAGCTTTTACTGCTGTACAGACATAGCCAACACACCGTAACTGTGTTATTATTATAGCTTGATGGCCTATTTGTTTCAATACATAGCTAGGTTCTGAAGGAAGATCCAAAACGAGCTAAGATGGAGAAAGCAAACCCAGAAACCAGTTCTGACTCTGCATTCAAGTCAGGAATGAAGGTAACCACAGACACACCAAGGACATTAGATTCCTGTACTACAATACGGAAGTGGCACAGTCACATCCTGGTTGTGCCTCATGGCTGTCATAGGGACTTTCAGAGTCACTATGTGAAAATGTCAGCACTGCTGTACTTGAACAAATTTTCATTCAGTTCTTAAATTCCAACTGGTACCCTACTTTCTGGCCAGGGTAATTACATGCAGCATAGTAGAAATCCACCTTCACAGTTTTGTGTTAAATCAGGTATTATTTGTCACTTCTTTCCCTGAATTGTTGGAGTATTGCTGTTAAACAACTAACATGCTTTACCCATGAGGTAGCTGCAGTGATCTTTGCATGTACAGTATATAAAGCACTTATGGTTTAAATGCATTAATCCTTTCAAGAGAAACCTGCCAATCGTGGGGTGGGGGAGGGGGAGAGGAAATCACATTTTTCTGAAAAATGTTGTATATGCCATCATGTGCCAGCAATGCCCCTCTGCTATGTACATTGGCCAAACTGGACAGTCTCTACGCAAAAGAATAAATGGACACAAGTCAGACATCAAGAATTGTAACATTCAAAAACCAGTAGGAGAGCACTTCAATCTCCCCAAACACTCAATAACAGACTTAAAAGTGGCCATTCTTCAACAAAAAAAACAGACTTCAACGAGAAACTGAAGAACTGGAATTAATTTGCAAACTGGACACCATCAAATTAGGCCTGAATAAAGACTGGGAGTGGCTGGATCACTGCAAAAAGCAATTTTCCCTGTTGATATTCACCCCTTCTTGTCAACTGTTGGGAATGGGGCACATCCATACGGATTGAATTGGCCTCGTTAGCACTGCACCCCTCTATTGGTAAGGCAACTCCTATCTTTTCATATGCTATATATTTATACCTGCCTACTGTATTTTTCACTCCATGCATCTGATGAAGTGGGTTGTAGCCCACAAAAGCTTATGCCCAAATAAATTTGTTAGTCTCCAAGGTGCCACAAGGACTCCTTGTTGTTTATGCTGATAAAAACTAACATGGCTATCCCTCTGAAACCTGTACCTACTATAGTTATCCGTAACCTCCAAGAACACTACAGCTGAAAGAAGTTAGCAAAAACAAACCTTATTTTTTCAGTTTATTTGGTGCATTTGACAGTACTTCCTTTATAGCCAATTTCGCTGTAGCCCCTAAATAGTCAGCTTCTCTCTTTCTGAAAATACCATTATAACTAGGGCCCCACCAAATTCACCACCGTGAAAAATGCATCACGGACTGTGAAATCTGGTCTTTTGTGTACTTTTACACTATACTATACAGATTTCACAGGGGGAACCAGCGTTTCCTCAAACTTGGGGTCCTGATCCAAAAGAGGGTCATGGGGGGGGGGGGGGGGAGGAGGGCAGGAAGGTTATTGAAGGAGGGTCACGGTATTGCCACCCTCACTTCTGCGCTGCCTTCAGAGCAGGGTAGCTGGAGAGCTGCGGCTGCTGGCCAGGCACCCAGCTCTGAAGGCAGCACCCTGCCAGCAGCAGTGGAGAAGTAAAGGTGGGCAATACCATATGATGCCACCCTCACTTCTGCGCTCCTGCTTTCAGAGTTGGGTCAGGACTCCTATAGTTACAACACCATGACATTTCTGATTTAAATATCTGAAATCATGAAATTTACGACTTTTAAAGTCCACTGACTGTGACATTGACCAAAATGGACCATGAATTTAGTAGGGCCCTAGTTATAACCATCAACAGGAGAGAAGAAAAACCCTTATACATCTCAAAAAAGATGGAATTTTAAAAGGACAACAGTATTTAACAGGAGTGAAATATGGGGAAATGACTTTTTCTGAAGTTAGTCAATTTCACAAAAGTCAAGTTGGTAGATTCCCTTTTAAACTGCTGTAATATCCTGACTTGTCAAAGAATGAAGTCCCTGATAAATATGAGCAAACATCCAGGCAAAAAGCTGTGAACGTACATGTAGGTGAAATGGCGATGGGAAATGGCAAGTAGGATTTTTATGTATTTATTTAAATTTACATTTATTTGCTATTTAAACTGTCAACTTGAAATCTTTTTTTTTTTTAAAGGAGCCTCCTAACAATTATTGTGGTTTCAGAATCACATAATACTATTTTTAAAAGTGTTTTTCTTCCCTCTTTAGGACTATGTTAAAGACAGACCTCCACAAATGGGAGAAAAACTGTACTGGGGAAACAGCAAAACTGAATTACACATTCAAATTCTGTCAAATGGACAAAGCAAAACTGAAAAAGCTAGTCTCTCTCGTCTTTCAGTTCTAGTAACTGTAAATGTGCCGTGTAATAGTAGGTACAAATATTTCAGAGAAGAATGTTGTTTTCTAAGATGATGATGTTCCATTTTAAGAAAAAAGAAGCACATGGTGGGGAGGGAACAGGCAGAATGGAAACAATGAAGCAGGTTCTTCCTAGCCAGCATTTAAGAAAGGTGTTGTCAACCTTCAGAGACTTTGAAATCCCTCAAGTAATTAAACAGTCAAGTGGGATGAGGCTTTTAGCTTTGCAAATGTCAGTTATTAACATTGCTCCTAGCGCCAACACAGACACCAAACATTAAAATTATGTCTCTATTCATTGACAAGAAGGGGGATCTGAGGGAGGGATATGGAAAGGTGGTGGAAGGGGAGGAAAACAAGTGAAATCTTGTCCTCAAAAGCATCTGTCAGAAAAATTCTGCTGTTTGAACTCAATGCAGATTCTCCAGGAGAGATGACAAAATCAAATTTTCAGAGCTGCTTTAAACTGCTTGTCTGTGGCAGCCTGCTCTCTGACTTGCATAATGTAAATGAAGGAGGATCTGTTATGAGGGTTGCAGCAAAAGCCTCACTCACGTAGGAAAGTACTTTAACGGCTGGACTGGATTTTCATTCTCTTGTCTCGTTGGACATTTAACAAATGTCGAAGTTATTTTTCATTTTTAGTAGTTATGGGAACTTAACAAATGGATATTATTTTTCAGTTAACTGTACGTCGTGGTGAAGGCAGCTGATTTGCTGCAAAATCAACACTAGAAAAGAGATGCTGCATTTCAATGCATTTCCCTGATGAAAGATTTTATAAATATTAAAAAAAAAATGGATGCAGTTTGGCATAATTATGTATGGATTTCTTGGTTTGCCTATAATTCCACCACTTCCATGCACTTCATACTATATTATTTTCCTATCCTTAATGTCTCAAAATAACCCCTCATGGAACAATGCTAGCTGTTATTTAAGTGGTTTTGATATTGCAGGCCGCACAAGGTTTCATTTTTATTATAAAATACTTGTGATGATCCCCGAGGCCTGGTCTACACTGAAAAATTGTATCAGCATAGCTACATCAGTCAAAAAAACTACACCCCTGACCACACAGTCCTGACCACAGCAGCTACTGAAGAGGGCATCTGTCGACATAGCTAACTTCATTTGGGGATGTGATGCTCATACACCACAGAAAAAACCCTTCTGTCAGCAAAATTGCATCTACACAATGGAGTTATGCCCGCCTACTTATGCGGACATAGCTATGCCGTAGCGTTGACACAGCCATAGTCTCCATAGTGTAGACATACCTTTTGTCTATATAGCCAGAGTCAAATGAATCAAAGTCTTCAACCTGCAGAGCAAAATGGACAATCAAGTCAATTGCAAATAACTTTGTAATAGATATTCAGAGGGTTGGAACAAGTTATCCACTAAAGTGAATCAATTTTTCCCAGAACTGCAAAAATTCCAGTAAGCCTTCTTCTCTTCTCTAACCGCTGTGAATGTCAGGTGGTTCCTACGAAATCCCCAGAGAGACCAACTGAAATGTCAGAAGCAAGAGAGGTTAGATACAGCTTCCCCTGCTCAATAAAAACCAGTAATAATGGTTATGGGGTATTACACTTGCGTACCGCATCAAAACTACAATTCTGCACAGCGATCAGCATTTATTCATGGTGCCTGACAAGAAATCATACGTATGTGACCCAGAACCATCCATCTTTACCTGTTAAAAGCTAAAATACTCTACATCTATGAATTTCTAAACAGAAAAACATGCCGGCTGCCTTTGAAGATGGAAGGTTTCGCAAGCTCTTAATTTTTTATCCATCAATCATGGTTATGTATCACATACCAACTCTCTAGCCACGATTAACACCTAAATAACCCATACTGCATGATCTGAATTAGACTGGAGAGAAAAACTGCAAAGCACAGAGTGCTGGGAGGGAAAGGGGTTGGGGGGAAGAGGGTTGCTGCATGTTTATCCTAGAAGAATCGGTGGGCACCTTCTCATCATGTTGCCCCTTGCTAATGGATGGCAAGTACATTTTCTACAACTAGCCACATTACTCAGAATTTAGGATGGAGCTCACAAGGGCTGTTCCATACTCTGCAGCCTTAATTCCTGTTGAAGCTATGGCACCCCATAACCTCACAGGACCAGACCATTACCACCGACTCATTTACAATAAGAAGCACAGATTCCAGCCTTCAGGGATGGATCGCTTGATAAGCTGCCCTGTTCTGTTCACTCCCTCCGAGGCATCTGGCACTGGCCACTGTCAGAAAACAGGATACTGGGCTAGATGGATAGACTATTAATCTGAACCTGTATGGCCATTCTTATGTATTTGGGACTCAAAAGATAAGTTTGATACCAAGTACAAGAGGGATAAAGAGAAGCGACAGCACAGACCTTCACTAAATAGGAAACTTTTATTCCTCACAGTGCAAATACGGAACCATGGTAGTTTAAAAGTTATCTGTTTTGATTTAAACTAAGGGACAGAATCCAAACAAAAAGAGAAGTTTTGAAATAAATCAGACTGATTTCTTTAAAAAACGTTTTCCTGCCTCATATTCATGACTCAGCATTTGAGGTCAAGAAATTATAGTAATAAATAGTGGGAGGGTACAGGAGAACTGTGTGGGATGGAAGCAGAGTTGGATCTGCAATGAGACTTCAGGGGTAACTAAAGAAAACAAGAAGTTATCTGATGTCAACAAGACTGAACAGTCACTGAATTAACACTGAAGAGGCTTGCTGGCTAGAATCTGTTTCCAGTGCAGTTCTGAATGGAACAGCAGCAACAATAAAAAACTTAGAGCAAATTGCAGTACTAACTCGTTAGCTTCACTAGCACCAGAACACAAACTTCCAACACAGTTCTGTCACTGTACCTTGACCCTGCTGTTCCAGTCCTGGATCCCCATAAATTTTTGCGAAAAGCTACTTGATCAGCGTACTCCCGACCTACACAATAAGGACATGCAGTACCAGTGCTATTACGAGGCAATATTGGAATGGATTTTTTTTCATTGCCAATAACCCATGCTGAGCATGATAATTGAAAAAACAAACTAGCACTATTATTTGTCACTTGAGGGGGGAAAAAAAAAATCTAGAACAGCACTAACCCATCTCCCTTGGCATGAAGGTAGATGCGGTAAGACAGTTGTATGCCTCTTTTACTACTGTGGAGTAGGCATTGTCTAGTGATTAGAGCATAGAACTGGAAATCAGGAGATCAGACCTCCTGTGAACTCAGCCGCATTTTCCCCATCTAGAAAACAGGAATACCAGGCTTTGTGAAGATCAGAGGGTGAAAAGAGCTTTGAGATTCTGGGTTAAAAAATGATAAGAGAAGGGGAAAGTATTTTTAAATGGATCACAAAGTACTTATTAACATTAAATACACTTATGCATTTTCGCTCACTACCTTTCCTAAATGCATACAAAAGGATCTCTCAAAACTGGGTGACTGGGCAACAAAATGGCAGATGAAATTCAATGTTGATAAATGCAAAGTAATGCACATTGGAAAGTATAATCCCAACTATGCATATAAAATGATGGGGTCTAAATTAGCGGTTACCACTCCAGAAAGACTTTTCACCTTGGAAAAGAGACTGCTAGGGGAGATATGATTGAGGTCTATAAAATCATGACAGCTATAGAGAAAGTAAATAAGCAAGTGTTGTTTATCACTTCTCATAACACAAGAAGTAGGGAATCACAAAATGAAATTAATAGGCAGCAGCTTTAAAACAAATAAAAGGAAGTATTTCTTCACACAACGCACAGTCAACCTGTGGAACTCCTTGCCAGAGGATGAGGTGAAGGCCAAGACCATAACAGGGTTCAAAAAAGAACTAGATAAATTCATAGAGGATAGGTCCATCAATGGCTATTAGCCAGGATGGGCAGGAATAGTGTCCCTAGCCTCTGTTTGCCAGAAGCTGGGAATGGGTGACAGGGCATGGATCACTTGATCATTACCTGTTCTGTTCATTCCCGCTGGGGCACCTGGTGCTGGCTACTGTCGGAAGACAGGATACTGGGCTAGATGGACCCTTTGTCTGACCCAGTAGGGCCATTCGTATGTTCTTATGTTCATATTGGGGGAGAAACTCTTGAAATGAAAGTTAGACTGGGTTCAAAATGTTTGTGATTACTTTGCTAGGAAAATGGCTGCTGCAACTTTCAGACACTGATGCCAGTCAGCAATGGCTCTCTCTCTTTAGGATGGCAAATTAAATATAATGTACACAGAGCAAGCATTATGTTCAATGTGAAGACAGTGCGTGTGCAGCTTAAATCAGCAAGGAGGGCAATTCAAGTTTTGCTACATGATTTTAAGAAGGGGTTGAGGATAAGCCAGGACACAGATAAGATGCACACTCCCAACACAGAAGATTTTTTGGCTATTCAGCAACGAAGATTTTTAAATTGTTTCAGTGCCTGAGATTACGTGCAGAGGACAGGAAGGCAGGCTTAAAGGGAGCATGAAGAGGTAAAATATAAAAATCTGGTGTGAATGCCAGAGTCTATGCCACCAGAGAAGAACCTTGCTACTGATACTACTCATGAAACCAATTTAGGAAAATAACCATATTTAGGAATCAAATAAGTAATAAGCGAGCTTAATGTACTTGTTCCAATGGTGAGGCCAAAGGGTCTTCATCCGTTACCATAGGTCTTAAATTCATATTCTGTTGTAAGAGGATAATTTTACTAAATTTTACTAAAGAGGTATTAATGCAGGCAATCATTTAAATCCAAGCAAACACTGGTCTGCAACATTTACTGCCACAAAATGTAAGCACAGGAAAGCCAACCTAGCTAGGATCAGGAATGGAAAATATTAGTTTGTTATCACTGTCTATTCCCTAACAAATTAGGAATGGTGGTAGGCTTCTAATTCAGGTTGCCTGGTTATGTAGTTTAGAGAACAGCATTGCAACTTTCCATATTTGCATAAGAAGTTAGTGGTTATTTATTTTCAGCTATCCTTATATATTGCTACAAGAGCCTTTTCTGGATTTCTGCCCTCTCTGGTGCTAAATACGTGCACTTGCCAGTAATATTATTTTACACTGAAAGAGCTCCTATCTAAAGATCTTAAAGTGCTTTACACACATCAATGAATTAAACCTCACAACATCTGTGTGAGGTAGAGGAGTGTCCACATTTCCACATAAGGACACTGAGGCATAAACCAAAAGCAATTCTACATGCTAGGGTAATGCACTATGGGAGCATGATTTCTCAAGCACACTAATACACTGTGCATTAATCCAACCATTCAGACCCTGCTACTGCCTGTTAAAAGTTCCCTAGTGCACTTTTACGTAGTGCTGTTTCAAACAACTCCCTAGTGCTCACGGCTACTCCATGCAGACATCCCCCAAGTGACTTGCTCATGGTCATAAGTGGTCAATGGCAGAGTTGGAATAAAGACTCCAGTCTGCTGACTCTAAGCCTTGAGACTATCTCTAGTCTGTCTCCATTGCAAAACTGACTAACAGTAAGAAAAGTAGGCTTTCAAAAGAACTGGGAGGAGAGTGGAGAAGAATTTTAATCTCAAATCCATGATTTAATGTTATCAGACTTTAGGTAATCAAGTCAAATTCTTTCAAAGAAAGTGAAATTTACAATCTCACAGCTAGAGGTACCTTTGCAAGAGTCAGACTCGTTATATTAAAAATTAGATACCCTTGCCTACAGTTGGTTACTAACATCATCAACTATTAAAATGGCAATTAATGTTCTCCTCCCAACAACAATTATGTGGCATTTACATTTTGCATCTCTCTTAGCTTAGACAACGAAGAGTTGATGTGTCAGTTTAACATTTCGGTTCTCACCTATTAACAGTGCAATGTTTGAGTTAGAAGAAATACTGGGAAGATTATTTAAAAAAAGGTTTATAGCAAAAAAAAAAAAAAAAATTATTTCATGGCTATACTTCTATTGGTCTCAGGTTTATGTAAGATACTGTTTTTAACCAAAATTAAATTGCAGTCCATCTTGTACCTGACGTTCCCATCAATTTTGTCATTGGGGCAGATTTTCAAATGGAAAGTCAATAGGACAATCTGGGCACTTCTGCATATTACCTGTATAGTCTTACACCCCCACTGAAGCTACATGACTATAAAAGGGAAAGGAAAGGAGCTACTCATTTAAGTGGTCTCCTTTGACTTCTGTTCCTTTCAGGACTTCTGTGTTTTCCATATTGCAATGTGATATAAATATAACAAGGCTAACATTTTGAAATCTGAGAGCTTAATGTTAGACTCCTAAATCCATATTTACACATTCCAAGAGCCCTGATTTAAGGCGTTTCCAAATGAATTTGAAAGGTTAACTTTAGGCACCGAATTTAAAAATTTTGGCCGAAGATTTTATTTGAAAAGCAATCATTCTCACTTAAGGACCACAAATCCAAAATGAGGGTTTGGGATTTTTTGTTGTTGCTTTTTTTGTATTATTATTTTATTAAAGAGATATTGTGGATATACCTTATTCATTTTTCATACATTTTAAACAAGATTCAACATGCCTAGTGACAATACAATCTACATTTAGCTCTACTTATTAGTGTTGTGTGATCCTACCAATTTCTACTAGAATTACAAATGCATTGCTTTCTTCAACAGACTTCTGTTGCATGATTTTTGAGGAGGCGGGTAAAAGATTGTGCTAAGAAACTCATATCTTCACTTACCACCATAAAATAGCATGCAGCCTCTTTCTGTTTCGATGATAGCACAGGCCTTCTGTTCTGTGTGACACCCATTCATCCCAGGCCCCTTTGTATTATGTTAGAGTGCCCCCTCTCTCTTTTGTCTCCCAAGTATTGTCAGTCACTGTGCGTATAACCCAGCTCTAGACTAACTTTGGGAAGTGGGAGTACTCTAAACCAGACCTCAAACACTCACACCTTGCAGCCTTTGAACAACAATGAAAGGTCACAAATTAACATGTGCAAGACTGATAGGAATAATCATTCAGAAAAAAAGTGCAAATCCATGAATCTACTTCATATCTGTACACCACTATGTCACACTGAAATCTTTAACTGTCCAAAGCTATTGTACTTAGCAGTTAACTCCCCTATGTTGAGGTTTTAAAAAAATACATAGTGCACCCACTTCTCCCCAAAGAAGAGAGAATCTATTACCAGGCACTGTTTAATTCACCTTCACAGGCAATGGCCTTTACCAGTTTCCTGGACTTTTTAGGATTATTTTAAATTTAAACCAAAATCCAAATGAAACAAGCTACATTTTGATCTCCTCTATGCAGATAAGAGCTGTAGCCTCTCCAGGTTAGAGAGGCAAGGAGATTTAATTACTGCCTTTAAAGCCTCCTGAAAGAAGGGAAATATATTTCAACCCCAACAAAATTAGCATACATAAGAGGCCAATGAAATGTCCAACAAGAGAGAACAGATTATAGTAATAAGGAATAATCAATCCCATACTAAAGTGCCTCTTGAGATTAGGAATAATTGCAAGATACGTTTTCCCATTAAGAGACAGCTGTGCCTTTGGCATCTTTGTGCATAACCCCACAGGCTAGCATGGCAATTGGTGGATAAAGCCCCTGCCCCTAGGAAGTCACAATCCCTTTGTTGTTACAACCCATGTCCCTGAGCAGAGTATGCTATGCAATTATGCCAAATGTCATGAGCGCATAGGTGCTGGAACTAGGGGTGCTGCAGCAGGTGCTGGCTTGCAGGGGTTTCCATCCTATACAGGATTTGCAGTTTGGCTCAATGGCTCTCAGCACCCCCGCATGAGCGGCTGCATACGGGGCAGGGGGCGCACATGACTGAGGCGCTCCATGGTTAGGGGCGATGATCGCGAGGAGCGGCAGCCCCGGGAAGCCAGTGCAGAGGTCCGGGGATTCCCGAGCGGGGCTGGCGGATCGCGGCTGCAGGGTGGCAGAGCACCAAGGCGCGGGGTGCAGCTGCCGGGCCAGGCCCGGGGCTGCACCGTTTCCACGCGGGGGGCGAGCCCGGGTGGGCGCGGCCGAGCCCGGCGGCCCCTCGCGCATGCAAATGAGATGCAGATGAGCCGCTCACCTTGGTCTCCTTGACGTGCTGCTTGATGCCCTCCGGGTACCACTGGACCCGCACGTAGCCGCGGCGCAGGGGGCTGGCCCGGCTCTCCTCGGCCCCGCCGGCCCCGGGGCCCCCGCACTCCGAGCCCCCCGAGCTGCCGGCCCCGGCGCCGCGGCCGCCCTCGTCCTCCTCCGAGTCGGAGTCCTCGCCGTGGATGAGGCGCACCAGGCCGAAGCGCACCGAGCCCCGGTAGCGGCCCGACACCAGGTCGTGAGAGAAGAGCAGGCGCTGCGAGCCGCCGGCGGGGGCGGGGGGCGCCGGGGCCGGGGCCGGCTCTGCGGGCTGGTCCGCCATGGCTCTCGGGCAGCGGCGCGGGGAGAGCGAGCGAGCGGCCGCCGGCAGCGGACAGGGAGGGAGGGAGGAGGCCCGAGCCGAGGCGCAGTCACTGCCCGGGGGCGGGGTCCGGCACCTCGGCCCCGCCCACCGCCGGGGAGCCGGATGCTGCGGGGGCGGGGCGGCGAGAGGGGGGAGGGATGCAGGGAGAGAAGGAGGGGAGGGGAGTGGAGGGATGGAGGCTGGAGGGATGGAGGGAGAGGCAAGAAGATGAGAGGAGAGGTGGGAGGGATGGAGGGGAGAGGAGGGAGAGGAAAGAAGATGAGAGGAGGGTGGGATGGAGGGGAGAGGAAAGAAGATGAGAGGATGGAGGGAGAGGAGGGATGGAGGGAGAGGAGGTGAGGAAAGAAGATGAGAGGATGGAGGGAGAGGAGGGTGGGATGGAGGGGAGAGGAAAAAAGATGAGGATGGAGGGATGAGGAGGAGAAATAAGGGGATGGGAGAGGAGGGAAAAGCAGGAGGGGATGGGAGAGGCGGGAGGGACAGAGGGAAGGCAGTGGAAAGGGAAAGGGAAAGTGTGGGAGGAGTGAAGGGAAAGAATGGGAAGAAGAGGAGAGGAAGAAAGATGATGGTGCTGCTAAAGATAGTTTCAAGGTGCTTTCCAAATAGCTAATTAACCCTCTCCTCCACCTTCCCCGGGGATTATTATCAATTATCTCTCGAGGCCCCAACCAAGATTGAAGCCCCCTTGTGCTAGATGCTGTATGTACATGTGGTGAGAGACAGTGCCTGGCCTAAAAGAGTTCACACTCTGAATAGAAAAGACAGACAAAGGGCAGGAAGGGAAGCAAAGGCCTGAAGTGACTTGTCTAAGGTTACACAGCAAGTCAGTGGCAGAGGCAGGAATAGAGCCCAGGCCTCTAGTCACCAACCCCATGAGCAGGGCCTCAAAACCATGCTGCTTCTCAGAGGAAAATCATCTAGTTTCCAGATCCCAGGGCACCCAGCACGCACAGTTTAAATGCATTCCAATGAAACTGAGTAACTCTAGCTTTAGGGTCTACTTCAAAGTTCCCATTTCCTTCTCTCCTTGCCCCGCAGTTCCTCGGGGAAGCAGCACTTATACCTATTGGCTTCATATGCATTTTTTTGCCTTTCCTAATTCAGTGTTCTTAAGATTTTGTTTCAAGCAGGAAAAGGGCCTCAGCTAAGTTGTCAAGGGAGCAGCTCTAGGTCTTTTTATCCGGTCACTTTGGTCCCTGGGTATCTGTGGCATCACCTTGCAGCCCCATTGTAAGGCTTGTACAGACTCAGATGTTGATGCTACATCTGTATATATATGGCACTGAATGGAAAAGGAAATAAAAAAGACTGGCAACACAAATACAGAAGGGAAACAGGGTGGGAAAATGAGACATGGGTGGGTAGGTGTATCTATGTCCTCCACCTCGCTCACCTTTCTAGCCCTTTGCTGGTCAGTCCTGCTGTGTACCAGCATACTGTGCTCTCCTACCTATGAGGATAGCTGCTTCTTGCTGCTGGCCCACCACTATGCAAAGAGCTCCTCTGTGCACCCTATCTGTCCTTCTCCACTATCCGCCCGACCTCCTGATGTGCAGCTTCCCAGCCTACAGACAGCAGGGGAGATGCGATCAGTCAGGGCTCTACAATCCTTTTTCTCTTCTCACCTCCCCTCTCTCTGCACACCATTGTAGTCAGTGCCCCATCTCCTCCACTAAGCAGGCTTTCTTGTCATCTGTGGCTGGCTGGTGTGTTGTGCCTCGGGTGCACCCAGCTCTTGGGTTTGCCTGCTGGACTATGGCTACTCTTCTTCAAATCGCTGTGAGCTCCTGAGGCCAGTACTGTAGGATGTGTGTGACTGACTCTGGGTCTCTGGGAGCAGCTTTACGGGTTACGTTTGAGCTATAACGCACTAAACAGCTTGGGACCTTCCTGCTTGAGAGCCTGCCTCTCTCCATGGGCATTACTGCCACTGATACGCTAATGGCGGTGGGCCAGCCGGATGAGCCACAAGTTAATTGCGGGAGCTCCGAGCAGGGTGTTCCCCAGGAGGAGCCCTCCCCTTTGGAATTTACTCTGCACATTGAGCTGCAGTATCCCAAATCTGTTGACCCTCAGCAGCACTATGAAGCTTATCTGGGTTTGGGGGGAGAAAGGGGATTGACAAGGGTTGGTGTTTGTGAGCAGGGCAGGTGTTGGGAGCTCTCTGTTTTGAGGAGTGGGTGTGAGGAGCGGCTGCAGGTTTTATTTTTTTCTGCGAGTGTATGTAAAATTTGCTTAGAGCCACCCTTCCCACCCCAGCCCAGCTCTTGAGGTTCTCCCAGAAAGCCATGTTCTGTACATTAGCCCCTGCTATAGCTGACCTATCCACCACTCAGCCTCCTAGTGGCGTCTGGGTTAGGAGGTTGCTCAGATCCTGCAGAACCAAGGCAAAGCCCACCAACGTAATTATTATCTATTATTTGTATTACATGAGTATTTAGAGGCTACAGCTGCGATCCAGGCCCCATGGTGCTAGGTGCTGTACAAACACATTGTGAGAGACAGCCCCTCCTCCCAGAGCTTACTATCTAATTAGACAAGGTAGACAAAGGGTGGGAGGTATAGAGAGGTCAGATAGCAGAGCAGTAGCAGAGCTGGGATGAGAACTAGGTCTCCTCACTCTTATCCACAAGTCCACAGTGCCTGCCTAATGGGAGTCTTTCCATTGACTGTAAAGGAAATTAGATCAGGCTCTTAACTTCCAGGTTCTCAGAGGGCTGGGCTCAGGGTATCTAAAAGTTTGCAGACAGCTCTGGGATGAAGACTGTGGTTGCTTCTCCAGCACAAGGGCCCTCCCTACACCTAGTTTAAACTTGTCTGTGCAGGAGACAGAGCATTCTTATCGGCCGGCCAAAGTCTGTGGAATTAACTCCCCTCAGGGACTAATGGCCATCCCAAACCTCACCATCTTCTGCTCCAAATGCCGGCACATTTCTTTGGCCTTGCCTTCTCTAACATAAACATATAGCAATATATACATAAAGTAAGTCAATACATTCCAAACCAAAACTCTCCACTGGACATATTTCTCTCCCTGAAGAGAGGTTGAGAGAAAAAACGTGGGAGATGTTAGTCACATTGCTTAATGCTGTACAGTAAGACCCTGCATAGAATAGACTAGAATAGCTCTGTGTGAGTCCAGAGCCCTCTGGCGCTTTCATGTGCCATTAACAGGTGCTCAGAAGCTCCCCAGTCAATGGGGAAGAATTATGTTGTTTAATGGCTCTTAGAAGTCTCATTATGAGTTCAATATTTGGATTCAATGTCTTTAACTAGGTCTTCTCTGAGCTCATGGGGATCGCTGCTAAATAGGTCCTTAAAGGATTTGAATGGCCTAACTGTGGAAGGTGTAAAAGTTTCCACTTGCCAATGTGGCTTTAGAATATTTGGGCAGGCTTGCAAAACTATTTTGTCTGCTCCTTACTCAGCCAGAACCAATTTCTGTGCAGCAGAATCACACCGGTATGTGCAGGGCTGACTCAAGGATGGTGGGAAGGGTTAGTGAGATGAATCTTTGGGATACACTCCAAATCTGACCGACTCATTGTGCCGCCTGCTGCGGAGTGAAGCCCAGCTCTTCAACTGGAGCGATTGGTTTACATTTCCAAGAGTTGTACCAAAGAAAAGGGCTAGAAACGTAGCTTTAAAAATAAAATCAACGCTGCCAGTCTCCTCCATGTTTCTAGTGCCCCCGGCAGGAGAGCAGGACCCCCTGACATCACCAGGCCCAGGGACTGACTGTGCACTTTTTGAGGTTGCGCAAACAGATTCTATTGATGGAACGTAACTTTGTGTGCACGTTTGTTCTAGAGGCTTTGGGGCACATTCTGCTCCCGGTCAGACTACGGTAAATGTGGAATAATCATTGCCTGCGTTCCTCTGGATTTACCACAACGTGACTGAGATCAGCACTCCAACCCTCTGGGCCCAATTCTCAGGTCCATCAGGATTCTTTTGCACAGCTCTGGCAATGCAAGGTGTCCATAAAGCCATTTTAACCTGCCACCCTGGGAATTCCTCTGGGTGTGGTTGGGGGTGAAAAGGGCATAGCCAGAGCATTGCTGTGTCAGGCCTGGGGGCCTGGGCTGCAGGCTGTAAGATAAGCCTTTTGAGGCAGGGACTGGCTTTTTGTTCTGTACAGAATCTAGCACCGTGGGGTCCTGGCCATGACTAGGTCTTCTAAGTGCTCCAATAATACAAACAGACAACAGTCATAATAATAACCACTACATTTGGGCTGCTCTAGTTTATGCCTGGGGACAAAATGATCCCCAGTTATCTCAAAATCAGGGCGCTGCAAAGGTGGAAAGCCACCTCCCCTGAGGTCCTGTGCCCAGGCCTGTGCCAAGTTCTGCTGGCCCTAAACTTGGGCCTAATTTCTGTCCCCTAAAGTGAAGGAATGTAGCATTTTAACAAGGTGGGGTATAGTCCTGTTGTTGTAGCTCCTAGGAGCGGCTCTGAGCTTTCAGCATTAATCTTGATTCCATCATGAACAGAAGATGGAGGGAATCATTGTTTTCTGAGTGGGAAATGACAGCTTCAATTGGGAAAGAAATTTTAACTCTCGTGTATGTGTCATGTTGATACAAAATGTTCATAATATGGACAAGGTGGGCTCAGAGCCTGCTAACCACGTGGAACTTCCATCCATGTACTGTGGAGGGCAGGGACATGCCTAGAGATCTATGAGAGTGGGAAAATTGCTAATTATTTGCACACAGAGCAAGATGGGTGGGAAGCCGGTATAAACTCAGTGATAAAACACTCAGAGATGATGCTCAGTCAGATCTTGGACATTCCCAAGCCTCTCACTTTGAGCGTACAGTGCCCCATATAGATCACTCTATGGTGATAGCGGTGGGAAAGGGAATGGAGTGGAGTGTATTGCTGGCTTGTATATACAGTGCAGTCATCTTCTGAGCATGACCACTTGCCACCCCTTAATGGGCACATAGATGGAACAATTATGGGACAATCCTGCTCCCTTTGAAATTAGCAGGGTGGGTTGCCTTTGATGTCAGAGAGGAAATAGGATGAGGCCCTTTAAAGAGTGAAAAATGCCCTCTTGCTCGCCTAGTTAGGGGTTTGCACTCCAGTTAGTGCTTACATTCTTCTTGCCCTTGCAGCAAAGGTTTTCATGTTGCAACATTTTATCCACTCCAGGGACACTTCCCAGCTTCCATTGACCGCACCTACTGAGGGCTGTATTACACAAAAAATAATTAATAGACATAAATCTTGAGTCTGTTTGGACTCTGCCCTTATGCTGAGTGATTACATTCTGGAGAGCAGATTTTGGACTTCAGGTTGCAAATAGCCATTTCAGTCAAGTCGTCAAATTATGCAACTAACCAGAGTAGCAAGACGTGCATTTTAAAGGGATCAAATCAGGACAATTTACTTATTTACAGAGCAGTTGAGTGCTATGCATATTTCTGCACTGTACTTTTAAGTGTGCCTCTGAGGTGCTCTTAGTTGGAATTGAACTTCTCATGTCAGTAAAGAGCAGCTCCCCTTTGGTTTGTGACTCTACAGTCCAGTGTTTGAGCGGCTTCAAAGATGGCACGCAGCTGAATAGCATCCTTGGTCCTAGAACAGTGCAAGAAGGATGTTCCACTAGTAGATCAGGGGAGTGGGCATTAGGACTCCTGGGCTCAATTCCTAACTCTGCCAATGACTTACTGGAGAATCTTGGGTAAGTCAGACCAATGTGGTAAAAAATGGCCACTGATTTTGGGCTTGTCACTTTTGTAGGTACCCACATTAAAACATTTCAGGACCAATTTTCAGAACAGCTGAGGACCTGCAACGCCCATGTACCTCAGCTGGAGTCGTGATCACTCAGCATTTCTGAAAATGAAGCACGTAAAGCTGGGCATCGAAACATGGAGCCACCTTGAAATCAGTAGCCATTTTAGAAAATGGTGGCCAGAACCTCACTGTGGCTCAAAACGCCCACGCCGATTAAAATACTTACCTACTGCAATGGGGGTGGTGTCAAGGTGTGGTTGACTAATGTTTGTAAAGGGCTGTTGGATCCTTGCATATAAGCTATCACCATCCTTGGCCTCTGCACAAAGGTGACATGTAAAATCAAGACAGGCTTCATATTTCTGGAG
The DNA here is from genome assembly GCF_011386835.1 of Chrysemys picta bellii. Classification (NCBI taxonomy): domain Eukaryota; kingdom Metazoa; phylum Chordata; order Testudines; family Emydidae; genus Chrysemys; species Chrysemys picta. The sequence goes on along the minus strand of NC_088802.1, from coordinate 41,447,520 downwards.
CCTAGATACTACACTGACGAGTGCATTAGAAATGCAGATAGTTACATAGAGTTAAGTAAATGCCAAGTTTATTTACCATTAGGAAGAGTGGGTCAGATTCCCTGTTGGTGTAAATTGGCACATTGCTGGTGTAAACTGACTTCAGTGGAGCTGCTCCAGTTTGCACCAGTAGAGAATCTGACCCAGACTTAATACAATATTACTTTGAGTGTTGGTTCCCCAGGTCAAATTAATGGCTGTGTACAAAGGCCAGGGCTTCCTCGATAAGGCTGCTCATGGGAATCAGTCGTGTGTATGTGTTACAGCAAGGGATGCATTTCACAGGAGACATTTACAATGGACCCTGATGGCAGTGGGAGTCTGATAGCAACGGGAAGCCTTATTATGAGCATAATAAGGAGGCAATGAAAAGCCAATTTACGTTTGCCAAGATTTTGTTCCTTATTTCTCTTGCTGAGCAACTTATGTTGACATCTTCTGTACCATAAAAAACACTCTTGTGCCATCTTGTGGCCAATGTAAATTGGCAGCTCATTGTAACTACACCTCTACCCCGATATAACGCTGTCCTCGGGAGCCAAAAAATCTTACCATGTTATAGGGGTGAAACCGCGTTATATCGAACTTGCTTTGATCCACCAGAGTGCACAGCCCTGCCTCCACCAGAGTGCACAGCCCTGCCCCCACCCCCCGAAGCGCTGCTTTACTGTGTTATATCCGAATTCATGTTATATTGGGTCGTGTTATATCGGAGCAGAGGTGTATCTACAATGGCCACCTGTAGCCATACAGGAAAATGTAGTAGGATAAAGAGTGATCAGAGATAACAGGTCACATTATCTGCCTGCCTGGCTGTTCCAGTGCCTGCATTTTAAGAGAATGTCAGAGGACAGGGATCCACACTTACAGAAAGGATGACAGGCATTTAACTTCAAATTGCCACCTATGAGAGAGCATCCCAGCCAGGACCCGTTCACTGTGTTTGACACATTTTAAAGGGTGGTTGGTCGCAGGTGTAGTTTAGGGTCTGATTTTGCTTCTACTGAAGTGATTCAACTTTCATTGACTTCATAGAAGTAGAGACAGGCCCACACACAACTGTGAAGCTCTTTGGTGCAAGGACTTTGTTGTGGTCCATGCCTCTAAAGTACTATGCATGGCCATGGCCCAACTTGTCTTCCCAGTGCCAGCCTGAGTAGCTGGGCTGATCATGGTGACATTCTGGACATGACAAGGGTCCCATGCCAGGATGCAGGGTTGCTCTGCATCCCTACTCCATCCTAATGGCTGGAGAAATCTCCATAGGAGGGGGATGAATTGGAGGCTCTACTGCTACATAGAGCCCTGGCTCCATCCCCAAGGACCACTGCACCAGGAACCTGCAAGGACCTGTACTCTGTGGCACGCACATGCTGCACTGCCTGCTGGTGTTTTCTGTCCAACTCCCGCTGCATAGCTGATATGAAAGTGGAAGAGAGGGGAGGATTTTGGCCTATATAAGCAAATTATAAACATCCCCACTCCTGCACTGATGGGCTCACAGTCATCACAACTTACAAGCACTGGCTTAGCAGGCGCTTATGACTCTGGTTCAGATCTGTAGCCGAGGACAGAACTACTGTGAGGTGAGCAGAACTACACACTGTTATGTATGAAAACCATTAGCACCAGGTTAGCAGGCTCAGCAGAATGCTCCAAGACTCAATCAATCATAGAATATCAGAGTTGGAAGGGACCTCAGGAGGTCATCTAGTCTAACCCCCTGCTCAAGGCAGGACCAGTCCCCCAACTACTTCCCCCCCCCCCCAAATGGCCCCCTCAAGAATTGAACTCACAACCCTGGGTTTAGCAGGCCAATGCTCAAACCATGTGGACGATGGAACAGATTTCTTCTCTTGCGGTTAGAGCGACCCTTGTGGGTCAGGGTTGAAGGCCCTGAGAGCCTTGGTTGAGGGATGCAGGGTTAGTAGGCTGCCTTTACTTCACTGCTCATGCTTTGCTTGTTTCAAAGACTCAGACTGACACCCCTGCAGCCAGATACCTTCTACCAGCCTGAGTCACTGACTACATTTATTATAAAAGCCGAGTCTCCCCAGTTGGGTATTACTTCATGCGTGGCCAGGGATAGATTTAAACACACACTTTCATGTGTGTGCGCATGTGCACACCTCATGAAAAGTTTATAAAACAAACTCCTGGAAATGGGGTCACTGGGGATATTCACTGGTTTTAATCCTGCTGGTGAATTTAGCTTCCCCAGTAGGTGGCGCTCTGTACCAGTTCATCGGCCTCCTTCTAGTATCCAGCTCACCCGAATAAGTGCATTGACACTGGGCCCAGGCACTAGTTGCAGGTGACCTGCTCTGCTTGTATAAGATGCAGGATGACCCAGTAATAATTAGATCCAAGCCCATGTCCCAAAGTTCCAACTTAAAACCAAACTGTCCTGAAGTTTTGGGGGCTCAGATTCAGAGTTTTGGTTTATGGCCCAGCTCTCCTGGAAACCCTTCTCTACTTTCCCTCCAGGGGCCTCTACAGCCTGCAGCAACCCCTCTCCTCCTTAACTACCTGGGTTGTACCTTGAGTTCACTATGCCCTAGTTCAACTACTCTGGCCTGGGAGAGAAAAGCAAATGAGGCCAATCGGTTGGTGCCCGGGCCCTGGGGAGAAGAGAACAGAGGCGCTCACTCCAGTTCACTGGGGCCTTGTAAAGGAGGATACCTGGACTGGATATTGGTTTGTGTTGAAGCTGCTTCCCTTGCTCAGTTTAGGCAGAAATGGACAAAACTGTCCCCTGATTTTTGGGCCCTTGTCCCTGAATCATGACCATCGTTGGATCAGTTAATGATGACAGGATGGGCTTGTCCCTAGTTCATCAGTACCACCCTTTAACTGGCCATCGGTCAGGACAGAGCTCAGTCTCTGCCTATGCAGAGACCACGCAGGGGTCTCCTGCACAATGGTACATAGCCCAGCCACTCAATTGCCCTTGCCTCACTAGGGTTGGCTTCCTTAGGAATTTGCCCTGGAGCATTAGATGGTGAATCAGGCCACTGAAAGAGAGGGAAGAGATAGGGAGGGATTTCCAAGCCAGAAAAAATTCTTAAAAAACATCTTACAACCAAACTTTCAAGACCCAGAACTGAGCCCGCCGCCACATCTCCTAGGTTGAGCCAGAATAATAGAGACAGGGACTGACAACCCTATTGGGACTCTTCTCTAGGCTGATCTTCAGCTGTGGCCTGCACAATGATTTGTGGGGTGCATACCTCCTTCCCCCCTTTTGCCTGCAGAAAATCAGCTTTTGGAAAGTGGAATCCAGCTACGCAAATAGTACTCCAAAGATATGGACCAATGAAGGTCTGACTTTCCTGCATCAAATACGTTGTTTGACTGCTTCAGTTGTGCTGCCCAGAAAAAAAAAAAAAGCATACCGGCATGGGGCAGCCTCTTCAACTACTAAGCAGCAATCCTAGGGAATCTTTAAATGCATTGAATACACTCCAAGCCTGGTGTGCTGCTGTGAATTTATTGCAGTAACAAGCAATCAAGTGCTACTGACAGCCCCATGCTGTGTTTTGGAGAAATGGTCATTAAAAGTCTGGAGGAGAGTTAGAAAAACAATCATTAGAGTAACTTCTCCACTGGCACATCATTGACATCAATGCTACTGCATCAGTTTACACCAACAGAGAATTTAGCCTACAGCTTTATTAGGTGCTAAATTCAGTTACACAAGCAGGAAAGCTGGATCGTTGGTTCATTCCAACTCTACTCTCTGTATCTGCGCAGGTTATAAAGTAAAAACACGCTGGCCAATGAAATGCAAGGTAGAAATATTACATCATCGGAACCCCTCTCACTGGCAGATCTGCCCTGTTACAGCAAGATACTGTTACACTGCAAATCTTAAAAGCTGCTTAAATCCTCATGGGTATCATAATCAGAATGCATTACAGCAGAGAAGGGAAGAAAGGTGCATAGATCATTATGGCAGATGAGACCCCTTGGAGACTGGAGGCTGAATTTATAGGTCAGTTAATTCCAAAGTGATGACAATAAAAGTGACGTAATTCTTTCCTTCTCCCCCGCAACCCCAAATTATAAACAAAACTGCCAGCTGGCTAAGTGGCTGGACCAATGGCCAATAAAGAATGGTTGCAAACAGATGCAAAAATAACATCTCTGGGCCCTTTGAAGATGCTGTGGGAGCTGCTAAATATGTAAATCTCTGTAAATTTCCAGTGCTCCGATTCTAATAGAGTTTTTGACCCCTCCACAGCTGCTAGATAGCGACAGGGAGAAAGGGACTGGTTCAAAACACCCTGGTAAAATAGCAGGATGGCTTTAACCACATTCCAACATGCCCTGTTCTGTTTACTTATAATGGGGGTAGGTTGGTTATTTTTAGTGCTAGTTGCTGAACATTTTGTTTTCTACTGGTTGGGTGTGGGTTGGGTTGTATTTCTGTTTGGATTCTATCAAAAATACTAAAAGAGAAAAATGGTTTATGCTGGGGTCACTTTGATTGAGACTTGGAAGTTAAACACATCCTGACCTCCTCCAGCTTTTCTTTAGGCACATATGGAGCCAGGTTCTGCTCTCCATTACTCCTCTTTTACATTAGTGTTACACTATTGACTTTAATGGAGTCACTTCACTTTTACATCAACTAATTCCAAACAGGATCTGGCCCATGAGTTGTTGCTGATCTCCTTGCTGGTACCTTCCTTTATGCTACCTTGTGTCTGGAATATTTTCTACTACCTTCTCTTGCCTCTAGGAGGGCAAAATTCTGATGACTTTACTCATGCAATAAATCTCACTGCAGCCTTGCTCCTTAAATTGTACGCTCCTTAGGGCAGAAACCTTAAGTCTGATTCTGATTTCACAAATTTTACATCATTGTAACTCTATTGACATCATTCGAGTTACTGCAGGTTGACACCAGCGTCGAGAGCCACGTCTGGCCCTTCGTCTGTGTGTTTTGTAAAGCATCTTGCAGACTGATGCTGCTGTAGAAGTAGTTTTAGTCTGAAAACAACCCTCCTGTCTCTAAGTGCTACTAATTTCCTGATGCTTCTCTTTTCACCATCCAAGCCTGGTAACATGTTCAGGGTTCTGCTTTCCTAGGACTGGACCAAATTCTGATCTCTCTCACGCTGGTTTGACAGCAGCATGACTGCCATGGCTTCACTAGTGTTATCTTTTCACATAAGTCAGAGTAAACTTGGACTCCCTGTATTTCATTTTGTAAGTCACACTAGTCCATTTCTTGCTTTGCTGGGGATTGATAAACCATTCTACCTGTATTTGCCTACAGCCAAAACACAGCGATTGACTGACGGCTAAAAGCTCTGCAAAGAACACTACTTTTCTTAAACTCCCTGGGTCAAATGCAGCCCCAGTTTGTGATGCAGCTGCAGTCTCTGATTGCACCAAAAGCAATGAAGTTACATCCGCTTTCACCATGGCTGAATTTAGCTCATTTAAGGGTGCGAAGCCTGTTTAAATAAATGTAAAGTGACTTCAAATGAATCTAGATTACATATTGATGTATTATTTCATGTTTTCTAGCTATGCATCTAGTCATTGGCTCTATCTACCTGAGACATGCAAGCAGCACTGAGTATCTAGCAATCAGCTAAAATGCTTTATCCCCTTGCAGACAATCACGCCAGGAAAGAAAAGCCTCATAGGATGCTTTTGCTGGCATGTCACCTTAAAGCCTCTCACCTTTCTCTGTGACTCATCAGGGTTTATAAACTTCTTAAAATTTCATCACGTGCTCTATAAATAACAAATATATAAGCAAGAGCTTTGTAAGTCACAGCAGAATAAAAGCAGTAGGCAGGTCAAAATTCACTGCTGTCTGTTTTCTCCTCTCTCCACTGGCAGGAAGACTGCAAGACCAGACCACGCCATCCAGAAGAACAACTTTCGGAGTTCTAACAAGAAACCGTATTCCACACACGCCTACAGGTAATTGTCTGCATTTCTACTGTAATACGTGTGGTACTGATTTTCTAGAGTGGAAAGGAGCCTTTAAAGAGGCCATCCTACTTTCCTATAATTGCACATGGTGCATTGTCTTAGAGAGCATGGAGCTTTGTTAAATTAAAATTTGCTTGCGTAGACTTTGATTAGAATGTGGATCCCACCATACTCCTTCCCCCCCCCGCCCCCCACACATACTTTTAAAATCTGAGTGTGATGAGTCATTGCAGTGACTCCACATTTTAGATCTGGGAATAGACAGGGCTTTACTGGAAGAAGAATTTTCAGACCTAAAATTGTGGTTTGCGATGCAAACAAACCCTCAAGGTTTCTAAAAGGTCTGAGCATTCAAACCCCAATCCCAATAGATGTACACAATAGAATAAAGAAAACATTGGCTTGAGTTGCCTGTCAGTGTGTATTATGAGCATGCTGGTTTATTTACGCATGGGCACATGCATCTTCATGTACTATATGAACGTTTAGATTCTTTCAGTACATGAATGCAAGTAAGAGATAATATTTACATGTTCAGCCTTGGGCAGGTCATGTCACTGCTGCATGCCTCAGTTTCCCCAAGTTTGAAATGGGATAATGATAGAGCTGGGTGGGAAATGGTTTCCCCATCCCATGAACATTTGAGATTGACAAATTTTCCCAGCCTGAATTTTAACAAAAAAGTCAAAATCTTGACAATTTTAGCAAACTGGAAATCCTTAAAAAAATTGAAATGTTTCACTTTTTAAATTAAAAATGGTCAAAACATTCTGAAATTATCAAAAGCCATTTACACCAATTAACTTACATTTCAAAACAAAAAATGTCATTTCAAACCAGAGAATGAAAAGGAAAGCAAAAAAAGGGCAGCCTTTTCTCAGTATTACTGACTTTTGTCCTAGACGGGCCCCAGTAGTGATCTTGGGCGGGCTTTCCAAAGTTGCCTAGCTGATTTAGATGCTGAATTCCCATTAATTTCTATTGAAAATTGAGTGTCCAAATCCCTTAGGTGGTTTTGAAAAATCCCACCCCTTGTCTATAAAAGTCTCCACCTCAGACATCCTAACATTAGCGATACTGTATGTGTCTTTATATGGTACAGTAAAATCTCAGAGTTACAAACTGACCGGTCAACCACACATCTCATTTGGAACTGGAAGTACACAATCAGGCAGCAACAGAGACCAACTCCCCCCCCCCCCCCAAAAAAAAACCCCACACCCTCTCCCCAAACTAAAAACCACAGATACAGCACAGTACTGTGTTAAACGTAAATTACTAAAAAATAAAAGGAAAGTTAAAACAAATTGACAAAGTAAGAAAACTGCTTCTGTTCTTGTTTCATTTAAATTAAGATGGTTAAAATCAGCATTTTTCTCCTGCATAGTAAAGTTTCCAAGCTGTATTAAATCAATGTTCAGTTGTAAACTTTTGAAAGAACAATCAGAACATTTTTTCGGAGTTATGAACATTTCAGAGTTACGAACAACCTTTATTCCCTAGGGGTTCGTAACTGAGGTTCTACTGTACTGGGCAGAGAACTGCTGGAAGGATTTCTGATGGAGTGGTTCCTTGCATGAGCTGATCAATAATTGACAAATTAATTTATCATGACACAAATACTGAGAGATATTAACAGGGAGTGAATTCCCACATCCATAGTCCCTATGACTGCAGCAAAATTGGCCCAATACATTATTAATGATTCGTGGGGCCATATTTTGAAACCCTTACTCACGTTAAATAGTTCCTTGTTCTACAAAAAAATCCCACTGATGTCAATGGGACCACTCATGGAATAAAGGTGTTACTTACTGTGAGTAAGGGGATGAGATTCTAGCTTTATATATTTACTTACATATTTTTCTAGGGCTTGATCTGGGGGTGCGCTGAGAACCTGCTCCAGGAGCTCAGCACTTCACAGGATGAAGCCATTGGTGTGTATATTTCTGTCTAAAGAAACTCTTACTGCATCCTCTGGGGTATATCTGATTGGACCATTAGTCACCATAAATGGTTAATCCAATCAGTACAATTGACTCCATAAAATTCAATAGTAAATCTTACAAATACTATTAAAACCATAGACATTGTAACCTCTCCTAGTAGTTTGGCCATTGCTATATTTTACCCTTAGTCTATGATCCAAAGGACCATGAAATATCCATTTCTAAAATTATCTTTGGAGTGAATTAAATTAGGACAAAGAGGCTCACAGTCCTTATTACACTCACATCTTGATGAATAGAAGTAACTCCTAAAGACATGGACAACAGAGGCATTAAATAAATTAGCTGCATTTATACACAGAAAATAACTCTCACTGATAAAGATATACCTATCTCAGAACTGGAAGGGACCTTGAAAGGTCATCGAGTCCAGTCCCCTGCCTTCACTAGCAGGACCAAGTACCGTCCCTGACCAATAAATAAATAAATAAAATAAAAATAAAGTCCCCCCCCCCCCCGATTCCTAAATGGCCCCCTCAAGGATTGAACTCACAAGCTGATCAGGACAATAATAAATAAAATGATAATCAGGTGAACGTTGGAATAAAATGAGTGTTTAAAGAATTTTTAAAATAAAACCTGATCGCACCTGGCTTAAACAAGCACAGTTAAAAGATCTGGGGTGCTTAGAGAAGACATTGTCCATCTGTTCATAGCCTGGGTCAAGTGTTAAATGGTTGTGACTATTAGACAAAGGACAATGGCACATGAACATTTTTGCAGTTCTCTTACTATAAATTCAGAGGGTGAAATTCTGGCCTCATTGAAGTCCATGGGAGTTTTGCCATTGATTTCCAGAGAGCCTGGATTTCACCCTTTGTCCACAGCAGTCAGAGTGGTAAGGGTATCACTGCAGGCTTCCACACAGCAGTCTCCTGTCACGTGTAAGAAGACCTCTAGGATTTAAGAGAGTTAATGTCCTAATCGCTGTCTCATCGTGTCTCTCCTCCAGTTCTTCTTTCGCTCTGCAAAGCACACTCGCTGCACGCACACATACACACGAATGTCACGTCGTCAGAGTTTGCTTCCAGAGCTCAGATGCTGGCATATTTGTGGAGAGACTGTATTAAACAACCACCACAGACACCCCAGGCCCCGCATAGTAAATATAGCAATTCACTGTAACTAGAGAAAATAGCAGCACTTGACTAATAACACCATGCAGTCCTATTTTGGATGCACTGTGGCTGCTTTTGTTTGTTTTGTTATTTCTGCAAATCCTATTAGCCTGTTGCCAGCCTATAATCGGAAGGGGAGGCCAGCAGCTGTCGAACAATAATCGTCAGTGACCTGGTCTCATATTTATCACTAGAGTTGTAGCAATCAGTTATAATATTCAGCTGGCAAATCATTCAGAATGCACAGAAGTGCATTACACAGGGTCAGCTCTCAGGAAATATTACCTATGATCTCTGCCTGAGGGAGAAGTGATTTATCAGATATTTGCTCAAACTTTCTGCACATTTGTATCTAGTGTACAACGATCTGACAAATAGTTTTACTGATTTGGTTTGATCTCTCTCTCTCTCTCTCTCACACACACACACACACACACACACACAAGTTCGGGGCTATTCCAAACTAGGGATTTGGTTGGGCTATATAAAGTAGACCCTGCCTGATAAGTCAAGCAGAACTGGCTGTGTTTAGTCACTTGGGAGCTAGAGATAACCACAAGATCTGAGTTCAGCAGCCTCAAAGAATTCCCTTTGTATTTACCACTGCCAAGGCCTGTCTTCTCTTTAGGAGGGACACTACAAGCCCATAAAAAGGGTTGGGGGCCAGTGGCCAAGTTCAAATCTGTGTCTGGAGCCAGCTCCCAACTTCCTCAGAGTTTGGATGGACTGAGTTTAGGGCCTCATCTCTGGAAGGAAACAGAAATCACTTTTAAATATATTCTCAAAATCTCCCTCTCTGATGGAGAGTCACACTGCTGGGAGGTCCTACCACATCGTCACCTGGGGTCCTACGGCCAGCAGTGCTGTGCTTTTCTAATCTCCCGCCAGCTGGGCACTCACTGCGCTGCTATTCCTTGCATAGCTCAGTCACACATGTAGCATTTGCTCTCTCACTGAAGCTGCCTTGTAAAACCATCCTAGGAATTTACTAGTCCAGGCCCGATATCTACCTCCACTTATACCCACCAGTTAGGTGCATTTCCTGCTGCACTCCTCCCTTCCCACCCCTTGGCATCTAAATTAGACTCTCAGCCAGGGAAACAAAGGTGAGGAGTAAAGACGTGTCTAAGGTTCACCTCAACCAGCTACATCAAAATACTACAACTTGTCCTCCCTACATTAGGATGTTGCACCATCTTAGCTAATGTGTGTTAACTCTCTGGTTGTAAACCACAGGTTCTTCCTAGTATAGACACAGCCAGAGAAAGTACAGCAGAGTGGACGCTGGTGTAAGTTATCTGCTGAAGGGGCTAGAAATAGATGTACATCACAACAGCTTAGGCTCATCCCTGAATTTGGCCCAGATTGGCGCCTGTGTATACGCTAGAGAACCTCAGCAATCTCTAGAGAGAAGTCTGTGTAGCTAGATAAACGGATCTGTAAAGCTGTGCAAACGCCGAGGAGCTTGGAGAGAATCCAGGAAGCTACAGGAACCATTGGCTGGAGATTTTTCGTCTTTTGCTAACCCACAGTGCATTCCAGTGGCAGGCCCTGTAGCCGCTGCTGTAGAATTACAGACGGTGCTAAACAGCATCTGCCGATAAATTCCAGCATTTCTCCCAAAGTCTGAGCAACAGCCGAAGCCATTTATCTCTGGCAACTGAGAGCCACAGACCTAATGCCAGCATCTCAACCTGCCCTCACTAATGGAGTCACTTGTGGACTCCACTTGCCCCTGACAATCTACCCAGGGAACCTGCTAACCCACACACTGTACAGGCCAGATGCTGGAAAAGTTACAGTCACTTCTAGCCTGGGGGGATTCAAAAGACAGCCTATACCGGTGCAGACTGTTTCCTTCCCAGTGTATTCTCTGCCCATGCACATGACATTTGCCCACACCTTTATAGGCGCTCCATCTGCAGCTCATTTGTACTACAGGAAATGCATTTCCTCCATCTTAACTAATCCAGACTGAAGCACACAGGAGGCTGGGGGCAGTCTGGAAGCAGGTGGGCAAACCTGCCCCACAAAAGGGCACTCAGCAGCGCTGCCCAGGGGGGGGCAGAGATCAGAATGTGTGTGCCTGAGAAGAGAGAAGGCAATGCCAGCCCTACACTTCCAGGAAGAGGCAGTTGCTTGGGGGTGGCTCTTCTCATCCAGGCATGGACACTCCCGATAGGCAATTTTCTGCCAGTAGCTGCTGAGGCTAAGAAAGCTGCTTGCAGGAGCTCTGTCCTGCTAAGGGGTTTTTCTGATAGGCTGAAGGAGGTTCCTTCTTTCAGCGACACCCTCTCCAAACCCTCAAGTTCTCTCCCAGACCAAGTGCCTCCAGAGTTCATTCACACTGCGGGTCACTCCCCGCCCCCCTCGTCCCCTGCCTCAACCCCACTTCCTCCTCTTCTCAAAGGGGAAAAAGCACTGGGCTCTGAGCCCCTCCACTCAGCTCGTTAATTACACGATTACCATAAGAGCTTCCCAGAAAGCAGAAGATTGGCTTGACAGCATTAAGGGCCCAATCCTGCAAGCTGCTCAGGGTCTCCTGCGAGGGGTTGAACTCCAACGCAAGCCAGAGAGAGTTGTGGGTACTCAGCAGGAAAGACTCAGCGCCAGGCAGGATCAGGCCCTAAGAGCGCTTTGTTGAGTCACCAGATCCAGCTTTTTGGTGACCTTAGAGCCACCTTCCCTCCCCCGGCTCACGTCAGCGCATAACCCCGCCCGTCTCACCACTTAACCCCGCTGGCTGGGCCCCAGGCTGTAAAAGCCATTTCTCGTCCCTCCGCTCTGTCATTAGCGCTCAGCTTCTCAGCAGCCAGGTGGCTGGCTTTTGTTCCTACGCTTCAGCTGCCTGGCAGGTGGGAGTTGTTTGTGTGACCTGTCCCATGCCAGAGCCCCGTTGCCGTGAGCGGAGGCCCCGCATTTGCATTGGGGCAGCGATTATGTCTGAGAACCCGAGCGCGTTTGCGCTGACAGGCTGGGTGGCCGTGCAGGCTCATGCAGGGCACGGCGTGCATATATAGCGCGGGAGGCAGGCTGCCTAATCCAGTATGTGCTTGGCAGGTATTTTTGGCCGGTTGGCTGATCCCGCTGGAGCATATTTACTGAAATAGAGCCTCGCTGACGACACCGGTGGCCAAACGGAGGAGAAGTTTGCGGAGGACACCAGAAATAACGGAGGATGTCCGTGATCAGCGCCTTGCCTTTCCTGAAGCCCATTCACCTGAGGCCTCCGCGGAGCTCGCCCGGACGCCAACGCCGTCACACGCTTCCCGCCAGCGAGTTCCGGTGCCTCACTCCCGAGGATGCAATCAGCGTATTTGAGATTGAGAGAGAAGGTAAGAGCCCTCCTTCCCCACTAGCTATCTGCCTCAGTCCTGCTCAGCCAAAGAAACCACAGTACTGCCCCCGGCCTTAATTCAGAAATACACCTGGCGCTGGCGTGCAAGTGGAAATGTCCCTCCTTCTGCCGGGGACCAGGGCTTAGCACCGCAGGCAGGAACAGCGGAGAGTCGTTATAGCATCGGTCTTAGAAGCTGCGGCCCAAAGTGCTTTACAGAGCTAACCAAGTAGCAATGGAGACACAAATGGAAAGAGAGAATGAGTGACCCGTTTACCTCTCCCCCAGTGTCTTTAGTGTCAGATCTGTTACAAGCCCCAGTCAGTCAGTCAATCTGTTTGCGAGGGTATTTGAAAACTCACCTTCCGCCGATAAAGCCAGCCAGCACCCCCCCCTCTTCCCACAAGGACAGGGAGAATCAGAGGTGGAGGCAGCTTTAGGTGTGCTGGAAGCCAGGTGTTATAGGGTGGAACCCACTTAAGGGCCTGTTCCTGGTCCCAGTGGAGTCAATAGCAAAATTCCTAGACTCCACAGAGCCTCATTGAAGTCACATTTATTCACATACCAGCACCACTGTGCAGAGAGGCTCCCTGCAGCAAGGAAAGCAATATGCGCCTTGGGGTACATTAGAAAGCACTTGGCCCTCTTATCCTGCCCTAGGAAGGGCTTTTCACTATATCAGGGTCAGTAGGGCCAGATTCCACTGGGAACAAATAACCCTTTTCCTCCAGGTGGGGTGTTCCCTCCTTGCTGTGCGCTTCCGACACTGAACACTGAAGCCAGCTGGGATACAAACAAACAGATTACTCAATCAATTTTTCAGTCTTCGAACCTGAGAGTTACAGATCAAGTGCTCATTGGAGCCAAGAGCATTTGTAGCTAGCCTAGTTCTTCTCATGAGATTTCTCTGGGTCTGCAAGACCTGCAAACCATGGACCGCATCACCACTCGGGTCTGGGCTGAGTTTGGCCCTTTGTTCCCTCTTGCGATAAATTTCAAAGGAAAGCCAGCAAACCTGCTAGAGAAGGGGGAGTAATTTCCATGCGACAGTCAGCAATGGCCCACGGCAAGAGACATCCTGGCATAAGCCTGTAATGTTCCAATGAGAACTTGCCACCTGCTGTGTAGAAGGGAGGGGTTTCTACTAGTGACGACAAGACCAGATTCTCCATCGCGTCATTTACACCCAGGCAAAGGGAGAACAAAGTGGATGTAAATACTTCCATGCTGATCTCCTTTGCACAGGTGTAAATGCCTGCACGAGATACAGGACAATGGAGAACCAGGCCTGGAAATCAAAGCTGGGAGGAGCCCAGAGCAGAGGGAGATAACTACCACAGCTCTTACCAGAAGGCAATATATACTTCCCGCATTCTCAAACCCTAAACACAAAGGCTCAGATCCACAGATACTGACATACCTAAACCCAAGACTTAGGCACCTAAATCCCAGTTTTGGCTCCTCTGTGATGCACAAAACTCCCTAAACTCACTCAGGGAGTATGTTTTCAGAGCAAAAGTTCCCTAGGCACCCGTTTCTGCCTCTAAGCATGTGCATTGCTGCGTTCCTCCAGGCATGTCCTGTCTAAGCCCCAGAGCAATTCATGAATCAGGGGAAGACAGGCATTCGGCGCCCAATCCAGTAGGCGTGCTCGGAGGCTGCCTCCCAGATCTGGTCCCATTCAAAATCCAGCTGGAAGAGGTAACGGTGATCATACTGCCCACCGTATAACTGGACTGCAGAATCATTCTCTCAGTCTTGGGCCAGAGAGAGAGAGAATGATTCTGTAGCCCAGTGGTTAGAGCGCTCCTGAGAGGTAGGGACCTCCAGCTGTTTGGTATGGGGCGAGGCAGGTGCCCCGTTGCTGTTCGGGGACCGCCAGCAGAAATAGGCACCTACCTCAGGGCTGCAGAGCACCTATGTCCAAGAGGAGTGGGGCTTAGCGCACACTTCTCTCATCGGACTCGCCCATTGACTACGTTAGGCAGCTCCGCTCTGAGCATGCTGGCTTTGTGGATCCCAGTCTAGGGCGCCTGGCTCTCCCTGTTCATTATATAGGGAATCTCGGTGCCTAACTCGGCTTTGTGGATTGCCAGGTGTGCCTGTGATTTTCGATGCACCTAAAAGTTAGGTGCTGGGAGGGTCAGAGTTGCAACCTCTAAGTCCCTTTGTAGATCCCACCCAAACTGCTTTTACCGCTAACCAGCTTTCCCTTTTATTGATCATTTCCCAAGCTGTAGAGATAATCATAACATTTCAAGTCCAGTGTTTTCCAAATCAATTAGCAGGAACTTTGAAACTATATAAATATTTGTGGCTGGTTTTAAATTGAGTGCTAAATGCTGTAGGAGTGACTCAGAAAACCCGCAGGGAGAGCACAGTGAACTATCGAGCCTTAAAGCAATGTCCCGGATCAGAGATGTACTGATCAGAGAACAGAGCAGGCACAGCTTCCTAGAACAGTTCTCCTGCTTGAGAGAGCTGAGGGCTTTGCTTTCTCAAGTGCGAAGTGCCCATCTTCTAAAAGGAAGTAACTTACAGAAGATGTATGGGTGAGAAGGGGAATCCCAGTCCTTTCTGGCTTCTGGAAGGAGAGATTGACTTGAGCCACAAAAGTTCAGATCTGGATTCAAACTTCCCCAAAGTGAATTGGAGCTTAACAAACATGAGGGGGGTGAACCAATTAGTCTGAGGTTCTCCCAACCTAGGGGAGGCTGCAGTGTAGCTCTGAGAGGCTGTTCCCTCTTGACATTGCCTTGTTTTTATTCTTCTCTAGCATTTATCTCCGTTTCGGGCGACTGTCCCCTTCACCTGGATGAGATCCGCCACTTTCTGAACCTGTGCCCTGAGCTGTCGCTTGGCTGGTTTGAAGAAGGCCGACTGGTGGCTTTCATTATAGGATCCCTTTGGGACCAAGAAAAACTCAGCCAGGTAAGAACCAGCTCCTGTTACTGCATCTTGTCTCCATTTCCTTTCCATGCTAGGGATGGAGAGGCCTACGACGGAGCTTTGAGACAAGAGGGTGGAGTCCAACGTGCATAGGCATGACTGTAGTTATTGGGGGTTACTCCAAGGGAGCATGTGACCCGGGTGCTGAGCTGAGCACCCAAGTGCAGGGAAGGAGAGCAGGGGCTGCTCCAGGTACCTAATTAGTTCAGTTTGTAAGACACCCTTTTTATATTTATTTCAAAGGGGCGGGGGAGGCTCCATTCTCCAATGCCCTCCAGCTTTGCAGCCACGGTTCAGCCCCATCTGCCAAGAGGGCTTTTCCGTTTCAGAGACATCCACAACTCTTGGGGCAACAGGGCTTTGGCTAAGTGCCAGAGTAAGGCAGGCTCTGTATTGCTCCCTGCATATGCAAATCCCCTCTTCTCTGTTCTAAGGGGCTGCCACCTTATAGACTAGAAATGGAGAGGTAAAAAATTCCCCCTCATCACCTTTCATTCACAACGTGGCTACTATTGAAAGCCCAAACTCAACCCACTGTTAACTCCATCAAACTATTAACTGCAATACAAACAGGGCCATTCTCCTAGGGACAAATATACTTCCTGCTGATTCAGCCTCTCTCTTCTGCAAAGCACTTTACAAGCTAATCGATTTCTACAAGCAACCTGGAGTGAGTTCACTCCTGGAGAGAGCTCTCTTGCAGTATTAATTGCTACAGGATAAAAATAAGTAGAAGAACTGAGTTATTGCTTTGGCATTAAAATGTGTTTAATATTAAAAAAAAACACACCTCTTTCCAATTACAAGTAATTAAAAGGGAAAGGGCTCTGTAAGCCTTTGCAGGGGAAGGAGTTAGAGCAGGAAACTAGGTGGCTGGACTCCTGGACCGTATGCCTGGCTCTGTCACTGCCTCTCTGGCACCCTGGGCAAGTCACGTAGGACCTGATTTTCAGGAAGGGCTGAGCAGCCACTGCTCCAATTATAGTCATTTGGAGATGGAGATTGGGGGGTGGGAGCACCACACTGAACAATTAGGCCCGAACTGCTTTGTGCCTCAGTTTCCCCCCTGTGAAATGGGGATGACTTCATCTATTCAGGGGTGTCATGAGCCTTTGGGTACTGTCTGCAAAGCACTTTGTACTTGGACAACACCTCCAGTAGATCAGGTGCGAGCCGCAGCTGGTGTGCGTCTGTCTACTCATTCACACCAGCTGAGGATCTGGCCCATTACATCTGCAGCCCAGTCAGATGAGCGCTCTCGACAGAATGAGAGGGCACTGCGGCAGCGAGCGAACCGCCAGCTGACACGCTTTCCTGTCTCCTCCCCCCCGGCAGGACGCACTGACTCTGCACAAGCCCGGTGGCACCACCGTGCACATCCACGCGCTGGCCGTGCACCGCACCTTCCGCCAGCAGGGCAAGGGCTCCATCCTGATGTGGCGCTACCTGCAGTACCTCCGCTGCCTGCCCTACGTGCGGCGGGCCGTGCTGATGTGCGAGGACTTCCTCATCCCCTTCTACCGGAAGTGCGGCTTCAAGGTGCGGGGCCCCTGCGAGGTCACCGTGGGCTCGCTGGCGTTCGTCGAGATGCAGTACCCCGTGCGCGGCCACGCCTTCATGCGCAGAAACAGCGGCTGCTGAGATGGCGCCTTCCCCCAGCTTCGACGCTTCTCAGGCAATGTTAGGGGCGGGTAGCCACGTACAGGGAGACAGAGCTGCGCAGCAGCCGCTGCTCTCCTTACAAGCAGCATCCATGCTCACTGCTTACTTTTGTGCCTGCCTGGTATTCCAGCTGGCTGCCTTTTAACTAGTAGCTCCAGGCCCAGCCCACTTGCCTCTTAACTGGTCCTAGCGCTGACCCAGCCATCGAGCTTACAGATACGGCGCGAAAGGCAGCAGAACCACAGTAAGCACCCTTGCCTCTTCGGTCCAGAGCTCAACAGGCAGGCTCCATAAGGCTACAGCTGTTGAGTTTGACCTCCCCAGGACAGGCGTACGTCAATTCTGGCTAGCCCAAGCCTCCCCTTTAGCCCCTGGCTTTAAAAGCAGCAGTGGGAGTAATAAAGCGCTGAGAGCATGTTATGCAATTATAGAAGGGGGAAAAAACATTGCTTGAGAAGCAGCACCACATGGATCAGTTCATCGATTCCCTGTTTTTGTTCTCTTTGTCAAATGCTCCAAGGCCAATAACATGAGGCAGGCATGTGGCAGACACCTCTTGGGGGTCTCTGCTGGGAAAAGCCGTCCGCGCCGTCTCATGCTAGTTGCTCGCTACCATGTTCTGCTGTGATGCATTAAATGGAATCCGTGCTCGTATGTTCTGTACATATGTGAGATACATTCAGCTACGCTAGGCTCCAGCAAGTCCCCGTCCTCCCTCGCCCTCCTGCTGTTATAGGTTGACAACCAACGGACGTGTGAGAAATCCCATAATAATGTAGGTTCAGTGATGGTGCCCTAGTCTGTCGGAGCAGGGGTAGCCAACTTCCAACCCAATATAGGAGATACTGTCCCCAAACCACAGCACGCTCAAAGCCTAAGGGAGAGCAAAATAGAACATGGGACTGAATGCTCTCTAAAGAGCCCAGCAAGGAGGCTACGCCACTGGAGAGACATTCCCATCAACTCCCACCCCCAAATGGCTATTAAGGGGTACCTTTTTCAACAGACCCTTTAAAGGTATATTTGTGGTCCTTATCTAGTGAAATCCAAAGCACTGCTAGAATGGCTCCAGAGAATCACAGATGAAAGTCATTCCCATCAGATTGATCAGATAATCACACAGGGTTTTGCAAAATCCAAACATGGCAACACCACTTGGTTTATTCCTTCAGAACAAGAGGGTACATCAGCCCGCACTCCCTCCCTCATCCCACGGACCAGTGCTATGTATAGACCAGAGCTCCTAGCTCACGCCATCCTAGTTCACTGGAAATATGAAAGCCCCTGGGAACACCCTGTGCTGTTTGTCAGTTCTTTTGTTCATCACCAAATAAAGGGTTTATTTGTTGTGTTTTCTAATTGGGTTCTTGTGTGTGTGTGTGTGTGTGTGTGTGTGTGTGTGTGTGTGTGTGTGTGTGTGTTTGTTTTTTCCTGGAACACAATTCAGCAGCCGGTAACAGCGGTAGATAAAGGGAAGGGTGCAGAGTTTGGTCTGCACACTTGAGAAGTTACATCAAAAAGCCAGTGGGCCACAAAGCATCTTCCCCCGGCAGTTTTAGCGAAGTCTAAAAGCTAAGGGAAGGTTGGAAGTATCCAGCCTGAGGCACAAGGGAACATTTGATGCTAAGATGGAGTGTGAAAGGGAGAGAGGTAACCCCCCCCCCCCTTCCTGCAGGGATACTGCAGGATGACACCCCTTCACTCTGGAGTCTGCTGCCTTCCCTTGTTTGGCCCTCTGAAGCAGCCTAGGAGGCGGTCATTGAGGAGAGAATTGTGCGGCCATTCCTTTCCATAGGGCTTCAGAAGCCTTATCTGCTTTCCAAAGATATCCAGCCTGTCTCACCTTCCTAGCCTCCCCTTGCAAGAAAAGCGAAGTCAGTTTCGCCTGCCTGGACTTTGGTTTAAAACTCTGTTCTGAATGAAATCAATCCTTTCCCAACAAGCATCCTAGGAATTTACAGCAGAAGGGAGGGGAGAGCTGTTTTGTGCAGGACGGAGGAAATGCAGCCCTACCTTTCTGGAACGTCCCTTGTAAGGAAGGACCGATCAGAGCGCTCTCATACGACCGGGCTGCTGGCAGCATACCACAAATACAGTAACACTTCACATGCAGGCTGCCAGTGGCTCCCAGCATACCTGGCTCTCCCACACCAGGGCCAGGTCTGCCCGCTCTATTCTCACCCTGAGGGCAGTTTGAATTTAAATCAGGAAGGCCATTATTTCCATCCACCCCACCCCTGCTCCACGGCTGCAGCCCCTCCCACCAGACCCTGCTCACTGTCTGGAGTTAACCCACCCTCTGCCCTTCGCAGGGAAACTGCGCCCAGGGTCTATGCTAGAAAACGTTGCTGTTATTGTCATGTCAGGTAGAGACCAGCCAAAGCCCTAGCGTGGTGTTTTTCTAGACCAGCCAAAGCCCTAGTGTGGACAGTGTCCTTTCACCAGGATATTTTGTTTGGGGACCTGGTAGCTATACTGGCAAAAGCATGTGTTGCCAATGTAAGCAGTGTCGACACTAGGAGAGTTGGTTGGTATAGCTACACGGGCAAATCTTTCCTAGAGTCGACTAGGCCTGTGTTAAGGGGCAGCTCTGCTCTTGCCGCTCAGCCTGTTACCGCATGAAGGCGCTTGTTTAAAATCCCATAACAGGACCTTTGGCCAAGAAGCAAGCACAGAGCCTGCATGTGAACTTGCACCAGCATGGAATTCAGACAGGACCTAGGCCGGGCTCTCCGTGCAGTACAAAAATTGGCTAACTGCTTGATCCCAATAGTACAGGGGACAGCTTCCACTGTAGGAGAAGACTGCTCCCGTGAAGGGTGCTGCAGAAGCATCGAGGATTGCTAGTGGCAGTCAAAGCAGGCAGCATTTAAAGCCTTCATGTGAGAAAGGGGAGATGGCAGCAGCAGGAAAAAGCAGTTGGCACTAGCCAGAGTGATGGGCAGTGCAGCTCCATTTATCACCACACGAGGCAGACTTGAGTTCTGGGACTGTAAACGCCCCCAAATAGTGTCACAAACCACGTGAAAGTCTCATGGGGCTTGTCACTGGAACGCCCTTGATTGTCTCCAAGCGCCAGGATTCAGTAGCTTAGTAAGTTTCACAGACAGCAAAACCTGGTTGAATCTGCAGTAAGAGACCGTTGCAGATGACCAAGTCAGTGAGAAAACCCACAACTAGAGAAATAAACGATAGTCACCTTTGAGTGCCACGTGCCATTAAATGGGATCTGATGTAGCACCAATGAAGAGACTCCAGCAAGCTTTGGGTTGGGATACAGCCTTAGCCATAGACCACGGAAGGCTGGTCTAGCACACTAGAGAGGAAGGAGGATCCAGTGGTTAGAGCACAAGCCTATGATCTTTGAAGACTTGGGTTGAGTTCCTTGCACCACAGATTTCCTGAGAGACCTTGTGCAACTGACTCTGTGCCTCAGTTCCCCCACCTGTGAAATGGGGATAATCCCATGACCCTACCTCCCAGGCACGTTCGAGTGAGAGGTGCTCAGCTGCTAAGTACCATCGAGAGGAATTATGCAAGTCGTAATGAGACCACATTGTTCTCTCTTCACTGGGCAGTGGTATGAGGGCACCTGCCCAGTGAGAATGACTGCCTTTGGGAGAAGAGCTAAGGAAGCAGTGGTGGGTTCTGCTACAGGGTAACTGACCCAAGACCCTTCAAGGGCCACAAATTAAGACGACAGCCAGGTTAATTAAGAAGAGTTAGACAATTTGTATTTCGCCATCATTGAATTTATGCTTCGGCTTTAGAGTCAACCCTGGTTCTGTTTATTCCACCCTCCCTCCCCCCAACTGGTCACAAAACAAGTGTCACTACCCCCACCTAGTGTCCTCCATCCAGTAGCAGCGACTGATCCTGGAAAACAGGCTTTGTGCGCTTCTCATTAAATACACATTTATTAAAGGAAAGACAGTACTTAAAAGCATCAGTGATGACAGGGTAGAGCTCCAGGTTTTGGATAAAATAGCATGGGGGGGGGGAGGAGGAAGAAGAGGGGGACTGGAGGCAGTATGGAGAAAACAAACAAAAAACCACATTGTACGTAGCCACCCACCCAGCCCAAGTGCGCTGGGAATACCATGTGGCCCGGCACCAGCACAATTCGTGTTTGCTAACCCAGGGAGAGGTTTCCAGAGGCACAAGTGTGATGGGAGAAGCTGTTTGATCGTTGTGAAATGTAGGCGCTAAAGGGGCCCACCTCCTTGCTTCGTTTACAGAGACGGCTGATCATAAGCCAGACAAGCCTTCAGGGTGCTTAGAGCAATATGTACTGACCCTGCCTGCTGCCACGGCTCAGACGAGCAACGCCCGGCATTCATTATTCAAACTTTAACTGACATCCCTGCTTAGCCAGAGAGGAAGTACAGCATGGGCAGCAGCAGGGCAAGCTTCCTCTGTTGTTGACCCAACCCCAGCCCACATCTGTGCAGGAGATGGCAGTTTGGTCTCCACCCATTATTCAAGCCTTCGCCTCACTGCTGAGCAGGTGCACGTGATGTGGATACAGATCCACAGGGCTGCGAGCCAGCAGCACATGACACGCAACGTACTGAACAGCCGCCAGAAGGTAAACATGGTCCGTCGCAGGCTGTATCAGAACTAGGGACCCCAAGGTGAAGGCCTCCGTCTTTCCATTGTTAACATGCGCTTAAAGCTTCCAAAGTCTGTGTTAAAGGAGGCACTTTCCACTTCTGTTCATGGATGGAATCATTTTAATTTATTGAGGACTTAAAAAGAACTGATATTTGCTTCTTTAAAACAAGATCTCAGCCAGTAATGCAGCAGTGTAACTTCAGAAGCCCAGTTCTATGCGGTCCGAATACCATGCTTAAGAGCTTAATTGTTATTTCTCTCTATCATGAGATCCAAAGTCTCCTAGTTACAAGATAATTAAACTTCGGGTTACTTGTTAACCGAAAGAGTCGAATGGCCTAGTTAATATACAGGAACATAGCATGGAACCATATCAGATCGTATCTGGCATGCTTTTACTAACTGGATAGTTATTTTACTTGGGCCCTAGAAGATAAGGAATAAACTAAGATTTGGTATTTCTCTGTGTGCTTTTGCTTTTCCAAGATCAGGATTTGGACACTGAAGGGACAGCCGACAGTTCCTCTTTCACCCAAAATCTACCCCTCCTAACCCTTGTGGGTTAAAAGGAAGAGGTAATACTGTGGCAAAAGTGGAGAATCACCCTCTGACAGTCATGTCATATGAGAGGAAAATTCAGAAACCCCAAGGGTCTGAAGCAAGGTGGGGCTGTATCAGTTGCTAACTAATCCATGCCCCCCCTTCTTGTGCCTTCCTCAGCAAACGCACGCACACTGACCCAGAACTGTCAGCAGCATGTTACTCTGTTAGTTCATCGTTAGGACAGTGTCCTGGTCACCCTAGCTAGGAACACACGGATTCCGGTAGTAAGCCAGATGGAGGCAAGTCCAGCTTCAATGCAGTCTGCTCCTCTGTGCTTACAGAGGAAAACTCCAGCCTCAAAAATCCTATTCCTTGCATGTAATCCCCATGCATCAATGGTTTTTAAAAGGGGGCCTTTACTACTTTAAAGAGCAAACAGAAAAAGGTTGGGATACTTTGATGAAGAAGATTGGGACTGAAAAAATAAGTGTCGCTGAGGGCCCAATTCCACCACCCCTCCTTGGGCTGAAGTGGTACCTTAAATATGCAAACAGACTGATTGCTACAGAGCCGTTTTCACAGCCAAGCACTGCTCAACTTGAGTAAGTGGGCAGAATTAGCCCTTCTGCACCACATTGGAAATCGGACTCTGCATCAGCCCGAGCAGGGTCATTAAAAGCGATCAGTTTCCTCTGAGCCAGGCACCAGCATTCAGACTGGAGCCGCTAGAACGACAGGTATTCCCAATGACCACTTGAGGACTCTTACCAGTGAGCATTTGGTTCAGGCGCTATGGCTGATCACTGGTGTTTTTCTCTAGAGCCTTATGGAGGTAAGAAATATTGGCATATAAAAAGTGCCCCCTGCAAAAGGGGTTCGTTTTCACAGTACGATTCACAGTACCCACAAGGCACTGAGATGGGATGGGGCTACAGGATGTGAAGCCCCATCTCACGCCATTAGGCAGAAGGAGGGAAGGGCGGGTCAGGAAAGGGAGACCATTGAAAGAGATGCAGCGGGGGGGGGGGGGGGGAAGAGGCAGATTTTGCTGACAGAGCTCAAGGGGTGTCATTCAGGTGCTTTCAAGGCAAGCCCTGAAATGCCTCATTCTTGGGGCTTCGGTCCCATAAGGAAAGATCCAGCAGTTTTGCCATGGAAGGATTCACTGAGGGTGAGAGGGAGAGGCACTGGAGGGGGCTGTTCAGCAACACAAGTCCCTGCACAGGGCCGTCACCTCAGAGCACGGCCCGCCACTGGAGGCCTTTCCCTAGCATGGAACAAAAGCACCAAAGTCTCCCATGTTCCCAATTTGGTTCGAGTCTTTGCCAGGTGAAGTGGCTGCTGGGCTCCCAGGCCAGCAGCTGCACCTGGGGATTATGGCTTTTCAATGTGGGGTGACAGATCTGTCCCACGTTGGCCGGACAAAATGCAAACCAGGTCAGTTCAGCTCCACTCCTTCCCACATCCAGCAGTGACCAACCAGGGCAGCTCCCCCCCCTTGTCCCCAAAATAACAGCACCTGCTCATCACCAGCGCTAAGGGACAGACTGTGGCAGGCCTAGCCTTGAGTGAACATCCTGCATGGCTTTAGACAGCCGAGAAGAGGACTGGGGCACTTAACAGCAACGTCGCCCCTCTCCGTTGCACTGATTTGAAGTCACTTTCCCAGTCACTGAGAAAATCCACCTGGTGCCAACTTTCCATGTTAAAACCTCTGCCCCATCCTGCCCTGTCTCCAGGCTGTGGGGTCAGTGCAAAACCTGGTCCAGGTCATACTTCTCGCAGAACTTGCTGGTGAAGGGCAGGCAGGTGAGATACTCGATCCAGTGCCAGTTGATGGGGTAGACATAGAGCCAGATCACCAGGGAGGCAAAGAGACCCAGAAAGACCACCATGGAGACAATGATCATGGCCCGCTTGCGGTACTTGTCCCCGGTGCCAAAGGTGATGTAGGGGAGGAAGGCAAAGGACAGCAGGAGGCCGCTGAGGAAGCCGAAGATGTGGGCGATATTGTCGATCCAAGGCAGGAGGCCGCACAGAAACAGAAAGAGGACGATCCCAAAGAGGTTCAGAAAAGCCTTCCAGGGCTTCTCTAGGATCTGCCAGCTTTGAAAGAGCTCCACAAAGAGGCAGGCCAGCAAGCCAAACTGGGATCCAGCAGGGCCAACCTGAGGGAGATAAAGATGGGAGTTACAGTGGGTCCCACTAAAACCAAATTCAGTTACAGGAGTAAAAGCAACGTGGTCCAGTGGTTAGGGCACCATGGGAATCAGGAGAACCAGGCTCTATTCCCTGCTCCGCCACTGACTTGCTGGATGACCTTGGGCAAGTCACTGCTCTCTTGGTGCCTCTCTTTCCACTCCCAGGCTTTGTCTGCTAGTGTGTAGACAGAGGGCTGGGACTAGATAAACCACAGCAAGGGCTCAGTCAACTATTTTGACACGTGCTGTCCTTCGTTTAAATCCTGAGGTGAAACAGCAATAAACTGCTCCCCTGTGGCCTGGGCTCTGTCTTGTCACTTGCTTTTGCTTTACCGCTAGAGACACCAAGTTAAAGACAAATATCCAGCTCGAGCCAATGGTGCTCCAGACAGCTTTTGGTGCATCCAGCTAGCACAGCGATCAGCTTTCCCAAGACGCCTGTAATTTATCACAGGCAGCAAACAGCCGCGGGAGGGTGAGTTGGATTCTGTTTCATCCAAGGGCAGAACCTGTTACTGGTGCAGGTGGGTGAGACAGGAAGAGACCCAGCAAAGGGAACGGACCAGCAGTGCTCCCCCTACTCTGCACATCAGAGGGGTGGGGATGACCGAGGTGAAGCAGAGGAGCAGCGAGGACGGGGAAGGAAGAATTAACCTAACGCTCCCATTGGCGGCTTGGGACAAGAGCCCCGGTGCCTGGCGCTGCTCAGACCTGCTGGGAAGTGGCCATAGAAACGGAGAGTTCAGTGCTCTGGTTTCCAGAGAAGTCAGTACTACTGGTGACTCAGCAGCCACCCCCCAGCAAGCTCGGTCTCCAGCCCGCCCCGCAGGCTAACTCAGACAATCACCCTGAGACCCAATCAAAGGGATTACGTGCGTGTGATCTAATGCAAAGCCCATGAGAATTCTGCTGACAGATTAGCCATCTGCCTGGTGTGTAAACCCGCAGGGTGCATGCACGCTCACGTGCGTGTACATGGGACGGCGTGGCACGTGCAAACCCTGCACATGAGACAGAAGTGGATTAGGGCCAGGCTGCACCCCCAGCGCATCAGGGAAGTAAAGGGGACACATGGGTCAGCCGCAACTCAGACTGAAAACTTGATTGGACTCTCTCTCTTTAATCAGGTTACTGTACCTAGGACTCCTGGATTATGACTGATGGGAGAAATCAAGGCCCGATCCCCACTAGCAAGGAGTCTGGAGAAAGATGAAGATTTATGTGGTTTAGCTGAAATATGCCCTTTGCTCACCTTGGACTAGTCTACACTCAATGTCGACTCCGGTTTTAAAAAGGAACCAGTTCTAAGCTATAACCCTAGGTGTTCACACCTTGGGCGACTGTCCCCATATGTATGCGCCAATGCAGTTCAGAGCTCAGGAAGCCCCCCCCACTCCCATGACAGAGAAGAAAGAATAAACTCCCCTGCCCCGGAGGGGCAGCTACACCTGGAAAGTCAGTGCCGAAGCAGATAGCTACAGAGCATCCTTAAAAACCATCATCCTCCCACTGTAAGCGCCTCCTCCAGCACCTAGCACAGTGGGGCCCCAATCCTGAACTGGGGCACTGGGCGCTGAGGACTAGAGTTGAGGTGCCAAGCACCCCCACCTCTCACTGGGCTGTAAAAGCCCAGGACACGGCTCAGACGGATGCTGCTGGCTCTTCTCCCCTTTACCCAGGGAGGGGCTTGGAGCCTAGAAGGCGTGGGTGGTTTTACCTGATCTCTACAGCAATCACCCCTTTCCTGTGGCAAAATGGGCAGACAGCTCGAAGGAAGGTACCTCTGAGTGGGCAAAAGGCTGTGCGGTGGGTGACCCCCCCGCCTCCCCCCCAAACAGGTTGGGCAGTGGGCGGGTGGAAGCAGCGAGGAGGAAGAATGAACGAAAGGCAGCAGCTGCCTTGCAGACTGGGGTCACTTATTAATTCCTCCAAAACCTCCCTTCTCAGCTCAGGCGCTAGAGCAATCGGTTTAAGAAGTCGAGAAAGCTGGACCGCTACCACCAGTTCTCTCCCCGCTCTCTCCATCCTGCTGCGGTGGCTAATCCCGTTATCCATTTCCTTTGCATCACAGGCTACCGAGCCCACGTTCTGGGTCTGGGCCAGGAGCCCGGGGGCCAAGTTGCCTGTTACAAGCAGCCGACGGAGGTGTCCTCTCAGCTCTTCTCTGAGCAGCTGGGCGGTGTGACGAGCAGCGTCAGGCACAGAAAGGGCAAAGGGTACGAGGGAAAACAGCTGCTGACTGAATGCCCACGGGGGAGAATGTTAAATGAGATCAGGCCACCAACCTGAGAGCAGTCCCACATCACACACTGTATGGAGGGCAGAATGGACCAGTGTACGTGGGACCTGCCACGCAGAGCCGCCAGGCAGTTCCCGCACATTAAGCCATTGCTGGGTCTCCGGGTTATTCCATGTGCTTCAGACTCGTAGCCTGAGCAGGGAGGCCAAGGCCTGACCTGGCTTTTTCACCCTCACAGCTGGTCCCCAGAGAAGGGGCAGCCTGAGGTTCATCGACAGGGCAGAGCGGGGCAGCTGGTGCACTTGGAGCCTGTACTGTACCTGCTCTGTGGATAGCTAGAGGGCTTCAGCCCACAGGGACGTCAAACCAGCACCTTGCAGCCGCACTAAACGCTGTTAACGGTCACTCCCTCGCAAGGCCCTAGATCTCTGGCTGGGTACTTACACAGCCCCATCTCTCTGATCTTTGCCTCTGATGGAGAGAGTGCCGAAAGCTGGCAGGGCTAGAGAGACAGTGGCAACCCCCCCAGTCTCAGAGCACCCTTACCTCTGCCCGGTATGGAAGGAAGATGGCACTGGCCAGGTTGCCAGTGATGCCGCTGAGGATGAAGATGATTGAGATCCTATGCCAGCCTGCCAGCTTCTCCAAATCCCTGAGGACTGTCATCTGGAAGATTACGGATACCAGGCAGTGAACTATCCTATGGAAATATACACACAAATGCTTAGTCTGCAACCCCCTGCACCTATCCCATTCCCTCTCACCCCACTCCATCGCCCACTCACAGCAGGGATTAGAGCTACTCAGGCTTCATCTAAATCAAAACCTAACTCATTTCCTACAAGTGGTGTCCCGGCAGAGGAGTCAGGATTGGCAGCTGAAGGACGACGCTAGGGGACCGTTTGGGTGCAGGGACAAGCACATTTTCCTTCTTGGAGGCTGGGTGGGGGAAAATGCAGTTTCATGCTGTTCTTCATTAACCCTTTACCCATAGCATCTGTCACGTCAGGGAGTAACGAGAGAGTGGCTCAACCAATGGACATGCCACTGTCCAACCGCTAGTCACATCCTGGTCCAGGACACTTCGTTTGATTGCGTGAACATCACTGGGCCTGCCAGAGGCAGAGGCAAAGCTGCAAAGGGAGGCTCTTGGACAAATGGAGGATCCCCACCCCACCCACCCTGCTTCTTACCCGGCGTGAAGGAAAAGGGACAGCCAGAGTCTGTAGAACTGATCGGGGATTTCTGGGTTCAGGAAGGGGAGGAGGCCACACACATCATCCAAGCAATGGACCTGAAACAGAAGGGAAAGCGCCACAGGGTGAAACGAGCAGTGCTGGCTCACGGCCACATCTCAGAGTCTTTAGGGAGAACGGAGGCTGGAGAGGAAAAGCACAGGCGATGCCGACTCATCGCAAAGCACGTTCTCAGGCTATTGATCAGGTCCAGCAAAGCAGCTTCGACCTGCCCGTGGTACATTCATTGAAGACCCCACCATGAATGGGTCAGGTCAGAGGTGAGTGAGACTCCCACAAGTTAAGGGGCAAAGCACCAGGGCAGCATGGGTGCCCAGCATAGATACGGGGTGAATGGACTTCTCTGGCACCCAAGCTGATACCCAGACAGTGCATTTTCCTGCCTGCTAGGTACTGCGATACCATTGCAGGCTGCTTCAGGGCCGGATGCTGCTTTATTGATCAGGCTCTTGTCATTCCCCGAGCATGCCCTCGTCCCTAGGATTGCTCTGCCTGGGACCAGCAAGAATCTAGCCCTTTTTATTCCCAGCCACCACCGAGCTGTGTGCGGGCCCAGCTCTTCAAGGCAGCTGGCCCCCACCTCGTGGTCTCATGGAGATACACGGCCAGCCTGACCATTGGCTCAAAGCATTCAGCTCAGGAAAGCACAGGCTGAGCGTTAGGCGCCCCCTCCCCCCGCGCGCATCATTTCTCCAACCCAGCGGCCCCAGGCTCGGCTCACCTGCGAGCAGAGAGTTGCCTCCTCGTGGAAGTAGCCGTGCATGAACTCGCAGTATTCCCGCGTAGTGATCTCGCAGCTAGCGCAAAGGAGGACAAGGTGGGGTCACTTCATGCAGGGATCCCTTCTCCTTCACTCTTAAAGCCCAGATCCTTGTTTATCCTCCCCTCCGCCCAGGGCTAAGATGGAGGAGTCTATCCAGGTTCATTTTAGTCTAGCTGCATTTAAAGGGTTTGGCTGAAACTCTCAGCTCCCGGCTTAATGCACTGTGGCATTTTCTGCCTTTCCCAAGAAGGGCTCTCTGCCCATCACAGCAGACCTACAGGGGCCTTAAGTCAATGACTGGCCAACAATGGGTATGTCCCAGAAGGAAGCATCTTTTCCAAAAAAGATCCCAAGGAAGTTAACCGAAGACGCAAACCCTCGTATGATAAGGCATAGCCCCAGGACACTGGTCTCCAAGGGCAGAGTAGTCCAATAGCAGTTTCCATGCACATGGACATCCTACATGTACCCAGAGGGATAACGACAGAGTCAGATATGCAAAGCCAGTGGGAATGAGCTTTACCCCACTGGGTCCAGAGCAGTTGTCTCAGATGAGCCCTTGGCTCTCTCCCCTCTCCTTTACCCGTGTAACACAAGACTAACGCGATGAATAGAATAGGGAGCTTAGCCAGTGGCATGGCAAGGTCCAGTCGCAACAGGAATGCTGCCTGGAGGAGCATGGGCGCAGCTTACCTGCCTTTGGTACCGATACAGCACGGTCTCCCTTTGATCTCACAGTCCAGGTGCAAAAAGCCTGTGTGGTTGTTTTTGGCTTGATAGGTGCAAATCTAAAAGGAAGAGTGAAGAACTGGTTAGAGAATGGGAGAGACGCACATACTGGTCCCTGCAGCTGAGGGCACAAGTGCTCATGGACAGCAGGCAAAGGGGAGTTCTACCACCCAGACCCAGCACGCTGGGGTATGCTACATCCAGGGCCTTCCTCTCTTCAAGCTAGCACGTCTCTGGTCACAAGCGTTCCCCAGCTTGGCCAAAAGACAAGTGCCTTTTATTTCTCTGCCTTTCTAGGCCAGGAGGCCCCTCCCAGAACGCTATGGGCATTTCCGGCGATGAACGGGAAGGGAAACAGCAAAATATTCCCTGGCGATTCCTTACCGGCCACTTGGTAATGTCATCTGGCCAGACGTGAGGCGGAGTGGAGGCCGGCTCCTCGCACGTCCTGTGGGGATGGAGCAATCAGTGAGGAAGGGTTCTGCTGGTGCACCCTTTGTCTGGGACCCTCTGACAGCCCAGAGCCTTTCGCGGACAGTCCTTGACGGGCACTCGTAGGGGTCTGGGTAGCTTCTCTCCCCTCCCACCTCAGTGCAGAGTCCCCACTTCATTCTCTTTGGTCTAGGAGTGTCAGACTTTACTACGCACCATGTCCAGGCGGACTGCGGCAGTACAAGGAAGGGGACTGGGCGCTGCCTAACACAGACAGTTTAATGTGCTCTTGGGTGTACCATGTCACACGCCCAGAGGCCCTGGTGACGTGCACACAAATGTAAACATCCAATAGGTAAATTCATCTCTCCTCTGTCTCACCATTAATTACGACAAACAGACAGACATGGTTACAGACCAAGACTGGCAGTCAGGACTTCTGGGTCCTACTTCTAGCTGATACCAACTTTCAGAGAGCGCGCAGGCAAGACTGTTTCAGTTACCTGTCTCCCCTTCCCTATCTTTAAAATAGAGCACGTGTGTGTTTGGAAAAGTGCTTTGAGATCCTCAGATGCAAGGTACCATGGGCATGAACATTCTCCCTTAGTACAACCCTTTTCTAGTAGAGCTGGAAATACCGAACCCAAGACCCACCCACCTCCACCCATGGTATATGGTTCCCAAACCACCCTGCAGACATGGAGACATATCACGGCCTGCCTCCAATCCCTCATTCCTATTCAACAACCCATCCTGTCCTGTCCCCTCCACTTTCCCAGGAAAGGTGCCCATACCTGGGGTCCTGATGGCATACAGCCCCGGACATTCGCTTCCAGCTGGAATTGCCAAGGATCGTCGGGGAGTTAGAGTCTGGCCACTTTGTGAAAGTAGCCAACGTCTCCTGCAGTTCCAGAGAACGGGAATTTGGAGAGTGGGGTTTTTTAGTTGTTAAACAGATACACAGATTTGATGTGTTCAAACCAGTTTATTCAAACGTGGGTCTATTCAGTCAGACCTCACAATCCTCTCTGCACTACCAAACACCCACCCGCCTGGGCTGAAGAGCCATCCTGGCATCGTATATCGCCTCCTGGATGGCTGTTTTAGTGAGATGCTTCCTGTCCTCTGGGTGAGCTCCCCCTAATTCCCTTTCCCCTACCCTGTAGTGGATAGCTATCACAACATTAAAAAGACTCACATTGGGGAAAAACAATTGAATTAAAAATCAATTTGTTTTATTTAGGATGTTCTCTAAAAAGTGAGTGAAAGAAATCAGATGCAAGAAATCACCCCTAAGCATTACACAAGTCTTAGAATCCGTGGCAGCACCCCTAGTCATAATTCATGTTATTTAAATGGAAGCAATATGGTGTTTAATTTCTTGCATATGTCATTCACGACTTCGTTGCCAGCGTTTGACCCCAACACAAATCTGCTTAGCACATTAGCTGCTGTCCATCCAGTGGGCCAACTTGAAGAAAACATCTTCAGAGAGCAACTGAATTTGTCTCCCCTGGTGGCATAGCAACGTGACATGACACCCAAATGAGCCCCGCACACTGCCAGTTGCTGTGCAAGACCACCAGTATGCATGTAGATGCATAAGGTTTCAAGTCATCTCTGCAGCATGCGGCCAGGAAGAGCAGTACCAGGTGCAGAGTTGGTCAGAAGGAGCACCTGCTGCTCTATCATCGTGCCTGGTGCAGCGAACATGGAAGATTCCAAGAAAAGAGTAACTCAGCACACAGATGGGTACAGGAATTAAGAAATAAGTGATGTGGGTTAATTAGAAGCACGATTAGAGGGGATCTAAAATGCCACATAGAAGGCAGGTATTAATCTTGCAGTGATCATGGAAAGTGATTCAATATGGTGTATGTCCCACTAGCTGCATAAAGCAGGGGTATGAAACATCCAGTCTAGTTTCTTAGTTTTCAGGTTCATGGGTCTCTGAGATGGCGTGAACTGAATCAGAACTTCCCATCTGATGAGCTCCTCTTACGTTTCCTTCCCATCTGTGTGTTTAATAGTCTCTGCAGTGTTAATACGCAGAAGCATAAGAATAAGGCAAGTACAGTGCGCTTCCCGCATTGTTCATACTTAAGAGTCTTAGCTTGCGGAGAGCATTAGGCACAAAGATGGATGGAAATGCAAATGGTGCCCTCAGAAGGGAGGTCCTGATTCCTAACAACACTCACTTATAACGAGACAAGGCCAGAGGTCAGCACCACTTTACACTCAAACCCCACCTTGCCTCACCACTCTCTTGGTTCTTCACCAGCGGGTATCTTTCCTGGTTCCTTCCGTGACCTCATCACAGCAAGAAGTCAGTCTTCCCCCTCCCCCATACTGTACCCACCCCAAAGCCCTGTCTGCATTAGTCTTGCAGCTCTCCTTGGGATTCCTGGAGGTTTCCTGGTCCCGTAGGCGATAGGCAGCCGAGTGCACTCACCGAACAGTCTTTTCGCTGAGTCTGGATGCAGCCCGAGTTGTCGTTTTGGACGCAGCAGCCCGAGTTACGCTCCTGGTCCCTCTCTTTTTGAATGCGCTTCTCAACCTGCTGGTCCTTGCGGATGCAAGGGGAGAACTTGGCTCCCAGGTGGATCAGGTCGATCTGAAACGCAATACAATTTGCTACAAGCCATTTTTTGTGCCATTAAAGTGCTGTGTGTTATGCAGGAGTGGTGGTTTAAGGGAAAACTGGGGTACACTGCACCTTTGGGGCAGAGGAGCTGGGATTCTGTGAGTAGCCAGTGTCATGGGCTGGATATCCCAGGGGAGTGCTTCCCAGGGACTTGGGTGCACCTATTATCCTGCAAGGCAGATGGGGCTGGGATAGCCTCAAGGAGAGCACTCGAGTGGCTGAAAGTCTGGTGGGGTGAGGAGCTAACACCCAGGCAAGACTAGGGGTAACAAGAGGGCTCTCAGTCCAGGGTACCCCAAGAACTGTCACAGTCTATAGCACTCCGTGGGCTGAGCCACATCACAACAAGTTATCAGCAACACAGATGGGAGTTGAGAGAGAACCCAGAGATGGAACAGCACGGGGCTGCAATAGGTCAGGCCTGACCTGCTAGATAAAATGGTGTGCAAGGGACGTTTGGACAGCAGCTGTCAGAACCTCGCTTCTCCTTCCCTCTGCACCGAAGTGTAAATTCCTCTGTCTCCTGCGGGGCAAAGGAGGAGAGGGAAAAAACCAACCTAGACATGTCCCTTACCGAGCCCGGGCCAATCCAGAAGTTCTCCTGCTGGATGTACTTCACACTCTCATACACACCTTTGTTCCTCAGCACCTGCCAAGTGGGCACAACATTTAAAAGTCACACGGAGTAATTCACAACAAAAAGC
Source organism: Chrysemys picta bellii (assembly GCF_011386835.1). Classification (NCBI taxonomy): domain Eukaryota; kingdom Metazoa; phylum Chordata; order Testudines; family Emydidae; genus Chrysemys; species Chrysemys picta. The sequence continues at coordinate 41,414,326 of NC_088802.1, read as the reverse complement.
ACCCAAGGTTTAACAAGATGGATTTTTCCAACTGCCAGCCCTGCAAACTCAGCCTGGGATCCAAGAGTCAGGTTGGCTTCTCTTTGGGTCACAGAACAGTGAAGGTCCTTAACGACACATGAGCTTTCATTGTGTTGCCCAGGTGTAATTTAGAGAATAACTTGGCCTGCAAGGGAAGACCAGCTTCATTTCAAGTCTTTCTACTTGTGCAGCCTCACCTCATGATCATTATTAGATTTTAGCCTCTCCGCACCCCTCTGAGGTAGGGCAGTGCTACCTCATTTTACAGAAGGAGAAACAGACGATCAAGTAACTTGCCCAAGGTCACACAGGAAGACAGTGGCAGGGCTGAGAATTTGACTCATGTCTCCCAAGTCCCAGTCCAGTGCTTTATCCACTGGCCCATCCTTGCTACCGAGATCCCAGGCTGGATTTCAGGGCGATCAGGGAGGGGGAAAGACGTTCCTGTTGCTCACAAACTGAGCATGTTTGATATGGAGTCACAAAGATGCTAAACCTGGTAACCCATCACTCCCAAAGCCATTCAAGTCTGTCTGTACATGTACTACCACCCACTGAACAAGGGGCTGCTTTTTCCAGACTGTGAGGTTAAGAGGAGAAAATAGATTACAGGAAAGAATAAGTGTTGGCCATCTTCCCAGGAAACTTAATTACTGCCTTCCTTTCAGTGCCTGGGTACCTAGGAGAGAAAGGGAGCCACCTGGCTAACTGCACACAGAGAGATGCTGGAGAATTAAGCCTGCATGGGATAATCCCCATTTTGCTGGCATTCAGCAGAGCTGGGGCAACAGACTTGCTTTAAATCAGCTACTGGAGTCCTGGTATTGGAGACAGGATTCCCCAGAGAGACAGGCAGTGCCAGAGGTGTCATTAGCCCAAGGGACCTGATAGGCCAGACAGCACCAAGACCCCAAAATGGGCACAGCCAGTATCGACGAAACTTACTAACTCTGCCGTCACGTGCTGGGCAAACCCGATTGGCGCGATGCCATATGTGCAGATAACCAGCAGGGTGATGATGATATGGACGAAGGTGAGCCAATAGGTGAAATACGGCCTGGGGAGGGGAAGGGAAACACAAACAAGGGTCACTTGTCACAGACTGAGTAGCTCCGTCCCTGCCAACCTTCACTCGCGTTAAACCAGTAGGCTGGAGATGCCCACATCTGACACAGCGGGGACATGGCAGGGCAGGGCAGATGTAGAAGAGGATCAGGACAGGGATATGCAGGTTGGGTTTGGAGGCGCATTGGCTGAGCTGCTGTTGGGATTGCCTTATTTAGCATTTCACAACCCCAGTGCAAGGCACATTTTACATCCACGACCACTAAAATGGAAGTCAAGTCATCAGAGTCCTTTCCCTGACCACCCCCCTCTCCAACGCAGCTCCTCGTCTGGGAGGATATCTGCTGAGATGAGGGGCCCGCAAAGGCGCTGGAACTTAAGCGAATAGAGCTCCCCTGCTGTGTTTGGAACCACTGAGCGTGGGCCCCGATCCTGATCTCGCTCCCCTGGCGAGAATCAGGAGTAACTCCACACCAGCCAACATCAAAAGCCAGGCCCAGCGTTTACATACGGGGCAGCACTAGTATCAGCCCGGCCCATTATAACCGCATCCCCCCCATCCAGCCGGAGCTCGGCCCTCACCTGTGACTGTCTGTGTTCTCCAGCTGAGACTGGACTACGCTGCTGATGCTCCGGCGGTACGTCCTGTTCAGCCACTTGCCCACCACCCCCAGCCCGTAGTATCGCTTCTTGCGGTCAAAGGCGAAGTGCTTCACTTTGGAAGCGATCCGCTTGCCTCTCTTGGGACCGGGGACTGCCGACACCGAGACCCCGACACCTTCCTTCCTGCAGTGAGAAGCATTTAATTCAATTCCCTTCAAAGAGGTGGAGTTAAATCCTTTACTCCCCTTTCATGCAAGGCCTCATCACAGCATGGCCAGTGGTGCCAGAAGTGAAAGGAGTTGCCAGGGAAAGGGATGGGGCCAAGTCCCCGCTGGATAGCTAGCCCAGCTCCCCACCCCAGCACCATTCAGTGCAATGGGCCAGTTCAGAAGCTACCTAGGAACAGAATATCCAGGACAGCACATGTCCAGTCTAAGGGGCACCGGGCAAATCTCTGCGGCACAGCCCCGAACCAGAACCGATACTCACAGAACAGGTTGCTCCACCTCAGAGGATCGGGCGCCGTCCAGGTGAGGAAGCCCTTGGAAGTAAGCGGCTGAGAGGGGGGGCGATTCGAACACGTCGTCCGGCATGGAATACATCTCCTCGTGCGCACCTATCTGTGAGGGACACAGCAGAGACATGCGGGTGATGGCCTAGCTCAGACAAAGGAGTGATCCAGATGGTGCTCCAACCAGACTTGCTCCTGGCTCAGACCTGACTTCAGGACAGGGCCTTGTGGGATGATGGGGGACGATCAACCATTAATTCTATGGAGAGATTTATGCTTAGCGCAGCATTGTGGTATCTGATCCTTGATTCACCGAGCACTAACAGGGTCTTACAAATCGGGCAAGGAAAAGCCATGGTTCCTGTCCCAAGAACTTACAGCAGATCTGGGTTCTGCAGCGCTGGAGACACTCTATTACAATCATTTTTATTACAGTTGTGTCTAAGGACCAGCGGAGATTGACGCTCCTTTGTGCTAGGTGCTGTACAAACAGTCCCAGCCTCGCACACCTTACAATCTAAATCAGACCGAAGGCCTGGGCCACGCTTAAAGCTTAAGCTGACTTTGCTACACCATTCAGGGGTATGAAAGTCTAGATCCCTGAGCACCATAACTGTGCTGACCTAGCCGGTGGTGCAGATGTGGCTGAGTATTGCTGCTGTGGGATAGGACGTACGTAGGGAGAAACCAGTGACTATAATTAAGGTGTATTTCCCCCTTTGCTTGCTAATAGAGACTGTAGCCTCTGGGCCCCCTGCTACTCAAAACTGAACTCACTCCCAGCATATTAAGCAACCCCCCCCCCACCCCCAAAACAGTGAAAACATGCTGTTTTCACTGTTTTGGGTGTAACAGAGTGTGATTGAGAGGGCGGGGGAATTATTCGGAGTTGGGCGATAGAAGGCAAGGTCAGTGTCCCAAGCAGTAAAAGCTCTCTGGGGCACAGGACCTGTAGGGTAACAGCCTGGGATGCCATACACCAGTGTCAGAAAGATTTAAAATAAAAAGGGGGAAGAGAGGGGAAATTTACACTGGTGTAAATCAAAATATCACAGCTAGGGAAGTGAAGCCCCTGTTTCCATCAACATGCACAGACTGGAGTCTCAGCAGAGCCAGTCCGGGGTCTCACATTACCAGCCCCAGGGGGTCCAAGACCTGGTGACTCAGCCCCAATGAAAAGCCGCAGGGGAGAGGGGGTGAAGCTAGGATATCATGGAACCATGCTTGCCTTACTGAAGAATGAGGAGTCCAGCGTATCTGCAGCATCCACCATGTCCTCATCCAGGATGCTGGGATACAGGAAGCTCCGCTTGTTGCCTCTCTGTTTCGATGCCGAGGGCTCCAAAACTGAACGTCCCTTTCATGGAGGAAAAGGCAAAACACTGGGTGATGAAATGCACTAGTAAAGCTGTACCTTGCCAAACTATAGCATGGGACCAGGAGGCAGTTTTGGGGCTGAAGGCCAAGCGGATTAATCTGATGGCCGGGAATCTGCACACAGATTTCCCCAAGAAGGAAGCCGTCAGCATTTCAGATCTCTGTCGGGGAGGTTTGCAGAGTGTTGCATGCACCTCCGCAAACACCCAGCAGTACATAAGCAATGATGGTTCCATAACATGCCTCAGAATCCCAGTTATGTACCAGCCACACAAACACCTTCATCGTTGGATCAGAGATTAGAACGCAGTACAAAGGCAAGTGCAGCCATCACACTCCAGCCTCGAGCTAAACACAACAAACGTGTGTCCTGCCCACACTAGAACTCTGTCACAGCGTCAGAAAAATGTGGGGCTGGAAAGGACCTCCAGGGTCACCAGGTCCAGCCACCTGTGCTGAAGCAGCACCAAGCAAACTGAGACCATCCCTGAACAGTGTTTGTCCAACCTGTTCTTGAAAACCTCCAGTGATGGGGATTTCACAACCTCCCTTGGAAGCCTGTTCCAGAGCTTAACTGCCTTGCTGCAGAGTAATGTACATTAACATGTTAAAACATAGCTCAAAACGCCAGTGTCGCCAAACTCGATGGTTAGAGCGAATCAAAACTGGCCTTTCCATCCTGCAGAAAATTTAGAGAGATTCTGAAATCTGGTTTTATCCGAAATTGGGCCCAAAAGTCAAAATCTCCAAAATTGTCTAAACATTTTGGCCTTCTCAAAATTAACATTCTCCATCATGGCGCCATGAAAATGTCAGTGAAAACACCACATTCCAGTAAAGTGTTGTGATTTTGTCAAATCAGCATGGTCTGATGGAAAACTCTTTTGTCAGAAAATTTTCAACCACCTCTGTCTACAAGGTGAGCCACATCGGCTCATATTGCCTGTGAAACCAGGTTATTCTCTAGTACAGAGCAGGTCTGTTAACGGGCCCCAGCAGAAACTCCACCCATGACTAGGTTTTTATGCAATGTTTGCAATGAAATCAGAAAAATCTTCACATGTTAAGGGTCGCCGTTCAACGCTGATTTGCTTAAAACAGTTCATTGTTCACTCAAACCATTTAACTTCTTAACTAAAATTCCACTTAAAATAAAGCACTGCAATGTCGATTGACATTGCGTATGTTGTCCAAACAAAACATTTTGCAAAAGTATCAAAACAAAAATTTTGGGGTCTGCAAAGTGTCCCAGAATGCAATGGCAAATGGTCTTGCATTAAGTGTCGTGGGGGGGAAAATGACTGCATTTGCAGAGCCCTGGGAGAACCTTAGTAAGGGCTCCAGTTCAGATCCTGAGACCACACAAGGGACAGGACATAAGGGTGCTCTGGACGAGTCTCTGAGGAAGGTTCACTAGGCAGCAGCTCAGCTGGGAACGCATTCACAAGCAGAACTCACTTTGAGGATAGCCGCAGCTGCCCTGAAGCTCATGTGGGCGACAGACTCCCGCTTCCTACGGGGCAAACGGGTGTAGCCCGACCGCACGCTGGTGAAGGAGGTCAGGGAGAGAACTCCAGGCGTCTGGGGTGGTAGAACAGGGTGAGGGGTCCGAGGACGATCGACTTCATCCGGATGCCGGAATGGACGGCCTCTGGCCAAAGGGTCTACGATCTTAGAGTCACATGGACAGAGAGGCAGAAGTTAGTGAACTAGGTTCGGTTTTCAGCTCCGTGTGCACATGAACGTAAGAGAAAAGGGAGACATAAAGATACGTATTATGCAAGTGAACCCTGTTGTGAGTGGGTTTTCTGCCAGGACTGAACCCTAGGGTTACCATATGTCCGGTTTTTCCCGGACATGTCCGGCTTTTTGGTAATCAAACCCCCGTCCGGGGGGAATTTCCAAAAAGCCGAACATGTCCGGGAAAAATACTCCCAGCTTCCGGCATCCCTGGCTTACCTTAGAGCAGGCTCCGGTGCCTGCTGTGCTCCCTGACTCTGTAAGAGTCTAGCTGCCCGAGCGCTACTGGCTTCGGGCAGCCCCCATGCCTCTGGACCCTGCGCCGCCGGCCGGGCACTTCCGCTCCACTTAAAATCTATCCTTTGTAGTTAATAAACTGGTTTTGTTTTCTAAAACCCAGTTTGTGCAATTCATAACGGGGAGGGGGAGAGCATATATTTCTCCACATTGAGGGAGGCGGCAATTTTCATGAGCTTACACTGTACAGATTTCTGCGCAGCACAGACAATACAATTTGGGATTTACATTGCAAAGGGGTTGTGCACTTGAGTACTGGGCAATCCCTGAGCAGAGTCTTCCCACACAGAACTGATCTCAGTGTCTGTGTCTTTCTGCAGTTGGGTGTGGCCCTACCTGGGTGTGTGCCAGAGGAGACTTGAGGGCCTGGCACAGGACAGGGTGAGGGAGCCCAGGCTGGTGGAACGGGCAGGCTCAGTGGGACCCCAGTACATCAGGTGGCATCCCGGTGTGTGTGTGTGGGGGGGGTGGGGTGGGGAGGTAACCCGTCACACCACTGAGTTTTACCTTGGGCAGCTTGCATGGCTTCGGTGACTCGGTGCCTTGGAAGGAGGGCACCTCCTGACTGGGTAGCTCCATGTCTCGGTAGGGAGCCTTGAGCTTGCCATATCGTATGCTGCAGTGCTGCCGGCTCTTGCGTTGCCAGTGCTCCCGCTTTCCCTCCCAGTCACTGCTGACACCAAACCACTGGGCTGTCCCCCTGCAGAAGCAAACGTTGAGAGAAACATAGGGCCCATCTCTGCTGGAGGAATGTAAAGGCCGCTGTGCAAAGGGACTAAGTCCACATGACAGAGAACATGGCAAGTCATTTAAATACAGAATTGGAGTGCAAAATAGTATCTGAAATAGACCATCTCTGGGCCGTTTACACCGTCCACCTCTCAGACACCACCACTACCACCTCCAGAGCCGTAAGCAACTTCGGATATTGTCCACACTGCATCTGGGGTTTGTGATTGCACCTGGAGCCTGGTCTACAATACAGAATTAGGTTGACATAAATCGCTTTGCAGTGCACCTCTTTATGCCAGTGTCTACACTCAAATGTGTCTCCGATTCATGTAAGTGCCCCATTATGACAATGTAATAAAACCACCGTCCCCCTCCACCTCCGAATGGCGAAGAGCCTTAATTGACCTACTTAGGTCAACACAGTGAGTGTAGATACTGCACGACCTGTGTCGATCCTAACAGATCCTCCAGCAGCTGTCCCACAATGCCCCATTCCCTGCAACAGTGACTGCTCTGGTCACAATTGTAAACTCCACTGTCGGGGTTCAGAGACTGGAAGCCCACCACATTTCCTTTAAAAGCCCTGCGTATTTTTGAATTGACTTTTCCTGATTGCCCACCTGGATGAGCAAACCTAGTTGATCACCTTAGTTGTGTGCATCATGGATCCAGAGACTCAGTGCTACACTGCCAGCTTTGGAACAGTCCTCGGAGGACCCCTTCAGCATGCCAGACCCAAGGGGTCTCTCTCTTCCTACAGGGTGAGCCATGTGGCCTCATTTCCTTCTACTGCTGAACCTCTGGGCTTCAGCACTGCAGCTTCACACTGTAAGCTCTGTTCAACAAGTCCAATCGAGACAGACCCCTGCTAGAGACTTGTCCACTTTGCAGATTTTAATACACCTCCCCAAGCATTTACAGGGACACACACAAAGGGGTATCAAAAAACAGTTGAGTTTATTAGTCAACTGCAGCACAGTGAAGTCCTTAGAGTAGCACAGAGAAAGGAAGGTTAAAGCGTAGGCCGTTCTGGTTAGCCCAGAGCCCAGCCAAGCTGGGTGAACGCCATTGTTCAGGCTCTGGTCTGACCTCCTGGGTAAGTTTCCAGATGAGAACCTCGACTCCTTCCAGCAGCCAGCTCTTACCCCCTCACCTCACACCTCTCCAATCCTTTGTTCTCCAGCTGGGGAACGTTGCTCAGCTTCCCTGAGGAGAGGTGGGGAAAATCTGCCTCCTGCTGGGTCCTTGGTGGCTAGGTGTCAATGCCCTGGGTGATTGGATTTGTCATCCTCCTCTTGTATCCTCCATTGACGGGAGGTTGGTCTCAGCCAGTCTTTTTTAAAGGGCGCATTTCAAGCTCAGGCAGGCAGCATTAATACCCATGTCTCGGAGCCTGCCCTGAGAGCAAACAGTCCTTTTCCCCTCACCAGGTAACACCACAGCATATAGGGGAAACTGAGGCACACAAGGGATTCATAAAAATATTACAGAAAGTCCCACTTCATCACACAGTGTGCAGCTGCCCAGACGACCATTCCAACGCCATGCACACGAGGTAGTAGACAAGCTAGTGTGCCTGCAGTAGACAGGATCTCCCGGGCCTGTGGGGAGAAGAGGCTGTGCAGGCAGAACTTTGGACCAGCCACAGACACGTGGACATCTACAAGCAGATTGCATGGGGAATGCAGGCGAAGAGTTCTGACGCAGACAGGGATCAGCAGCAGGACAGTGAGAAAGTGAAGGAACTTCGCCAGGGATACCACAAGGCTGGGGAGGGCAACAGTCAAGTTGGTGCTGCACCGGAGATCTGACGCTTTTACAATAAATTGCATGCCTTGCTCACCAGAGATCCCACCAGCACCTCACAGAATGCTGCCAATGCCTCCGAGGAGCCTGAGATGGCGATCCCCGTCATGGGGGGTGGGGGGACAGAGCAGGGGACTCCAACCATGCTGCTAGCCAGGACCCATTGAATACTCGGCTGGAGACTAGCCAGTCCTGCCATGGGAGCACGGATGAGCCCACAGATGAAGGGGAAAGGAACTTGGGGAAGTGCGCACATGCATTTTTCTTTACGACGTTTAAATTTAAAGCTGGTGCCCGGCCCATGCCCAAGTTATCGACTTTTCGTTGTATGAAGAGGTAGCAGTACAACAAGCAGGGAATCGCAGGCAGCTGCTTTTCATTCCTCTGCTGGGTTAGGTGGGAGGGGAGGATAGGAGCTGTTTATGAACACAGGGATGTCCCTCGTATCCTCCGGAGAGATCGCGATGTAATGGTCAGGGAGGCAGTCCTCTCCCTAGCGTTTCTAGGCATGGCCGCAGAAGGACACCTTTCCCAGGCCATCTGGGAGGAGTCCCACTAGCACCATTGAAACAGGCCAGAGGCACATGGGCCCAGGTGGCTTCAGGACTCCAACAGCAGCTGGGCTCACTGGTCTATTGTGCCCCTTCCAAGTGAAATATCAGACAAAAAACCACCACTGCCTGTGAAAGCCAGTGCCAGTATTTACTGCCCTTGCCCTGTACTCAGACCCATGCTGAATACGGGCTGAAATTCTGTAGCTTCACGAAACAGAAAATTCAACTCCTCGCCCCTGCAGGCCGTACTCACCATGGCTGGGGCGGGGCTGAGCTGAGGTGCTCTACAGCACAACCATCACCGGGCATTTCTCATGAAAAGGATTTATGGGAATAAGGGGAGGGAGTTTTGATGTTGGTTCTCCCCTTTCTGTTGTGACTGTAAATGTAATGATACATCGGTCTATTTTGACCTGGTGGCATTGAGGGGGTGACCCATCCACACACGTAGAATGCCTGGCCTTGCGGAGAAGAAAGAAGAGGACTAGGGAGGACATGTTCTGTGAGATCCTACAAGTCAATGCTGCATCTGCCCATGAACAAAGGGGGCTGGAGAGCCAACATGCCCGATGGCATGGAGAAAGAGAGAGAGGACAGGAAAAAGGCATGAGAGTCCCAGCAGGACAAGGAGCAGGAAATGCACCAGAACAGAATGGGTCTTCTCAGACAGCAAGCCTTTGGTGCACAGCTTCACAAGCCATGGGAGCAAAGAGGATAGGCTGCGTCACACAGAATCACTACTGGCATTTCAACATCCGCCAGTTAGGAAAGCATGCCCCTGCCTGCAGCTTTTGGGAAAGTCCTGCGTTCTTAAAGAGGTGAGCATCATGCACCTTCCCTGACCAACCCACACGGATATTAGTGAAGCGTCCCTGGTGATCCACCAACACTTGCATCATCACGGAAAAGTAGCCCTTTCTGTTGCTGTGGGCTGGTGCCAAAATAGGGATACGAGTGCTGTCCATCACCCTACTGCAGCTCAGGAACCCCATTGCTGCAAATCCATCCACTAGCAGCTCCTGCACAATGCCAAGAGTCTCAGTCCTGCGTAACAGGATACGCTTCATGGCGCTATACACTTGCATGAGAGTGGGCCCCACTGTGAATTTCCCAATGTCAAAATGCTTTCCCATTGCAAACTTCCGGACTGTGATTGCTGCTTGTTTTTCCACTGTCAATGCAGCTCTCATTCTGGGCTCCCTGCGCTGGGGGGGCTGGGGCGAGCTCTGCACATGGATCCAGGAAGGTGGCCTCTCACATCCAAAGGTTCTGCCGCCACCGCTCGTCGTTCCAAACGTGCATTACAATGTGATCCCTGTGCTGCAATCACGCCCCTGATGGCAGCGTGGATGTGGCATTAAGGGTCTAAGAACACACAAGGTGCATGCGACGTTCAAACCATTCACACAACAAGTGAAAGGAGTTCTTTGATCCCAGCCTAGCCACTTCACCCACAGAAGCCTGCCATAGTTTAGCTCAGTTGGCAGCCTCTGCTCTGGAGGGGCCCAGGCCTGCAATAGCAGGGGATGCCAGAAATTCAGACCTCTTGGCGACATCGCTGGTACCTGCACCGCACTGGGAACAGGCTTGTTCGCTTGGTGCTGAAACAGAAGCACAAGTGAACGCGCCTGTGAAAGCCCCACGTAAATACTACGGAGAAACGGCCTCTTGCTTTTTGGTGCTGATCTGTGAAAAGCACAAGTTTGAATTCTAATGGAGGAGACTGGCATTGTTCCTGGAACAGCGACTAGCCGGGCAAAACACAAAACAGATGAAAACCCAACATGGGACCTGGTTAACTTATTTCAGCTTCCTGATTCTAACACACGCAGCTTTGACTCCACGCCTGGTCCTGCAGCGCGTCGTCTGCAGCCAGGGCAGAGACCAGAAAAGCAGGGAGCCAAATCTGTTCAACTCCCTCCCCACAGCCTAGTCCCAGGTGCTGCAGCGTCCGACATGTGGTGCCGTAACGCCCAGTGCTGCATGCTCCTTACTTGCGGATGCTCTGGGTCAGGGAGGTCTGTCTGTGGAAGCCGGGACGTTTCTCCAACGTGTTCTCATCCCTTTTCCCTCTGGGCTCCTGTAGGCTCACGCTCTTTTGATACACTGGGTTTTTCAGAGGCTGGAAGAGGAGCCAAGCCGTTAGGAGCAGAGCTGGGGAAGGGAACACATTTCTGTGTGTAGCTGGGATCCCCCTGCAACCCACTGTTAAGGGAGGCGGGAGGAAGCAGAGCTGTCAGCCAAGAGACTGACCTACTTCTCACCAGGGCTCAACCCCCTACGTACATGTTTGGGTTCACGCAAGGCATGCCCTATGTTTGACCTTAAATTAAATTAAGAGCTTGACAGAAGGGTCCCACCTTCAGATGTGCTGCTAGCATGGGGAAGCAAGGAGCAGCTTCAAGAACTCCAATCCAAAACTGAGTCCCCCACCCCACCCACCTACCCTTTGGCACATCCGAGGCCCCTTAGACAGCTCCTGCTCCCAATCCTTGGCTGAAGGGATGAAGAGCAATGCTGTGGGGAGGGAGCCCCGTAAAGCCACTTCATAACGGGCAGCTAATGGGGGAACAACTAACCCCTTGGAGATGGGCTGTCAATGCACATCACCCTGAGCAACCAGATGGGCAGCACCCTGGGAAACGGCAGCATTCAGGGCTGAATCTAATCAGAATGGGACATGAGATGGGTGCTGGGCTGGGGCTCGACCATGCTCCCAGTGGAGCAGCATTCCCTAGTCCCTTACCACTGCTACAAAGAAAGCCCCTGCTCCCCCAACACACCCTCCTGGGTCACTGGGAACTAACAGGCATTGGGACATCAGGGATCCCCCTCTTACCACTTTTGGGTTGCTTTCCTCCTGTAGCTCCACTGGTGGAATGGTGATGGAGAGGTCAGGGGGCTTCCTGCTCTGCAGGCGGCTGCTGCTGGTGCTCGACCGGCTGCCCCCATTCTTATCGCTGGACGACATCTCAAACAGGGGGAGTTACTCAGGCTAAAGGGGGAGGAGAGGGAGAACAAGAAGTTAGACCCTAGATTTCTTGGCCCGCACTGCTGATTGCACAGGGGAGGAGGTTGATCAGTCTCCTCTCTAGGGGGAAGGTGAGGTAATGTTCATTTCATGGATTTATCGCAGATACCCGCTAATGGCTCTGTGCACTGTGGAGACCCCCTGGAGGCACGTTAGTTCTTTAAGCGCTTGTTGCAAGGAGAGACCTGCAGAATCCTTTCCTTTACCCACTTCCCAGAGGGCCAGTGGGAGCCCCTGCTCCTCAGCCATATGCTGCTAGAGAGATCAACATTTCACACTTCTACAGTGACTTCCATCCAAAGATCCTCAAGTGCTACCCAAAGATCACAACACGTCTGACTCGTGCACCATTATCCCCATGTAACAGACAGGGAAAAGCAAGCGGACTTGCCCAACGCAGCAATTCAGTGGCAGAGATAGGAACAAAAACCAAGATTCCCACCTCCTAGTCCCCTGGTCTAAGCTGTTTTTTATCATAACCATGCGGCAAATCTCCCACCACTAGTCCTATCAAGCGCTTTGACTTGCGATGCTGCCCAGGAGGGTTGGACGTTGCAGCTCAACAAAGCAGAGACAAAGGCTTTGAAGAGGTTCGCCTCCAGCCCAAGTGCTTGTGGAGTTAGAGACATGCCTGGCAACGTGAACTGACGACCACGCACAGATTACAGTACATGCAGCTTGACCATAGAAGCAGGAAAGCCATCGGAAGTCACACCCACTCGAAGCAGACTTCCAGTTTTCAAAGAACTAACCTGGCGTGGTTCCAGAACTACGACCCCCACTTTAGGCAATTGCTCCAAGCTCAGTGGAAGGAGATGAAGCCAAGAAAGGACACTGAAGCTGAATAGTAGAAACATTTTTCAGACCATGAGACCTATTTCCATTCTGGAATCGTCTCCCCACGGAAGCAGTGGGACTCTCCAGACATTGAAAGCAAGATGCCCACCAGAAAGTGTCCTGTAGAGAATGAGCCGGCGCACTCGTAGGGAAAGGGAGTGGATCATCAGAAGTCTCGGCCATCTCTGGTTTGTAAGGCATGTGGTTTGAGCATTAGCCTGCTAAACCCAGGGTTGTGAGTTCAATCCTTGAGGGGGCCACTTAGGGATTTGGGGCAAAAATCAGTACTTGGTCCTGCTAGTGAATGCAGGGGGCTGGACTCGATGACCTTTCAGGGTCCCTTCCAGTTCTATGAGATAGGTATATCTCCATAAAGGCTTGTGGACTAGTCAGTCAGGATAGGAGCGAGAGAGTGGTTACACCACGGTTCTATCTGGAGCTACCGAGTGTGAAAGAACATGATCCATTATGGTCTCTCCTGCCCCAGTCTAGCTAAAAATCACCCAGCCCAGCACTGGGGACATGGTGTGTGTGGGGTGCACAGTAAAAGTTCTTCCCAGCTCAACAGAAGCCTCAGCAAACTGGCTGGTGAAGGTCACTCACCCTTCTCAACGGGGGGGAGGGGGGGGGGAAGGGGAGGAGGAAAGAAGGGTGGGCAGGAGAGAAAGCTCTACACCACCGCAGAACTTAGCCAGCCATTGCTTCAGCTTCCATTTACCATTTAATCCTGTTCCATGGCTGCTAAGTGTGTAGACACACTAACCCTACAGCAAAGGCAGCTAGGAGAGCATCTTCAGGAAGTCCCAAGGAGGAGAGCCCAGTTGTGGGTGCTACACTGGAGTGGTGGCTGAGTAGACAGCATCGTACCGGGCAGCCCATTCACACTCGTTACAAACACAGGGATGACAACTCCCCATTTGCTGGGGTCAGTGCCGTCCCCTCCAGCTCTCTTCAGGTTCAGTCTGGGGAGACAAGAGAGCATTTCCCTCTGCAGAGGCTGTTCTCTGAAGGCAACATGACAGAAGCCCTTCAGTTCTGCAGTCAGCATCCCTTGCTTTTGAAACACAGGATGGGTGTAGACTTTGGGGCAGCTAGTTTGGAGCACAGGCTGTCCTAGGATGTAATGGTCCCTCCTGGCCGTAATCTATAAACCTTTAGTGCACTCACGGAATAGCACTTCTCTGCCCCCCTCCCCTTTCCATCTCGTGCAGTGCTAGGGGTATCTATTTAGATTGGAAGCTGCTTCTTAGGGGTAGGGGCCCACATCTCCTCTTTGCGCCCTAGAGCACAAGCACATATGCAGCTATTTAGGCCACTCACCAACCAGCCAACGCTCCCACTGCAGGGTGGGGGAAACTTTAAGAAGTGAGCAGCACCAGGAAGAGCAATGAGTGGGAAGTTTGGTAGCAAAATCTCTAGCATTAAAATGAACTTTGAGCAGCACTACGGAACTGTAAATCAAACATGCATAAGAGAAAGGGCCGAGGAGCAGGAGTGGTTACTGCATGCACCTCACACAAACCCTGACATGACTGAAATGAGCTAGTCTGTTTCCTCCACACACCTAGTAGACATGGAGCCTTCACTTGGGACTGGCCCACTTTTGCTTCATTTGAACTTCTTCTGGGCAGAGACCAGGTGAGCAGAGGATGCCCTGGGTAGGACTCAGGAGCACCAGCAGAGATGCATTACAGTGTTATCTCTTGGAGTCTCGTGGCATTGGATGATTTAATTAAAGCCCCAGCTCCTGGAGTCACAGGATTACTGCAAACCTCTGCAGTCATAAAAACTGTTTCTAGCCTTGCTGGCTGCAGAGAAAAACTTGAAAACGTGACCCAAGCATGAGCCCAAAGGCTAAAAATTCAAAAGACAAGAGATTTACAAGTTTGTGTTTTATTCCTCCCTCCCCCCCAAATCTCATGATTTTGGGGGGCCTGATTCACTATTTTTGAACACATGGCATTAGTGACCCTGGAGTCAGTGCTACCAGCCCCTCATTTCTCTCTCCTCCCCCCACAAATATCCTAACTCTGTTCAGTAGCCTTGAAAGCAGATCATTAGAGACCAGGCATTTTGCATTCTCTGCCTTCTGCATGAGCCAGGTGTTTGCCAGCTTGCTGCTGCCGCATTGCCAGCTGGCTCATTGTTCTCGCTAACAGAGAAGGCCTGGCCCAGGAGAGCACTCTTTCCCCGCGCTGGCCTGGTCCCACTGCGATTCTGCCTCTGGCGTGCGGGAGCACACTCAGCATCCAGATGACATTGCTTCAGAACTCCCCTCTCTGATCCTGGTACAACATGCGGAAAAGTACATCGTCCCCATTAGCCCTTTTCTGAGCCCGGAGACATGGAAGCCCTCTGTCCCAGCTGATCACGAGGGCAGTGAATTACCCCCAGGAGATTGGGCCAGCGCCGTCTGAGCTGTTGCACCAATTTGTGAACAACGGAGCACTAGAACAGCCATGCCCTACTGAGTTCTTCTGTATTTGGATTCTATGCTTTAGAGCAAAATCTTCTAGTTTATGGGACGGATTCTCTACTGCTCCCAGTGTGTACTGGTGGAATGCCACTCGATGGGGATACCCGGGCAAGTGCGATGGATGTAAGGGTTACCCTAGCACTCATCTAGCCCCAGGCTCCCTTGATGTAAACACGAGAGGCCCATAATCCCAGCCTGGTGCAGACTTACCCAAGCACAGTTAATGATAGCAGTTGTTGTAACAAGGCACTTTCCTCAGCCCTTCAGTCCAAGCAAGGAAACATGCCCTGGAGGGACTAGCGGTGAAAGCTGTGGGCAGTGGGTCAGCCGGATTTGCAGTGCAGCTTTTAAGTGGTCTCCTTGCATAACTATTTAGGTCAGGCAGGCTAAGCCCAGCGCGATCTGAAGCGGGAATGGCAAGGGTTAAAAATCACTTGCTCTCTCTTTAGAGAGAGTGGTGCTAGTGGGGACCATGTAGTGAATAGGGGGGTTCTAAGCCTGCTCTGTTCCTGCCTGGCAGCAGCATGGGTGGAGTTTAGCTTGTCTGTTTATAAACAAGGTTCTAGCACAGGGATTTGGGAGCTGGGGGGGAGGGTAAGGGGTGAGAAGAGAAATGAAGAGAAAATAGTGTTGGAGCTGGAAGGTGGGACAAGAAACCAAATTAAAAGCCAACAGATCCATTGTGTGTTACTCCCATCCTGACCTCTTGCAAACCCCACGCTCAGAGCTACAAATGCAGGGACGCTCAGCTGATTGGGTGCCTTTGAAATACATTAGCCCAGTTACTGTAGGAGTCCTAAAAATTAAGACCCTCCGATCAAAGTCTTCAGCACATTGGTTTGCACAAATTAGGATTTGAAGGCGAACGGGCAGCCTGGTCCAATGGAAAAGGAACTGCCTGGGGTATCGTAGGAGGGTTCTGTTACCATCACTGCCAAGGACCTGGCCTTGGGCAAGTCGTTTTCCCAGCGTGCCTCGGTTTCCCCCTCTGAAATAGGGATGATTTTTACCCTCTTTTGTGAAAGCGCTTTAAGACTAATGATGAAAGTGCTCAGTAACAGCTACCAACCAGCACAGGCCCACCAGAAATGGCTTCCATTAGTCAGGGCTTGTCTTCACATGCCGCGCTACACTGGCACAGAGGCGGTAGCTCTGTCGGCAGGAGACGCTCTCCCATTGACAGAGTGCTGTCTACATGGGGGGGAGGGGGGGGGTGTTAGGTCAGCGGTGTAACTACATTGCGCAGGGGTGACATCGTTATACGGATATAGATCTATAGTATAGATCTGGCCTTAGCACAGGGATTTTCAAAGCGGGGGGTTGGGACCCCTCGGGGGGGGGTCACAAGGTCATTACATGGGGGGGGTCGCAAGCTGTCAACCTCCACCCCAAGCCCCGCTTGCCTCCAGTATTTATGACAGTGTTAAATATTAAAAAAGTGTTTTTAATTTATAATTAAATTTTTAATTTTAATTGATGGGGGGGTCGCATTCAGAGGCTTGCAATGTGAAAGTGGTCGCCAGTTAAAAAAAAAAAGTTTGAGACCCACAGAACTGGGCATGGTTTAGTTTGAGAAGACTGAGCGGGGACCTGATAAGTTTTCAGATGCGTTAAAGGCTGTTATAAAGAGAATGGGGATCGATTGTTCTCCATGTCCATTGAAGGTAGGATAAGTAGCAATGGGCTTAATCTGCAGCAAGGGAGACTTAGATATTAGGAAAAACTTTCTAATCCTATCTCTAAGGGAAGTTAAGCTCTGGAACGGGCTTCCAAAGGAGGTTGTGGAATCTCCCTCACTGGAGGTTTTTAGGAACAGGTAGGACAAACCCGTCAGGGATGCTCTAGGTTTACTTGGTCCTGCCTCAACGCAGGGGGCTGGACTTGAGGACTTCTCAAGGTCCCTTCCAGGCCCACATTTCCGTGATTCTGTGAAACGCCTTACACTTCAGAGAGCCTGCCTTCCACCTCACCACCTTTCTTTGTACCAGTATGACATGCAGACTAAAACCACCAAGACCGAAAACCTCGCCCCCACATTTCAGCTTCAAAGGAACAACTCATGAAGTTAACCAGGGGACGACTCCACAGAACTGCAGGTAGTGTCAAATGCAGCAGGCATCTAGCAGCTAAAGGAAACAAACCGGAGGGGAGAGCTGTATAACTGCCAAGGAAGAGGGGGAGCTGTGAGGAAACAGCGCTCCCTGCAGCCAGGTACAGCAAGGGGCACTGAACTCCCCATGTCCTGCTTACTTTAGCTCACGAGAGCATCAGAGCAGCTTTGCGTGCCTGTAACCAAGCACCACCAATCTCTTATAAAAGGGGTGTTTTGCAGCAGAGGCACAAAGCTATCAAAGCTTAAGAGCTGGACTTTTTAAGCTGTGCTGCTTGAAGCTGTAAACAAGGCCCACACAAGCAAAACCAACCCCACTCGGTAGGCTGGTTTTTAAATACTGGGATACTTGCCCTCCTGCTCCTTGATGTAGTACAGGAGTCTGTCAGGAAAAGGAAGTTGAGGTCAAGGATCCCTCTGCTCCACACCAGACATGATGGGAGTCTGAGCCCAGGAGAGACAAGAGTGGTCGTGGATTTATCAGGATGGGGAGAGCGAGTGGACCTCAGCCTGGAGTTTGGCGTGGGGGAAGAGAACCACATTTCCTAGTATTCACTGCAAGCGGACTCACAGCACAGCTCGACCTTACTATGCTGAAAAGCCCTTTGGCTCCATGCACCCACAAGGACAGTCACTGCTTTGCCTGCATGTTCAGTGCCTTGTGGGATCCAGCCCTCAGTGTCTATGGTTAGTAACGTGGGCACCTCCCTTTCTTCAACCCAGCTGTTGACACCTCACCATCCTCCATCCTTCCTGCAATGGGGGCGGATGCATTACTTCCTTCATGTTTTGCATATTCCACCTGGCAAGGCAGCTGTTAACATTCTTTCCACTGGCAGGCTACAATGTACATTTTTTGCACATCAACTCAATTAGCAATGCACGCCGTTCACCTCCAGGGATGCAAAACTAACCCCAACTCCCACTAGCTCTCCCGCACGCCACAAGCCGCACAGGTCAAGCTTGCTTTGGAAACAGGCTGGAAGTCCTAGATCGTCACAGATTCCTTCCCTCCCCTGCTCCCATCCTCTGCCACGCTGGGTGCCAACGTTATCATGATAGTGGGGGGTGGGGTCTGTTGCAGCACAGACAACCCCACGAGTTTAAACATAACGAGTCACGTCCCCCATCCAAAAACCACCATAAATGACAACAGCCCCAAAATTACCGGCTTCAAAACGGTGAGATGTTTTAGTCAATCTTCGGAGTTTTGAGCCTTTAGGGGTCATGTTTTCAAGCTTCTCTGCAACCACAAGGGCTAAAACCAGCTGTTTTCTAGGAAGGTTTGGAGCTATGAATTAGCTGTGACAGGTTTGGAGCTACTCTATAATAATGCATGAATACTGTATGTTCACTGGGATACGGAGAGGTTTTCTGTAGGACTATACCAGCCTAACAATTGGAGACGGGGGATGGAGGGGGAACAACTGGAAGGGAAAGAAGGGCTCAAGAGTGGATGGGTGAGGTTCTGTGGCTTGCAATGTGGCGGAGAACAGACTAGATCAGGGGTAGGCAACCTATGGCATACGTGCCAAAGACGGCACGTGAGCTGATTTTCAGTGGCACTCTCACTGCCTGGGTCCTGACCACTAGTCTGGGGGGCTCTACATTTTAATTTAATTTTAAAATAAACCTTCTTAAACATTTTAAAAACCTTATTTACTTTACATATAACAATATGTTTAGTTATATATTATAGACCTATAGAAAGATCTTCTAAAAATGTTAATGTATCACTGGCACACAAAAACCTTAAATTAAAGTGAATAAATGAAGACTTGGCACATCACTTCTGAAAGGTTGCCGACCCCTGGACTAGATCATCATGATGGTCCCTTCTGACCTTGAAGTCTGTGAGTCTGAGACAAATGATCCCTCTGCAGTCATGAGAGAGTTGTTGGGGGGGGGGGGGGGGGGGAATGCCAGGATTCCCAGCTTCGGAGATTTTTGCCTCCTCTCCAGCCAACCTACAAACCTGGTTTGAACCAGGACAGGAAGAGGTCCAGAGCAAAGGAGATCAAAAGGATTCCGGCAGGTAGGAACAGGAACCCTCTTGAGAGGGGAGGGTCGACTGTCCAGGAGAACCAGAAGCTAGCCCTGCCAGGTCACCACCACAGGGTGCTGGGGCATTAGGTAAGACAGACAGACAGACAGACAGAGTCATGCACATAAGAAGAGGGCCTCATCCTCCCTGATTGAACTAACCTCGTTATCTCTAGACTGATTCTTGCCTGCATATTTATACCTGCCTCTGGAAATTTCCACCACATGCATCTGACAAAGTGGGTATTCACCCATGAAAGCTTATGCTCCAATACTTCTGTTAGTCTATAAGATGCCACAGGACTGTCGCTTTATGCACATAAGACTGTTTTAAAACTCTCTCTCTAAATGCATTGTTCCTACTGTTAAAACAATGCGGTTGTTTAAACTCTTTGATCACTGTGTACACGGTTGGTCACAGACTCTCAGAGGGAAGAACCGCAGGAGCTAAACCCAGCCAGATCAGCTGGCTAAGAACAGTTGATACACAGCTGAGTACTGTAGCCCCAGGCCCAGTGTAAGAGTGGGGGAAGTGCAGAATCCCACCCCAAGAGGTAAAGGCACCAGGGCCTGACACCTCATTTCATGTAAAATGCAGTCCCAAGCTGGGTCTTCTATTCAGAGTGGGAAATATTTTGCAAAACATTGTTTCCATCCATCTCCTGCTGTTCAGCAACAGCATCAAAGATGGACACCAAAAGCACATGAGAAGGAGAAATCCTGGAGCTCTGCCCTTCCAGCATGCCACCCTGAAACATGGATCAGGCCATGCAAAACCAGAAAGCTAGGCAGGTATTTCATGCGGGGCGCAAAGGCTTAACGGGGGTGACGAATACTTCAAGCTGAAACATCTCTATTGTGTTTATAAAACTAAAAGAGCCTGGCGAAGAGAACAACACTGCCGATATGTTTTAGTAGAGAAAAGTAATTGCATGGATCCTATTAGGAAATTATGCAGCACCTGGAAGGGATGCAAACCTTCACCGCTCTGAGCCACGTTGGAGTCCCACGTGCACACTTGAGCTCAGGACTCTAAGAGGAGGAGGTAATGCTCAGCCCAATTAGCGTAGCTTCCACCAACAAAGCTACTCGGTAACTCCCTCGCCCCATCCTCCAAATAGCCAGCCAGGAACGGAAGAGCCCTGGGCAGCACTATTCTTAGAGATGCTGAGCTGTCCTGTTTGCTACCATGCTACGGACTCTGCTGCCACCTTGGGTGAGACAACGGAACACACCCACTAGAAACTAGGCCACCTTCTGGCTCCATAAGGGCTTTCGCAAAACAATCCCCCCCCACCCCGAGTACAGCCTAGACTGGAACGAGGAAGGTCATTGAGCCATCTGAACGGACTCCGGTGGAGAAACAGTCAACGGGTTGGGGCATGATAATGGGAATCAGGCGACACTGGTTCTCTGATGCCGTCTGACCTTTCGCAAGTCACACCCTCATTGTGCCTCAATTTCCCCAATTGTAAAACAGGGATAAATATCCACCTGATAGAGCTGTGACGCTGCTGAATTTATTAGTGCCTGCAAGGCGCCTGGAGACGCCCAGTAGTACTACAGCAGCACTGTTCCATATCACGAAAATAAAGGCGCATGGGATTTTTGACTCCTGATTAGAAAGACTAACCCAGGGAGGACGCTGCAGAACCTGCTTTGAACCAGCCCAATCAACGGCTAGCCTGGTTCTTGTTGGGGCACATGCAATGGATCTAGAGTTACTCAGTGCTAGTCTGCACTACTCTGTTCCTGGTGCAATGCCAACGTGCCCAGCTTCCCCCGCTGAGCCTGCCTGCTCGGGACGTTACTCTACCCACATTTCTCTAGCCCCCACCCCTGGCCCTTTCTGCTAGCTAGCCCTCTGCAAGCACCTCAGCTTGCTTCCTGGACAACAGAGTAGCTGCTTGGTGCCCATTCTGTTACCCATTGGCAACCCATTCAGTCTGAAATGGGAGGAGCTCCTCCTGCACCCACAGAAATGTCTACATTAAAGCATCAACAGGCTCCAGTGGGAAACTGCTCTGCACTCGCAGCATAAGCAGTGCTAGGTCAGGAGCCACCAGGCAGCACCCACTCGCTAGCAATCCAGCATTTGGCCTGCAGTTACTGCTGCTCCGACATCCTGACACACTAAGACATCGATCTCATTAGGGCCTCTACTTCGCACTCTGTCCTGAGCGACTGTGGTCGTGGAAGAGTCCAAAACACTCTTTCTGCAAGCGCAAGGACGCAAACCCAGCACGCTGGCCAAATTCGAAAGAACGTGCTACCCTCCTGCACTCCCAGTCATCAATGGCATTCTTCAGTCATTCCCAGGGCACCGTTCCTGTGTGGCAGTTCAGGACAGGAAGTGATGTGCGTAGGGAGTGGAGAACATGCAGAGCGCTCTGTTATTGAATACCGGCTGCATTTCACCACCGAAGTAACAGCTCTCCTCTAGCTCAGAGGGGTCGTAGGAGGCGTTTAATTGGGAAGGGCTTGGAGATCGCTATACGAGAGACATGCTAGGTGTCATTAAGGCAGTTTGGGTTCCTCAGAGCTCAGCACGCTTTGTGGGGAAAGTCAGCCTGCAAGCAGCAAAGCCCAGGGCAGCGAGCTGGAGAGAATTTCACAACAGCCGGGTCAGATTCCGAGCAAGATCACAGTGCAGCGCAAAGAGGAAGCAGGAAGGCAGCTGGCTAGGCAAGCATGGGGCACCGACTGATCAAACAGCGCTGAGGGGGAGGACCGTGCAGCACCAAAGGCTGCACTGCTATGGAACAGCAGGATGCAAGCGACCAAGAGGAAGAGCGACCGCCAGTCAGGAAGCACCTGGTTTTATTGTCTCTTGGCACTAAGGACAGAGGTGCCCAAGATGCAACAAGCATCTGCCTTTCGCATCCTGAGGGAAATCAACCAACCCCGCCTTGCTTCCGAGAGGCTGTTTTGAATAGCAGCCAACCTCGGTTCTGGCCACGCTGCTGCCTCTAAAAGCAAAGGGAGAAACTTGGATAAATCCAGGGAGAGGGTGCCTACAAGTCTTTGGAACCAGAGAGACGTAGCAAGTCCAAGCAGCATTGCAGCTGCCTGACTCAGACATGCCCAGCAGCCTCTGGCCCCACAGACTCAGCACCAGGGCACCATGCCAGCATAGGGACACGCCTACATAAACCAGTTGCTCCTTAGTGCTTGGGGGCTCAGGTAATGCCATCACCCCCAGGGCTCTTGGCCACAAGCACCTCCACCTGAGTAGTTCTAGGGAGGGTTGAGAGCCACACATACCACGTAGATCTGCTAATGCATCTGTGTTCAGTGCCTTATGAAGAGGAGGGCCTTTGGCAAACACCGCGTTGGGTTCCTGGGGAAGAGGGAGTGCCCGAGACCCCAGCGCAGCATGGGAAAGCTGCGGATGTCACCACACATCTGGCAATGACCAACTCGTAGATTCAGGAGTCTTTACATGTACTTCAGCCTTGGCCCGTAGCACTGCAAGGATACAATCCCTGGGGGACCTGTCCACTTGATAAAGATTCCACCCCACTCCACCCCTCCCAGCCTCAGAGCCTTGGGGAAACCAAGGGATGAAGGGAGATAGAGAGGGCAGCCTCAGAGTCTGCAATCCTATTTGCAGCAATGCTGCTCCTGGCTGCTTCCTGAGACGGCCCCACAGCTGTCCAGACAGTCTTGGAGCCCTCACTCTGAGCCATGCTCTAGGCCTGCAGCTCCAAATGGGTCTACTACCTTCGAAATGGCCTATTGGCTCTCATGCTAGCCTGAGCCTAAAGCGGAGTCTTTTCCTCAGCCCTGTAGCAGGACATGCACTACACGAACCTTCCCGGGAGACGCTACTTGTACTCCTAATGCACTCATTGCTGTAGCAGCTGGATACCATCAACATCACCCCTACTCCCCTGTGCACTTCTATACACAGAACTCTACCTACCTTGGAGTGAGACCGAATTCTCTCGGGACTTGTCTACACAGAGTTGGGTTTTACACTCAGGAGTGAACAATTCCTATTTAACTCAAGGCCGTTAACGTGCTTGTAAAGACCAGCCCGGAGACTGCCCTAAGGTTTGTTCCAGGCCATGAACATTTGGGAGCTCCCCCAAGCCCTAGGGCTTGGAGAGCATCCAGCCGACAAGATCTGGAGGAAGTTATAAATTAACTCAAGGTAAGAAGTCACCGCAGGATAGATGCTCTCTGAAAACAGAGCCTCAACTTTTTACCCTTCTCTTACCCCCACACTCTCATCCCAGAGGTGCTGGTCTAAGTGGAATCCTTTTAGCAATTGGCCTGAAGCCATTTCTCCTACAAAACTTTCTAGTGAACCTGGCCTCATAACTGCATGCTGGAACATAGCACTCTTCACACCCCATCCCATTCGCAAAGGGTAGG
The DNA here is from genome assembly GCF_011386835.1 of Chrysemys picta bellii. Classification (NCBI taxonomy): domain Eukaryota; kingdom Metazoa; phylum Chordata; order Testudines; family Emydidae; genus Chrysemys; species Chrysemys picta. The sequence goes on along the minus strand of NC_088802.1, from coordinate 41,390,743 downwards.
CAGAGAATTATACAAATCCTGCTTTAAGCAGGATCCGGCCATTTCTTCCTTGAGTATCTATTCCTTTGCCCTTCTATGCTGCTTTGCACCCCCAGCTCTCCAGCCACTTTCTGAACGAAAGAACTCACTGCCCCCTTGTGAGGCGGGGGTTATTTTTACAGCTGTGGAAAAACAGGCACAGAAAAAGGTTAAGAGTCTTCCTAAAGACCATAGTAACTCAGTGGATTTCTGGTCCCAGCTCTGCCGAGTCCCTGACTCCAAATCCTATGCTTGAGCTATAGGACTATCCTCCCAAGACAAGCAGGCCATAAAACACGGTAAGTTACCAGTGCTATTAACCATCATCATCTAGACCAGGGGTTCTCAACCTTTTTCTTTCTGAAGCTCCCCCAACATGCTAGAAAAACTCCACAGCCCACCTGTGCCACAATTGTTTTCTGCATATAAAAGCCAGGGCCAGCATTAGGGGGTAGCAAGCAGGAAAATTGCCTGGGGCCCATGCCACAGGGGCCCCCGTGAAACTAAGTTGCTCAGGCTTCTGCTTCAGCCCTGGGTGGCAGGGCTCAGGGCCCCGGGCCCCAGGCTTCAGCCCTGGGCCCCAGTGAGTCTAACACTGGTCCTGCTTGGCAGACCCCCTGAAACCTGCTTGCGGCCCCTCAGGGGGCCCCCGGACTCCTGGTTGAGAACCACTGAGCTAAATCATTCAACCATGTGACTTATCTCAAGACACCTAGTAATAAATTTGACCACCAGAGGGCAGCAGCATCCCTGTGTGCTCAGTGCACAAGCCTTGGATCTGACACCACATGTGCTGCTGACAGCTCTCTCAGGGAGACGACTGCACGCACAAGCAGGACTGCAAGTTATGCTGTATAGACTGATCAATACAAGCAGAGCCCTGCCTACCACCACTGGCCTGGGGGAAGTCTGCGGTTCTCACCACCAGGGAGCAGAGCAAGAGAATCCTATCTAGGATGAACAACGAGGAATCCTTGTGGCACCTTAGAGACTAACAAATTTATTTGGGCATAAGCTTTTGTGGGCTATAACCCACTTCATCAGATGCAGAGAGTGAAAAATACAGTAGGCAGGTATAAATATACAACACATGAAAAGATGGGAGTTGCCTTACCAAGTGTGTGTGTGGGGGGGTCAGTCTAACGAGCCAATTCAATCATGCTGGATGTGGCCCATTCCCAACAGTTGACAAGAAGGTGAGTATCAGAGGGGAAATTATTTTTTGTAGTGACCCAGCCATTCCCAGTCTTTATTCAGGCCTAATTTGATGGTGTCAAGTTTGCAAATTAATCCCAGTTCTTCAGTTTCTCGTTGAAGTCTGTTTTTGAAGTTTTTTTGGTGAAGAATGGCCACTTTTAAGTTTGTTACTGAGTGTCCAGGGAGATTGAAGTGCTCTCCTACTGGTTTTTGAATGTTACAATTCTTGAGGTCTGATTCTTTTGCAGAGAGACTGTCCAGTTTGGCCAATGTACGTGGCAGAGGGGCAGTGCTGGCACATGATGGTAGATGTGCAGGTGAATGACCCCCTGATGGTGTGGCTGATGTGGTTAGGTCCTATGATGGTGTCCCTTGAATAGAGATATGCAGACAGAGTTGGCACCGGGGTTTGTAGCAGGGTTTGGTTCCTGGGTTAGTGTTTCTGTGGTGTGGTGTGTAGTTGCTGGTGAGTATTTGCTTTCGGTTGGGCGGCTGCCTGTAAGCGTGGACTGGCCTGTCTCCCAAGGTCTGAGAGAGTGAGGGATTGTCCTATCTAGGATGGTCAATTGCATGCAAAGAAAGAGGGCCATTTGGTGAATACATTTTAAGGCTTAGTAGAGAGGCAGGATGATGTAGCAGTTAGAGCTCTAGCCTGGGACTCAGGAGACACGGGTTCAATTCCTGCCTCTTCCTGGGTGACTTTGGGTGAGTTGTTTGGTCTCTAAGTCTCATGTACAAAACGGCAGCATTTCCTTCCTGCCCAGGGGTGGGGTGAAGATCACAATCATTAACATAGCTAGGTGCTCATTGGTAATGGAAGCCATACACACCATACCTCTGAACGATACAGCTGACTTACTTCCTCAGGGCAGCCAGCACAGTACACTGCTCTTAACGGAAGGCTAAGCAAAGAACAATTACAACTCACTGAAAGCACCACGGGAGCTTTGCAGCTCGGCTGGTAAATGAAAGGCCATGTGTAGGTTTGGGGAGTACCACAGTGCCCAGCCGGCCAGCGTTAGACTGTACCATGGCTCGACCAGTCCGGCCATGGTTAGGTTTGTGAGGGTCGCCAAGCCCTGCTTCAGGGCAATAGATTTTGGGTTAGGTTCACACATGTTGGCTGCAGTGAAACATTTTAGGCCAAAATCAGCCCCAGGAACAATGGGAGCAGTTGGATGCTGAGCTGTTGGGAAAGTGGCCCTTCGTCTATTTAGCCAAAGGCATGCAGTTCCCATCTCTCAGCAGACGAGACCATAAATACCAGGAGAAGAAAGTGCCACCTCCAGCTTAAGGATTTTAATAAATAAGCCTGAACCCCCCAGCAGCCGATTTCTCAGACCCCTGGTTTGAAACCCGTTCCATACTCCTCCTCAACAGAGCTTTGCAGACCTGGCTGAAGGAAAGGAAGCAGAGGCAGATGCAACTCCAAAACGCTGCAGTGACGTATTCAGTCCAAGCCCAGGGTATGCCAATTGCTCCCAAAGATGATTGATGAGCAAGGTTTCCATTCTAAAATTAAATCATCTCATCTGGACTCTGATGAGGGCAGCTACCACAAATCCATTAACTGGGGATCTGGCGGGCCACGGACGACGCATTCGCCAACGTAAATGCAATTAGTCCAGTTCAAGATTTCACTTGAGGCACCATCTGGAGTTCAACTGATCAGGTAAACAGCCTGGACAGGAAATGGAGCATCCTGACTCTCAGACATAGGCAAATCAAGCACCCTACACTTACAGGAGATACCCTGCTGCTGTTTTCTTCCCATGCAAAGAGACTTACGCTGGATACTGGCTGAGCCATAGGGAAAACTCCTCAGTGTCCCCATGCAACAGTTAAACATGCCCTGTAAGGTCTGAGGGCAGCTGGGACACTATTTTCTGCTTAATCCTAACAATCAAATGGTTAAAATGTTCCTATTCCAGCCTCAAGTGCTGAGGTTTTATGCTGCAGAGTGCTGGAAGGTGTGAAGGGGCTCTGCACCGGGTGGCAGTGCCCAGCAGTGTTGTGCTAAGCAGGCAGAATGCCCCAGGGCACCACACCCCCTTGAAGAGTGTGAACCAGGATCTGGGGAGGACCCATAGCTCTGCCTTCTTTGGGGTTTCTAGTGCTCCCATGGGAGCTAGATACTTCTGACCGCGGCTGGGGATTCTGGATGCACCTGCAGAGAATGTACAAAACCCCTTCCCCAATCTCTCGGTTTGCCTTGCCCAGGCACTCAAATGAACCATCTACCCAGAGAAGCTCACCTCTGGAACGCCAGTATTCACACAAACTGTTTATCCCTTTCCCATAGGCTCCTACTCTTTTAAGGTCACTTCCCAGCAGGAGGGCTGGCCCTGGCCCTGGCCTCAGGAAACAGAGCAAGCCCTGGAACTGCAGTCCTGGTTCCAGGTGAGCTTGGAGATGGTCAGGCTGGGCCAGAACAGCGCAGTTCTCTTTTAAGGGAAAGCAAGGTTGATGCCCCTTTGGGGTCCCTTCCCATTGCATGATGCCGGAGACCTTCTGCAGAAGGCAAGAGCAAAAGTAGTAGCCACCAGCCCCAGCTCCCCAGCACTACCCAGGGAAGTCTCCCCAGTGACTCAGTTGCATCATGGAGCAGACACCACTGTTTGGTCTGATCTCCCGGCTCTGTTACAACACGTTGGCAGGAACTCCACTTCCCACGCTGGCGTCCTTCCCTCATAAGAGAGCCAGGATCCCACGTGGAGCGTCTCGTCGGTGTGGGCTTGTGCTCTGCTTCCCTCCTACTCTTCTGTCCGCTGCCCAAGGGCAGCTCCAGATCACAGCGTGACCCCCCCCCCCCTTGCTTTGTCTGGGCGACGCAGTGATTCAGCAACGAAAAAACTAGGGCAATGCTGCAGGAAACACCTGATCTTCCTCGAAAGACCGTGCTGTGCTGCAGCACCAGTCCTGCCACGGGCAGCAACTGGCCAATGGCTTCCCCAGATGTCCAGGCCCAAGAGGCTCCCGTTAGCAAGGGACTGGGTCAGAGCAGAGCCATAACAATCAGCACAAAGGCAGCTATGTAGCACTAGGATGGAGACAAGATCCACACGACTTGGGGGAAAATCTACACCACTTCTGGAATCTGAGGCGTGCAAGCAGCATGAGACACGCCTGTGATTACTTTATCCGGCATTTACAGAGCACTAGCGTGCCGAGTGCTTAGAACACATCCCCCAAGGCTGTTCAAGGAAGAGGGAAGATGGTCTTATGGTTAAAGCGGCAGTCTGGGACTTAAGCGATCCGAATTCAGTTCCGAGCACTGACAGTCCAGTGAGACCTCAGGCAAAACTTAGCCTCTCTGAGCTTCGGCTCCCCCTGGGCACACATCCATTCTCCCCCTCCACCCCCCTTGAGTTGGTCGGCTCTCTGGACGCAGGGCCTGTCTCTTAGCAGGGGTTCATACAGTGTCTAGCACAAAGGGGCCCTGATCTCAGCTGGGGCCCCTAGGTGTTACCTTAAAGGACAACAACAAAGCAATCAAGCACAGAGGACTGCTTAGATGTATGCTCTATGAATAGTGACTGAACTGCACCTCCCTGGTGCAGGGCTCCTACGCTGCACAGACGTTAATAAGGTCAGCATTACCCTAGGGGGACACTGTTTTTCCCACAGCTACTAGCCGTCCCTTTTCCCAACATGCACAGAGCGTTCTGCACTTGTTTTTTCAGGGATTGCCTCACAATAGCACTGAACTGACTTTTCCGGTTCCACTGCACCTGCTGGATTTGCATGTCCTGGTGACTGCAGGACGTGTTCTCCCAACGGTTGCTGTTCTGCAAGACTTCTCCCAAGTAGCACATGCCAAGGAGATTTACTCACTTTGATAGCCTGGTCCTGTCCTGAGCAGCTGGGATACCAGAGAGGAAGTTGCATGGTTTAGAGGGGACAGCAAAAGGAGGGGGTGGGGGGGAGGATTTGGGTTCTAATCCAGGCACTGGACTCTTACATCTCAGCCAATCTGGCTAGAATAGTGCGAGTTACATCTCATCCGAGAGCACTGGTGCTGCCCAACTAGAGCCTGAACACTGGAACAAAGCTACGGCCGCTACATACAAGTTCATGGCAGTCAGGCTGCAAGCTATGGCCATTTGCTGTGTGACAGCAGCCGGGCCAGGACTCAGATCCTCCTGCTACTGTAGTCACTAGCACTTGTTGCATCACTGCAACATGACCAGGGGAACCGACCTTTCGATTAGCAGTAAAGGGCCTATGACACAGTGGAGTACCTTTGATGTTATGCAGAAGGTTGTGGAAGGGTATGTATGTGCGTCACACACACACACACACACGTATGTTACACCAAGAAAATTTTGTAATAAACTGTGCGCATCTCTCCCAGCCCTTTGAAGGCAGAGTCAAGTTAGATCAGGGCTCTCATTTGCAGAGCATGGGCAGGAATAGTCTACACAGCCCCACAAACGGATTTGACACCTACACTGAGTGCCTGTCCCATCATCAGAAATACAGAGCCCCGTTCTCCCTCGCTTCCTGCGAGCGCTGGTTCTCGTTTGGCACTGCAGTCAGACTTTACTCCCTTTAGATACTTTTTGTTTTAACTTTTACATTAAGGTGGCCAAGTCCCTTTAATTGACTTCTGCCAGACACAACAATCCTCCCTTATGTCCGAAACGCCCCACTGCAGAGATGCCAGAGAGTGGAGTAGGGAAGGGGGTAGCCATGCAACCAGCTTACTCCTCATTTAATAACTGCTTGCTTGGAAGGATTCCAGGGCAACACATTCTAAGCCCTGGATGGAAAGTTTCTCTCCACTAGTGAGCTAGAGAGAGATTTTGTTTTCCCCAAACAGGGCAGACAGCAAACAAGTCAGAGGATGCCAGCTGCAGCCAGTCACGATCCCTGGCGCCTGGGAGTGAATGAAAACTCAGCAACTCCAAAGTAAAACAAGCAGCAAAGCAAAACCAACCCAAGCTGCATCCTGGGGTAGAGAGATCAGGGCAGTTTTAGCCTGGAGATTTCACAGGGCAGCAAAATGAGAGGTGGGGGGAATTTTGAGCTTGCCAAAAAATCCCCCTCCTACTGAACGAGATACACGCACAAGGCTTTGCACTTTAATGGCACTTCCCATCGGAGGATTTCAAAGGGCCTTACAACACTGTTAATGCATCGGAGACTCAATGTCCTTCTCGTATTTCCCCATCCAATGCCAGGCGTCAAACAGGGCCCCAGTAACAGGCATTTCCGCACATGCAATTCACTAACCCAGATGCTACAGCAACCGAGAGTTGACCACCACACAACTGGGGCTCAAGAGTCGAACCTCGGAGCTAAGATAGACGAGTGAAAGAGCAGGACCTCAGAGACGGATTATAAAGCAGGGTCACACTGCGGTGCCTGCTGAAGTTAAGCCCGAATTGCTTGTTTTGCACCCCCAAGTGCTCAGTTTAACATGCCAAGCTGTGTTGGTGGCGAAGCCTGTTTTCACTTGACTGCCCTCTGCACGGCTAGCAACAGGTATTCAGAGCTGCTGGGATCAGCTCTTGAAGCAAGCAGCTATAAAAAACCCACACAGGCCAGAGAGCCTGCTGGGGAAGCCATGCCCAGCTCCATGGGGACAGGGCTGCAGCGGTCACATTGGAAACCATCCACTCAGAATGGAAGAAAAATCTAAATTTGAAAGGACTTTGCACCTGCAGTTGGCTTAGCTCACCTGAAGGGCTCCTGCACCTCAGTCACACAGCACCCTGGGCAAAGCACATTTCAGGGGTTACAGGTTTGCAGTTTCAAAAGGCCTAACTAATCCCATTCTGAATTTGAGAGATGGGGAGACAGTTTCTGCAGGGCTGTTGTGGGGATATCCATAAATACACAGTTAAAGTCTAAAATATTTTTTTAAATGCCCATCCCCAAGTAGCCACTACAGTGCCAAGTGACATTTGTGCACCAACGGCAGCAGCTAAGATTACACTGTCTACACACCAGTGAAGAGGCAATACCAGGGACTTCACCTAGGAAATGCTGAGAAGTTATTTTTAAATCACTGTACACTTTCTACCACACGGCTAAGCCATCTGAACAGTTTGCACCTCCCCAGCATGCCTGCTGTGGGCACAGCAAGATGGTATGTTTGTATATTTGTTTGCAGCTTGCTTCTGTGGCAATGCACTAGGTTATCCTACCACCAAACCACTGGAGCTCTTAAAACTCCAGGGCCTGACACGCTGTCACAGCGCCTGCTGCTTTGGTCACCTCCAGCTGAGTGGGGCAAGGGCTGTTCACAAGGCATGCAAACACCCAGATTCCGACTGTCACCTGATCTCTCCCCTCCCCCAAACCAACTCACAACAGGACAAATTGGAAGGACGGTAATTTATAATTGGAGATGGAACATTGGAAAACCGAGTCTCCCCCCCCACACCCCTCCGTCCCCCCCAGTTCTTTTGGGGCTGGCTCATTAGCCAGAACTCCAAGATCAGGCTATGTAGAGGGGAGTAAAGGAGTTCAGTGCTGGGGACAGACCCCTGGAGCCTGCAGTCCTATTCACAGCACACTGGGTACAGCCCCGCAGGACTTCCCCTAGCGTGCCTCTGCTCCGACTGGGGAATCCCTTCGCTGAGGGAGCAAGCAGTCGAGTCTCCATGTCCATTTCCTCCTCCGCCTCTCTGCAGCAGCTGCCAGTGACACTGGCAATTCAATGCCAATTCCTGCCCCCTAGGATCTAGCCTGAGACCCGCCCCATGTATCTTGGCTGCCGCAGGCAGCCATCCAGAGCGAGCCATTTCAGGCACTGGCAGAGCTGGATTTGAACTTGCAAAAAGCTCTTTAGCTGTTTCCCACAAAGCAGCCAATCCCCACCAGCTGTAATATATCTAGTCACAGAGCCCTGCAAAAATGCACATACCCGCGGACTGTGGCTGCGGGTCAGATGCAGATACCAAGTTTGCATCCACGCAGGGCTCTGCTGATTCAATACCAAAGAAACCAAGATCTTGAATAGTGATGAAAACAAAGGGAAAACTGCCCTCTTAACTGAGCGGCAGCAGGCTTGGGAACAGAAGCAAGTGTGGGCTATATTCAGTGCTGGTACTGATCCACCGAAGCCAGTGGAGTTAGCCTGAGAACGGCCTCGGGCTCAGCATGCCTCTCTAAACGCAAGACAAGGCGCGCGCCCCAGGCACACCCCAGGGAAGCAAGGATGATAATTGACACTTACCCTCCCTAGGAATGCGGTAAAAGCCCTGCAACAGCAGAAGTGTCACACACATGTGCTAAGAGCCTGCCAACGCTGCAGCCAGAGGGCAAGCAGGCATCAGGAGAGGTAGGGTGAAAGGGAAACCAGAGCGTGCCAGGGGAAAAACCAACGCGTGGGGTGACTGACTTTTCTCTTAGCCCACCGCAGAAGTGCTGGGCAAGCCTGCGTGGTGTGGAGAGAAGCCAGGGAGGGAGAGTGACTTGACGTGGGAGATCAGTGTCTAGCCAGTCTGGTTTCAGGTGTCAGAGGCAAGCTCTGCTCACCCACACTGTGGGGCGGCCGGTGTTATGCAGCGCAGCGATCGAAGGGTATAAAAATCTAACTAGCAAGAGAACTGCTCTTTAATCAGCTTGAATATGGCCAAAGGGGTGGCTGAGCTGGCCCTAGAGTCCACACCCAGTGATATGTTCCCACTGGGAAGCATCGCCCCTGTGCGCGATCGGTAATCGTGTCTTCCCTACTCTGACCTGGACCAGCTATGGGGCAGGTGATGAGGGCAGGTCACCTGGGCCCCAAATCAGGTTTGTGGGGTTTTTTTGCTGGACCATTTGGGGAGGAGGGTCTGAAAATGTTTTCTGCCCTCGGTAATGAAACACCCAGGGCTGCCTCTGCCCACAAGCCTGTGTTGGACGGGAAGTGGAGAGTATGACTCCATTATTTTGGCTCTCACCACCCAGTGAAGCCCAACTGCTCCAAACCCCAGGAACTGGGGTGCAAACAGGCAGAGTGCCAAACAGGAGTCAGCGGGCTAGGATTGGTACAGATGAGGACTGTCCGCTAAAGCTTCTAGCAACAGGATTTGGTTGTGGATTCAAGACATCCCCAGCACACCCCTCTCAACACCACCAGGCCATCAGGGCAGGCACACCCAGCTCAGAGCTCTTAGTAGATTTGCAGAGGAGATACAGATTGGCGGAGCGGTAAACAAGGAGGACGGGGCAGTCATACAGAGTGATCAGGATCATGGGGGAAGTGTGTGCACTCAAACCAAATGTGTTTCAATACAGCCACAGGCAAGGTCACGTCTGGCAACAAGGACCACAGGTATTCCCAACAGGATGGGGATGGTGTCCTGGCAAGTGGGGACTGAAAAGGATTTAGGGGGTCACAGTGGACGAGCAGCCCATGAGCTCCCAGTGCCATGCTGTGGCAAGGGGGGGCCAATATGATCCCGGGTATATAAAACGGTGGAGTAGGAATAGGATGGGACATCTATATATGGCACCAGTGAGACCGATATTAGAACCCCGGGCCCCGTTTGGGTGTCCACGTTCTAAGAAGGATGAGGCGCAATGCAGAAGAGGGCCACAAAAGTGAGTTGGAGGCTGCAGAAAATATCTTACAGCGAGAGACTTAACAAGCTCAATCTTTTCAGCTTATCAAAAGAAGACAGAGGTAACACAGTTAGCAGATAACTGCCCTCCACAGGGAGAAAGTACCGGGTACTAACAGGCTCTTTGCTTTAGTGGAGCAAGGCACAACAAGAACCAAAGGCTGGAAGTTAAAACCAGACCAATTGAGATTAGAAATAAGGCCCTAAATTTTAACAGGAAGGGTTGGAACAAGCTGCCCAGGGAAGTGATGGTTGCTCTACCTTTGAAAGGCTTTAGACCAAGGCTGGCAGTCCTTCTGGCAAGTATGCTTTAGGCAAACAAGGCACTGGGCTCAGAGCTGGGGTAACAGGGTGAAATTTAATGGCCTGGCTATTCATAAAGCCAGACTAGATGATCCCTTCTGGCCTTAAAATCCACAAATCCATCCTAGATCACAGACACGCCAACCCACGACACCACTTCCAAGCACAAAGGGCTGGAGGAAAAGGGCATCACAAGTGACACATCCGTGCAGCGTAATGAGCTATACCAAGGCTTTGTCTACACTAACGCCATCCCAGCAAGGGCTGAACAGAGCTGGGCTGTTGGGGCAGGCAGGGCTGAACGGTTTTCAGCCCAAGTGAGAGCAAAAGGAGGGGAATCTAGACCCTGGCTGACAATCCACCTCATTACTTCGAGTAGTGACGTGTGTTTTAATGATTCAAATAGTTCTGGTTGGTTTTTGGCATAACTTTAAATTTGATTTATTTGCAGCAATGCTGCAGAAGAGAGATTTTTATGAGTATTAGTCAAAAGCCTCTTCCCTCCCTTCCTTCCCCGCCCCAAGTTCAGAACAGACTTTACCCCCAGGTACTGGGGACATGATGCTGTTAAGTTATACTGTGTTTAAGTTATGGACACTAATGCCTAGAGAGCTCTGGGTGAAGCCCTAAATGCCTATAAAACAGTGTTCAAGGGGAGAGAGGACGAAGGAACGTGACTGGCCAATAGCACTGGCTAAAGCTAAATTTTATGGTGCAATTCAATTCCTCACTGAAGTTGACGGCAGTTGAAACGGGCCCTGTGTCACGCGGGTACTGAACAAATTCCCACCCTCGCAGCTCTGCCAATGCTGCTCCTGCAATCCTATGCAGAATTCGTCACATGAGCAGACTCAAATGTGCCCAGGTTTCTTGATGGAGATAAAACCGCCAACAGGAATTAGGTTAAAACCGCCAGGAAAAAGATTAAAGCCATCAGACTAATTTCACTTCTGCTCTAAACCAGATCCCCCTGAAGGGCTGTGCTTTGTACACTGACCCAGCACCCCATCCAGTCACCAGGAAGTTGGTCATGTGAGACACTAACACTTAGAAAGCAGATAAAGTAGAAAATCTGTGTGGGTTAAACAAACCTTGGTTGGATGGAGCTGAATGAAAGGGAGAGTGGAGACCAGAGTTTGATAATCCCATCGCACTGAACCCCACTTACGATAAAAGGGGTGTTTCTGCATACTGCTCCAATCCTGACACCACCACAAGATTTGAAAACCCGTCAACTAAAGACGATGGGTCGGGTTTCCAAAAATACCAGAGAGCTTTTCGGCTCCTAAATCACTTTTGAAAATGGGGGACACTGTCATTGTCAGGTGCCCAGAGCATCTAGGCAGTTGACACCCATTGAAATCAATCAGGTATAGGTACCTAGAGGCTTTTGAAAACCTAAATACCTTTATAAAAACTGACCTTTAGACACTTTCAAAAAATTTTTACCCAGTGACCCAATCCAAGCTACCCAGTGGAAAAGACCCTTATTCAAACTCAGCCTCATTCATCTCCAGAAATAAGCAAAGTGTTTTATTCTGACTTTCCACTTGGCAATTTTAGCTTGGAGTTAATGATTCGATACTTGCTTTTGTGGAAGTCACTGACTTCCAAGAGGCAGAATTATGCCCAGGGATTGGAAACCTGTTGAAATAAATCCAGTGCAGTATCTCTGTGCTCATCACGGAGATCTGCTAGAGCTGGGTGAATGCAGCCAGACATTTTCCACTCAAAGTTAGTTAGGTTTTTAAATGAATTTGCTTAGGGTGGGCTTCAGCGATCCCTTGCATTCACTTTGTACAGGCATTGGTGCAACCTGGTTTTAAAGGCAAACGTTTGTGGACTTAAGTGCAGAGCCATGTACACTAGGGTTACCATATTTCCACAATCAAAAAAAGAGGACACGGGGGGGGGGGGGAGGGAGGAGCCCCGGTCTAGCCCCGCCCCCATCAACTCCCCACCCCCTGACTGCCCCAACCCCCGCCCCTTGTCCCCCGACTGCCCCTTCCTGGGACCCCTGCCACTAACTGACCCCACCCCCTATCTAAGTCTCCCTGCTTCTTGTCCCCCGACTGAGAACCCCCCACCCTAACTGCCCCCCAGGACCCTACCTGATTGCCCTGACCCTTATCCACACCCCCACCCCATAGTCACACCCCCTGCCCCCAGACAGACCCCCAGGACTCCCATGCCCTATCCAACTGCTCCCCACCCCGACAGGACCCCCAGAACTCCCGACCCATCCAACCCCCTCTGTTCTCTGCCTGCCTCAACCCCTCTCCACACCCCTGTCCCCCTGACAGCACCCCCCGAACTCCCCACCCATCCAACCCCCCTCCCTATCCCCTGACCAGGGCCGGGTTTAGCAAGAGCCCAGGAATTGGGCTGCGCTCCGGCCGGGGTTGCGGGGCTTGGGGCTGGGCCGGAGGTGCTCGGCCGGGGTCGGGCCAGCGCGCTCGGCCGGAACCAGGGCCAGCGCACTCTGCCGGAACCGGGGCTGGTGCCCTGGGGCCTGAGCCGTTGGGGCTGAGGGTGCTCGGGCGGTACCCTGGGGCCCGGGCCGGGCTCAGAGCCGCTGGGGCCAGGGCCACTCAGCTGGAACCGGGGCTGGTGCCCTGGGGCCCGAGCCGAGCTGGGCCGGAGCCGCTGGGGCCGGCCAGGGCCAGAGGGAGCCACGCTTTGCCTCACCCTCCCGCCCCCCCCCCCAGCTTACCTGCTGCTGCCGCCCACTTGCCCCTGCTTGTTTTCAGACTTCCCACGAACATCTGATTTGGGGGAAGCAGGGGAGGGGGAGGAGCAGGGGGGTGGAGCGTTCAGGGGAGGGGGAAAAGACAGCTGTGGGACCTGGCGGTGTGCTAAGGCTGCAGGGGATGGGGGGAGCCGGAAACGGGCTTAGGCTGCCCAGCGGTGCTTGGCCGCCGCTTTTCAATCTATAAATAGCCGACTGGGGGGAAATCCCGGACATTTTTAGAAATCCCCCCCAGACGGCTATTTATAGACCGAAAAGCCGGACATGTCCAGGGAAATCCGGATGTATGGTAGCCCTAATGTACACAGGTAATCACAGAATTTTTTAATTCACAGAAGGGCTAAGCAAATAATTCATTTTTCAGTCTGGTGGCTGAATTGAAAGACCACAAAAATTGTATTTGGGTCAAACAAAATGTTTCAAGTGTTAATTCAAAACATTTTTAGTTTCAGAAAGTGTCCAATTGAGACAAAACATCAAAACGGATCATTTAGAAAGCATCAGAACAAAATCTTTCAACATCCCCCCCCCCCCCCAAGCTGAAACTATTCACCGAGTTCAACCTAAATTCACAAATAGATTTGGTACTCCCCAAAAATGCATTTTTCAGCAAGTTTGCTTATCCCCAAAATTCTGTCACCCAGCTCTAATTCAGTGACCGAGCGGCTGCATTTTGGTCTGATCAAATAAAACCAAAAAAGCTACACTGAATAATGGAGGCGAGAATGACTTGCCAGTCAATGAGCGGAAGAAGCTATATTTGTCAGATGAATATCCCGAGTTAGTAGCGCAGCTCTACCATTTCCCCATTTTCATGATCAGTCATGAAGTATTAGGCCATCAAATTCTAGATTTTTAGTCGACGCCCTAGCTTTCATGCACAACATGATAAGCTAAGAGGGAAGCAGGGCTGCAGAATGGAAATAAGGATGGTTTTGTTTCTGTAGAAATCCAACTGGCCGCTACTGATAAAGTGGCATGAGGTCTTTTAATCCCGTCAGTGACATGTAGCAGTTAGAGCAAACAGCAGGAAGAACACACTGTCAGTAAGTCAGCTGGTGGGCGAGTGGGAAGAACGAGACAGGAAACGAGTGCACTCACTGCTGACACCAACTCAGCTCTTTGCCACCATTGCAAAAGATGTTCCCACTAATCTCGCAGACCCAGCCGCCTTTTTATCACCAGCCTCATCTGTCTCCCTTTCACAAAGGCTCGGTTCCCCACAACGCAGCATCTCGGAAACAATAGGAGAGATCAGCCCCTCATGAGGCAGATAAGAAGTGAGAGGGCATGGAGGGGACAGTCTCACCCCACCCTAACAAAAGATTCCTTTGCAGGTGTCAATATTGCTCCCTCGTCCATTTCAGACCCCAGCTGCACCCCAGATTATGGGGTGTTATGTTGTGACCACTTCCTGTGCATGTCCCTCTTCATTCTTACTGAATATGGCAACAGTCCTTTTATTGCGGTTAGCCAACACGTATTAGCTTAGTATACACCCCATTATACGAATGCCTGGCAGTTATAAGAGCTGAATTGCCCTATGTTTTCCACCAGAGTTCTGTTCACTCATGCTAAATTATATCCCACAATACCTTGCAATGGTACAACTCAGCACTTGGCATAAACAGATTGAAAGTCTTGATTTTTGACAAGTTTCCTTTGTTTCTTTGTACAAGCTAGGAAGGTACCTTCACCGTATTTAGAATACTACTGTCCTAAACAAAGATACGGAAGGAACAGAACAAAAAAATTAAGGAACTGGGACAAACTGATTTTTGTGAGGGGTAAAAAGTTTTGTAACTGGTGAAGTCACCCTAGAGATGCTCCTAGCTGAAATGTGTAACTTTGGGAGCATCCCTTCTACGTAAGGTGAACATAACAATGCTGCATGAGACAGCTTCCCAGAGACTGGTATGGTACTGTACTGTATTCTTACTGACTTTTAGCAGTGAACCTGGTTGATGTGAAATATTTAAAAAAATATTAAAGTTAAGGTATAAAATCAAATTTACACAAGTTAAGAAGGAAGGTACCGTACATCTGGGGTCAGGCTTGGGTTATGAGGGATTACAAGTGTCGGTTACAGGCTTCACAAGATACATACATAGTACATAACCGGCATAGACCCAGATTGGGGTGCAGGAGTTTTTAAAACGTCAGTGGATGAGTGATCTTGGGTACGCCACCCATGGAATGTGGAGTCCACGTCAGTATTGGTGTAGTGAATAAGTACATGGGTGGGGTGCGTCCCTTGGTTTGTCAGGGAAGGAAGTGGGTTATTTCTGTAACCAGTGTACTCGACCTGGTACTGACGGTGTCCCGTGATGTGCTCTGTGTAGATGTCTCTGGACCACCTGATGGTGTCTGACACCATGAGCTGTCTCATGAGCCGGGCATAACGTCTACCAACTCTGCACGCACTCAGCACCGGCTCGTTGTGGGGGTCCCATACACCCAGGGCTCCCAGAACCAGGGCGTGGATCTGGACCGTATAGCCCTGGGCTCTCAGGGTGTCGGTATTAAACAGACCAAACAACAAACCAAAGGGTGGTCAAGCAACTGACTACAATTTTTCACCACTCCCTTCAGATGAGCATTGACTCCTCATATTCCTCTGTTTCCCCATTTGGGGATGGGGGATACATTACAGAATTCAACCTAACAGCCCCCATCCCAGTCTCCTTTCAACAAACGCTTCTCTTTTCCATGGAGGGGCAGCTCCTAGGCAAGATACAGCCTTGAAGACTGTTGATACCTGCCCCTTTGTATCCTGAGAGCAAGGGAGGGTAGTACTGTCCAGGGCTGATGCAGGGAAGACCAAGGCTATGTCCACACTCAAAAAAAAGGGGTCTGTTCTTAACTCGGCTTAACTAACTCCCATTAGCTAACTAATTAAAATAGCAGTGAAGACACAGGGACTCAGCTTTTAACTCTACTTAAGTTGTGTAAGTTGTAAACTGGACCTGCTCTGTGATGTCTTAGCCAAGTCCCTCGTAGGAGCATGGTGTAAAAGACAGTTCCCACCACATAAGTGACTGACTCAAATAAGTGGAGGCCCAGGCCTGGAACAGAAGGAAGTGATGTGGATGAAACTAGAAATGCATGGCAGGGTGCTGGGGCGGGGAGGGGGAAGCTTTCATAGAAACTACTGCATTGTGCTTGGCTCAAGCCATGCTCTTTAGGTCCCTGACTTGCAAGATCCAGTATCAGCAAACTCCCTTCTGCACAGAGAAGTGGTAAGAAGAGACCACACACAGGTAGTGCAGAAAACACAAGGCAGACGTGTCAAGATTAACCCCAGCATCACTGCAGCCAGCCTATAAGCTCAACTCCCAAGACAGAGTGCATTTCCTCTGTGCGTCACGCTGGGGAAGGAACAATTAGAAGCTGTGCAAATTGGATGGTGCTCTAAGAATTCTGTTCCCCTCCCCAATATTGACACCCCACACACACACTTTGGCTGGCACTGCTTTGCGCACAGACCACGAAGGCCAGCTAGTGATCTTGCCAGTCTTCCTTTCCAGACTGGTAAACATGCTACAAAAATAACTTGCAAACGCCAGTCACTTGACCAAAGGAACCTACACAGTGGGAAGCGGCAATGCCCTTACAGAGTAAGGTCATTAGACAGCAGGACACGGGATGAGCAGAGAACGGTAAAAGGGATGGCTCAGAAAACCAAAGAGCATTTGAACTGGGAATGGCAGAACCCAGATTAAGGAGGAGGGATGAGTCCTGGGGAAGATGGGAGGAAGGAAGAGATTATGCTCAAGCTTCCACTAAACCAGGAAGCCTTAAGAGATCAAATCAAGAGCATGAGGTGTGTCCTGGTCTCCAAGGCTTCCTGTTTTAATGGTTTTTTTCCTTTATTATGTGGTGGCAGGGGATATTATCCATCTACACAGGCCTTGCAGCTGGAGTTACCAGTGGATTTAAATTCCACTGTAGTCCAGCCAGTTTGCGATATATTTTGGCTGTCCAGTACAGGCCAGGCCAGAGTAGGTCAGCCCCATGTTCTAGCCCAGGTAGAGGTGTGGCCTTTGGCAGCTTGGTTAAGCATTCCCCCAGGGCCACTCCAAACACAGAAGACAGCTATTGGTTGAACCCTTGACTGACCTGCCGCTCGCAGATCAGTCAAACCTTCCCTAGCAGAGGAAGCAACTGAATATAGATTAGCCAACACCTCTGCCCCTAGCAGCTCAGGGCCCAGTAAAACGGAGGCCAACTCATGTTCCCAATCTCTGATTCACCTTGTGGTAAAGGGAGGTGCACACGGGGATTGATTCAAACTAGAATAACCTCAAAGGAATAAAGACAAAATTCAAGTCACCCTTGACTGAGGCAAACAAGTCTCTCTAGCAACAGAAACTTCTGGGCACAGAGAGTAATGAATCAAACCTGCCGGGGAGAGCAGTTCACTGCTCCGTGAAAGGCCTCCGGGGAGACTGCTCCCTCCAGGTGTCCATCGACTGAACCCCACTCAGGAACTGGGGTCACTCCCAGAGTTGTGGTTGGGCTGGAGAGCGGCATGTAACCTCTGCAGCCACGACTCTGGAGGAGCCTTCATGAGAGAACCCGGCTGGGCACATTACACATTGGGCAGGTGCAGAGAGATTAACTCCACTATAACTGCAGCCGCGTCCTGAACTCACCCCATGCACCGAGCCTTGGCAGCAGAGCAGCTCCTCCCAGACAGGATGCTGATTAGGAAGGAGCCAGCTTGTTGTACCTGCTTTCAAAAGTCAACTATGCAGTGCAGGTTGGAAAGTTCAGTTTCCATATTACTGGGTTTGCATCCCGGCCAAGCGAGCGACACTGAGTAGAGGGATGGAAAACCAAATAACTGTGTGTAGGGCCAGCCATGTGCACCAGCCTCCCTTTTTTAGGCATAGAGGAGAGATGACAAGCAGGAGCCTCACTCCAACCCCAGGCATATGTCGCCCTTTGGCTAGGAATAAAAGGATCCTTTAAAAAATAATAATAATGGAAGAGGAGTGGGTTTAAGTTGCAGCAAGCGCTTCCAAGGAACTGTGACTAGGCTATTGGGACTGTTTTCCAGCACTGTCAACTGCTGCAGTGAGCGCTCAGAGATCAGTTCTGAGCAGCCTTTCCAAGCCATTGTGCTCCGTGGCTGGCTCAAAAGCAAAAAGAACTGGGACATCCTGGAAGCAGTGCATATCCTTGAGGTTGCATCAAAATGTGAGAGGGGACTCTTGCACCATTAGAGACGCTGTTGAGTGGCAGCCCTGCATTTGTCAAATGCAAGAGGCTGAAATGCTTTCCCAGCAGACTATCATCCAGGTCCTAGAGCATTTTAAGTGGGTCTTCCCAAAATTACATTTGGTTAGAAAGCTGAGAGCATCTGCTTTTAAACAGATCCTGTGGGGGGTCAGGAACACAAGAACTGCCAGATTGGATCAGACCCCATGCACACCTAGTCCTGTATCCTGTCTGACAGTGGCCGGCACCAGATGTGTCAAAGGAATGTGCAAGAAACCCTACAGGAAGCAAATATAGGATAATCTCCTCCCCACAAAGCTCTCATTGCAAATCCCCAAAGCTAGAGATTGTTTTAAACCCAGAAGGTTTTATGCCCTTTCCAAAATCTATTAGCATTTTAATTCAGGATAGGAGGCCACATGCTCTTAAGGGGTCAAGCACAAGGCCCTGAACTCTACCACTTGTCACTGTGTGATCGTGGCAAATGACTGTCTCGTTGCTTCAGTTTCCCCATCTGTAAAATGGGAGTGATCCCTGTCTACCTCTGTGGGAGGGTGGTATAGAGGACCAGGGCTAGTTAGTATGGCACTTACACAGTGCCACCCTATTATTGTACATGGCTTTTCACTATACCCAAAGAAGAGTCAATTGCAGGCCTGTTTTCAAAGAGCCTTTGTTCCCAGGGGACCAGGGTCTGGCTTGCAGAAGCCATTCTGCTGTGTCAGCCATCTGCCTCCCCTGTTCTACATCAGCACTAATGATCCCCAGGCTCCCACATGCACTGTCTGGTTTTTCTTTTGGTATTATTGGAGACTTGTTCTCCTTTTTCTATTTCAGGAGGAACTGGCCTGTCAGCAGAAGTGGGACAGCTACCACAGGGTGACTTAGGAATTGCTGTCAAACAGCTTCTTTCCCAGGGATGGGGATGTTCACAGGTGCTGAGGTTCTGCAAACCTCTGACTGCTCGCATTCAGAAAACTGGCTTTATATTTACCATCAGTGTTGCTGAGCGTCTGGCGTACTTCATGCAAGAGTCTCCCTTTAATTGCCATAGACCGTGCCGGCTCCAGGCACCAGCTTAACAAGCAGGTGCTCGGGGCAGCCAAGGGAGAGGGGCGGCACCTGCAGCAATTCGGGGGCGGCAGGTCCCTCACTCCCTCTAGGAGCGAAGGACCTGCCGCTGAACTGCCGCCGCTGATCACTGCTTTTTTTTTTTTGCTTGGGGCGGCAGAAATGCTGGAGCCGGCCCTGGCCATAGAGCACTGCACGGCTTTGATTGTCTGCGTTAGTGAACAGCTCAAACCCCCTAGTGAAGACCTCTTCAGCTCCAGAAAGGCATTGACCAACCAAAGCTTGCACTGATCTCAGTGGGCGTGGCCGGGGCTCAGCACCTCTCAGGAATTCTGTCCTGCTCCCAGGTACTGTAAATAGACACTAGACCAGAGCTTCCGTCTGGCTCGCAAAACAGCTGGATAATTCTATTAAGCTCAACGTCAATCCAAAACATTGATAAAGCTTCAGCAACGTGCTGAGATGTACAACTTGCATCATCCCTTTCTGAAATACAGCTACCTCTGGGGTCAACCATACCAGCTGTTCAGTGCCGTGTGCTATTGGACTATAATTTAGTAATTTAGGATTCGAAGCACAGAGAAATACTGAATCTAACTGATACCACAGGGGACAATTTCAGGAGGAAGAGTGCAGGACTCTGGAGTTAACTCTCCTCCAAGGAAATAGATCACCGGATCTTTACGTGATTCAGATGAGATTAAAAGCAAAGTCCCTCAGTCTCCATCACACTGGGTCAGACAGCACCTCCATCAGCGCACCACAATGGGGACAGCTGGGGGAGAAACATGCACTAAAGCAGAACTAAGCTGGTTGGGAGTTTTTCCCCCAAGTCTTTTTTGGGTGAGAAAATGCCGATTTGTCAGCAATCAAAACTGTTTGCAGGAAAGAGCCAGTTTTGACAAAAATTTCTTATGTCAAAAAAGTTTCAAAATGGTCAACGTGTCCCATGTCAAAACATTTCCTAAATGAAACAATCTTTCTAGTCCAAAATGACTTCTTGTAACAAGATTTAAGCGAATTATAGTAAAAAAAAATTAGCTTTGATTTCAATCTTTTCATGTAAATGTTTTGATTGACACGAACGAAAACATTTTTGAACTGCTGGGTTGTGAAAATTTGACTTTTGTCCCAATTCAAGACAGAACATTTTTTCCAAAATTTGAAAGCTTTCCCAGGATGGGAAAGCGGTTTCTGGCCTCACTCTAATGAGAGCTGGAAGGAAGAGTTCCTCTTAAAGCAATCCCATCCCTCTGTTCCAAAAGGCTGTGGGACTGGAGAGGAGTCGGGAGGGACAGATGTTGGCTGATTCCTGCTGCACAGGGATGCTATGTAGCAATCCACGCTGCATTGTCTCTATTCACAGGAAAAGGCAGTGAGATCATTGTCTGAGTAGGAGAGGAGTGGGATGTGTGTTTGTCTTAAGTTTTGTTTTCTTGGGGAGGGGGACAGAGGAGCAAACTTTGAACTTAGTTTTGTTGACTCCCACACAAGACTCAGTAGCAGAGGCACCTTCCCCTGCACTCGGTCCTCATTGGAGAAGGACTGTCTGCTAAGCAACTTGTTAAAAAAAAAAAAAAAAAAAAAAACTAGAGCAAGGGTGGGAGGAAAGCACAGAAACCAAAACAGTTCAGATAAGAGCCTGCTGCGTGCTGGGGCTTGACAGCGTTAACAATGACCTATGGGGAAGTTTTCCTGGAAAGGGTGTGGCAGGAAACAACTCGAGAGGGAGCTGTGTTGCAAAAAGGCTATTCTCTACTTGCTATGTTCTGTGTAGAAGGGTTACGTTGCCTGGCGCAAAAATAACGCCGCAAGAATCTGGCATCCCCATTCAGGGCAGCAATGCCAAGCCTTCAGCAGACATCCCCGTGGAGTTGGGATACTCCCACGCTCGATACCTCCCAAGGGGTAGGTTTGTTCCATTTCTTGGTATCCAACCAGCAAGGAATGAGTGCAAGACTGGAACTGGTGCATGGAAGAGGCCGGTATCTGGGCTCAATCAGTAATGCTTACCAGACTGCCCAGATACAGCAGTGATGGGCGCTTTAGCACTGCATGTTGCCAGGATGGTCCCTATGTTACCAGCTGCACAAAGGCACGTGGAAGGGAATCCACAAATGGAAAAATACCACATAGCTTTGTTGGAGCTCGACACCTGAACAGCCATCGCCCTGGTCCATAGCGAGCAAGGGGCAAGGATGGAAAAGGGCACGGAGGACTGCAGACATTGACATCCCAGCCTTCCTCACCCCCTAGAATCTCCAGGCATGGCAGGACCAAGAGCCCTTCTGCACATGACACTGGCCTCACCAAGGGCAGATTCCTTGGAGGCGAATTGCAGAGCACAAGGCCGATGTTCGCATTGCATCAGGCTACATTAAGCGGTAGCCGTATCAGAGCAGGAGCCATGTCATGTACTAGAAGGGAGCATAGTGCTAGTGCCGCTCCTTCCCTCCAGCCGCGGCCTTGTCCTTTCTCCGGGACATGGGGATGGTCTGGGGAGGGGATATGTGGCTTTGTTCTCCCAGTTTTCCCCTTTCAGACTCTACCTCCCCAGCCCCAGCCCCCACACAAACTCCCGGTGGAATTGCTCTTCTCTGTGTGGCAGAGAGGGCATTGGGGAGGGGGAAGCAGAGTGGCCAAAGCTCAGCAAAACTCAATCTTAATAATACATGGTCCAGCTGTTAGGGTGGGGAGGAGACAGGAGGCCTGGGGTTTCCTGCTGGCTCAGTCTGTGGAACTGGGCAAGTCACTGTCCATGCCTCAGTCTCCCCACCTACATAGACCACCTTAGAGGGGAGAGGAGGCTGGTTTGCCATTCACTTGCAGGCCCTGGAACAGAAGCGGATAGAAAAGTACCAGGATTGCTGTTCCTTGGCAGAGGAGAAGAGTCTTTGTTTATGTTCTGTAGCAGAACAGGGCCCCAAGGTGGCTAACGGGGAAGCACCTGTGCCTGTGGAATAGGAAGTGGGACAGTGAGGGCTGTAGAGGGCAGAGAACAGGAGAGGAATCCTGAGCTGTTCTGGTGCAAGGCCACCACAGAAGTGGCCTGCAAACTGCAGCCCTGTGGCTGGCTCATCTCCCCCAGAATCTGATCCCCCAGATTTGTGAAAAGCGAAAGGGAAACGTGCAAACGGCTCTGTCCCATCCTGGCAGGGTAAAACAAACGGTCTGCTCAGGGGTAAGCCAGAGCTGTTCCCAACACAGCATGGCCACGGCTAGCAGCGAGTGGGGAGGCTGAAGGGTTTAGATCTATGCTGGGCCATGCATTCTGGAATATCACCCAGACACTTTACACACTAGATTTAGGGTTTACATCCCACCACTGAAATGCAGCCAGCTCAGAGTCTGGCCTAGGCAGCTACTGAGCAGCACATAGCAATGCTCTAGCGCACTTCAGGGCAGGAAAGGAAGAATCCAAGCAAAACTACGGGGGGAGCACATGCCGGCAGCAGGCAGCTCCTCTATGTAGAATGAAGCCAGGACAGTTGGTCGCTAAGTCCGTGTCTATACCAGCAAACCAGAAAATCTCAAGTCATCGTATGCTAGCAACCACAAGTGCCAGAACTTTCGCCTTCATCCACACAGCAGTTTCCAAGCCAAGACTAACCACTTTGGCCTAGGGTTGCCAACCCTCCCGGTTTCACTAGGGGTCTCCCGGAAGCTACTGAAGCCAAACTGGGAGATTTTAAGTGTTAAAAGTCTGGCAGTACAGTGGGGCTAAGGCAGGCTCCCTGCCTGCCCTGGTTCCATGCCGCTCCTGGAAGCGGCCGACACGTCCCTGTAACCCCTGGTGGGTGGAGGGGGGGGGTCTCTGCATGCTGCCCCCGCCCCGAGCACCCACTCCGCAGCTCCCATTGGCCGTGAACTGCAGCCAATGGGAGCTGCGGGGGCAGTAGCACACGAAGACCTCTCCCTGGGGGGCTGCAGGGATGTGCCAGCCTGTTCCGGGAGAGGCGCAGGGCCAGGACAGGCAGGGAGCCTGCCATAGCCCCGCTGTGCCACTGCCCGGTAGCCACCCGAGGTAAGCGCTGCCTGGCCAGAGCCCACACCCCTCACTCCCTCCCACACTCCAACCCCCTGCCCCAGCCCAGTGAAAGTGAGTGAGGGTGGGGGAGAGCGAATGACTGAGGAAGGGGGGATGGAGTGAGCGGGGCGAGACCTTGGGGAAGGGATGGATCAAGGGTGTGTGTGTTTGTGTGATTAGACAGTTGGCAGCCCTACTTAGGCCCTGGCCCTGAAAGTGTTTTCTGGGGTCACAACCTCAGTGACATGGCTAGCTCAAAACAGAGTGTCCCTGCACCCAACATGGTTAGTGGTCACGGCAGCTAACAGATTCTCACCCTGCCAGATGCCTCGCCTGGCACATGCTTGTGCCAAGCTGTTACAAGCAGGGACTGATTTTGCTGGTAGGACCCTCCCAGAGTGCATTGCTTTATTATGGCCGATGAGACAGACAAGGCAGCTTCCTGCAGTGACCATGTTGTATCAAGTGTCTGGATGGTTTAGGTAGCAGTGTGGCCAGGGATTGTGTGCACTCCACCAGGGGAGGGGATGATTGAGGCAAGTCGCTCAGTCTAGAACACCTGCAGAGAGCTATCCCCTGGTGGGGAGGCTCATGTATGCGGCCTCAAACTGGATTCTCCAGAGACCAAACAGAGAAAGGACTTTTGGATAAACAGCCCAAGCCTGAACTGACTGACTCCTGATCTAATGGCTGATATGAAATTGTAACCACAGGGAAAACCCGGTTGTAGGGTTTGAAGGACTGACACCTGCCATAGCCCTATGCTGGGGCTAAGAGTGACCTCTGGTAAGCTTTTTAGCATGTGTGTAGGTTATTTCATTGTTTTTCAATGCCTTCTCTGCAATGCTTTTACCTTAAGAATAAATGTGCTTGCTTAGGAGCTGGGTGGTAACTTGTAACTGCAGGCAATCCACTGGTCAGAGCCCCGGGAGAGAAGCACAGGTGCAGTTACCCTGAAACGGAGACAGCTGGGCTATGCAGAGTGCCCGAGGACATGCACACAACCCCTGGCTGATGCACTGTTTTCCCAGAAGGCACCGATACAACCCTGTTTAGTCAGCTTGGAAAGTGCAGAGGCACATGTTCAGTTCAGCCATGGCTGAGAGGCAGAAAGGGGTGTCCACACAGCAGCCTCCAACCACATCTGCTGTAACCAGGTCAGAGGAGGGAGCGGCCGACTGCCTGCATAGGGCTTTAGGTTTCTCCTGGGAGGCATCCCCGCCCTTCACAGTGGGCACGGGTTCAACGGCAGCCCAGACAGACCAGTGTCTCCTGCTGCAGGGCAATCACCACTCCCTGCAGCAACTGGGCTTTCTAGGAAGGTCTAGGACTGATCTGGCTGAACTCCACTTGGCCCATGTGATCCAAAGAAACATGAGAGGTATAGACCCCACTAAGTCTCATCCCCCCCCCCCCCCCCCAGTGGGGCATCCTGGAGGCAGGAAGGGAAGAGATCACTCAAGGTGAGAAGTAGAAAGGTCTTTGTGGGCCCACAGAGGACTCTCTTGGACTTTGATGTGGCCCCTTCTATAGACCCTTATGGAGGGAGAATTCACAGCTCAAGTCTAGAGACCCTGCTTCACTCACTCCAGATTTCTGTGTAAACAAGGGAGGGGGAAGAGAAGAGATTTCTCTCTATTTGGTCCCTAGCATCAAGAGCAGCATGCTCGTTGGCTCCCCCTTTAAAGGATGCCACCATAAGGGACCCACGGGAGGCAGTCTCTTCCAATGTCCAGCTCATTCCTATGAGGAAGGAACGCAGGCCAAACCAGTCTGGGAGTTGTTAAGAGCAGGGGGTGACATGCTGGTGCTGTACATTATACAAGAGATTGTGTGGGATTTCTGTGCCCAGATGAAAGCACTCTGGTCAGCTTTACCATTGGAACGATCAATGGGTTTTACATTGTCCCCTACATTCTCCATACAAGAATCCCGGTTCCTATTCACACCCAAAACCGGAACCCAACCCTTCTCCTGACCAGCGGTGACGTACACCCGAGTCCAAGTGTGAACTGCTCCAGCCCTCCCATTCCCCCCCTCAGAGAGCAGTAGTCTCAGCCTCCCCTTTCATTTAATTCACGTAGCCGGGCAGAGTTCCTCTGGGCGGCGTCCACTGGCTCCCTTGCCACCTTTGAGGAGCAGTGGGCGCTGTCCGGGGTTCTCTGCTCGGTGTCCCCATCA
Organism: Chrysemys picta bellii; assembly: GCF_011386835.1. Taxonomy (NCBI): domain Eukaryota; kingdom Metazoa; phylum Chordata; order Testudines; family Emydidae; genus Chrysemys; species Chrysemys picta. The sequence continues at coordinate 41,365,416 of NC_088802.1, read as the reverse complement.
GGTTCCCTTCTTTTGACCCTTTGACCGCACTCCTGTCCCTGTTATTGCATTAGTTGTCCCCCGTAATCATTTGGGTTTCAGGCCCTGTAGAACCTCCCCTTAGCCGGGGGGGGGGATCCTTTAGCAGTGGCGGACTTACGCCCACCCACTTCCTGGACCCCAATATGTACAGGAGAAAACAAAAAACAAAAAAACCACACCTGCTAGGAATTTAACACCCAAGATCAAAGGGTTAAACTGCTGCCAGCATCTGGGATCTTTCCATTCCAAAGCCTGGGAGCAGACTCTGGCTCAGACCCCAATTCCCAGAACTGGGAGCCTTCTACATGCTCAGCCAGTAGGAAAAACCCCTCCTTGTTGTTGCATGTGACAGAGGCTGGCATATAGCCCTTGGACCACATACATTATACATAAGGCCCATGCATTTTTAAAGGGAAATTGTGTCAAATTGAACTAGAACAAGCTAGTTTCAGACCCAATATCAGGAACCTGAAATATTTATAAAACCCTCATTAACTTGCTCCCAGCAGCACTCAAGAAATCCGGACACAGTGAGCTGCCAAAGAAATGGCAGAAAATCAGAAAGCACATCAGACGTCTGGTTGTTAGTTGGCCCCAGTTACAGTCTGATTCATAAGAGGCAGTTTGCCGCATAGATGCCTGCATGCTTTCATTCCCAGCTTCAGTACTTGCTCATCCAAGCCACACTTGTTCAAGTGCATCCTCTAGCAAGGCTTCCGCTTCTAGCCTATGCTTAGAAGTCAGATGCTTCAGTATGAGAAGCTGATCTCATAGGAGAGAACAGCAATGGTAAGTGTAGCTGTAACTATGGAAAGTTAGCTAGAGCTGCATGCGATGCATTACACAACTTTTAGGCCAGTGCTTACGAGAAAGGTCACTCTCTGACTGTTCCTGCTGACTGGCAAATTACAGGGATATTCCAAAGTAAGTCCCCAGCCACTGCTCCTCTATCCGAGGGATCATATGATGTGTTGAAATGGAACGAACCTTAGACGGAGGCCAGCTTGCCCACTGAAGTGGCCATTGTTCAGCACTGTTGCTGGTGGAGAAAGGTAATGGAAGTAGTGGGATGCGACAAATCTGACCACCTATGGGAGAATCTGATAAGTCAGTACTCAAGAGCCAGTGACGGAATTGAGCAGTTCTGTGCATGCCATTGCTCAGGGCTGGGTGGATTCAGGAGTTTGGTAGGGAAGAGTAACCAATTCCACTGCGCGACTGAGCTTCCCGAGACAAGAATTTTTTTCAGCACCTTAGAAACAAAGCCAGCTTTTAAGTCACAAGAGCACAGAGCCAATACAGCCAGTCGATTTGTTATACATGCATGTCCAACACCAGCTACAGCCGGGGACAACCATACAGGCTTTGGAGACAGAGGGTGAGGAAAAGAAGTCACAGGAGTGTGGACACCGTGGCACCATAAAGCAAATTTGTTACTTGAGATGATTGTTAGGTAAGTGGTAATCACCTCAAGCAGCTCCCAGGCTTTTGCTCTACTGCGTACGGTTGATCGCATTTGGTGCGTGTTAGCCAGTGTTACCAACTTGGCTGTCAAAGGGCAGCAGCTTTCCATCAGCCAGCAGCCTCGTAACAAAAAGCCCATCAAAAGGTCTGTCTGCGTTGCAGTAAGTCTGGGCTCTAGCCCAGCTGTTGCCCCTAATCCCCCTTTTGTCCACACAGAAAAACTTCTAACTCGGCCCTGAGGGTGCTTTACGCCTGACTAGCAATACAGGCTGAGCCAAGATTTTCAATCTGCCTAGTTTGCAGTGAGAACAAGCAGGCTTACCAAGCCTGGGTGCTGTTAGTCCTCCAATGCTATCCCAGAATTCCACTGGGGCCAGCCTTTGTCTAACCCCTCCAATCTTCCGCACTATATTTGAACCCAGATTTGCCTGCCCAAGTTCCGCTGCACTTACACAGCATTTGAGCAGAGATGTAGTCCAAGAAAACCTCCTCCCATGCTGCCAGTTGGCCAGAAGTGGACACCAGCTTTCCGGTAGAGTGATATCACTAAGACCAGGAATTTGAGAGGAATGTACCCAAAGTGACCACTTTGTTTAGTGGACAGGAAAGAAATGGAGAGGTAGAGCAGTCACCCGGGTGCACTATTGATCACTATGACACTTTGTGGCATGCAAACTGAATTCCTTAATGGCAGTCTCAGACAGTCTTCCTGCCAAATGCAGTTTGCTTTTGCTTTCAGAACTGCCTGTAGTAATGAGTCACTCCCTTAAGAAGTTAGTGACCTGAGAACAATATTTCACGTCAATGACACAAGCAATAGCTCCATGCTAAGTAGGAGCTCCCGGAGAACAAATTTATAGAGCAGCCCAGCTTAATGTACCTCTAAGAACCACAGGATACCCCACCAGACATCCACCTCAGCACACAGCTTAGGACAGCACCACTGTGGACGCAGTTACATGGGCCTGTCACGGGTAGTGCTTTGCAATGGGGATGCTCACCAGAGCTAGGCTAGCCCAGGCTAACTCTGCACCAAAGACACAACCAAAGGGAGAACATGACTGCCTAGAACATGAGACTGCATCTAAACAGAAAAGCAGCACGGTTTAGAGGAGCGAGTGCAGGGTTGGATGTCATGGGCTCCCAAGCTCTAATCCTGCCTCTCCCAATAGCTCAGTGCATGTGGCTTTGGGCAGTTTCCCCATTTGTAACATGGATGTAACATGTACCCACCTCACAGGGTCATTGACGGGCATGGGGCTTGGGAACCTCTTGAAGAGGGAAGGAGTTAGGGAGCCTGAAGTGCCGAGCTCCCGTTGGTTTCAGAGTCATGGGCACTCAGCACCTCTGGAAGCCAGGCCATGGGAGCACTAAGTACCATGAAGAAGGAAAGATGCCAGTCTGGAGGTACACAAGAGGAATCTCCAACCAATTCCTTTGGAGACAGAAGTGCCCGGAACAGCAAATATGCACATTTCTGATTCTATTTCTGAAAAATGGCTCAATCCAGCCCTCATTGAGATTAATAGATCAAGGGTCCAAGAAAGCGCATTACACCTAGGGTACTCTACAGCGCAATCACTGACTTCTGACCACCTCTCCATTGTTTGGTCTGGTCTACATGCGCAGTTTGTATTGGTATAACTATTTGGTGAGGGTTGATTTTTTTTACCTACATGGTTACCCTGGTAAAAGCCCTAGTGTGGACACAGTTATACCAGTAGACATGTGCCTTATACTGGTATAGTTATTCCCCTTCCTGTACAGAAATAAGCTATATGGACAGAGAGCACCTTGATACCAATAAAACTGTTGATTGTAGGGAGTTTTAGTACACACCAGTTCGTAGAAATGGGGAACTGACAAGAGCATTAGAGCAATTTGCCCAATGTCACACAGGAAGTGCAGGGCAGAACTAGGACTAGAACTCAGATCACCAGAGTCCCAAGTCAGTGCCCTATTCACAAGGGCACCCTTCAGTGGGAAAAGACCTAAGCACAAATAAGCTAAAAGGAGCAACATCAGCCTGAAATCCGGGCAATTTACACAGAGTTTGAAGTATTTCAGGTGTTGAATCAGTCTCAGACTCCCTCTGCCAACGTGTGACAGCTGGCAACCACATTTTTCTCTTTGTTAACATGTCTCTTCCCCCTTAGCGTGTGAGACACCACACAATTAGCAGGGAATACTGACTACAGACTAGAGAAGCGTTAGCATTTCACGTGTTACTTGAAACCACAGTACGCAAGAGGGTGAGACAGGTGCGGGGCTTCAGTTGGTGTTTTAAAGTTTAATTCAGCCCCTTTCAAGGCGAAGAAGATGCTAATGGAACACTGATACACACATGTACATCTGCATCAGTAGCAATAAGTGACCCAGACACCGAGCCTCCCTACTGACAACCTCTCCGCAGACTGATCTCACCTGACGGGCGGAGCAGCCACGGTCAGGGAAGTTACCCAAAGAGAGGAAACACCAGCTCGGTGATTTTTGCGGGCACACAGAAATGGAGCCACCCAAAGATCAGTGTCCACTTTTGAAACCTTTGGCCTCAGTGACTTGCCTAAGGTCACATACTAGCAGAACCAGCTCTCATGACACTTAGTCCAGTGGTTAGAGTAGGGGACAACACTGCTTATAGCTAAGGCTCCTATTTTGTCAGGGATATTTTTAGTTAAAAAAAAAAAATCAGATAGGTCCCGGGCAATAAACAAAAATTCACAGAAGCCCAGGACCTGTGTGATTTTTAACTAAAAATATCCCTGATAAAATGGGGATGAGGAAGGTCCAGCACCAACAGCAACTGGGGGCTATGTGGTGCCCCTGTTGCCACTGGGTGGCTGCAGGTGGGGCCCCTGCTGCCCAGGGGGAGTGGGAGCTCCAGGGTCCCCTTGCTGCCTGTGGCGGGTGGAGCTGTGGGGAACCCTCAACACCCTCGGCGCCTGGGAGCTGCTGTGGCCCGCCACCAGCAGCGGCTGAGAGCTGTGTGGCCTGCCAGCTGACAGCCCTGGGCAGAAAGTGTCCAAGGTCTCTGGAAGTCACAGATTCTGTGACATAATTGTAGCCTTACTCATAGCTCTGGTGTGAGCAGCCCCCAGTGCCTGTACAGGGCCCTAATGAATTCCATGCAGGCCCCGGGATGGATCTCATTGTAGGATTATGGCCTACTAGAGCAAGTCTGCTGTAGAGAGCTTTGCAAATGTGCTGCTAATAAAAAGAAACCCTAGTGCTTTTCATCAGTCGATCTCAAAGCGCTTTACCAAAAAGGTCAGCATCATTACTCCCTTTTTGCAGATGGGGGCATGGAGGCACAGGGAAGTGGAGGGACTTGCCCAAAGTCACCCAGCAGGCCAGTGGCCAAGGTGGGAACAGAACTCAGGTCTCCAAGTCCCAAACCTGTGCTCTCTCCACTAGGCCAGGCACGATAAGAGCCTTGCTCCAGGAGTCTGCTATTAAAGCTTTGAGCTGTGGGGCCAGACTGCTGGCTTTGGTGTCTTTGCAAGAATCAAAAGGTTTGCACATTATTGGGGTGAGAACTGCTAATTAGGGCATGCTGAAGAACCTCACTGCCAGCCCAGGGTCCTTCCTCCAAACCTGGGAGTCAAGCCATGCTGTAAGAAACACATCAACATCAAGCACTTATGCTGTTATAAATGGGGGGGGGGGGGGACCACACTCTTCAATGGTGTCCTTTTAAAACATGACAAAAATCCACTGAGTGGGCAGAAACCACCCTTGCTATGAACAAGTCAAGTTTCTACATCCCCTGCTTACAGAGCTTTTAGGATTGACTGTAACCCACTGCATCAGTGCAAACAAAACATTGAGCTCCATCCTCCAGACTGATTCACAAGCTATGAGATCAGAGGGGTCACCACAGGGCTTTTCCAAGCCATGAGACCGCACATGAATGTGCAAGGAAGTTTTCAGAGCCACCTATTGTGCTTGCCAGAGAAGTGCCCACTCTGGAAAGTTACACACAATTACAGACACATCGGCTGGGAACTCTGTGGGTGTGCCGCTTGTGTCTGTGAGCAGCACTGCGTAGTACAAGCACACCTGGCAGAGACTGCTCCTGTTGACACAATGACAACACAAGCCTGGAGTTGATCAGCCTCCTTCCAGACAGCTTACCCATGCTAAGGCAGGGATCACTCAGTCAGCACGTAGGTGTGTGCTGTGTTGCACCTGACTGGCATTTGACTATCCTGCTTTTAGGGAAGCTCAGTTTACACACAGAGGCATCTCTAGCCACCCAGCTTCCTGCCCCTAAGCAGATGACCTGCCAGCACATGATTTGTTTAAGCTTCCCAGGGAGGGAGGCAAACAAGCTAGCACTGTGGCTTCCAGCTCTCAGAGAGGCTGCCAAACCAGTTAGTAAGTGAAATTACACCACATTAACGAGACAGAGTTCAATGACACCTCAAGATTTGCAGTGGTCCCTGTACCAGGAAGAAACCAAGTCTGCATAAACGTAAAGGCAGGAGGAGCCAATTCTGCCGTTCCAAAGTGATGCTTTAACTTCAGGCAAGAAGGCACCTTCCTGCCGGAGCCTTCGAAAACCTCCCCAAATTGCTGCTTTGAAAACTGAAGACTTAACAGCTGCAAAATCGTTGTCCCCGTAACCAAGCCCTCCTCTCCCAAGCAAGCGTCACCCTGACGAGAAAAACCAATCACTTCCACTGCACTGTGCCTCATCACACTGTAGGTTAAAGCTGAGCTCTCCAATTTGCTGCATCACCTTGTATATTTTTCCAAAGAATTTGAAATATTTTAGGGCCAACATTTTTGAAATTCCATGCCAGGAGTTAGGTGCATAAGCAAATAACTGCATTATTCCCCATTTGTGCATTTGAAAATCTCCCTCTACATAACTGTCTGGATTTTCAGACTGCCCAGAACACCCCACTTGCTGCTTGAAAGTCCTGGCTTATGCCTGTACATTTTCATTTGAGCCAAGAGGGTCATCAGCAGAACAGGAGGGACCATAACAATGCCCCATGCAAACAGCCCTGGTCTAGCTGTCATATAGCGCTTTCCATCCATATTGCTCAATGCACAAAAGGAGGTCAGTATAAAGTATCCCCATTTGACAGATGGGGAAACTGAGGCAAAGAGCTGGGCAGTGATTTGCCCAGGGTCACCCAAGCAGGCCAATGGCAGAGTCAGGAATTGAACCCAGGTCTCCCAAGTTCCAGTCCTGCACCCTACCTACTACTCCAGTGCAGTCATCCATAGGGCTCTGCACTGATGCAGGGGGGTCTACCTGTGTGTATATAGCACATGTAATAATTGGCTGGCTGCATGAAAGCTTCACACCAGGCCCCTCTGCAGGAGAATAAGCAATGTGCTAAGCCATATAGACTAAGCCAATTTTTCACCATGCCTTTTCTAACAGTTCTCCCTCCTGTTCAGATAAAGGTGGAACATGCCTGAAAGCCACTTGAAGGGCATCAGGAAGGGTGAGGGGTTCTTAACCTGTACTACGGGCACCCATCACTCCACTACCAAACATATACACACAGTAAAGCTTTAAAAAGTCATTGAATTAAGCAACACTGATCCGTGGATACCACAGGCAGGCAACAGGCAAGCTTTTTGCATTCAGCTGGCCAACAGGAGAGCATCCCTACTGACAACAGCACTTCAGCATGTGCTTAAATCATTGGGGTCTCACGCATGTGTTTTCCTGACCTGGTGCCCAGTCCCTGACCGGCCTAATCCCATCCCCTATCCTTGGCAGCACCCGCTCGGTACTATCATGGCAGTAAAAACCATCACAAGATGGGTAACAGATAGCCACTAGGAACAGACATGAGACAGAGGAACAGATCACCACTTCTCACCCGAGCCACTTGAACACACAGGATTCAGGGGGAAAAGGTTCTGACATTTATGGGAGGCAGTTTGGTTAAAAGCCATCACCTAAAACAAAAGTGCTGGTTGTGCCACTAATGGGATCATTGACATGAAAGATTTAAATATGTAATTGACTTCTCTCTGCTTATTCCATCTGCCAATGAAAACAGTCTCGTGGTGCAGCTCTCATACATTAGCACAGTGCTGCAACATTTGGGTGGCAAACACCCCAGGGAAACATTTACAGCCCAGCAATAGAACGTGAGTGGAATATTTAGCTGCGCCAAGCTCACATGCAGCTTGGGGGGGGGGGGGGGAGGAGGAGGAAGGGGCTAGAACAAGGCGTCAACGCCTTCTGTAGACACAGCCAACACTCAGTGGAGAACACAGGGGCAGTGAGCTCAGGACAGAGCTGGGTTGGAGCAGCTTACGTTACGCCTGCTTCCAGCCTAGCACTATTTTACAGTGAGATTTGACATCTATCAGCTCATGCATAGAAAGGGTGTTCACTGGGTCTTTGCATTGCATTGCTCTGTATGCTATTATTTTAGCAGTATTGGCACAAGCAGGCCACTGCGTCCAGCTAGAAGGTAGACGTGAAGAAAAGAAGCACGTGTAATTCTGTACGGACACTTGCTATCTGCCTGCAAGCTGGCAAGGTGCCATTCCCCTCCTCTCCACAAGCATCATTTTAGCGAGCAGCACGATTTCCCAGAGCATTAGTGCAGTCAAGATAAAGTTCTCTGCTCCAGCCATCTGTGCGCTAGGAAAAGAGCCCTTTGACAGCCCCAGGGGAGAGACGCTTGCCAAGCTTGTCCCACTGTTTCCATCTGAACCATGTTCTGCTCAGTCCCTCACCGAAGGTTTCAAGAAAACCTCCCCACAACATCCCTTTGCAATAGAGAAAAGCTTCGTAAACCAAGAAGCAATTTGAAACTATAATCCAGGCTTCCCACTGAGGCTTTCATCCACCCCAACACGCTGCCCAGGGGAACGAATGCTGCATTCACAGATGCTGCCAGTTTGCAACTTCGGAGCCTGAGCTACTTCAAAAAGAAGAACAGGAGGACTTGTGGCACCTTAGAGACTAACAAATTTATTAGAGCATAAGCTTTCGTGGACTATAGCCCACTTCTTCGGATGCATATAGAATGGAGCTACTTCAAAAAGCCAGAACTGGGAACAGGCAGAGTAAACCAGGTCTGTGCTCCAGACTCCAGCTGTTCTATGGGCCAGATGAACCCCATGGGAAGAGCACCCCCATCCTGTGCAGGGCCCTCTGAATTCTCTTGGGAAAGGGTCCTTCTCAGAGGTTGGGTTTACAATTAGGAGGGACCCATGGAAGCAGACAACCATTGGCCCAGCACCAGGGCTTCCTGCCCCACAGAGCCAGGCACTCTTCCAGCAGCAAATGTCCCTGGAACCCCTCTTAGAAGGGGGTTTGATAGCATAGAAGGGGGTTTCTGCTCTTCCAACCTTCCTGTGGATTGCCCACAGAGCAGTGTATGTGTGCACACCCATGGCGGAAGGGCAATGCATCCACCCCACCCTGCCCCTACAACACCTACTCAACAGCCCTCCCCCCCCAGAGGGCAGTCTGTAGAGACCGGGGAAAGCTGAAGGGCAGAGATACCACTGATCCCTCCTCTCCATGGGCTAAAGCCCTCTGGGCACACAGACTCTTGATACAGGACATCGTCTGACCCTAGGGAGACATCATCCAGTAGTGATTGGGTTAGATGGGTCTGTCTGGAACCAAAACCCCTGATCTAAGTACCTTGAGCATTGCATTGAGTTCCAGACTTCGGAGCCAAGATCTCTCTCCATAAAAGGATGCAGTCTCCCCCACGACTATTGTTGTTTAGAGAGGTAACACTATGCTTTACAAGTACTCACTGAGCCAGGCCCCAACCCCAAGGAGCCCAGTTTAATTCTGACAAGTGCAATATACACACACACAGGTTCACTGTTTGCTGTCCTCACAAGGCCAGACACTGTGGAATATCCTCCCATCACCTCCATCCTGCCCCAAAACCAAACAAGCTACAAAGAATAGAGTTCTACAACTGTTTTCCAATGGATTCACGCAAAGGAGATTGCGCCTCGTCCTCACCCGTGGATTAAAGAGAGAAAGGAACATACGGGCTGAACAGAACAGCAGCCTGTCGGAATCAAGAAAAAGGAGAGTATACGGTAGAAATGCATTGAGGTTTTGCTGAGATACCAGGCACAGATCCAGCAGCAAACGTTATGATAAAATGTACTATACAAGCACAAAGTATCTGAAGATCTGAGAGTGCTTTATGGATAGTAAGCCTCACAATGCACCTACCAGCTGAGTGTAAAAAAAAACAAAAACAAAAAAAAAACCCACACCAACATCCTCACTTTGCACCAAGAGAGGCCAAGGCCTTGTCTACACTGCAGATATTTATTTTTTGGGGGGGAGAGAAGAGGGGTGTATTGGTGCAAACCCCTAGTGTAGATGCACTGTGCCACCTTAAGAGCAGAGGTGAGCCTCACCACTGCAACTCACTTTTTACACCCATACAGCGCATTCACACCAGGAGTGTGACAAACACTCCTATATTAAGGATCAAGCAGGCCTGATATACAGAGAGGCTAAAGCCCAGAACCTGAGGTGTCTAATTCCCAGTGACTTCAATGGGGGATCTCTCTGATTATCTGAGCCTAACGGACTTGCCCAAGGCCACATAGCAAGAGAGACACAGCCAGGAATATAATCAGGAGTCCTGGCTGGCAGTGTCATGGTCCAACCACTAGACAAAGCTTCCTTATCATATCACAAAAAGCAGCTTGCACAGGGATTAAGTCTGACATCCTTTTTCTCAGCCCCAGATGTAGATCGTGCTGGTAATACTCCAGGGAAATAGTGAACTAGCTCTTTCCTGCCCTTCCCTGTATATAATTTAAAGGGACAGTGACTAAATGAGAAATTAAGTCCGAGGACAGCAAACCAGGTGTTAGTGTGCTATTTACAGAAAGAGGAAAAGGGTGTTTTTAAAAGGAGGATGCCTTCTGCACTCACTAGAATGATGGAGGATAGCAAATTGTTACCCAAAGCACCATAATGCTCCCACAACAGTGAGCAGGAAGCTAGCAAGTCCCCCTAGAGCCCTGGATTCTTATTTACAAGAATAATTGGTCCAATACATCTCAGAAAGACACAGATTCAGTGTCATATGAAGTGAACACTACACTGACCTGGCAGGGAAGCAGAGGCTTGTTGGTGATGAGCTGAAAAGCTTTTAATTAAGTAAAAGCATTTATGATCCCTGTGCACAGAGTAATTACATTTTAATATTCAATAATTGCTCCTTTTTCGCATACCAGGCCTCCAGTTGAAGTCCTCGGTTTTCCCATTAAATGCACCTCTAGCATGGCTTTAGGTGTTTGCAACATCCTCAGTTGTTGCAGAGAAAGCAAAGCCATTAAAAAAAGCCCTCCTACCTGAACAACCTTGGATTCCTGGCAGTCACAAATGTATTAAGTTTAGGTGAACTCAGTCTAGTCCCTGGTCAAAGTTTATTCACACCATTCACCAGCAGAAAAACCTGCTTAGAAGAAGCCAATGACTGGAACAGCAGATCATTTATGTCGAAGTGAGGAGCAGTATCAGAAAACTAGGAACACGAACATACACATTGTGAGACGCTGACTTCTGCAGAGCAGCAATTGAGTCTGTATTATCTATCTTGTTTTTGTGATAGTAAATTTACGGTGTCTGAGTAGCTGGTTATTAGAAGCGGGAGATTTTAAATAAGATCATATTAACCCAATTACTTGTTTCCAAAGCAATTTTTTTTAAATCATAGCAAGATATAAAATAGACAAAAATAAAATATTTCATGTTGTGGGATTCAGAGTCTAGATTAGAGACTAATTCTTTTCCTCTTCTCTCCATATACAGAGCCCCAGGTCAGTAACTACAAGATCTTCCATTAAGGCACAAAGTCAGTCCAAGTCTATAGATGACTATAATGATTAATACAGAAACTATTAAGGTTAATAAGCTGAACATGCGGTTGCATTCCTGACCATCCTGGCTAATAGCCATTGATGGACCTATCCTCCATGAATTTAATTCTTTTTTTGAACCCACTTATAGTTTTGGCCTCCACAACATCCCCTGGAAACGAGTTGCACAGGCTGACTGTGCATTGTGTGAAAAAGTACTTCCTTGTGTTTATTTTAAACCTGCTGCCTATTAATTTCATTGAGTGATCCATGGTGGTTGTGTTATACAAAGGGTTAAATAACATTTCTTATTTACTTTCTCCACACCAGTCATGATTTTATAGACCTCTATCGTATCCCCCCCATAGTCGTCTCTTTTCCAAGCTGAAAAGTCCCAGTCTTTGTAATTACTCCTCATATGGAAGCTGTTCTATATCTTTTTCCATTTCCAATACACCTCTACCCCGATATAACGCGAATTCTGATATAACACGGTAAAGCAGTGCTTAGGGGTGGTGCGGGGGGTGGAGGCTGCGCACTCCGGCAGATCAAAGCAAGTTCGATACAACGCGGTTTCACCTATAACGCAGTAAGATTTTTTTGGCCCCCCGAGGACAGCGTTATATCGAGGTAGAGGTGTATTTTTTTTTAGATGGGTTGATCAGAACCACACACAGTATTCACAGCATTATGATATTTTCTGTCTTCTCTTTTCTAATGGTTCCTAATATTCTGTTTGCTTTTTTGACTGCCGCTGCCCATTGAGCTGATGTCTTCAAAGACCTATCCACAATGATTCCAAATCTTTGAGTGTCAATTGCTAATTTAGATCCCATCATTTTGTCCATAGAGTTGGGATGATGTTTTCCAATGTGCATTACTTGGCATTTATCAATATTGATTTCATCTGCCATTTTGTTGCCCAGTCACCCACTTTTGTGAGATCCCTTTGTAACTCTGCAGTATGCTTTGGACTTAACTATTTTGTGTGATCAGCAAACTTTGTCACCACCTTACGTACCCCTTTGTCCTCCCACAATTTTCACATTGCAATACCCTGCTGACCCACAAACCGGAGCTGAGGGGCAGCACAACATGCAGAATGGCATGGCTAAACAAACCTCCTAGGTCCAGATTTAGGTCCAGCCACGTTAGCTATACCCTTTTCAATTTAAGAGCGGTTGCAGTGGAAGCATAAACTGATATACGTTGTTCCTTTGCGCAGCCGCTCTGTGGAGCGTCCCAGTGCAATTTTTTGTTACACAGAAAATGCAGCACTATATAGTCTTCACAATGTGGGGGAGTACATGTGGGGGTCAGGCAGGGTAGGGCTTGTCTCTAGCATAGATTTTGCACCAATATAGCTATACTAGCACAAACTCCCAGTAGGCTTGGGTGCAATTTACCCTGGTAGAAGTCACACCAGAGCCACGCAGCACATCTATGCTAAGGGTTTGCACTGCTACAGCTACATCAGTACAAAAATCCTTGTCTACTGGAACACAGAGAACCCATCATGCTAACATTGTTCCTTTAGCCACCTGTATTCTAGTGAATATTTCAGGAATGGCCAGGGAGGAGCCACCCACTGAGCTGAGGAAGCACAAGGACACTATAGTGGATGGAAGATTAATTGGCAACAGCATGTGCAGTGAAGGATCAGCAACAAGAGGTTTGCCCAAGGTTAAAAGTACTGTGTATTTGACAAAGGCACAAACTTGCCAATTCTGGAAAAAAGGCTGAAACTTCATGACAGTCTTAGACAAGCAGCCACCAGGGACAATTCTAACCCCTGAACTTGCTTAGTGCATCACCAGAGATCACACAAAAGAGCAGGGAGCAGCTGTGGGAAGAGGTGAATGGGGCCCTTCACGCGTTACTTCATCCTGCTGCCGATCATTAGGGCAGAACAGGGTAGCGCTCATGCAACCAAGACAAGATTGCCCTTAGCCTCCCAGATTAGAGGGGAATTACAGGGATGGTCCAAATGGATGGGGAGCTTCGTTCTGTGTCCACAGGGTTCTGCAAGACTAGAACAGCAGCATGTGTCCATTGGCTCATTTTGGAAATCCCCATGAGAAGTGACCATTACACAGAGGCATGTAAGAAGATGTGGGCAGCTAAAGGTCAGCCTTCCAACTTTATTGTAATTGGGGGGGAGAAGGGGAGAATGACAAAAAATTCACATTGAGGAAGAGAACAGCCAGCCTCTTTCTCTCCCCTGCGGCTGCATCTAAGTGACAGTTACATTATTTGTTTTAGTTTTTCCCAAGACGTAGAGGGATTTGCTCCCGAATGGCTTCAGAATTAAGAGCCCATGTGAAAGCTTGAAAAGCCCAAACAGAAAAAAGTTTTAAGCCATTAGCCCCCATTGTAATCTAGTAGAAAGGGAAAGGAAATATGTCTGCAGAAATATTTTACCAAGTGCAGTTTGTGCAGCCAAAACAATGCTAGATTTGTAGCTAGGCAGATCAGCACCGGTTTACATCCAGGACCGGAAGAGTCTGCTCATCACCTCCAAATAAATCAGTAACATTTCTTAAGCCTGGCACCAGTATTGCTAAGAAAGGAAAAAGCGCCGGATAAAATGGGTTCTCTCACCAAGTTCTTCCCTTTAAGTGGGAACGCCACTTGCGGCATCACGTGTTTCTCTCTAGCCAGTTTTCCAGATCCTTCCCCAATTGTCACTGATGATTCAATTGCTTTGGAAGTGCTGACTAATGTAACTGTTTGTGTCTTCTTTGTTAGGCAAGAGCATTCATGTAAAACCCAGCCTTACAGAAAAGCTGCGCCCCGTTTACTCAATGCAGCATCGAGAAGGCTGAGAGGGAGTGGGAAGAGAAGCAGGCAGCATATACAAATGTCAAAAATAGCTTTCAATTAAAACTAAGTCTGCAGCTGGGGAAGCTGTTTTGCTGAAGTGTGACATTACCAATAAGGAAAACCCATTTAAACATCTGTACCACTTTGCACCTCATTTGAATACCGGAGAAGCATCAGAAGGGTGCTATTGTCTAACACAGTGGTTCTCAAACTCCTCCCCACCCCCGCACATGGACCACCTGAAAATTGATAGACCACTTAATGATCTTTCCAAATGTTGTTTGTACCATTAGCTAACTATTGTAAAGCGTTTGGATAAAAACGCTATATAAAAAACTTTTTTTGTCCTACAAATAAAAGCAGATGGGGAAGGGGGGGGGTGTCTCTCCCCCGCAACAGCAGCCACAGAGCTGAGGCTGGGAAGGAGGGCGTCTCTCCCCTGCAGCTGGGTAAAGTCACCTCTAGCTCTGGCCCCTGCATGTTCCAAATCCCCCTCACCCTCTCTTCTCACCCTACTGCCCACTCCCACCTACCTTCTATTACCCCCAAGGCCACCACCTCACCTTACATGTGCATCTTCTCCAGGGTCCAGGCACCTAATTAGTGGAGCCACATCTGTGCGGCTCCACTAATTAGGTGGGTGGCCCTTCATTCTCTCATGTGCAGCTGCCCAGGCACACACCTTAGAAGGAACTATCCATGGACCACCGGTAATCCATGGACCACAGTTTGAGAACCTCTGATCTAACAAAACCCTTGCTGAGAATTTTTTTTTTTAACCCAGCCATATACTAGAGACAAACTAGATTAAATTCTCTTATTAGGTACTTGCAGTGCTAGCACAAACCATATTATCACTGGCATCTCCCCCTGTGTGTGTGTGTGTGTGGGGGGGGCAAACAAAAAAGTTGCCAGTTTAACTCAAAAATCTCCAAAACAAACTTGTGCACATGGCCCGGAATGCTCCTTCCCACGTGAGCTGGTAAGAAATGGGGAGATTAAAAAGGTGCCTTGACATTTTAAAAGACGTGGGACCCTGCCCACCATTGCCCCTGCATTATGCATAGCCATTTACACCAGTGCAAGATGGACGTGAGAAAACTGCCATTTCGAGGCTCGGTCTACACTTAATAGTTAGATCAATATAGCTAGGCCAGTCAGGGGTGTGAAAAAAAAAAATCACATCCCTTATCAACATAGCTATGGTGACCTGACCCCCAGCATAGACGCAGCTAGGTTGACGAAAAAAAAAAAAAAAATGCTTATATAAGAAAGGCCGTACCGGGTCAGACCAAAGGTCCATCTAGCCCAGTATCCTGTCTACCAACAGTGGCCAATGCCAGGTGCCCCAGAGGGAGTGAACCTAACAAGCAATGATCAAGTGATCTCTCTCCTGCCATCCATCTCCACCCTCTGACAGACAGAGGCTAGGGACACCATTCCTTACCCGTCCTGGCTAATAGCCATTAATGGACTTAACCACCATGAATTTATCCAGTTCTCTTTTAAACTCTGTTATAGTCCTAGCCTTCTTAGCTTCTGTGGAGGTAGCTAACTTCATTCAGGGAGGTGGCGTCCCTACACTGAGAAAAACCCCATCTGTTGCTGTAGACTCCATCTACACTATGCTAGCATAGATACGCCGACATAGCTCTACTGGAATAGTCTTTGAGTGTAGACATATCCAAGACTAAGGCCCTGAACTAAAGTGATTGTTGATTTTTAAAAGCTCATTTTAAAGTTTCAGAAGTTTAGCATCAGCATCTTGTAGGGGCAGCCTTTTAAACAAGAAGGAAGTCCCTGACTACTCAGAAATTGCTTAATGTTCATACGAGGCTTTAAAAGAAGTTATTTACAATAAAACAGCCCGAGTCTTTGAAAAGTCGGTATCACAAGAGACAAGCATCAGAGAAATAGCCCTCTTCACGCTCAGAGTTACACAGCAACTACTGTACTGTGCGCCTTTAAACTTTAAATGTTCTACTTTTACGTAACACATTAAGACACCAATAAGAGCTGTTTCACTGAACGATCACACTTCACAGCCTCATTTGAGAGCCTGATTGGAGGGGGGGGGGGCGGTTGAAGAGGAACGGAGTCACTATGAAAAGAATAAACCCACCTCTTCCAAAAGCCGGTTTCAGTAGGGCTAAGAGGCGGAGGGGGAAGCCAGCCCCAGTGACAGGGGCACACTGGGAAGTTGAAACTAGAGCTGGTTATTATCTAGAAAAGGGCTGGGGGACGGTACCTCACTGATGAGCGCACGCGACAGAGAGCTCACTAGCACCGGGCACTGCTGTGACCACAGAGCCACCTAGGGTGACCAGATGTCCCGATTTTATAGGGACAGTCCCGATTTTTGGGTCTTTTTCTTATATAGGCTCCTATTATCCCCAACCCTCTGTCCTGATTTTTCACACTTGCTGTCTGGTCACCCTAGAGCCACCCTCCCAGGAGGGGCAGGGCGAGGCAGACGCGCCCTTTCTCTGAGCACTAGGGGACGCGGGTGTTTGGGGCAGAGCCTTTCCACGCGCCCTGGATTAACGCCCCAGAGTCCCCGCGTAGCCAGCCAGCGCACGGCCGGGGAGCGGAGGAGGAAGACGCAGCCCAGCAGGGGCCGGAGCGAGCAGCCCCGGGAAGGGAAGCGCCGCGCTGGGGACGTTCTTACAAGGAAGGAAGCAGCGCGCCTGGGCTCAGTTACAAAATAGCTACAGACACAACGTGCAACGAGCCGGGACTCTGCCCGCTTCCCGCCCCCTCTAGCGGCAGCCCCCACCCCCAAAACTTCCTCCTCCGCCTGCCCCACCGCTCCCCCTTGCAACCCCCGCCTCTCCCTAGCCCCTGGCGGCCCCCCTTCCCCGTCAGCCACCCCTTGCCCTCGCCGCCTCTCCTTGCCCCCTTCCCCTACACTGCCCTCCTCTCCCTGCCCCTTCCAATCCCCTTAGCTGCCCCTTGCACTCGCCGCCTCTCCTTGCCCCCTTGAGCTCCCCTCCTCTACCCCCTTACAATCCCCTTAGCTGCCCCTTGCACTCGCCGCCTCTCCCTGCCCCCTTACAGCTGCCCTTTACAACTCCCCCCGCCCGCCTGCCCCACCGCTCCCCCGTGACCCCTCAGAGGCAGCGGAGCCCAACTCACCTCCGTGCCCCGCACAGGATCCGTCCCGTCCCTCGGGCCGGCTAAGGGAGAAACTAGGCGGAACTCGCCACCCTCCCTTCCTCTACCTGGGGAGGTGGGCGGGGCTAATAGGAACGGGGCGGGGCTGCGCTGGGAGGAGGGGAAAGGCATGGCCAGGCTAATTGGGGCGGGCGGGACATTCGTTGTTAAGGCACGTGGGGTGGAGAAAGTCTCTTCCCCTCCCCACAGACAGACCCACCCACCACTACTCCTCCCCCCGGCAGGTCCTCTCCGCCCATCCCCAGGCCGCGCCCTGCCCTCAGCATGGAGGGAGGCGTCCCCGGTCTGGGAACAGCCGGGTCACTGGGCACAGAAAACACTGTGGCCATTCCTCTCTCTCCCACGGGAGCGTTTCTCTCTTCGGTTCGGGCTCTGCCCCCAGCAATCTGTGGGAGTTAGGTGCCCAAGAGGGGCTGGGGCTTAACCTCTCTCCGCCTCCCTTTGCCCATAGGGGGCTAGCAGCATAGTGGTAATTGCAAGCAAGGGGGTGAAGTTAAGAAATGGGAATTTTAGAGTGAATACCCGGAAAACCTTCCTGGGCGGGAGAGATTTCAATCTGGACGAGGGATAGGCTCCTTCGCTGGAGCCCGGGGGCTGTGTTACTGAAAGTTGGAACTGGACTAATTCACGGGAATAATCCTACACTGAGAGCAGGAGTTTATTAATAATTTGTTTCTGTCAGTAATGTCGAGCCTGTGAAAGGGGATAATAATCCTTATGTTCTACCTCACCAGAGCATAATTAGGCTTAATTAGCTAATGTTTGTACAGGGCTTTGGAAATACAAAGAGTGTCATAAGTGGGTAGTGTTACTTGTAAGGACAAGAGGCAGAGGGAGGGAATCATGAATACACACACACACATCCTCTATAGTATCTATCCATGGCTCCGAGTCAGTAACTCTCCAGCCCCAGGAAATACATTTTTCTTATCTTGCCTCTGTGTTTTAAGTGGTCTGCATTAGCATTCACTGAATAAGTTATGATGGGCCATTTACTCACCTGGCCCCGGTGTCCTGAGGATGACTTGGTTAATGTTAGACCTGTGCCAATAAAAGAGCTAAGTATTATTTTACAGGTTTCAGAGTAGCAGCCGTGTTAGTCTGTATCCGCAAAAAGAACAGGAGTACTTGTGGCACCTTAGAGACTAACAAATTTATTAGAGCATAAGCTTTCGTGGACTACAGCCCACTTCTTCGGATGCATATAGAATGGAACATATATTGAGGAGATATATATACACACATACAGAGAGCATAAACAGGTGGGAGTTGTCTTACCAACTCTGAGAGGCCAATTAATTAAGAGAAAAAAAACTTTTGAAGTGATAATCAAGCTAGCCGAGTACAGACAGTTTGATAATAAGTGTGAGAATACTTACAAGGGGAGATAGAGTCAATGTTTGTAATGGCTCAGCCATTCCCAGTCCTTATTCAAACCGGAGTTGATTGTGTCTAGTTTGCATATCAATTCTAGCTCACCAGTCTCTCTTTGGAGTCTGTTTTTGAAGTTTTTCTGTTGTAATATAGCCACCCGCAGGTCTGTCACTGAATGACCAGACAGGTTAAAGTGTTCTCCCACTGGTTTATTTTACAGTACCTCTGTCTGCATCTTCAGGACCTTTATGTGGCTTTCACCCTCTCTTAGGAACGTCCCATATTACTGCCTGATGGGAAAGGAGACCTGTCGAGGTTTGCTGCTCCATAGAGCAGAGCGCAGTGTTGATGCTCTGGGCTGGGGAGACTGGAAGTGAATAGCAGAGACAGGGTAGGGAGGGGCTTATTGGAATAGCTGCTCATGTCCAGGCATGTTCAGTGGCAGCTAACGCAGAACCACATCGAGTATCATCAGATGTTTGATTGCATTCAGGGCTTTGTTCCTTTGTAAGGTGGCCCTTCTTCCAAAATCAGCCTCAGATACTGGAGCCAAATTTACTCTGGGAGCTGGATTATAGAGTAATTAGTGTTTGCTCTTGCAAAAATGGCTTAAAGAAGAGGATAAATTAAAGAGTAGGAAATATTCTGTGTATGGCTCACAGGCAGGGCCGGCTCCAGGGTTTTGGCTGCCTCAAGCAGCCAAACAAACAATAAAAAAAAAAGCCGGGATCGCGATCTGCGGCGGCAATTCGGCGGGAGGTCCTTCGCTCCGAGCAGGATTGAGGGACCGACCACCGAATTGCCGCCGAACAGCTGGACGTGCCGCCCCTCTCCCGAGCGGCCGCCCCAAGCACCTGCTTGGTAAGCTGGTGCCTGGAGCCGGCCCTGCACACAGGCTTAGGGTTTTGGGGTTTGTTTGGTTTTTTTTTTTATCCTAAATTTAAGCTGATTCCATTTCTAAAGATGAAGTTGGTTTCTAGCAGAAATCTTTCATTGTCGAGTTAAGATCCGTGTATGGGTTTTACTTGTGGAGCTCTTTGATTTGAGGAATTGTTTCCCAGTTTTGCCGTACAACTTGTTGTTGTAAATAATTGACCCCATGCCACAGTTTGCACCTTGGCCTTAGATTGTGATATAATTATTTTACTTATAGCTGTGCCTTAAGGCCCCAGCCAAGATTAGGGCTTCACTGTGCTGTGGACATATACTTAGTGGGAAATAGTCCCTCCCCCAAAGCACTTACAGTTTAATTAAACACAACTGACAAAGAGGATTATTTCCCCATTTTACAGATGGTGAACTGAGGGAGGTTACACCTATGAACTGAACACAGGTCTTCTGGGTCCTGCATCAGTGCCTTAACCGCAGGACCAGCTGTAGGCACTGCAACTGTGAGGTTCATTCAGCCCAGATCAGTAATAGCTTGTCATCGGGGCCATTCAAAGGGCTGTGTGGAACAAGTTTGATGGTCTACATTCGCTAAGCAGTCTCAGCAGGGAGGCTGTGGGTCAAATGGGCCAGGGAGAACAAACTCCACTTCCTCTCTTAGGCCTGGTCTATACTACCCGCCTGAATCGGCGGGTAGAAATCGACCTCTCGGGGATCGATTTATCGCGTCCCGTGGGGACGCGACAATCGATCCCCGAATCGGCGCTCTAACTCCACCAGCGGAGGTGGTAGTAAGCGCCGCCGACAAAAAGCGGCAGAAGTCGATTTTGCCGCCGTCCTCACAACGGGGTAAGTCGGCTGTAATACGTCGAATTCAGCTACGCTATTCACGTAGCTGAATTTGCGTATCTTAAACCGACTCCCCGCTGTAGTGTAGATGTACCCTTAGGGCTTGTAATGTCTATAGTTATTCCACTATAGCTATGACAGTCACTTTCCCTGTGTAGACAAGCCCTTAGGCTAAGTCTATGATGCCATTATACCTGAGTCAGGGGGACTTGGTTACAAAGTGGTTAAAAGCTATAGTGTAAATGCGACCTACTGTAACTGGGATTGTCTGAAGCTTTTGCCCAGTTACAGGATACAGTTAGACTTCATCTAGACTTCTAATCATAATGGGTCCATGCCGGGAACCAAGAGGTCCCTGGGTCACTCTCCTGATCAGAGTGGTTATTTGGGGGTGAGGGGGATGCGAAGATCCCGCTGCTGCTGCTAATATTCTCATAACTGGGAAGAGCTGTAACCCGGCCCTGTTGGGCTGTGAAACTGAGCAGTGAAATCCTGATACCGAAAGCAACGCGGTTCAAGTGTACAGTATTCTCTCCATTCATAAACAAGTGCGGGGGGAACAGACCCCTACACGGCAAGGCAAAATGATCCCAGGCACGGCCTCCAGCCACTGACTGTATAATAAACCACTCTAGGCAGAGCTGCAGGCTGGGATACGAAACGATCTGCAGGTGGGTATTGTGGGCCTGAGCTGCAAAGACTAAACGCAGCCTTTCCCCATGTGTGGGAGTGTTCAGACCAGCCTGTGGTGGGAACAGTCATTCTTCATGTGACTGCTCAGTGCGAACAAGGCTTAGGGAAGCCCTTTGTGACAGCACAGGCTGGGAGCTGGGGAACCAAAGGGACGGGCTGTTTGCGGCATCTTCACTAAAGGATCTCCTTTACATTCATTCTGGTTGAGTCCTGTCTCTTTTTTTTACTGCTAGAGACACTGCAGGGTCCACCGTAGGGGTAGGCACAAGGCTTGGATCTAAACAGACCTTTCCCAGAGGTTGGGGAGGAGGGTGTTCAGACTGGTGCCCATTTGCAGCAGGAAAGCAGGGAAAGTGTAATGGGGAACTATAGTAGGGCTGTGCAAGTCCTCTGTGCGATAGGGGCTGGGCAATAAAGAAGCATGATAAATACCCAGCCAAAGTCATAATCACACTGCACTGAGGTGCCTGAGTGCTAATTATGTGGCTACCGTGGAGTGGTTAGTGCACCCAGTAGTGCAATGGGAAGGGGCCGCCTGAAAACAGCCCTTTGCAGCAACATAGTTAGATCGAAGATCCATAAAGTGTCAGCTGGGCTGCAGGCCAAAGTAATTGCGGCTAAGCTGATGAGAAAATAGATGCTGGGAAAACACAAAGAGCCCTGTACCCAGGATGTACAGCAGAAGAGCTTTAATCTGAGTGGGGGTGACTGCACCATCACCCTAAAAAACCCACTTGATTGCCCTCTGTGGATTTAACCGGTGGGACTCACTGCCACTAGATATCCCGGAGAAGGAGATTACCATGAATAATAATATCCACAGTTCCACTAGCTGGGACTGAAACCCTCCTGCTTCAAGATAGAATCCAACCACTAACTGCTTGGGGAAGGAACTACTGCGGGGGGGGGCAGGCTAGTGTGTCGTTGTCCATTATAGGGTTCTCCCACCTAACTTTGAAGCATCTGGAATTGGCTGTTGTTGGAGTCAGGAGACCTGACCAGTGGCCTCATCCACTGTGGCAGGTCCTATGTTCCTACCGTGAGCACTCGGACTAGAGAGGGGGCTGTGCTGCAAAGGTCTCATGGGCTCTGAAATTCCCCCGAGGCTTGAGGGTGTTGTGGAGGGGGGGAGGTTTTGGTTCAGGTCCCTCTTCAATGAGTAATGAATGGGAGATTTGAGGAGGAGGGATAAAATCCAGCACTATTCCATGCTCACCCTGCCTGCTGCAGTTTCATATCAGGTTTTGATGGGTTTTTGAGCACTCCTCGTGCTGCAGGTGGTCCTACGGGAAAGAAGATGCTCCATTTTATTAGAGGAGACATCTGTTCTGAAGGGGTTGAGTAAGGATTTTCCCTCTCTCAGGAAGGGGAAAAAGGCTCTCACCTTCTAAATGTAGGTGCCCCATTTGCCAAGCCTTTCAGGATGCTCTATTGCTCTGATACCCAGGGCTGGACAGGAAGGCTAGGGTTGCTCAGAAGTCAGCAAGGTATTTGAATGAGTGGAGTGACACATACAGGGGACACCACAGGTGTTTAGATACCACCACACTGAGGGACATGCTGTTAGAACCTGGGTAGATAAATATTCCTGAGCCATGGCTGGCCACCGCAGGCAGAGGAAGATCATCTGGCCTGGAAGGGAGGTTTGCTGAGAGCGAAATTTACTTTCTGAACATCTCTGGCAAGTGTTTCCTCTGATGGCCTATGATCCAATTCTAAGACAGTGTCACCATCTACTGGGAGTGCTAGGTAATGCAGTCTCTGTACCACCCCTGCACAGGTTCTGTGATTAGCTAAGATTTAGTTCACTGATGTTTCATCAGTTCTTGGGGCTCAAAAAAAGAGTGTTTCATGCCAGCGCCAATACAGAGTTTTAAATAAAGGTGACATGGAGGAAGGATGATAGCTATTTGCCTGAACTCTGAGATGGGCACCACAATCTCACACATCTAAGGGATAATTTTAACCATCCCACTAAGCTTTCTCTTCATGCTATAACCTTTGTTCTGCTGGAGTCCCGTTAAAAACGTAAATTTATAGCACACATTCCTGTAGCAGTGGGTCAGATTCCCTCTTCTTCTGGATTATGAGAGTCATTAGTACGGACATGATTATGAGACCAGATCAAGGCCCCACAAGGAGCACAGGTGGAACAAACCTTGTTGGCCGAGTACAGGCCCAGGAACCAGGAATTCTGGAAATCTAACTGCAGCTCAGGCAAATTTTCAAAGGTGGCTACTGATTTTGGGCCTCTCAGTTTTGGGGGCTCCAATTTGCTTAACGTTTAGAGGTGTCCCGCCCTGACAGCTCCCACTGCAGTTTATGGGAACTATCGATCCTCAGTGGCCCCTCAGAAATGTGGTCTTGGGTGTCTCTACGTGGACACCTAAAATTAATGGACATTTTTGAAAACTGTGGGCCTTGGTGTTCATATTATTAGCCACTGTCCTTAAGAGTATTAATTGGTTAAGCCCAGACATATGGTACCTACTGGTATTGTAGCACCCGCATCATTTCACATTAAGCTAGCACCTTTCATCCTAAGGCTCCTCCGACGCTTGAATGGAGCAACTGGAGCTTTAAATATTTGGTGCCTGCACTTTTGAGGTCTGACTCTGCAGCATTCTTGGAGGGCTAAGTTCAAAAGACTTGATGGATGGCAGATGTCACAGCTGGCATTGGAGGCTTGCGGTAAGAATGGAGTAGGGTGGTTGCGACTGGTAAGACGGGCTAGCTTCACTTCTATTTTTATTGTGTTCTCTTCATGTTGTTCTCATCCCATGAAAGTCATGTTGTGAATCCAAAGGGCAGGTAATGTACTTGGCTCTGGAGAGAGAACACACAACGACACAGTGAATCCACCACTACAACACAGCCCCTGTTTAACAATGCCCTGCAACATTACAGAACACTTCCTTAGGACAGGAAGTAAAGAATCCAGTTAACCAAGAGAGGGAATTTAGGTCAGCAGTATGTAATTAGCTTCAATGGACTTCAGCCAGGACACGAGGGCTAGCATACAGTTCATACCCTTTTATTATGGAAAGTGCCGTGGCATCTTTCATGTTCAAATATCTGATAGTGCAGTCAATGAGACACGGCAGCTCAGAACCACTAACAGCAGCCTAGGGAGTAGGTTCAGAACTGACCTAGAAGCAAGTGTGTCACCAATTGACGGTTCCCTGTAACAAGAGGGGTTTGCTTGGAAGTCTCCCATCCAAATCCAGACCTGGCCTTCAGATCTGGGAGGCTCAGAGCATGTACAATAGGCCCAAAGATGCAGGAGGCAGTATGATGTACAATAGGCCCAAAGATGCAGGAGTAATGTACATAGCCTTTACCATCCTCGTACTCAGCCTTTAGAAGTCCTCGCACATCTGGTGTATTGGCTTTATCCTTGTATAGCTGCTGGGAGATTTCCCATGCCCATAGAGTCTTGGCAGCTGTTCTTAATTCTATGCACCATCTTCAGGACACCCCAGGACACCATCTGATATCTTGTCCCCTGCTCTCTATAATATCTATGCAGTTTCCCATATCCCCAGGGCTTACTCTCTGTGTACAATATTTGTTCGAATTCCCATATCACTGGTGCCTTCTTTGTCACTGTATAGTAATAAAATAAGACTCCCTCTCCCCCAGTATATCTGCTACCATTCCCATGCAATCTCAATGGCATTTTCCATGCCCTGGTGTCTTTCTAGGTAATCTTGCATCTGAAGAAGTGAGGTTCTTACCCACGAAAGCTTATGCTCCCAATCCTTCTGTTAGTCTTAAAGGTGCCACAGGACCCTCTGTTGCTTTTTACAGATTCAGACTAACACGGCTACCCCTCTGATACTTTCTAGGTAATATATACCTGTGGGATTTCTCTCTCCTCATTTTGCCAGTTTTCTCACCTTGAACAGCAGAGGGCAGACTGAACCTACTTTGGCTCTTGGTTGGAGTAGCAGTAAAGATTATTTCCAGCCCAGAACGTAGGGTCAATGTCAAAGGCTTATATCATAGCAATATAAATGCCTACATGTGATATAAAAGCCTAGCTTTACAGCCTATGGCAAGTCTGATATTACAGAGTGTCTCCACCTTGCAGTCTCTTATCCAAAAATGTCCTCCGCCACCAAAGGACTTAGAAGCAACCAGAGATGGGTGAGACTGCCAGGTTTTAGAGCAGGGGTGGGCAAACTATGGCCCGGGGGCCACATCCGGCCCTTCAGATGTTTTAATCCGGCCCTCGAGCTCCTGCTGGGGAGTGGGGTCTGGGACTTGCCCCGCTCTGCGCGTGCTGTGGCTCCGCACGGCTCTGGGAGCAGTGGCATGTCCCCCCCTCTGGCTCCTACGCATAGGGGCAGCCAGGGGACTCTGCACACTGCCCCTGTCCCAAGTGCCCGCCCCCACAGCTCCCATTGGCCAGGAAGCCTGCAGACTGGGCAGCGCGCAGAGCTGCCTGGCCATGCCTCCGCATAGGAGCCGGAGGGGGGACATGCCGCTGCTTCCGGGAGCTGCTTGAGGTAAGCACCGCCCAGAGCCTGCACCCCTGATCCCCCCGAACCCCAAACCCTTGCCCTAGCCCTGATCCTGTTCCCTTAGCCCCTTGGTCCCAGCCCAGAGCACCCCCCTGCACCTCCAACCCCACATCCCCAGCCCTACCCCAGAGCCCGCACCCCCAGCTGGAGCCCTCCCCCCCCAACCTCCACCCCCTGCCCTAGTCTGGAGCCCCCTCCCACATCCTGAACTCTTCATTTCTGGCCCCACCCCAGAGCCATTAGCTCCTACCGCACCCCAACCCCCAATTTTGTGAGCATTCATGGCCCGCCATACAATTTCCATACTCAGATGTGGCCCTCGGGCCAAAAAGTTTGCCCACCCCTGTTTTAGGGCTTGTCTCCACTTATAATTATTCAGGAGTAGTTATTTTGGTAAATGTCCAGATGTAGACAAACCTTTAGAGTCAGACATTTGGCCAGGCCACTTAGAGTGGTTGCAGACCCTTTCAGATAAACACTTAATAAAAAAGAAGGGGGAAAACATAGACAAAAGGATTTTGAAATCATTTAAAATTGTGCAAGGAAGAGGGATAAACTGATTATCCCAGTTCCTTGCCCCAGATTCTGTTCATCTTCTGTTTTCAAGTGAATTCAGTGTGGACAGAGTGCCCTGAAGACTGAAATCAGCTGATTGTCCACAGAGCAAGCACAGCCCTTGGGAGTGACAGAGCAAGTTCCCCCCTCCCTCCCCACTATCCTATCATTTACCTACCCTGGCGGGGCAGGGGTCTTTTTGAGGGAGGACAGGGGAGTTCAGGCTCCATGGCCCCCTCAGTTCTTAGCTGTCATTTTGGGCCTATGAGTGCCAGCGTTAACGGTGAATCTCTTGGCTGCCCTTGTGTGTGTCACCACATTATTCCTGCTGCAATGTTCTCTCGTAGTTTCTGAACCAGGTCCACAGCTCAGGGCACACCCTGCCCACCTTACACTAGCAGTCTTAGTGGGCCTGATTTTCAGGGGTTTGGAGCACCTTCATCTCCAGCTGAGGTCAGTGGGAGCTGTCAGTGCTCAGCACCTCTGAGAATCAGATCCATTGGCCTCATCCACCTACCCTGGGACACTAGGGTCCCAAATGGGATTTTCTGGTGTAACGCACTGGTCAAATACCCCTTGATTTCCCACAAGAGGGAAAAGCCAATCCCAACTGATGACACCTCCAGGCTGGAGAACAGGCCCATTGGCATCAAAGGAGTGGCTGGGAGGAGGGAGCTGGGTAAGAACTGGTTGGGCGAAAACAGCCCATTTTTGGAGCATGTAGTTGCAGTTTTTTTGACCCCAGAAGGTCAGTGTGTGAGTCTGCCTAGCATGCGGATTTGTATTGTATCGTCTAGGATTACTTGGTCCTGTCTCAGTGCAGGGGGCTGGATGTGAGCACCCCTTGAGCTCCCTTCCAACCCTATGTTTCTATGAGCCTTTCCTTGGACTCCCCTCTATCTGTTGCATTTCCCTGTTGTCTCTTGGCTTTTACTTAGATTGGAAGCTCTTTTGGGCAAACACCACCTTTCAGTTTTGTGTTTGTCCAGCACCTCGCCTGGGGTCCCGGAGCCACGACTGGGAGCTGCCACCACAGCAACAGAAGAACTCAGGGGGCTTTTGCATCCAACCAGTATTTCAGTGGGAAAGTTGATCTTCAGACCCACGTTTCCACAGGGACGTTTTGGAACCATGGTCAGAACCCCAGCTGGCGCTCTGGGCTCTCATCCTAGCTCTGCCACTGCCCTGGCCCAAGCTCCTCAGCTTCTCCGTGATTCATTTTCCCCACCCATGAAAAGGGGATAACAATACCGACCAAGCGCAGTGTTTATCTACTTGCGTTTCATCCCCATTTGTCCCATAGTACGGCGGTTCTCAAACCTTAGCCATCCAAGGACCTCCATTTTGATTTAAAAATTTTCACGGACCCCCAAACCCTACCGCTCAGCCACAGGCCCCGCCCCCACTCCACCCCTTCCCCCAAGGCCCCCACACCCACCCCACCTCTTCCTGCCCCTGCTGCACCCCTGCCCCTCCTCTTCCCTGCCTCTTTCCCCAAATGCGCCCTGTTCCTGCTCCTCCCCCTCCCTCCCAGTGCCTCCTGCATGCCGCTGAACAGTTGAGGGAGGGAGCGGGAGGAGTTGATCAGCGCGGCCCACAGATCCCAGTTTCAGAGACGCTGCCATTGTATCTAAGGCCTCTCTACTGAACCAAGAAAAACATGCTGCTCAAGGAAAGCACCTGCAGCTTTTACCCTTCCCTTCAGTCACTCACAGTCCTCAACGAGCTGATTTTGATGGCTGACTTCTAGGTGACAGCTGGATAGATCTAATCCAATCCAATCGCATGTGAATGCACTTGTGACAGCTGGATAGATCTAATCCAATCCAATCGCATGTGAATGCACTTCTCACTGTAATGTCTGGATGCACTCTCGATAGCTCCGTAACAACTTTGCAAGGGGATGGGTCTTGCACCAGGCCCTAAAACTGGGAAGACTCATGTTCATCCTGATCTCCTGGGGTGGGGAATTCCACACTTGGAGAGGTCCCCTGAGAAGCCCCTTGGCTCCTGAGAGCTTTGCTGTGGGGACCAGCAGCCACGTCATCCCGGGTGACGGTTGAGATGCTCAGCAAGCGCTCCTTGGCTGGAAGGCCGGCCCAGCGCACTGTTAGACATTTCTACCCACAGGTCTCTCTGGGTAACTATTATTTGTATCCTCCCACTCATTCCATGGAAAGAAAGCATTAAAAATAAAGTGGGCTGGTGGGAGCTTTTTTTGTTTTATTGCTTTCCCAAAAGATAAACATTTGCAAGAGCTCTGGGAGTATTTAGTTAAACAGGAAAAGGCCAGGGGGCTGGGAGGCAGCACGCTACCTTCGGCACGTTTTGCTGGATGATAGTTTAGATTTGCTGGGTTTTATTCCCATATAAACGATTGCCCGGTGAGAGGCTGAAGCTATAAATAGACTCCCCCGGGCCTGTTCGTAGGAGACTGCCTTGCCCCCATAGGACTGGAATCCGAAAGGCACATTCGCAGGATCAGGGGGAGGCAGCATATAGCGCTGGCGAAGTCAGGCAAAGGGGGCTGGTTGTCTGGGAGAGGGCCTGGCCAGACTCTCTCTGACGCAGGCTGGCTAGGGGTGTATGCTCTTGGGTTGTGAGCGTGAAAGCAAGAAACCTCAACTGCTTCCCGTCAGCTCGAATGGGGAAAGAGGGGAATGTGAATGTGGTCAGCGGGCCATGGGTGGAAGTCACCGGAAACCATTCGCAGCAACGTCTCCTCTTCCAACCACCAAAGGAGCCCTTTTCTGATGTGCAGGAGTGTGTGCCTGGGGAGGAGGGTTGTGTGGGTGGCCTGGGGGCAGACAGGGGACAGGGGCATCCTAGCTGAAGTCTTAAAGCCAGCCCCACACTCTGGCGATACTAACGGCTGGGACAGCTGAGGAGGTGGCAAGCTGAGCCTCTTGACCAGAGCAGGATCCTCTCCTTTGTTGCTCTGTATCAACCCCTTTGGCCATCATGAAAGCAGCACTCACCAGTTCTGAAGGTCCATGTGGAGCTGTCAAGCAATGTCTGTTGGGGGGAGGAGGGTTGTATATGTGGAAAGGGGGGGAAAATGAGTATGGGGCTGGAAAGAGCGCAGGGGACTTCCTCCATGGGTAAAAATACCATCCCAGTGGTTCTGGGGTAGCCCATTTGTAATAGGGTGATCCCATGTGCTCACAGGACTTCACTTTAGGGCTCTAGTCAAGAAGTGTCATTGTATTGCTAAGTTATACTGTGCCAGGGCAACATTTTGATGGGATGGGATGAGATGATGCTGCGTTGCATCATGAGGACTGTCTTTTTGTTCAGTGGTTGCACAGCACCTAGCACATGGGTTCCTGGTCTCTGATGAGGGCTCTCAGGCACTACAGTAAGACAAATAAATAATAATAAATAATGGGCCAGCAGAAGGCTACGTTGTGTCAAAGCATCACAATAAGCCAGAGCATTATAGCTATGTGACAAGCGAGCTCCACGGAGATCCAGGTCACCCTGCCCAACAAATTCACGGTGGCATGGAGGAAGCATGGAGGAGGCAAAGATGTTTGAGAGGCCTTCCTCCTCCCTCTTTGTTATTGACTTGCTGTTCCCAGTGACTAATTATGCAGTACCTGAGCTTATGTGCACAAGACAATGCAGCCATCTGGCTCCTCTTCCTGGTTCCCTGGGATACCTGGACCGGGGAGAACACACATGCGTGCGCTGAGGCCAGGGGCCGGCAGTTCCAGCTGCTGCGGGAATAATACAATCGAGGGCAGTTCACACCATAGAACTGTCACTGACTTTATGACATTGTTACAGCCAAGAGAGATCCCAGCAAATAACATCTCTTCGGCTTCAGCCAAGGAGATGCTTCCTGGGTCAAACAACCTTATGGACATTGGAGATGTTACCTCTGTCCTGTCCTGGTGCAGGGCCAGTCTCTCAGCTGATTTATGGCTTAAGAGTGTGTGACGGGTTGGATCACAGAAACCCCCTTGGGAGCTGCCACCCGATGTGCAAAGACTACCCCTGCTTCTGTTTTCCCTGCCAGCTCAGGACTCCAGCACCTTGTCTTGCTGAGCCAGACACTCCCGTCTGGCTCCAGACACAGATCCAGGGTCTGAATCTCCTGTCGCAAAGCTGCAAGTTACCTGAAAACAGCGTACAGAAGTGCGCTTGTCTTTAGCACTCAGATGCTCAACTCCCAATGGGGTCTAAACCCAAATAAATCTGTTTTACCCTGTATAAAGCTTATGCAGGGCAAACTCATAAATTGTTCGCCCTCTATAACACTGATAGAGAGATATGCACAGTTGTTTGCTCCCCCAGGTATTAATATATACTCTGAGTGAATTACTAAATAGAAAGTGATTTTATTAAATACAGACAGTAGGATTTAAGTGGTTCAAAGTAGTAACAGACAGAACAAAGTAAGTCACCAAGCAAAATAAAATAAAATGCGCAAATCTATGCCTAATCAAACTAAATACAGATAATCTCACCCTCAGAGATGTTTCAGTAAGTTTTTCTCAGACTGGACACCTTCCAGGCCTGGGCACAATTCTTTCCCCTGGTACAGCTCTTGTTGCAGCTCAGGTGGTAGCTAGGGGATTCTTCATGATGGCTTCTCCTCCTCTCTGTTCTCTTCCCCCCCTTTATATATCTTTTGCATAAGGCGGGAACTCTTTGTCTCTCTGGGTTTCCACCCCCCCTCACTGGAAAAGCACCAGGTTAAAGATTTCAGAGTAGCAGCCGTGTTAGTCTGTATCCGCAAAAAGAAGAACAGGAGGACTTGTGGCACCTTAGAGACTAACAAGTTTATTAGAGCATAAGCTTTCGTGGACTATAGCCCACTTCTTCGGATGCATATGCATCCGAAGAAGTGGGCTATAGTCCACGAAAGCTTATGCTCTAATAAACTTGTTAGTCTCTAAGGTGCCACAAGTCCTCCTGTTCTTCTTTTTGCAGGTTAAAGATGGATTCCAGTTCAGGTGACATGATCACATGTCACTGCAAGACTTCATTACTCACTTGCCAGCACACACATATACAGGAAGACTCACAGGTAAATACAGCCATCTGCAGACAATGGGAGTCATCAAGATTCCAAACCATCATTAATGGTCCACACTTTACACAATTACAATAGGCCCTCAGAGTTACATTTTATATTTCTAGTTTTAGATACAAGAGTGGTACATTTATACAAATCAGATGATCACACTCAGTAGATTATAAGCTTTGTAATGATACCTTACAAGAGACCTTTTGCATGAGGCATATCCCAGTTACTTACATTCACTTATTACCGTATTTTCTCTAAAACTATCTCAGTTACATTATATTGACTTATTATCAAGTTTTTATAAAACCATATAGACTGCACAACGTCACAGAGTGCTCTAGTCTGTGGAGATTAAGCTAACATTTATTGTTAGCATTGTAGCTGACCAAGAGACCAAACCTTGCTGCCTCCAGCCGGAGAACCAGCTGCTCAGGCAGCTCCTGCAGAGAGGGCAACCTATCACAGGAGTTACAGAGTACGGGGATTGCCTCACAGCTGGGATCAGTCACCCTGTCCCCTGAGATCCTGCACAGCAATCCAGAGCAGTGCTTGGAACTGACTTGCGCTCCATCTGCCTTTGGGGTCCATAGATCTTGAGCCATTCTTGGCCAGTAACATCTGACTCTGCACTTCCTTGCCCAGGAGGGCGAGGGATCAGTCTTCACTGCTGGATAGGAGCCTTCCATGAGTTATGTGTAAAAAACAGAAATGGGCGCAAACCAGAGCCCTGGAGCCAAACTCTCTCGAACTTTGAGGCCATTCAGATTGGACTGTCTTGTTGTCTCTGCTAATAAAGGACCCTTCCTGCTGTCCCATCCACCCAAGCCTTAAAAGCTGTTTTTCCACCTGCCCGGTGCTCTCTGCTGTCCTTTGTGGAGGTGTGATGGGGTGGATGCACGTCACTGGCAGAAAAGGGGTTAAAAGCAGCCCAAGAGAGGCTGCGCTGGAGGCAGTCAATTAGAAAGGGGCTGAGAGGAGTAGCCAATCATGGCCTGGTAGGCTCATATAAGAAGGGCTGCAGGGCAGAGCAGAGTTCAGTAGCTGCCTGGAGCCTGAGGAGGGAAGATCAGGCTCCTAGTAGGAGGAAGGAGTGCCAGCACCCTGGACAGAGCAGTACTGCCAGCAGGGACCAGGGAAGCGAGAGAGAGCTCCTGGATAGCTGCTGACTGGCAGGCTGAAGCTCTAAGGTAAGGGCAAAGAAGGTGCTGGGGTCTGCAGGGAAGTGGCCCAGGGAAAGGTATGGAGAGGTTGGAGGGGACACAGCACATGGCTGTCATCTACAGGGTCCCTGGGCCAGGACCTGGAGTAATGGGCGGGTCCTGGACCTCCCCCTTCCTCACCACTGAGGAAGTAGCAGACAATTGGCTGTGGTTGCCACTGAAGGAAGTGGCTGGACCGTGGACTGCAGTTCCTCCAGAAGGGGTGAGAACTGAGTGTGACACACCGGGAGGGCTGTGTCCTGAAGAGGACGCTGCGGTCCTTGGGGCAACACAGGTCCAGGAGCAGAGGTGATGGTGGGCGAGACACCACCAGAAGAAGGTGCAGAGCTAATTCCCAAGACAGCCAGTAGGAGGTGCCACAGTGGTGAGTCCCACCTCATCATAGGGGAATTTGGAAAAACCCTACCCAATCTATGCAGACACTGCAAGGGATTAGTTCTGGCACCAGCCCTCCACGTCAATACCAAGGACTTTGCCATTGACTCACGTTGTGTCCTCGTGCCATTTCAGCTCTCCAAGTCTCCATTTCCGCCTCTGCAAAATGAGGCTAATATGACATGATGTCTGGGGCTAGCTCTGAGGGATTAATACCCACTGGGGTATCCATCAGTTAGTGTCTGCAAAGAGCGTAGAACAGGCAGCGTGCAGAGTGTGATGATGAAATTGGTGGAGCTCTATTCTCCTCCACCCACTCTGAATTTGGCCTGCACTAGTGAACAAGGCAAGGCTGAGAAAGCAGAAGAGAGAGGGCGATGGAAAGCCCTCTGGACTTGGAGAGGTGCCCTGTGTCAATAACGTGCACTGCCCCCGGGCACTTCAGTGGTTCCTTTTCCTGCTGTCTTTCCTCAAATGAAAAATCTGATTTTTGCCTGACAGATGGCTGCAGGTAAACATTGTGATCAAGGTGCTAATGAGAATGCTTCGGGGCTCTCACAGCTCTTTAGACCTCAGAGGCAGACAAGCGTGCAGAGAAAGTGTCAGCGGCCTTTCTGGAATATATAAGCGTGCAGCCGATCTGCCGAGACAATGATCAGCATGACGCCAGTGACATGACAATGTGCCGAAATCCCCAGTCAAACTGAGATTGCCGTGTATCTGGGGTGGAAGCATGTAATGAAGGCTGGCGCCCCTTGTTATGTGCCTTCCACCTCACTGCTACAGTCTGACACATTCCAAAGGGCCTCTCTCCACCCCCCTCATGTCTGGGCTGGGGGCTCTAGTGCCTTCAGTTTTCTTGCCTTTCCTTCCCCTCCCACTCTGCACGGATCTGGGGCTCCACCCATCTGCACAGGTTTTAGAATGACTATTCAGAGGGTTGCCGTGAATATCTGGACTGAGTGTTGAAAGAGGTGGATTCAGGCTAACAGGGTCAGAAAGGAAGGATGGTCCAGTGGTGAGGTGGCAGGCTAGAACCCAGGAGACATGGGCTCGTGTCCCTGCTCTTGCTGCTTTTGCAAGTCACTCAGGCCCGGATCCTCAAAGGATGAGGCACCCAACTCCCATTAATTTCAGTGGGGGTTAGGCACCTGGAACCTTAGAGGATCTGGCCTTAGTCCCTCAGTTCCCCATCTGTACAATGGGGGTAACAGCACTACTCTACCTCACCGGGCAGTTGTGGGCATACATACAGCAAAGGTTGTGCGGTGCTCAGTACTACAGTAATGGAGGTCCAATAAGAACCATAGGTTTTGCTCTCATTCACACTGGTATAATTCTATCAGATTCCATGGAAGCCGAGAGCTGGATCTTGGCCATGTTCTGAATGTAGACTGGTGGCTAAACGTAGGCTTATTATCCTAGCTTCCATCCACAGGATTACGCTAGGTCTGTATTTAGGCTGTGTGCATTGGGTTTTGAGGAGTCATCCCCTGGACTGGTTTGCCGAGAGCATTCTATGTAATTGCTCCAGGGCGGATGGCTAGACTGGGTTTGGGATGAACCTGAAAATCTACATTTGATTCAGAGTGAATGTCACAGTAGCCATGTCTACACTGGGAAATGTGCCATTTTGGAAAACGTGTTAGCTTACACATTTTAACTAACATGATGTTAAGCATGATTTTGTCCTGGATGTAGTCTGGGACAGAAGTTATTAAAATGTGTTAGATGGTTAGGGTCACTGTAGTTTTGACCACCCCTTAGCAAACCCAACTCCAAGGTTAGCACTAGGTGCTAGGTGTAGTTAACATCATGTTAACTAACATCTTCAAACATGACACATTGTGAGCATAACCTTGGACGGGGTCAGATTTATATTGAGCTTTATAACAGTTTTGCTTTGGGTAGAAGATTGCACCCTGTGCCCTTGTCTACCTGTCATGCTCTGGACCCCAACCAGTCAAAGCGTAATGCTCAGGGGTCAGGCGGATCAAAGGGCAGTCTATATCAGTGATCGGAGTTCATGCAAGAAGTTCTGATAGCCAGGAGATCCAATCCAAGGGGAAGGTACAGCAAAGCAGCTGGTGGGGTTGGGTGGGGCAGCAAGGCAAGGTCAAGCCAGGTCCAAGTAGCAGCCAGCAGGCAATGGCTTGCTGTTCAAACAAGGCCAGAAAGAAAGCAGGAATTTTATATATGGTCACCAGCCAATCAGGGTCAAGACCATGTGGCCAATCAGGAAGAAGTTGCAGAATGCAGGAAGATGGCCTACCCAAGTGTATGACTTCTCTGATCAGTTCGTGTGGTGTGATGTGATGGCCAAGGCTGCTTCCTCAACCCAGGGAATCTAGGTTTGAGATTGGGGTTCAAGACCAAGGTCCTGATTACAATGTAGTTGGAGACTTATAGTTCATCTCATCATCCCCCTCCTGACATGGATTAAAGACCTGCCCTGTAGCATCCCAGTATTGGCCAGAAGGTGGCTTAAGGTTGTATAGTACCAAATAATGAAAAAAAAATACCATTGTAATTCATGAGTGAAGGAGCAAGGTGAAGCTTGGGGTGGCAATCAGGGGTGCTGGAACAATTTGTGTGGGGAGAGTGTGTGTGCTGAGAGACATTGAACCAAACTGTAAACCCTGTGTATGATGGAAACCACTTCAAGTCGGGGGTGCAGCAGCCCTATGTTCCAGTGCCTATGGTGACAACTGGAGGAGAGTATGTGTGGGGAAAGTTTCTAGACATGAATAATGGGGGAAAGTACTGGGATCTGGAGCCCCTTTTGAGGTGAGGGCAGAGTCTCTGGCCCATATCAAGAGACTTCATAAATAAAGGTTGGCTGGAAGCTCTGAAGGAGCAGAGTTAAGGTTAATTTAAATAATTAGGGCTAATCAAAAACCACAGGGCAGGGGGAAGGAATAGTGAACATTTTGTCTAAAAATAAATGCCTGTTTTTTGTTGAAATTTGAAATGTCTAAATTCAGAATGTTTCCCTTTGTTCTATGGCTGGTCAAAAACAGCGGAAACCGTTAACAAAAATGGGATTGGCATTTTCCTCCCTTTTTTGGGTCAAATTGTGAAGTTTTTTTTCATCAATATTTCAATACCAGAAAAATTGTGACCTCGCTCCAGGAATAACAGGCATGAGAACGTTCTGACACTGGGGGCTCTGAATTCTCACCATTGCTTTTGCTGTTGTGTGGACTAAACATGGCTGAAGGTGGGCAGGGGTCTTGTTAAATGAGCACAGCAGAACCCAGCTGGAGCTGGAATTAAGATCTAGATCTGTTCCTTTCCTTCACCACTTTCTAGCTTCCCCTTGGCTTTAGAAGCCAATGCCCTTGAGCCAGGCATGCCTGATGTGGGTAGGCGGCTAGAGACAGCAATGATTTCATTCAGCCACATCTTTCTGTTTGGCTTTGATTCCCCTCTCTCTAATCAGTGCTGTGCCCTTCTGACAGCCGATTATCCCTGGCTGTCTCTCTGGGACCAGCATGAAGGTGATGGGAGAGGGG
The DNA here is from genome assembly GCF_011386835.1 of Chrysemys picta bellii. Classification (NCBI taxonomy): domain Eukaryota; kingdom Metazoa; phylum Chordata; order Testudines; family Emydidae; genus Chrysemys; species Chrysemys picta. The sequence goes on along the minus strand of NC_088802.1, from coordinate 41,329,067 downwards.
CAGCAGCAAAACGAAGCTCGGTCAACAGAGGATTAATTATGTTTCTGGCACTTTGCAGTGGTGTCACCTCAGCACAGAAAAATCAAGGCATTTCCCCCTTCGCCCAGCACGTCAGGAATAGCAATTAGTATGGGCTGATTAGAAACAGCACAGAATTACCAGCTTCTACCCTTTGCAATGCTCTTTTACCTGGTCGAGGCTATGGCTTAGGTGCCAGCCTGTTGTAACAGGTGACATTTATCACCATCAGCTCTCACCCTCTTAAAGGTGACTTGCCAGTCATTTTCTCCCTGATAGGAACAGCAGTCTCAGAGCAGCTGGCACATCACAAAAGACATTCCATCCAGAGTGTTCTGCTCCCCCAGGGACTGCCTAATGTGTCTATGTGACACTGCCCTCTATGTGATGGTATCACAGCTGTGTGTCATAGACGCTGTACTGCTAGGAGCTAATGAGAATCCCTTTGGTTTTGAAGGGGCCCATGCTCAAATGACAGAGACCAGGCTGGATTCTTAATCTCAGTGAGGACAACAGAACAGGGCAGTTTGTAGCCCCAAATCAGGATCAATAGTGGGAGGATGTTTTTGCCTACCAATTGGGGGTGGGGGGTAGGCTGCTGGCCCTCTCCCTAGGCCAGACACAAGGCCCAGGCTCTTTCATTCCCTTTTCTCAGGGCCCAGGTTACTAATTAAATCAAAACCACACAAAGTAACACAAAACAAAGCTATTCCCCAGACCAACCCAGGGTACAGGGGCCTTTCCCCTGCACCCATCCCTCTACTCCACATAACCTTCCCTTCTACAGCTCCCATCCAACTGGGCTCTCTCAGCTTCTTTTCTAGATAACACCTGACTGACCCCTTCCCAGCTGGGTCTGATAATTGCACAGGGCAGTCAGAGCCCAACTCCCCACCTCCCCCCAGCACTTTAAGAGGCAGAGCACCCTGTTAAAAGGTGTTTAATACAAAATGGGACCTAGATCTACCAAATTTTAGCTTCTCCCCCTCATGGATTCCTTGATCTCCCTCCTCATATGCTTCCAAAATGAATTGCTCCCTCTCATCCCAGCCCCTCAATGGATTCCTGGACTTCAGTGGTTTTTGTGTGTGAAGGCCACAATCTGGCCTTTGGTTTCTTACCAACCCAGCAATGCACGGGGTCCCCTCCGACTGCCAGGCCCGTAGTCGAAGGATCTGGCCTGAGTTAAGCCCTGCTTGCACGTTCCTCCCCTTCCCCCCTCCGGGTGATAGTGGTTCCTGGACATTCCAAGTGGTGTCAGCTCTTGTGATTCATTGTGAATCTTGTGAGATTTGGTGGTTTTTTGTAAAATCCCAGCTGCTGGAGTCACGTTGTTACGGGTTTTTATTTTTTAAAAAGTAACTTTCTAGCCCTCACGGCTGCAAATAAATCTTGAAAGGGGGACCCCTAAAGGTTAAAAAACTTCAAACAAACCCAAAAACCAAAACCAAAATGAAATCACATATGCCAGAATGCAAATAAAAATACCCAGCATTTATTATTTTAAAATCTTGTGACTTTTTGCCACTCTCGTGATTTTTTGGGGGTCAGACTCCTGATTTTTAAATGCTTGGCATTGTCTATGCTGTATTGAGCGCCAACAAACACAAGGCCGCGACACTTTATAACAACGAACAAATGTATAAAGATGAAATAAAACCACAAGAGAGCGTACTGGGTGCAAACACTGATCATACAGGGAGGAGAAGTACAGTTGGGGTCACCAGTATGTAGGACAGTGAAGACGAGGGTGTTTTCATTAGGAGAATGATACCCAAAACGAAGCATCACACACATTCCAAAATCACCTTTGTAATGTAACAGTATACTTTATAACAATAATATTTATGGATTTATTATTTATACAATCCCATAGTTGTGCATGACACTTGACAGACAAATCAAATGACAGACAAGTTGTGGATTAGGTTTGGCTGAGTAGATGGTGTGGTGCTGGTAGCTATGGAACGATGGTGATGTCTACACTTAGAGCTGGGGGTGTGAGTCCCAGCACAAGCCGACACTTGCACTAGTTCTTATCGAGCTAGCATGCTTAAAATTGTAGTGAAGCCACAGGAGTGCAAGCAGCGGCGTGGGTTAGCTGCCCCCAGTACTTACCCATGTGTGTGGGTTTGTATTCAGGACGACTAGCCCATGCTGCTACTGCAGCTACACTGCTGAGAGCTAGTGCAAATGTGTGTATGTGAGCTGGGAATTACACCCCTAGTGTAGAAGTAGCCTATGTTTCATTATTTTGTGTCCTGCATCTTACAATATCTAAGAACTCAGCCTGCAGGCAAAGACAACAGCCATTTTGTTCTCAGACTTTAGTACAGATTGTTATAGAGAAGTACTCACTGTGCTCTCTCAGGGAAACTTTACTTTTGTTTCTTCTTTTGTTTCCTTTAATCTAAAATAAAAGCAATTTAGCCTGAAAGTTTATGGCTGTTATTTGTGTAGAGTCAATCTTTCCTTCTACCAATAAATAAATAAATAGAAGAAGAAGAGAGAGAATATGTATAGTTAGTAACTAAAATTTACAAAAAAAGGAAAGTTAATTATTTTAAAATAGTGCTTAAAGGCTAATAAGTGTGTGTGTTAATTAAAAAAATCACTATTCTACTCTGCTTAAAAATAAAATATCAGTACATTAATATCATGGAATATGATCATGATTTTATTTCTGAATCTGTTTTGAATCTCAGCTTCTAAGTCATTCATTTTTTGAATAACTAGTACATGTTTGCATTAGTGGGAAATAAAGAAAAAAACATTTTAGTCAATCATTTGAAAAAGCTTTAGAAATAAACATCAGTATTTCTTTTTGAGTTTCGCCAGAGATAAAAGTCAAATCCTTCCAATCCTAATAATAAGGAAAAGAATTAAAACATGAAAATGATGTATAATCTGGGTCTGACTCTGCTTCATGCTAATTCAGTGTAAATAAAAGAAATTGACTTGGAAGTTGATTAAGTAAGGTCAGAATTAGGTCCACCATTAAGAGTTGAGATCTAGGCCAGATTGGCTGTGATCAGCTATATCATGTGGATGTTGCGAGAATGGATCATGCATATACAGTCTTGATCCTGAAAACTCTGATGGTCATAAATAACTTTTTGTATGTGAGTATGTATGGGTGCAAAGTTACTTATCTGTGTAAATATTTGTAGGATAGGAACTCTGTAATCTGAAGATCTTTCCCATTCTTCAAGGCTGGAATTTCTTTTTAAAAGAACTCAGTGTTTATTCAACGTAATGCACGCTGCAGGGCATTCTCAGGAACTATAGAAGGTCTCATGACTCCCAGATGATCTCATTCTGCTAATGGTCATATCAGGAAATGGAAGCTATTTTTTCCCAGTCACAGCACAAGTGATTTGAAATTGACTGTCTGTAGTCAGGGAAATGCTGATGCATGTGTACAACATTGCTGGTCTGGTTACAGGAATCCCCTGAAGTTCTCCCACGTTCTAATATACGTATACTGAATAATCACTTTAAATGAGACAGATGCAGTTCTCTTGGGCACTGTTGTGGTTCAATGCAAGATGCTCTTCATGGACAGCAGTGTTTCAGGTTGGCAGTGGAGGCTCTGTCACTTTGCTGCTGCCGCTGCCACCAGGGGGCTCCTGAAAAACCAGAGGATGCCTCTTGCTAGTTCATTTCCCCCTTAAATATTGTTAGTAATTCCCCTCCCTCCCAGTGTAAGGGCTAAATCTTCTGTCCTGAAGATCTGTCTCCATGGGGGAGCAGAAAAGCACTAACCAGCTCAACTTCTCTTCTGCTTGCAAGGACGATCCTGCTACTGGGGGACTGCTAGAGTGCACTGCTCCAATATATGGTCAGTGTCCATCCTGTAGCTAACCCTGTGCTTGGCAAGAGTTGGTTCAAGGTGGCTTATCCCAGCTCCCACTCTCTGGGTGGGCTCTTAGGTAGAGATGGTCCTGTGCTGCATAGTTTAGATCTAGATTTTCCTCAGTTTTGGTTTGGCCCATTATAATAGCTGCAAAATTTGGACCTGGTTCTGGACTTCCCAAAGCCTGGGCATGTTCAGATCCGGGGCCTTTGGTAGCCTCCTGCTAGACGGAGCACAATACAGCCCCCTGGGACCAACATTTTCTGAAGTCCAACTTCGGCAACCATACATGGAAGCACCCAAAGGCAGTGGCTGCTCTGGAAAATGTGGCCACAAAGGACTTGCCCGAGGTCCTGCAGTTAGTCAGTGGCAGAGTCGGGAATCCTGACTCTGGGTCCAGCCTGGATGAGCCAGTGTGCACTTTGTGTGCTTGCACAGGGCCCCCAATCTCAGGGGCCACCAACCAGGATTGGGCCTAGGATTGCCAACTGGGTGGTTTTAAACCAACTTGGCTGGTTTTTCTCCTGTTGCCGGTTGCAGCGTGCTGGGGTTTTCTTCACTTTGCACTAGTGAAAATACCCTGGCAAGCTGCAACTAGCAACAACTGCTGTGTGCATGTACGGGGGTGCCAGTGGCTGCTTCCACTACAGCGCACAGGTCCCCGGGCGCCTGGGAGAGCTGCTGGCATGGCACCCGGGAGCTGCTCCATGTGCTGGGCCCTCAGCATGCCAGTATGGGGGCTGAGGCTCCTGCTCCTCATGGCACTGGAAAGTAAGATGGACCCGAAGCTCACCAGAGGGGAGGGGTACGGAGTGGGGACTGGGGTTGGGGAGGTGTAGGGGTTCAGCAGCCTGACTCCCCAGCTCATGGTGGGGGGCGCCTGGGAGTGGAAGAGGAGGGTCAGGCTGGTTGGGGGGGAGTTGCCTGGGAGGGGAAGAGGAGAGTCAGGCTGGTTGGGGGGGGCTGTGCCTGGGAGGGGAAGAGGAGGGTCAGGCTGGTTGGGCGGCGGGGGGGGGGGGAGGGCTGTGCCTGGGAGGGGAAAAGGAGGGTCAGGCTGGTTGGGGGGGGGGTGCCTGGGAGGGGAAGAGGAGGGTCAGGCTGGTTGCGGGGGGTGTGTGTGCAGGAGGGTCAGGCTGGTTGGGGGGGGTGCCTGGGAGGGGAAGAGGAGGGTCAGGCTGGTTGTCGGGGGGCTGTGCCTGGGAGGGGAAGAGGAGGGTCAGGCTGGTGGTAGCGGGGTCGGGGAGACAGTGGTTGTTTTTTTAGTCTCTCAGAGGTGGCAACTCTGTCTGGATTCCCAATCACTCAGAGTTGGAGGGTGCTCAGATATGGCGTTTGCGTTTTGGCCCAATTTGTACCCTAAATAAAGCCAGTAATCTCCCCTCTCTGTATCCCTCAAACCAGCCTCTGCGAAGGCCCAATGGAACCGTTCCCGGTTATGGAGAGGGGGCTGGATTCTGCTTGGGGTTTTATCAATACAGATCTGAAGTAACTCCACTGACGGCAGCAGAGCTAGTCCAGATTTACACCAGTGCCAGTGATTGAAACACTGAACTCCCAAGCTGCACAGAGCATTGTCTATTCAAAACGACAAGGCCAGGGGAGCCAGCCAATCGAGCCATTAGATGGACCATATGTTCCTTCGTGCTTTATACATTCCTTTACTGGGGGCAAGTGGGCCTGATGGATTTATTACTAATCAGACGGTGCAATCTGAATATTTCTTTAAATTGGGGGTGGGGACTCCAATCCTTCAAACCAAGCTGAGAGCTCCAAGCTGGTGAATGTATTATACTGAGACTCCATGGCCCCTGTGGGACCATTGACAGGATTTGTGCATAGGGGAGAAGTGGAATTTTCCACACTTCATCTTGCCTGTGAAACCAGCAGCCTGGTGCTGTGTAAGTTCTGGTCATTACCCTGCTTTCCCATTTCACTGGGGGGTACAATCAAAAGAGTCTTTCCTCCCCTCTCCTGTGTTAGCATTTGAAAGTGTGGGAGGAGAAGAGGAATCTGGTTGTAAATTAGCCCTGAAGAATTTTTCAATTTCAGATGTGTATTTTTTTTCCCCCTTGTTGTTTAATCTCTTTGCTGCCAAACTCCAGAGAATTAATCTTGGTCTGGGCTGACAGAGTTTACATTAAGTGCTGCTCAGATAAACCATATCACCCAGCGCAGATGAAGAGGAGACAGGGAATGGGGAAGGAAGAGATGGACTCCTGGTTAGTATCATTGCTAGGAGGGTTTCTCTTTCTTTCCTTTTCTTTTTAGCAAAGCTCTGAGGGGGAAAACAGGACCAGATCCTCAGCTGGGGTGAGTCAGTGCAGCTCCAATGAAATCGATTGACTTGTCTCAGTTTACGCCAGCTCGGCATCTGAAATCAATGGGAGTTAGGCACCTAAATACCTCTGAGGATCAGGGCCCTGCTATAAAGTGTAGTAGAACTTAATCAGCATCCAAACCACTGCACGATGCCGCTAAAGATGGGAGCTAGAGATCAGGCAAGTACGCTCTTTGGGTCTGGGGCTGTCTTTTTGTTCTGTGTTTGTACAGCGCCTAGCACGATGGGGGGCCTGGCCCAATACAAATAAAGAAGGAGATGAAAAAAATGGGATAGAGTTCTTTTGAGGTTGCAGGATTTATCTATCCATGTTGCATTAATAATGAAATATTGATTCTCTCCACATTTGTATTGGCTGGCATGTTAGTTGTTCCAAATGATCTTCTATTCACCTGGAGGGAGTGGAGGGAGAAGAAATTTACACAGTGATTCTTGCTCTTTGCTGGGATCCCAAATAAAGGACACTGCAGAGAGGGCTAGATTTGCCTGGACCAGTTCTGATTCGCAATGATGCACCAGGGTGCAGGACTGGATGTCGGGTGACCAGACAGCAAGTGTGAAAAATCAGGGGATGGTGTTGGTGGTGGGGGTAATAGGAGCCTATATAAGAAAAAGACCCAAAAATCAGGACTGTCCCTATAAAATCGGGACATCTGGTCACCCTAAGATGGGCAGTGGCATGTTGCTTGCTAGATAACTATTCTGGTGCAATGGCAGACAGGTGTGAGGAATTTGCACTGGGACAGCTTTTCCATTCATGTTCTCCTTTGGGGCAGGAGGGAGTCAAAAGTTCTCCTTGGAGTTCTGGAAGTGGAAGCTGATCCGGGTGGGAGATGAAATGCGGAGTGTTTGAGCATGGCGTGATCTATTTATCCTGTCTCCAGAGCCTGCCTTGGGTCGTATTACAGCCTCCTTTCAGGGCAGTGTGGCTGAGAGCCCTAAGAGCTAAAGAAAAAATAAAGTCACCTTAATGATAACTTTTAATAGGACAGGGAGGCCAGGGAAATCTGTGAGAGCTGGGTGAACGGTTTAGGCAGAAGTTTGGATCCACCTCATTCTAGCCACCCAGCTGTACCTGTTTGTGAGCTCGGGGTTATCAGATACCAGGCTTCGGGCTGGGGGAACCCTGCTGGTGTGAAACCCTGTGGAGCATCCTAGATTTAAAGAATTGACTCTGGCTTTATTGAGCTTGTGGGAGTGAAGGAGAAAAAAAATCTAGTGAAGGGGAATGTGATGGGGTGTACAAACCCCACCCTGGTCAGCCAGGGGTTAGCAGAAGCCAGAGCCTAATTAAGCCGGATGGCACCTGGTCCGGTGTTAGGCATAATTGGTGATCAAACCCAGCTGGGAAGGGGGTAGGCCTTCATAAAATAAGGAGCAGGAGGTGAGAGAAGAACTTGATCCCTCAGCTGGAAGTCAAGGGCAGAGGAACAGGAAGGTGATATAAGAGATAGCATAGGGAAGGCTGTGGTAGAGCTAGCCAGGGCTGGCGTATCCTGCAGGGCAGATGGCTTGTGTGGGGCTAGGAGATAAAGGGGGAGAAGCAGCTCACCCAGGCAGCCAAGAGCAGGAGTGTGACCTTGGAGTGTGAGAGGGATGGGACTTGCAGGGGCCCAGGCAGTAGGCCTGCTTGCCTTGACATGAGGGTTGTGATGAATTGGGAACATGGCCCAGGGCAGGAACTGGGGAGAAGCCCTGGGAGGCATAGCTCACTAGAAGAGCCTGGAAAGGGGCTACAAAGAAGGCCCGAAAAAAGTGAATGGTGGGAAGAAGTCCAGGTAGGAAACTGCAAGGAGTTTGGTGAGCCCAGTATGGTGAGAGGATCTGGGTTCCCCACCAGCCACTGGGGAAGGTGGCATAAGGCTGCTGAGATGGGGAGGTGGAGGCATGAAAGCCCTGGACAAAGGGGTGTAGGGACCTAGGGGCCCAGAGTTGAGTGCTGAAGACCTCACATAAGGACGTTGGACTTTGTTACTTTGGAAAGAATGGGACTGGCATGTGACCTGGCTGGAGAGCCGGGCATACTGCTGCAGGGCCAGAGGTTGCTAGAAAGGAAAGAGCTGCTATGCCATGCCCAGCCACGAGATGTGCCATGGTGATCCCACCCTTCTATAGCGGGATATGGTTTAAAAAATGGACCCGCTGACAGGGAGGGTGAAAGATACTGGAGAAAAGAAGTGTGTGTGTGTGTGTGTGTGTGTGGGGGGGGGGGGAATCAATAAGTATCCCGATCAGACACTATTTCAACTTAGCATAATGTGTCCATCCCATATTGGCACTCACTTATACTGGGCGGACTGCAAGGGAGGGGAGGGGTGTCCCTGCACCCTTAATACAGAGCAAGTCCCTCCCATGAAAAAAACATGGGGCACAGGCACAGATTCTCAGCAGGCTGTAAACTGTCACAGCTCTGTTGCTGGATCTATGATAATTTATGCCAGCTGAGGCTCTGCCCCATTGTGCTTATAGGGGGTGACTTGAATCAGCCTGGGAGAAAGCCTGGGTGTAAATTGGAGGAGGAAAAGAAGTTGTGAACTCTAACAGGTGAGATTTTCAAAAGTCTTTCAAGTCAGTAGGACTCATGTTCCTAACTGACTTAAGAGCATTTAAAAATCCCACCTTTTGCAAATATGTGATCCAATGGCTAATGGGTAGATTGGGCGTTAAGCCATTTGGATTCTATTCCTAGCTCTACCACTGACTTACTGGATGACCTTGGCCAAATCTCTACACCACTCTGAGCCTGTTTCTCTTTTTGAATTGCAAGCTCTTTGGGGCAGAGACAGTCTCTCACTGTATCTGTGCAGCATCTAACATAATGGGCTGACCACTTCTGTTGAGACCTCCAGGTGCTACTGTAATATAAGGGGGGGGCTTGAAACTCCTGGCACTCATTGATTGGAAGATTTGCCCCAAGACCCCTGTTGCAGGCACATGATAAGAACTTCACATCAGGAGCTTTGGTCGGTTCCTTCCATTCTGCAATGTGCCAAGCACTCTTTTCCATGCTTAAATATTAGTCTAAAAGAATGGTCCAATTAGTGTCTGTCCCTGTTACACTATCGGATGGTGGTTGCTAGCGTGCATAGCCCAAGGCTAAGATTTAGGCTCCAAGTTCATATGTTGGAAGCTAACAGGTGGCTTGACTTTCAGAAGAACTCCTAGCATCTCCCCGCCCCTGCCCCCTCCTCCCCCGGCAGTCAATAGCATTGTTGAAAATTGGACGTCTTATTTAAGCAATTCAGTGTGGACTGTGGAGCCTAACTTTAGACACTTGGTTTTTTAAATCTTGGCCATAGTATTTTAAGGCACCGGATGGCCTGGCTGTGATCTCCCAGGTGCTGGTTTGACACTGGAGTAATTCCAGTGTTTTCAGAGCAACTCCTAACTTGCCCCAGTGTATGAGGGCTCAGAATCAGGCCTCGAAGGCTGAATGCAATAGCCATGCCTTGGAATCCGTCTGATAGCACTTCTTAAACCACAGCTCAGTTCCATGCTCCCTGAACGGCCGGCTTTCCTGAGTTGGGGCCTTAGATTGTAACCTCCTTTGGGCAGCATCTGTCTTTGTCTTTTGCGGGGCTCAGCACTAATTTAGTAGTAGTTGAGTGCATTGCCAGGGGTCCCAATGGAAGGACCAGATGTTACTGGTCCATCTCTCTGTCCTTGCGTACTGCTGGAAGGAAAAGGATAGAAGCAATGGTAGAAGGGAGATGGTGAAAAGACAAAAGGAGGGGGGCCATGGCAGGAGCTCAGGTACTACAGTGATGGGTGGCAGTATAAAGCCCTTAGAGGGAAATGATAGTGGAAAAGAGAGAGAGATGGAAAAATACAGAAATAAAAGGTCAGAGAAGAAGGAAACAGAAGCCAGGTAGAAGTCACTGAAATTTATGGATTCTAAGGCCGGAAGGGACCATCATGATCATCAAGTCTGATCTCCTGTATAACACAGACCATAGAACTTCCCCCAAATAATTCCTAGAACAGGTGTTTTAGGGAAAAAAAACATCCAATCTTGCTTTTTAAATGGTCTGGGATGGAGAATCCACCATGACCCTTAGTAAATTGTTCTAATGGTTAATTACGCACTGTTTAAAAAAATGCCTTATTTCCATTCACTTATGGCAGCAGAATCCTTCCTCTTGGCATTGTCCTTCCCCATGAGAGCAGAGAAGACACTGGGTTCTAATTGAAGGGTCTCCAGGTAAGTCTAGACTGCAAAGAAAACCCCCTGGCACTGCATTTCAGCACCTGGGTCAGTTGGCTGAGGCTGCGGGGCTAAAAATAGCAGTGTAGATGTTCCTGCTTGGGCTGGAGCCCAGGTTCTGATGCCCAACGAGAGAGGAGAGTCTCCGTGCCCGCAATCCAGCCCACATGAGAATGCCCACACTGTTCTCCTTAGCCCTCCAGCCCAAGCCAGCTGACCCTGGCTCTGAGCCTCAGTACTGTGCATTTTTCTTTGCAGTATAGACATAGCCTGAGTGGGCTAACCACAAAGTATGGTGGGAATGAGAAAGGTGCAAGCTGTCCACAATATTGGTCATTGCTCACTACAAACCCATGCCCATTCTTCCAGCTAGGTGAACTCTCTGAGCAATGATGCAGGGGGCCCATTTCCAGTGACAACAGATCCAGAATAGTTCTCTATCCGAGCCACAGAGAGACTCCATGACTTGCCCAAGGAAGTGTGTAGTGGAGCAGGGAACTGACCCCAGGTCTAAAATACCAGGCTAGCACTCTGCCCAGTAGGCCATCCTTCCCCCCACTCTTTGGAATAGGCCATTAAATCAGGAGCCACCTTCACACACAGAACCCCAAGAAATCTCCTCTATATGATGTTATTTTGCAAGAAATAGGTGGTTGATTGTAACCATTAACTGTGGAAGTCAGGGGTAGGCCTGGAGAATGGCCCACCTGTTCATGAAAATTCACCCAAACTAAACCGGCGTTGCTGCACAGGACTAGGGGATGTGCAAACCCCCTGCTGATGAGCTGTGGTGAGGCAGCGCTGCCAGCCACTGGGCCCTAGTCTGAAGACTCAGCAGTGAGCACATCTCTGCTGGAAGTGGAGAGCTCCACTCCAAGCTCTCACAGGTACTTTCAAGAAGATTGTTGCTTGCCTCTTCCAGTAATAATAATGCCTCAGTCGTGCTTTTCATCCCAAGTGCTTTCCAAATGAGGGGCTACACAGACTCTCTTTAGGGCCATTTCTTCCTGCACGTTTGCACAGGGCCTGGCACACTAGGGCCTCCAGGTGCTACTGTAATAAAACAATAATAAATGATATCTTTCTCCCCATTTTAGTTGGGGAAAGGTCTCTCTGGTCCAAATCTTTTTCTGTCTTATTTCTCAGTCTTTTTTTTTTTTATCTCATTCCATTTGCAAATGTTTCCCTCTTGTATTCCCATTGTTATTCTCCTCTCTGTATAGTTTCCTCCCATTCCCTTTTTCACAATAGTCTTTCTTGAATCCGTGAGGAAGGAGGCACTAGGACCCAGGCAGGGAGCTGAAGTTCACTGAGAGTCTGCAAGGTAGCCTGCCTCCATTTCTGCACTAAACTCTGAAGTGTTCAGAATTCATTGGAATTGGATTTTGGGGCTCACTGAGCTGTTTGCGCTATTAAGCATGAGCACTCCACATCTGCAGGGTTGAGCTGGGAGAGGACAACGTGGCTGCAGGTTGATCCTATCCTAGCCACTGGGGAGATCTCATTAAGGAGAGCTCAATGCGGCTCGCAAAGGAAGGGGAACCGATCTAGTTTCAGGGTATGATTGTAGAGTGCCTGGCTTGGGCCCTCTATCTCTGGCTGGAGATCTGGGGCCTGTGTGTAACTTGTGGGAGGGAGGCTGAGTGGTGGCAGGTGTTATTTGCAGGAGGGTGTTGGGGAAAGCCCTGTATGTTACCTCTAGAAATGAACAAAATGATGGCTGTAGCATGATACTATAAGGGGTCCTTAAGGAAAAAATAACTTCCCACTCAGCAGTTCCTGCTGTCTCTAACACCCAAATGTCCTTCCCCACCCCACATTTCCTGTTATCCCTCTTCTTGTGGTGTAGTAGGTTAGTGACTTTGGGAACTGGGCCTGGTTCTCCACTCTTACAACAGCAAATGGGTGTAACTCCATTAAGTTACCTTAGTGTAAACCTGGTGTAGGGCAGTGGAGGGTTCTTTGCATGTCCTGCTTTGAGCAGGGGGTTGGACTAGATGACCTCTTGAGGTCCCTTCCAACCCTAGTATTCTATGATTCTATGTTAACTCTTCAGCTTTCCAGGTGAGGAGTTTCTATTTCTATTGATCCTGGTGCCTTTCATTTTGTTTCAAATTTCCCAACAGATTCTTTTAGTGAATGTCCTGCTGGCGCCAGTCCATCAGCCCCCCAGACTGAATCGATCTTTGTCTATGGAGCAGATGCAACCACAGTGCAAGCTTCCACCATGCTGCCACCCCACCATGGTGCCTCTAACCCTGTCTGGGAGGAAGCCCCTATAGGAATGAATAGGCCAAGGCTCATTTTTGGTCACTCTGCTAGACTATTGTTCGGGACAGGGCTTGTGTGCTTCAGACATTGGAAAGGCAGTGTGACCTAGCAGACTAAGGCCAGGCCTAAACTCAGAAGTTAAGCTGATCCAGCTGCATTGCTCAGGGGAGTGGAAAAGTCCAACCCTGCTTGAGTGATGTACTTAAACTGACCTAAACTCTGGTGTAGACAGGACTAGGTCGACAGAAGAATTCTTGCATCAACCTAGCTACCACCTCTTGGGGAGGTGGATTAAAGACAGCGGTGGGCAAACCCCTCCCATCGCTGTAATGTGCGTCTACCTGCTGTAGTGTTTCAAGCATAGACAAGCCCTAAGATACTGGAGCTCTTGGGTTCTCATTCTTTCTCTGCCACTGATTTGCTGTGTGTGGCCTGGGCCTAGTCTTTCTCCTGGTAGCAATGAGGGTACACAGAGGTCTTCCAGGGGGTACCTCAACTCATCTAGCTATTTGCCTAGTTTTACAACAGGCTACATAAAAAGCACTAGCGAAGTCAGTACAAACTAAAATTTCATACAGACACTGACTTGTTTATACTGCTCTATAGACTATACACTGAAATGTAAGTACAATATTTATATTCCCATTGATTTATTTTATCATGGTAAAAATGAGAAAATCAGCAATGTGGACACTCTTCTGTATTTTTTATATCTGATTTTTGTAAGCAAGTAGTTTTTAAGGGAGGAGACGCTTGATGTATGCAAGTGAAATCGGACTCCTGAAAAGGGGTACAGTAGTCCAAAAGGTTGAGAGCCACTGCTGTAAGGGACCAGTTCAGTTCCCATTGAAGTGAACTAAAGACTTCCATTTATTTCAATGGGAGTTGGACAAGGTGCCAAGGGATGAAGATACCTGAAGGAGGGGCAGAGCCTTGCAGTATTATATTCTGAACTAGCAGGGTTGAGGATTGGAGAGGAGCACAATAGGGCAGCTGTGCTAGGTAAATTTAAACCAAGACTCCTTAAATCTAGCAACCACCTTCTATTTATCACTGGTATGAAAGAAACCAGGAAGAGACTGAGGATAATGGGTTTGACTGGTTTATCGATGGAAGGTACAAGTTCAGTTTAATTACACAATTTTGGCCTATTACAAACATACTAAAAACCTACAAAAAGAAAAATTACATCCATAATACACTAAACGGCATGTAGAAAAAAAGCACATGAGCTTCGATAACACGTACATACATTATAGTATTCTTAACACTGAAGACACAGAATTACGTCTGACCAAATTGGTTCACAAGTGCGGGTCACTGTGGGACCGGATAAGGACATACTAACAGACAACTTTAGCTATGGAAAACAGTATTGTTACAGTTCGTTAAATATTTCAGACCCACGCTTATTTATCCCACGCTTTCTTTTTAAAGTTGGTTCAAGGTTTTTTTGTTTTTTTTTTTTGCACTCACTCTTCTGAGCATCCAACCTTTTTCTGACATCGCCTGTGTTGACCATGGCAATCCCTGCACTGATACCAACACAACAGCACAACTTCACTACAGCAATGAGTAGGGAGGACATGCTCTGGAGGTCCCATTTGAGTCAATGGGAATTCCGCCATAGATTTAAATGAAACTAAGATCTCCTTTATCAAAAATAACAAAACCAAACTACAGCAGGATTCTACTGTAACAGTTTGAGTGCGGCCATATTGCTATTGTAAGCTGCAGGCTTTGGACCTTGAGTGTAGGGCTGAGATTTTTGTAAGTTCTCTAAGGGATTTGGTGTTCTGGTCTTAGCTGGCTCTGAAATATGTGTTTTCAAAAGCAAATCTCATAGGGTGGGGAGACAGGGTAGATGGGACCTTCACCTTGTCCACTTCCTATGCTGCATTTTTTTTGTTCCCCCAGCACCTAATTTCATTCATCTTGGGATAGGCTGCAAAACCTTTCATGTCCAGGTCCCCAGTTTGTACTGACATGAGCTAGACTCACTCTGAAGGTTCTTTGGCAGCCTGTGCAAAAGGAATGGGTGGTATTGGCTCCATTCAGAGTGGACAGGACTTCCTGTGTGAGATACCATCTTTACAGCGGTAAACCATCTTTGCTCCCTTGTTTGCACCCAAATTGTTTCGGCAGGTTTAAAAATGTCAGCCACAATGTTTGTGTTTATATTTCTGCTACCCGGGTACTACATATTCCTATATCTCTGTTCTCTCCCACAAGCATGTGTAAATGCTGAAGTTAGCATGCAGGTATTCTATTTAGCTTTCATACAGAAACTCCTCTGTAGCTATAAAAATATATATATGTATATAGGCTACAACCAAATACATATGGCATCCATAGACGGGCTATCTGTGTTTGATCATTGCTCTCACGCCGCAGAACCCATCCCTGTTAAGGATTCTCTGCTCCTCTAGCTTCTTTCCTCAATAGCCACATAATAAGGGATGAGGCTGGTAGCTAGTTTTCTGGTAACAACACTGATTCATGAAGGAGAAGAACTGAAGGCCATTGCCAGGGCTTGTACAGTGCAGCAGGAGGGGCGGAGGCAGTTTTGAGATGATAAAAGGAGCATGAACTGCCTATATTGAGTGAGGATCTACAGGGGCATCACAGACACAGCCCTGCCTTGGAACAGGTGGGTGGTGTGTGTACCTTGAGCAGTGCACGTGGTGGGGAGTTCTCTTCAAGGCAGGGTAGCTGTTTCAAACCTGGGGGTTAGACTGCTCAGCCACCCTCTCTACTCACGTGTTGGGTTTTGTTAGTCCGAGCATGCTCCCTCTATGGAGTCAAGGTTACACGCACGGTAGAGTCCTAAGGAAAAACTTTCAAAGTGTCAAAGTCAGTTCAGAGGAGCCTGAACCTCATCCAGGAGGGAGGGATAGCTCAGTGGCTTGAGCATTGGCCTGCTAAATCCAGGGGTGGGAGTTCAATCATTGAAGGGGCCACTTAGGGAACTGGGATAAAAATCTGTCTGGGGATTGGTCCTGCTTTGAGCAGGGGGTTGGACTAGATGACCTCCTGAGGTCCCTTCCAACCCTGATATTCTATGATTCACCCTAGGACAGTGTCCAAACCACCAGCCCCAAATCTCAAAACACTCCGCAGGAGCCACTGGGGAGAACGGGTTAAAAAGAGTAACACTCTACACTGCTGCACCCCCTGTACAGAGCCTTCATCCTGACAAACTCTATCCCCCTGCAGCAAAACATACCAAACTGTGGTAGACTCTTACCAAATACAGAACCCGAGCTGTGCTAGAGATGGGAACTGGAAGGTCCAAGGCAGAAGTGCAAGCACAGGGAGTAACAGCTGTGCAACCAACGTGAGAGGAGAGATGAGACTATATAGGCCCTTCCTAGACTGTCTGTGGAGGAAGGGAGTGGAGGAAAACTGTTCAAAGAATTATTAAAGCCTTTCCACTGAAAAGTGGGGCAGTAAACTGTATCGCTGAGATGTAAGGGACAGCTGAGACGGCATTGCACTATGGAACAGCCTGCCATTGAACCAGAAATGGATAGATATGACAAATGGACACACGGGGGTATAACCCAAAGCATAGTGTGAACGATGTGCTGGGCATGTGCTTGATATCCTGTGTTTTTCTTGCTTTTACCCTTGGCCACTGTGAGAAAGTGAAGTATCAGGGGGAAAGTGAGAAAGTGAGGCAGCCACCTGGAAAGGGTTAAAAGTTCCCTACCTCCCCCAGCCAAGGGAAAAGCACACACACCTTTCCCCTCAGTTGCGTCTTCCCTATATGCCCAGCCAAGGCAGGGATCCTTTAATCCTTTCCAGGCAGCTGCTCCCCTTGTCACAGCAATGCTGGTACAGCTTGTCGTGCCAATCGGTGGTTTTAAAGTTGAACTAAAGAGCATTTCGTGAAGCGATATTAGTTGAGCAGAGAGGGTAGCGGTGAGGCTTTGATGGGAGGAGAAGGACTCCAGAGACCTGGTATATCAGAAGAACAGGTAGTGTCCTGGGTCTGGTAGATATGTCCCTGCTGTGAAGGGACAGGAAGACTCATGGGACAGCAGAGGAATGCAAAGTAGACCTGACTCCAAGTTCAATGGGATCTTTTCTGTTGACTTCTGTGGGGTTTGGAGCAGGCCGTAAGATCCCGAATTGGCTACCCTTACAATGAAAAGTACAATGAATTGGCTAGCCTTACAATGGCAAGTAGCCTCCTGGATTTCTATGGACTAATCTGAGTGAGATACTCTTTGTCATAAGTAGGGGTAGCAGAATCCAGGCCTAGGTGGGCTTAGGCAACTTCATCATTAATTCAAACCCAAGTATATTCAGCAGGCATTTGCTTTGAAACGTGCCTCTGTAACAGGCGGCTTATAGACAAGCCAAGAGGCAACGTACCTCACAGCCACTGGGCATGGGGAGGTGGAGCCGGAGATAAATGAAGTCCAGTTTCCAAGAATCTCCATTTCAAAATTTTGGATGGTTGTGAGAAGAGACCATTTGGGATATGAAACAGAGCTGTCTGGAACATGCAGCAGCTGTGTGTGTGTGTATGTTTGTGCATGCAAGAGAAAACCATGCTCAGAGCCAAGACCAGTTCTTCCCTTCTGCTCTCCCTCACAGCATTTCTCATTCCTGTCTTGTTCAGGAATTATTTCCCTTCCAAGGTTCAACTTGGTTTTATCTCTTCTCTGCTGAGATTTTCCTGATCTAAGCAAGTCCTGTTCTGTTTCGGGGGTGGAGAGGGGGTGTTGACTTTATCTGTGTCTATTCTCTGGCATGGCCCCATTCATTCTACTTCCTACAGAGCTGGTAAAAATAAACATGTTTTTGTTTGCATGTATTTGAGTGGCCTGCGATTTGGCTTATTGGGTGGATCCTCCCGGGACAGCAGCTGTGCACAGCTGGATGGTATTTAGAAAAATATATCTTAAAAATACGCTACGTTGTGCTGTGTCTTTCTAATGTGATTGCTGCTCTGAGTTCCAAACTCTACAGCCAATCCGCTTGGGACACAAAATACTAACATTTTCGAGTGTTCACTAATTCTGGGTGCCACAGTTTCCTGGTGGGGGACAGCTCGAAACACACTAAGGCTTAACTTGACTTCAGCTGGAGTTGCGGGTGCTCAGCACCTTTGAAAATCAGCCCTGACTGTCTCCCGTTGGGCACCAAGAAACCGAGGCCCCCAACCTGAGTGGGCGCTTGAACCTTGTGGCCTTTGTCCATCTTCCATGCCAGACTTTTGCAATGAATTCCAAATCTCCACACTCTCAATGCTCCAGGCCTTTCGTAGCTAATCTCACTCCCACTGACCAGGCTTTCTGTTGATTTCAATGGCAGTTGTGTCAGGACCAAAGTGCTAGCTCCAAATCAAGCCTTGGAGTAAGTGACCCTGACTGCATTAAAGTCAATGGAGTTGCACTCAATTACACCAAGGGGGAATTTGGTCCATTATGTCTTATGGAGAGAAAAGGTCTGATGGGAGGGGGGGGGGGGGGAAGTAATTCCCTCATGGAGATAAGGTGAGTAAATATGCATTTTCAATCACACTGTAACAACGCCTAGCACATAATGGGCCAGCAGTAAATCCGCATTGCTCCATAGAAGTATGTGAAGCTACGCTGATTTACATCACCTGAGGATCTGGTCCACTGTCTACACAGCACTTGGGTAACATGAACTAACTGATAGTGGTTTCTGCTTCTCGAACACCTTCCAGGCAAGGATTGCAAAGGGCTTTGCAAAATTTAATGAATTAACCCACACTACACTTCTGGGGGCTAGGTAGAAGACATCTGCAATCCCCTCTGTTAGATGCCTATCCTTGCCCTTGCCGGGGAATAAACTCAATGAATTAACAGCTCTTTTCCCATTTGTAATTAATATGGTCCTAGCTATGAAATGACCCAGCTACAAACTTAGTTGACAGGTGGAACACATCCCTGAAGTTCATACAAATGGCTAGCAGCTGAATAGACATTTGGATGTTAGCTGTTGAGATGTTTGTGCACAATCTGGCTGCACATACAGGGTACTGATTCTCTAAAACAAGCCCATTACGTTCCAAGTGACCCTGCATTGTCTGTAATTATAAATCCATGTTCCTGTGGGGGTTTTTTTTTAAATCTTATAACAGCCTCAGCACTGGGGATTTATGACCATCTGGGGTTCAGATACTCCAGTGACAGAGATCAGACAAGTACCTGGAAAGACAGGTAGGCAGGTCAGATGGTCACTTCTATCCAACTGGTCATTTATCCCCAGGAAATACCCTCTGCTAGAGTCATTAATGGTTAGACACATACTGGCTGGAAGGGTCTCTCTTAACATATCCGTTCTGCCTGTGTGCTGTGGAGGAAAGAGCTGCGAAGTAGAGTGGTTGTAGCTCTGCACTGCCCATGAGAGAGGCACCAAGCACCCAATGACTCACGGGGCTGTGTTCATTCTAGGCATGGGTTTGAGTCACAAAGTTCAGCTCCAGAAGGGGATATGAATCCAGAGCATCCCACACCTGGGGCTTCCCACCCAGTGACCTGACATGGTCCAGTATAGAGTTTGAGATCTGGCTCTAACTTCCCCAACACTCTGGGATGGATCAGATTTGGTGGCCTGGTGTGGACCTACTTCTAGCTCTTTGATTGTAAAAGTATCCTTTGTTCCTTTCCTGGACGAATTTGTATTCGGTGTTCCTGGTTGTTAAATCGCTACCTTTCCTGAAAGCTCTGAAGAGCCCTGTGCTGGGTGTTCCCTATTGGCGCTGCAGCCAATGAGCAGAGCCATATGTGGCAAAATGAGGCTAATCCAGGAGAGGAGGAATGATTGGGTGCTACAGTAATGGCTGGGTAAAGAGGCCAGGTGATTTATAATATGTCACAAATGCTAGTTCACACCAGTCTGCAGAGTCCAGTCGGGGGCTGATGCAATGATCTATGGGTTATATAAGCCCAAACCCTGGCTAAAATCTAGCGGTCAAAACGGGGGGTGAGAGACATTTTTTCATAACGTTTCCATTTTTATCTTGTTTTAACTGGGCCCCAGCCCTGGGGCTGCTCTCTCTGCGTCTGGACGCTGTGTCAGCTCACGTTCCTTTCCTGGGCGCTCCTAGGAGTCTTGTGGGGTTCTCGGTGTCTGAGACAGCAGGGAGGGAGAAAGGTGATTGTAGGTGGAAGGAGAAAGCAACCAGCTCTGTTTAATAGAATTCAGTGGGCGAGGCACTCAGCCCGGGCGGGATCCATTTCCTATCTGGTAGGCTCAGAGTGGGGTGACCTTGAATGGGCCTTGCACCCGGATAGTAGAAGATCCTATTTAAAATCTTTACCCCCATTAGTGCCGAGAGAGAGGGGTGCCCATGAAGGTGCCTACTGAAAACCCTGTGGAGAGACTCATTCGCAGCCCTGCCCCTCTTACTCTCAAGGTCTCCTGAGTGTGCAAACGCAGAACTGCTGATACGGTGCTTGGTTGGGAAGACTGCAATGTGTGCGTGGCTGTGTCTACGCTGCACCTACGTCGGCAAAACTTGTCGCTCAGTGGTGTGACTATTTCACCCCCCGAGCGACATACATGACACCAACACAAGCGTGCGTGTGCGCAGTGCTATGTTGGTGGGGGAGCTTCTCCTGCTGACGTGGCTTATGCCACTCCTGGAGGTGGGGGTTTTTTAATGCCGACGAGAAAGCACTCTCCCATCAGCACAGAGCGTCTTCACCAGACTTCCTTCAGCAGCGCAGCTGTATCAGTCCAGCTGCAGCGCTGTATCTACAGACATGACCTAACCTGGCCCCAGGGCAGCCAATAAAGAGAGGCCAGAGCATCTCCTGCATGGAAAAAAAATCCTTCGAGCAATTTCAAAGAATAAATCAATCGGGCTGCTAGTGAGTGAAGTCAGGAATGTCTGGCTGCTGGCCACCGGGGGAGAAATCATTCCCGGGGAGAGTTAATGTATTTATCACAGGCTTGCCTCTCATTCAGTCTTGGAACAAACTCCCTCATTCTGCTTAATTCTCTTCAAACCGCTTGGATTTTTTTATATATATAAAATATTGGCCTCTCGCTGCCCTTAAGTCATGTCATGTCTGAAGCTAGAAAGCTGTTCTCTCTCCCCTGTGCACGGCAAGCGAGCAGCGCAGATCCTAAGCAGGCTCAGAGTTTCTCTTCTGCCAGTTGGGGGTAAGATAGACCAGTGGTGGTTATTGTGACATCATGGACACCTGTCTGCTAGAGTCTGGGCTGAGACTGAGCTATTCCACAGAGGCCACTGTCTAACAATCAGAGGATGATAATTCTGGGGGAGATTTTCAAAGTTGACAAGAGGAAATAGGTGCCTGGTTCTCACTGACTTTTAATGAGGATTGGGCACTGACAGGCCCTTTGTGCCTTTAAAAAATTCTCTGTCTCCACCAAGCTGGTGGGGATTTCAACCATTGATTTTGAGGTAAAGGGCTTCATGCCCTAGAATACCCTGAGCCATCTTGGCTCCCAAGAGGAGTGGGGGATTTGCCAGCTCTTGATGTTTTCAGATTAACGCTGGCTGCCTTTCTGAAAGAGATGCTTTAGCCAAACACAAGTTATTGGGTTCGGTCCAGGTGTAACTGGGGGAAATGTAGTGGCCTGTGATATACAGGAGGTCAGACTAGATGATCTAATGCTCTCTTTTGGCCTTAAACTCTTAAACTGATGTTCTCAGCAGAGAGACTAGGTCCTGAAAGCGGATGGAGACTGAACTTGCCTCTCCGTTCAGTAAGGTCCCTCCAAGTCAAGGTTGAGGCGGTGCACTGGTAGCACAGTGCAGGGAAGTTTGCATTGCCGCTGCCTATGCTGTCCTTTTGCAATAGATAAATACAGCAGAGGACTTCAGTCTCCAGGACTGTCTGTCCAGTCCCTTCCACCAGCACTACATTTATATACATTTTAAAGGACTCTGGGTTAGTCTCAGGTTGGCACAAGGAGACACTGCAGGCTCTTTGTGAGTGAGAGAGAAGGCTGAAAGAGGCCTGTCTGTGGGTGATAAGAGAATGTTTTCTTTTATTGGCAATTCTCCTCAAAATCTGGAATTGGAATTTTTTGCTACCATTCTCCCCATGCATAAGAAATTCCCCCTCTCCCTTAGACAAGGAAAGGAGATGAACTTGGGTTTGGGGGTAACTCTAAAAATCTGCAGAGACCCTCTTTCTGATCCCCCACAATTTTCACTTGGACTCTTCAGAAACCGAACGTGATGAAAACACTGGCTCGAAATGCCAGGGGGAAACATTTAGCAAGTGGAGCCATGGATTTGATGTCAGTCCCAGGACATCTCTATAGGCTGCTACCAACTCTCAGCATAACCTGTGACTAAATCCAAGCCATAGTACCTAGAACTTTACGGCACCGGGATCACGCAGGTCTGACACTGCTGAGAGCCAGCAGTTGAACCAGCACTCTGGTCACCGTATGCCCAATTAGTTTCCGCGGAGAAGGGCCTGGTTCAGGGAAGCTGGGGCTAGTTACGAGATCAGTCTGAGCCACAGGGTGCTAAAGACCTAGTTCACCCATTAGCCGGAAGAGTAGAAAGACACATGGGGAGAAAGGGCAAAGGGGGGATGAGAGAGACTGGGAAAGGCTGGTAGGCCCAGGGTAAAGGGAGTGCTCTGCGCGTAGAGATCGCTTCCTTCTGGCAGAAGGGGATGGGGTTTGAATGTCACTTCTAGCAGAGCTGCTGCACAAGACTGTAAAGAGGTGGTGGTGGTTGGGGGTAACACAAATAAACGACATGCTGGTGTTTATAAACCGGAGGTGTTAGAGCCATTGGTACAAGAAGACAGGAACGGAGGGCTGGGCCCTGCCCCAGAGCCTAAGAAGGATTTAGTGTCTGATCAGCTCAGCTGTGAATCTTATTAGAACGTTGCCCTTTCATAGCTGCGGGATGCTGAGAAAGAAGAGAGGCACCAAGGGCTCGATCCTGCAAGATGCTGAGCGCTCCAGGCCCGCTGACGTCTGGATTAGGCCCACTCGTGCTTAGTGAATCAGGTGCTCAAGTGCTTTGCTGGATTGGGGCTGGAGGGCTCAGAACTTTGAAGGACCCAAGTCCAGCCGAGCAGTTCAGAGAACTGTGCGCGACAGGGAAGTGTGGCCACCTGCTTCCTCCATATGTGACACCCCCAGCCCCCAGCCCTCTGTCTCCCAAGGAGTTCCAAACCTGTGGGGAAGGTTACAGAGAAACACAATAAACAAGGACCCACGTACAAAACATCCTGCTCCTTTCCACCGCACTCCTCCCTGTGAGAGGCGAAGAGACCTGTGCTCAACCACCCACTCTCGCAGAAAGGGACCCGGCCACCGCCGAAGCGCATGGGGAAAGATTTAACTCACAGCAGAATTATTCTGTTCTTTGTTGGTAGAAAATGGTGAGAGAAAAATAAAAGCCCGTTTGGTCAAACTTCTTCATTTAGTTTCATGGCCTATAACATGCACCAGCAGCTCTTTATTACTCCGTATTGTGAATTAAGCCTCAACAGTGCTCAGTCCTGTACAGGACACAGGAGAAGACATAGTCCCTGCCCCAAAGAGCTTCCAGTCTAAATAGGACTCTTGCTATCTGACTCGCTTGTCTACTAGCTGGTCTGCACGGGACAAACAAGGCAGAATATTTATGGAGTAAGTATCATCCAAGGGCAGGGTAGTTACAATAGAAGTACTATGTAGCAGCAGGCTATTTACAAAGGCAGTACAACGTACAGTGCTAGGTGAGCACCACGTAACTGGTAGGGCATTTTCAAGGAAAGTCCCATGTGGTAGCAGACTCTGTGGTACTTTGTATGTGGTATTGTTGTTGTAGCCATGTCAGGCCCAGAATATTAGAGAGACAAGGTGGGTGAGGTAATATCTCTTATTGGCCCAACTATGTTACTTATCCTGTAAGTCATACAAGGAGAGGAGAGGGAGAAAGAGGGAGGGGGCAAATGGAGGAGCTGGAGGAGTGACAAAATGAGGGGAGGTGGAAGGAGGAGAGAGGAAAGGTAATCCACGAACTGGGTGCAGTTTTGGGGAAGTGACATCTCTTTAGTTACTATTTAAAACTGTCATTTGGCTCCAGACTGGCTCAGTGCAGCCCCCTGGTATGGAGACTGCATGGGGCCAAATCCATCCCTGCTGTAACTATTGATTTAGCCCATGGTGAAAGCTCCTGGGCTTGCTGCCAGCACAGACCATATGACAGAGTTGCCCCAGTGAGAACAGCCACTTTCTTAGGACCGGCTGGAAAGAGGGAGCTACTGCGGGGGTGGAAGGAGGGACACTCATGGTACAAGGAGCACACTTAACTCAACCCCACGCTTGTGGTCCTCTTGTGTACATGATCAGGGGAGACTCCCAGCCCCACCCCCAAGGAACCGACCATTGACGGCTCCTCAGAGAATGTCTGGGAGGAATATAACTGGAGACACACATGCAGAGCAGGTCTCTTCCCGGGTGCAGACTACATCTGAGGTTTGTGGGTAGTCTGCCGCAGATGGGAGCCTCCGAGGAAAAGAGCCCTGCCCCTTGCTTTGAGCAGTAGCACTTACCACGCGATGTATCATGGAGAAGTCTACTTGTAAATAATTATTGGATGAAAAACATGCCAAGCTTCTGTGAGAGTTATTTGAGCAGCTTGGCTTTTCATCTCCAGAGTGCTTTACAGACATGCACTGATTAATCCCTGCAACACCCCCTGTGCTTTGGGGTGGGGGGGTATTACTATCCCTTTTGACAAGTGGGGAAACTGAGGCAGAGAAGGTAAGGGACTTGCCCAAGGCTGCAGAAGGAGCTCCTGCTGCTAGACCAGGGTTTCTCAAGCTGGGGTCGCTGGACCCCTGGGGGGTCCGCGAGGGCACTCCAGGGGTTCCGTGAATCATGTCCAGATCAACTCCTCCTCCTCCCTCCCAGTGCCTCCTGCACGCTGTGGAACAGCTGTTCAGCAGTGTGCAGGAGGCTCTGGGAGGGAGAGGGAGGAGTGAGGAGGGGATGGGAAGAGGAGGGGCAGGGTTGGGGCAGGAAGAGGTGGGGTGGGGAGGTCTTGGGGGAAGGGGTGGAGTGGGGGCAGGGCCTTGGGCTGAGCAGGGAGCTTGGGGTCCATGAAAATTTTAAAATCAAAATGGGGGTCCTCAGGTTGCTAAAGTTTGAGAACCACTGTGCTAAACTGTGCATCTCTCCCCGAGGGGGATGCTGGAGAGAGTCATTTGTTAATTTATAACATAGGGATTTATCAGGTGCTCATGATACTGACGGGGACGGAATCAGTGTCTTACATGCAGTGATTTTTATCAGGCACTTTATACGGAGGAACCCAGTTTCACTCTGAGGGCAGATGTATGCTCTAAGGAGCAACGCTTTTTTTCCAGTGAGTAGAGACTTTTATCACACTCAGGAATTGACCCTTAATATGTTCAGTTCATCTTTCCACCCCTTTCCTGCTCATTGCATAATTCCTCTTCCTCCAGCCAGAGGGCGCTAAGAGTAGCCGGGGCTTGGGTGCACTAAACCTCCCATTCTTCCAGCAGACACACACACGCTAATTGCGAGCTCCCTGGGTCATGGCCACTGTGAGTAACACCTGCTGGCTGAGTCAATTCAGATGCCTGTCCCGGCTTCCCATGCGTCCTATGACATGACTGAAGGAGTTAAAGGGAGACAGCCTGGTTCCTCAGTGCCTCTCCTTTTCTCTGGAGCCTGCATTTCCCTGGCCAGCAGCAATCCGCGGCCGACTGCCCATTGTCTTGTGGCTGCCACTTCTCTGAGTGCAGGGCCCAGATCCTGTGCTAATCTCCTCCCCTCCCCCTTGTACTCTCTACCCACGAGGCCGTGCTACAAGCCCTGTAAATGGCATCCCATGACATGCTCTGTGGTGCCGGAACTGCTTCTGAAAATGCAGCAGCACACCTTGCAGGTGGGCCGAGCCTCCAGTACTACGGGCAACAGATGGCCATGGAGAAGGGTTTCTGTGCCAGTGAAATATTGCTGTCTCAGGATGGGGTGAGGATGGGCGACTGGTTGGGCTGCTCCTGTACCAGGGATGTATAGTTTAGTGGGAGGTTCTCTGCATCCCACACTAATTCCGGGCTGGATTCTTACCAGCTGGGTTCTTTTTCTTTTAAAAATGCAACAGTTACGTGTTTCCTTTGCAAACCAGACAGGAGAGCAGGACATGACCCTGATAAATCACAAACCCCATGCGTATGGAGCCCATGATGGCTGGGGGCACTGCAGACTGTAGGGGGTTAGGATGGGCTTTTAATTCTTCAGTAAATTCGGGCTGTATGTCTCTGGCTCACCGCAGAATTTGAACCAATGCAGTTCTCAGGGATCAAATCAAAGCCAGGCTCTGGGTTTGGGGAGGTCGATAATTTACTGGCCTCTGGAACAAGACGGGGCCACCAAGCGAAATGATTCCCCATTCCCACCCCCTGCAACTCCCCACCCTCTTTTTTTGCCACAGGGAGATAAAATTTGTACTCTGCTGTTACAGCGCTAACCCTACCAGGCTGCTGAGCTCAGTGAGGCTCTGGAGGGAAGACCATAATGAAGTCTTGTTGCCCGTCCCTCCCCGTCCCTCCCCTGCCCCTGTGTCCGCTCACATGGTGGAGTTTGGATACTGCACCCAGCCCACCTCCTTGTACGCGGCAGTCACGTGGGTGTAGATGAGGCTCTTCACCTTGGTCCAGGCTCTCTGCACCTCTGGGGTGAAGTCGTTGGCATATTCTTCGGCGATGACCTCCAGCATGACGCCAGTGAAGAACTAGGGGAGAGGGAGACAGGAAAGGGTTGTTAGATTCTCCAGGAAACAAGGGGAGAGGGGAGGTGGTCAGGGGCCACTGGGGCAGCCCCTTTCCCAAAGCAACCCTGCTGCTGAGTTCGGGGGGCTTCTGCCATCTTGCTGAGCCGGTCCATAGGGATACTTTACCCTGCTTTGCACTACCCCCAGCCATTGCTCTGAGAGACTGACAGATGCTCATTGGGCTCCAGGAGATGTAAAGCCGTGTTATTAGCCCTGCCGTGCCAAGGGAGAAACTGAACCCCAGGCAGGTTGAGAGCTACGTTGTCTTGAGCCAGCTCATTTTAGGGGCCCCACTTTTTGGGTTCCCAACTAGAGACATACAAGGGCCGATTTTTTCCAAAGAGTTCTGCACGGCAGGTATTGGGCTGGTTGGAAAATCGGGTCACAAGCGTCACAGTGGGAGTTGCTGGGTACTAGGCACTTTGAAATCTGTCCTGTAGTGTCTGCTTTTCAGAGGTGTTAACCGCCCACAGCTCCCACTGCCTTCCTGAGTCAGTGCTACTGAAAATCAGTACTGAGATCCCAGGTATCTCACGCTGCCTGCCCACAGGTGCCCAGAAAGAGGGGCCACATTTGAAAAGTTTGGCCTAAGTGTCTTGCCTGAGGCCACAAGTCATCGAGGGACAGAACCCTGGCGTCCTGCCTCCCACGCCTCTGCTCTAACGGCACAGCTGCTGAGCTCTGGACAGGTGCCCTCTCTAGGTGCTCGGCAACTTCCTTTCCTTTCTACTTCTCCAGGTGTGGCAGAGGAGAACGCTGGCCGGCTGCCCACGGACATAGTGTCCTAGAGGTAGGAGTTGCCTGCCCTGAGTCACCTCATCCTCTTTGCTCTGCAGTGCTGCTTTCTGACACGCTTGGCCATGTGGGGGCAGAGGGGCTTTCCCCTACTTTCCAGGGTCTTTATCCTGTTCCCCCAGTGGAGCGCAAGCTATTGGTAGGGGGAGGAAACCCTTCACCTCCACCAGAAGCTGTGGGAGAAGGAGTTCCCTGCATCTTCCTTGTGGGGGGAAAGGCAGGTTTCCGAGGGCTGGGACAGCTTGGTACCTCACTGCTATGGCCAATAAAACAGATGTAGGTGACCCGGTCCAGAGTTAGGCCCTCGTCTGCTTTCTCTCTCCCACAATCTACCCCTCCTAGTTTCACGATGAAAACGCAATCTCTGATCCACTGATGGGTTCTGATGCCCGTGGCCGGGGGAAGTGGCCCATGGTGGCGAGTCTCCCAGGGCTGTAGGCCACAGCCCATTTCAATTCGACCTCATGGACTCAGAGGTGGGGTTTTTCCCCCTGAGGTTCATCTTTAAAACCATCACCATCATGTGAGAGCAGTACTGTGTCTTGGCGCCATGTGGCACAGAGGTGGTGGTGGCCCCTGGAGGAAGCTGGAAAGGAATTCCCCCCCCCATCATGGCAGGAGCGTGGCCGTTGCCTGCGAGCTGCATTTCAGGGGAGGACGCAGAGGCTGCACTGACATTAACCAGCTGATTGCCCCGTTTGCTAACCCATTGGCCATTTCCATCCCAAGGCAGGTCAACGCCCAGCAAAGGAGAAAACCCTCAAACCAGGATCCCAGCTCTTTTCCCCTCTTCTTTGTCTCATTGGCTTGCAGCCCCATTGCCCCTTCCATTTGACATACTTCCTCGCACAATAACAGCCCTCCCCTGCACTCCCCCCCCCCAGAAGCACCAAAATAGGCCCCTACTGTTGGCAAGCCCCTGCCTTACTATACAGCTTCTGGGGTGCAGCCTGTGAAGTCCTCATCCCTCCCCTCACTCTCTTGCTGCCTGTCGGTGTCACCTGCCCCTTGGCTGCTAAGGGGAGTGAGAGAAAACTCCCAGCTGAGCGAGTAAGGAGAGGAGGTGAGCGGGGAGGGAACTTGCTGACTTGTAGCACCGACTCCAGCAGTGCCAGCAGACCCTATCTGGTACAGCACCCCCTTCAGGATACCCAGGAAACTGACTACTCCTGATGTAAAAATCCATAGGACTGGCCAGTATCCTGGGGGCTAGAATAAACCAGTGTATTCCCATCGTCTCTTGCCAGCACCCATTTATCAGTGTGGGCCTTATCCCCTCCCTCCCTTTCCCTCTAACGTCACAGAGACTTCCGTTCTGGTCCTTTACCTTGAAGTAGACAGGCTCCACTTTGTGCTTGAGGGCATGGGCCTTGCCCACCAGGGCCAAAACAGATGAGACCTTTTCGGAGTCGTTGATGTTCTCCACTACGGTGTTAACAGCGCCCATGACCCGCCGGGCATGCTTGCGCAGCTGTGGGGTCCTCTCCATCTCCAGGGGGTCCTCCATGTGCTTGAATTGACTGAAGTACTGCTTGGCAGACGGGAATTTGACAAAAAACCTGCACAGTGCAGTTGGGAGAGAAGGAGAGGGAAAGAGAGAGAAGCCACGTGAATTTCAGTGAGAGGTGAAGTGGCTTAGGGCAATGGTTCTCAACCGGGGATGCACATACCCCTGCGGTACGCAGAGGTCTTCCGGGGGTACATCAACTCATCTAAATATTTGCCTAGCTTTACAACAGGTACATAAAAAGCACTAGCGAAGATAGTACAAACTCAAATTCCATACAGACCATGACTTGTTTATACTGCTCTATAGACTATACACTGAAATGTAAGTACAATATTTATATTCCAATTGATTTATTTTATAATTACATGGTGAAAGTGAGCAATTTATCAGTAATAGTGGGCTGTGACACTTTTGTATTTTTATGTCTGATTTTTGTAAGCAAGTAGTTTTTAAGTGAGGTGAAACTTGGGTGTACGCAAGACAAATCAGATTCCTGAAAGGGGTACAGTAGTCTGGAAAGATTGAGAGCCCCTGGCCGGGGGCTAGAGCAAAGCCAGTGAGGCAAGAGAGCTTGGATCTATTCCCAGTTGTGCCACATACTCACTGTGTGACCTCATGGCTTGCAGTGGTGTGGGGTTTCGTTAGTCTTGAGCATCTGCCTCTCCCAGTAATTCAGTGGGGGCAGTGGTGCGTGGCCCATCTGCAAACCATGTTCTGGGAGCTTTCCCAACTATAACAGGGGCCTGTCAGTAAATACTCACCTGCCTAGCAGAGTGTCGGAGGTGGGAGGGCTGAATTTGTGATTGTCATTATTATATTGCTGTGGCTAATGGCCCCCTTGTGCTGGGCACCGGCTGCACACAACGCGAAAGATTTTTCCTGCCCCACACAGCTTGCAATCTGATATTTGCAAAGCCCTTCTCCCATCTGTGCAGAGCCCCCGGCAGACAGGTCTCAAAGCGGTAGCCGTGTTAGTCTGTATCAGCAAAAAGAACGAGGAGTACTTGCCCCTGCACGTCCACACAAATTGAATAATTCTGCCCTTGGCCACCCCCGTGATTCCCCTGAGTTTTCACAGGGGGAACCAAGGGCAGCACTTGGCCCAGAGAATCCAGCCGGG
This sequence comes from Chrysemys picta bellii, assembly GCF_011386835.1. NCBI lineage: Eukaryota > Metazoa > Chordata > Testudines > Emydidae > Chrysemys > Chrysemys picta. Next base: position 41,299,181 of record NC_088802.1, on the reverse strand, counting down.
GTTCACAATGGGAAGTCAAATCAGTCCTCAGAACGTTCCTGCTGGGGGCGGTGCTGAGCCCTGGGGCATCCAAGGGCTGTTGGGTCTCCAATGTGCTGATCCTAGGTTACTGCACCCTACAGGGATGTCTTCTTCATCCCGTGTTGGAGAGTGGAGTGGTCCCGGGGCCAACCCTCTTTCCCCGACCCCAGGAAAGGGGTACAGGAGACCCTCAAATCTGATGGGATTAAAGCCATGGGACAAATTAATCACAACTGAAATGAAAGGAGTTGTGGTTGAATTGGCCACATGGAGCTAAAACCTCGACTCCCTCTCCATTCCCCAATAGGAAAAGAGCTGGGGAGGGGGAGTCGGTGTGTCTTTGCTGTGCTTATTTAAGAGTCTCACACACTCCTCCAGTTTGCTGGGACTGCCCCAGCCCCTCATAGAAAGGGCAGCTCTGCTCTGTGCTGCTAACAGGTGCCGGTTTGCCTGGGGCAGGACCCCCAGGGCGCAGATCTGAAATGCTGCGAGTGAAAGGGAAGCTTTTGCTGAGCTCTGAGTCCACTTGCCGTGTGCACAGGGCGTCCCGCTCCAAGCTGAGGAGAGGTGAAGGCTCTGTTATGCTAGGCTAGTGAATACTCCACTTGGTAAGAGAGGCAGAAGCATAGGGCGGGAGGAGAGAGAGAGAGAGAGAGAGAGTGTGTGTGTGTGTGTGTGTGTAGGAGCCTACATCTTAAAAATCTCTGCTGAGTTACTTAATCCCTGCATGAGAGGTGCGATTCTGCTGTCACGTGCAGCGGGGCACCTCCGTCAGACTGGAACTCCATTGAGTTCAGTGAAATTGCTCCAGATTTACACCAGGGGGAGCGAGATCAGGATTCAGTCCATCCTCTCCACTCCGAACATCCGAAGGTTTGAGCAGCTGGGCTCTCTCTGCGTCCTTATGTGTGTACATTAGACTGGCTGGGAGCCAGCGTAGGCTGCTCAGGAGCTGGTAGACTCAGCTCCCAGGGCTGTCCCCTGATGTCTTCTTTGTCCACAGTTCCAGAAAAACACCTCCCTCCTGCCATCTGCCTCCTCCCTTCTTCCAGGCTGGTGCAACCCCTCTCCCCCCTCACACGCTCTGCACCGCCCCAGGCCAATGCACACACCATCTCCAGGGCCAGGTGGGGGTCATCTTCTGTGCGCGCCAGCCCATGGGCAATTGCAATACGAGGAGCAGACTCTCGTTTGCCACCTCATTGTCCTCTTCCCCACCCCCCTCCACTGGCTCCCGGAGGATCCGGGGGGCTGCCAAGTCAGCAGCGAATGGAACGTACATCGCTTCTGTTGCTTCCCTCAGGCATCTGGGATTCATCAGCGGGCCCAAAATAGGTTTCGATGTGTGAAGAGTGAGCAGCAGGGGGGAGGAGGGAAGGTGTGGGGGGGAGGCGTCGGTTTGAAAATCAGAGAGGGAGCCACGAACAAGCTCCTCGGATTCTTTTTTAACCTCTGCCGGCAGAAGCTTGAAGTGGCTCCTCCTGCCAGAGGAAATCAGTTTTCCGAACCCCAGGTCTCACCATCCCACCTCTCTTAGCCAATCTCTGTCCGTTCACAGCTGTCCAGGAGAGACTGGGCCTGAGAAAGGGCTTTGGAGTGGAATACGCAGGTGCCAGGGCCTGGGAACTACGCCTTGTGGTCCCCTGCCTCCTTCTGACCGAGCATTAGTGAGATCTCTGAGTCTCATTAGGCCAGGGCAGCTCTGGCTGGGGAGAAGCAGCAGGCTAGGTTATTGTTATATTGGTATATATACGTGGAAGCATCACTATTAATGTTCCCCTTTTCCCCGAGTTCCCAGGATTCAGCCTAGAATGTCTCCCAGCAGAAGGACAGACATTCCCCCTCCATAGCAATAGGATTTCTTTTGTTATCCTTGACCGGTTTCACAGAGGTAGCCGTGTTAGTCCAGATCAGCAAAAACGAGGCATCGTTATGGCACCTTAGAGACTAACTTCACCCCGAGCCCTGGTTTCTAAGCCTGGATACTTGCTGGCTGTATTATTTTGAAGTTCTTTCTCTCCCCCCAATCGCTCTTCCTTCCCCTGACCGCGCTGTCACAGGCGATAAGAAAGGCTACAACACTCAGCATAAAAAATGGAGCCAACAGGAAAGGATCATTCCCAATATCAATATCTAGAGGTCCTTCCCATTGACAGCGCTGGTCTTCTCGGTGCCCATATAAGCAGATCTCTCCTCCTCGTGGGCTGTGGGGCAAGAGGAACTTTGGTCTGTGTGAGTGCTAATGGCACCATCCTCTCTAGGATCCCGAGGGTTAGAGTCTCACCCATTGTGGCAAGCTGTAATATCGGAGGATCTGCCCTTCTCAACACTGCTGTCATGCTGCCCAGCTAACAAGGAGCTCTGGTCCCCTCAGCGGTGACCACCTCTGTACAGGGCTGAATGAGGGGAATTCAGACTCAGAGACGGGGTAGAGGGGAGTAGCAACCAGAAGAATAGGTGACCTGGCATGTTGGATGAAAACCATCTATCCTAAAATGTGTGTCCCACTCAAAGCACATAAGGTCTGATTCTCCTCTCACTCACGCCAATATAAATCAAGATGACCCCCCTGGAAATTGGTGAAGTCACACCAGTGTAACACTGATTAAGTGAGAGGAGAACCAGGCGCATGAAGTCCAATAGAGAGCTTGTAGGGAATCTAGTAGATTAGTAGGGCTGGATTCCTGTCTGGTATAAATCCATTGAATCCAGAGATCAATTTGCCTTGTAGAACTTTTGCCTACTGTGGGGAAGCTGGTGGGACTTAGCTAAGGGCTGGTTTACAGCTCTAGAGAATTCCATATGTTCTGGGTGGGGTGGGAATAAGCCTGTGATAAGAGGCTGGAGGCATTTATGTTTGAGATGAGGCAGGCAGCTCCAACCGGGGGTGCTGCCGCAGAGCACATGCCAGATGTCCTGCATTTGGCTTCTGCTCTTAGGTACTTGGGAAGCATTACTTGCTCTGAATGCAAAAATGGTGTCTGGGAAAGAGGCTAAGGGGGTAGACAGGAACCGCCACTATGTGTATCATGACTAGGAAATCAGAACTTCTCCTCCGGCAAAGTGAAGGATAGAAAAAGATCAACCTAACCCCCACTGTAGATGCAGCTAAGTGGATGGAAGAATTTTTCCGTTGACCTAGCTACTGCGTCTCAGAAAGGTGGATTAACTACATCAATGGGAAAACCCCTTCCGTCAATGTAGGACGCATCTACACTACAGTGCCACAGTTGTGCTAATGTAGCGTAGACATGGCCTACGTGACTCACACAGGAAGTCTGTGACAAGACAAGGAACTGAAGTCAGGTCTCCTGAATTGCAAGTTCGTATCCTCAGCACTGGACCATCCTTGTTTCTGGGTGAATCAAGCTGGGCATTCAAAATTGAATCTTTTGGCCTATATCCAGAAGAAAAACACTAGTGTTAAATTCAAGAAAGGCATATTAAATAAAAGTTCACTTGACTCTCAAGAAATGTTTTTAAAAAGCAGTTCATCTGTAGTTGTTAATTAACTTAGAAGTTTAATTAATCATTTTGATAAAGGACAAACAAAAGCAGAGAGTGGAGGAAGAGAAAAAAATAACACATTCTGATGAATAGGGAATTTTTTTCTGTCTGTTGCATCTTTGTCTGTAGTTCAAACCTCTTAGTATCTGGAATATTGTTTTCTGATTCATCCAAGATCATTACAAATCTAATATTTACTGTTGCATATGCAAAATGACGATTGATACAAAACAGATGCCTGAATACCGATTTCATTAAATTCCTTGTAAGTGATTCGATTCCGCGCCCCCTAATTTGTATTGCATGAGCTACATCTGGACAAAATGGACAGGATGTCCTAAGTGTCATTTTTTTCCTTCTTCCCCTTTAACCATTTTAGGTACACGACCTTTATCAGCAGCAGAACCAAAGGAAATAATTAAAGCACAAGATGGCTGCAGGCATTGGGAATCTGCTCTTTGTTCTCATTTGTTTGGAATCTGAAATATGTTGGAGGAGGAGTGAATTTTCGATATAATATTTGATTGAGTAAAGTATTTAGAAGGCGCTTTCCCTTCCAGTAATTACAATACTCACTAGTTTACCAGTGGGAGAGTTGTTTTCTGAAGTTTCAGTTCTTCTAGGGAAAAGCGTATTTTCTTGAATCCATGAATTTGTTACAGCTCTGAGCTACGGTCTGATATCCCTTCTCACACAGAGTAGAATGTACTCAACAAGTAGCCCTGTTGTAATCAGTGGGGCAACTTGCAGTGGAAGGTAGTGGAGAAAGGATGGTCCAGTAATTGGGGCGATAGCCTGGGACTTTGGCGAGCCCGGTTCAAGTCCCTTGCTTTGTCACAGCCCTTGGGCAGGGGCTGGATTTACTAAGGTATTTAGGAACCTAGTGGGGCTTACAAAAATGCCTATGTAAGTCAACAGGAGTTAGTTGTAAATCCCCACTTGGCTTCCTTAGCAAGGTGCCTAAATGCTTTGTAAATCTGTCTCTCTGTGCCTCAGGTTCCCAACTGTTTACTAGGCACAATGTTGCTGTCCCTCCCAGGGGTGCTGCAAGGATGAATACATGAAAGACTGTGAGGTGGTCAAACACTACGGTGATGGGCGCCTGCCTCCCCTGCTACTCAACAGGAGCAGTTATCAGAGCTTGGCCCTTTAGGACAACCTAGTTGAGGTTGGACAATGTTGTGGTCTTTAGTTCATATCTATCATTGACCTTAAAAAATGACCTACAAATGCCTGACTGTGAATTTGAATGAGTATCTGATTTATCCACATTCGTTTTGACAGCACCGAAGACCCAGCACATGTCATTTTACTGCTCTGAGGTCCCAACGGAGCAAGGCACATACGTGTGGGAGAGGGCTCAGGGCTGGGGAAGAGCGCTGGACTGCAGGGGGGTGAGGGCTCTGACAGGGGATGTGGACTCTGGGGTGGGGCCTGGGATGAGTGGTTTGGTGTGCAGGCTGCCCTGGGGCCACAGCGGGGAGAGAGGACTCCCCCAGCCCTCTCCCCCTGCAGCAGGCTGGGGCAGGCCACCTTCCCCCGCCATGACAGGTCTGTTTGGGGCTAGGGCTGGGGAGAGGCTCCTCTCCCCGGCTGCAGCAGCTCCCAGGCTGGGGGTGAGCATCTCTCCTCACCTCTCCTGGCTGTGGCAGGTTCAGGGCTGGGGGAAAGGCGCCTCTCCCTGCCACAGCCCTGAGCACCTGCATGGCCCTTGATAGGCTGCTGCGTGGCCACACAGCTTAGAGGGAACTTAGGACCCTGCCCCCCACCCTCGCACCCGCCCATCCCCCTCAAGGCCCTGCCCCTGCGCCGCCTTTTCCCTTGAGGCCCTGCTCCCATGTCACCCTTTCCCCCGAAGACCCCGCCCCCTGCTCATTCCTCTCCACTCCTCCCCCATTGCTGGCCCTTATCGCCAGTAAAAAGTGGGAGGACCATGGCCCCTGCCCCTCCTTCCCCATTCCGGGGCCCCTGCTTCAATTTCCCTATTTATAAAATGGGGATAATAGTGATCCCCTCCTCTGTAAAGTGCGTTGAGATTTACAGATGAAAAGAACCCCATAAGCACTGAGCATTAGAAGCCATTTGTTAAAGTTTCCTATGGGCCCCTGGGTGTTTTCTTCCTTGCTGCCCCAAGCAACCACATCAGGCACACCAAAAAATCCGTTATCTACAGCCAGGTATTCATACCACAGAATGTGCTCCAAAGAGAAAATGTGGGATACCCACCTACACACACTTAAAACTGCCGTCACTAAACAAGGACGCTCCACCAGAGAAGTAGATTGCATCATGGAAAGGACCACCCAGATATCCCAGGAGAACCTGCTATAATACAGAGAGAGAAAAAAAGGCCCCTGACCACACACTCTTAGTTGTCACCTACAACCCCACACTGGAACCTATGTGAGGTATCATCAAACAATTACAACCCCTATTTGATGGGGTCCACATCCTGAAAGAAAGCTTTCCTGAACCCCCTCTTCTGGCCTTCTGACAACCCCCCAACCTCACCAGGCTCTCATCAGACCAGGATCCACCAACTCAAAGCAGCACCAGACTCTGCCAGAACAACAGATGCAAAACCTGCAGCCATCTCACTGCTACAATGATCAACACCCCCCACAATACACCTTTCAAGATTCAGGGGTCCTACATATGCCTATCGCAACATGTGACATACCTCATCCAGCGCATCAAATGTCCCAATAACAACTGTGTGGGTGAAACCAGACAATCCCTACACTCAGAAAATTCACACAGAAAAATAATAAAAAACAAAAACACTCTGTCCCCCGTGGGCAAACCCTTTTCCCAAAGGGATCATTCCATGTGACCTTGCAATACTCGTCCTCAAAGGAAGCCTGCACCACACCTTCAAAAGATGAGCAGGGGGCTTAAATTCATAACGTTGCTAGCCACTAAAAATCATGGCGTGAACAGGGATACTGGTTCCATGGCTCATTACAATGATCTGTAACACATGCCCTGCCTGCTAACCCTTAATGGTCCACTTCAGACCTCTTTTGCATAACATTCTAACCCTTATTGCTCACCTCATTTCAAGTGACTTCCGACAACGTGTCACCCTCATTATGCTCAACTATCTGTCCCAACTTCTATTTAGCTCGGACACTGATTTCTTTCCCCACAGCTGAAGAACTCTCTGTATTTGAAAGCTTGTACCTTCCACTGAGGGAAGTTGCTCCAATAAAAGATATTACCTTAGCTTCCTTGTCTCTTTCATGTCCTGGGACCAACACAACTACAACAACACTGCAAACAACTAATTGTCTCACTCTTTATCTGGTGCTCTCCCCTGTTGTCTTATTCTTAGACGGTAATCTGTTTGGGGCAGGACCTTTCTTTTTGTTGCATGTGTGGAAAGTGCCTAGCACAAGGAGGGTGGGATCCCAGGCATTACAATAATTCATTTGTAGTGGGAATACATAATAAAATACAAGATTTCCTTCAGCTGTGCCCTTTGTGAAGATGTGCACAGGCTAGCTTGTTTGGCGGTGCAAATATTTTTAATTGCTCTTCCCTAGACGTCACGCCCAACAAAACCCAGGCTGGATGAGTCGTAACACCACGAGTGGTGACAGCTGTGGGAAAGGGACATGCTACGGGGCTCACAGAGCTGCTCCCAGGACAAAGCGGCTGCAAAAGTTGAAGCTAACAGCTAACTTACTGTTAGTATGCAGCTCACTATGTGGTACCAACACTTCTCCCTCTGCCTTGCCAGTCTCAGGACCTAGGAGCAGCACTGGCGTCAAAGTGGCCCTATCTTGTGGTGTGCTGAGAACCCTCTACTCCCATTGCAGAGGACTCTCATCAGCACTGGGGATCAGGCCCAGCAAGGGGACAATTTTAAAGACCTCCTCTCCCCTCCTGCTCCATTCTGATTGCAGGGGCCAGAAAAGGCCACTCTCAAGGTCCAGGAGCAGCCACAAATATGGAGTCTCCCTTGAATGCAGGTGCAAATGTGTATCTGCACCAGGAGCACTCATATGGCCATCTTGAAAGCACTTTGTGGATCATCCGATCAAGGAGCGGAACCAATACCATGTGACTTTGGAGACGGCACATAGAGTAAATTACGGAACAGTTCCTGTTCAAAGTAATAGTTCGCCGTCCTCAATGCTTCACCTTTATACATGGCAGCAAATTAGTATGGGCTGGTCAGAAGCTGCTGCTGCTGTGAGTCTCAGAGTAAGATGCTTCTTTGGAGACTGACTTCACCCCACTAAACATGCGTGCACAGAGATCTCAGCAAAGGGCCTCATCTTGCGGGCTGCTACCATGAGGCGCTGAGAACCCTTCACCCATACCAGACTTTGCAGAAACGCACCATATGAGAAGAGGGACGCATAACTGAACCCGAGAAAGGACAAATCCTCAGACGGAAGGCGAGGACGTTGTCACAGAAAGTGACCCAAAGTGATAATACTCAAAGTAAGATCCACTGAATGGTCTCAGATGCCAAAGTGGAGCTTGCCGGAGCTCCCAGCAATACTTCACGAAGCAAGCCTGGGACTAGTCTCCCAAGGGAAGAGGTTGGGTATTTAAAAATGGACCAAGAAAAGCCTGATAAAATATCCTGCCCTGGCTGGAGAGGGGAAGGGAGTAGCTGGGATGACCTCATAAGTCTTCCTTGTTTCAAACGTCTCCGATTCTGTGAAAAGCAAAATCCAGTGGGGTGGATTGTCCCTCTCCCTCCCGCTTTGTCTTTTCATGGTCTCTGCCATCCCCCCAAGGGCAGCAAAATAAGGAACACCTAGCAACTGACGAGCCGCTTCCATCCCTTCCTCAGCATTACACCGCACTGTTGACCTTCTGCAGACAGCCGCCTGTCCTTAGTAATGTTGTTGTCTAGATTTCAGCAGCTCTGGCTTTGATTGATCAGAGGCTTTCTAAGAGGCGCGCCTCAAAGAGCAGAGGCCACCGCTGTGCTCTGAAGTAATTACCAGCCTCACAATGTGAAACCTGGTCATGTATAGTCATTTCGCCACCACAGGCAGCACATCCTGCTACACTGCATAATGGGCCTCGGCTTCACTCTGTCTTCATTAAAGCTGTGGGTATTGCCAGAGACCCAAACATCCCCTTGATGCATAAATCTAACTTTCCACTCAGTGCTCTGCAAGCTCTTAATTCTGACAGTATCTATTTTGGTTTTCTTGGAGGCACATGGCTCCTGCAGTGTCTTCTTGCAAAAGCCATTATAGCAATTACTTCAGTTCCGGGCATAAGTGATCTGGTCTCACGCTAAGAAACCCATATTCCTGTTTCCAAAAGTCTCACTGGAGCTATGGTTTCAGCTGGCACAGTTTAATTATTACTTGTACATTTCCAGTTGTTCAGTCCTCTCTCTCTCTCTCTGCGAACAGGGCTTGTCTGTGCTGGTTTTCACAAGCCATCAACACGCACCTCCATGCTGCCAGTGACACGGAGCTACAGCAACACAGCTCTGCAAATCATCCGACCAAAGGATGCCTCTTACTGCCTTTCCTGGGCTTGTCTCTTCCTCTTCTCAGCTCCCAGCCACGCAGCTGGCCTGCAGAGGTGCTCCCTGCCCTGGGAGGGGACAAGCGAGACTGTGCAGGCAGCTTCTAGCCCGGTCTCCCCAGCCCAGCTCCAGTGAGAAGCTCCCCAACCCAGAGGAGCAGGTGTCACCCGCAGAAGGCCTGATCCAAAGCCCATTGGCATCAATGGAAAGACTCCCATTCATGCTAATGGCCTTGGGATCAGGCCCTGAGAGATTTCTGGGAGGAAGAGCAGTGGGTGAGGACCCACCTAAGGTCAGACCTTTGGCACTGATTCCCCACAACTCTCGGACAGCCATAGGTGGGAATTGTGGGTGAAGGGTGATCACGCAGGGGAGTGGGGGCAGTGAGCTCTGGGCCCCAGCTGAGATAGGCAAGGCAAGGATGCCAGGGTTTAGACAGAAAGGGGGGAGACGTTTGAGAAAGGCTAATAATGGGATAACAAATCAGGGGGGAGGGCTCCGGAAGGAAATCAAAATGAATGAAAGTTTCACGAGAAAGCCAGCAAGGGCAGCCATGACATTAACGTAGTTAATACTGTTACAAAGCAGAAAAATCGAGATTATGTTTTATGACAGAGGCCCCCACCAAACTCAGGATTCTGTTGTGCTAGGTGCTGTACAAAACAGCCCCTGCCCCAAGAGCTTACACTCTAAATAGACAGGGTAGAAGTAGTAGTCTTCCTATTGTAAGAGGGATTAAGGGACTTGTCCACAATAGTAAGGGAATCTGTTGCAGAGCCAGTTTTTGACCGCAGATCTCTTCAGGCTTAGTCTAGGGCCTGATCCACAAGGCTCTCCTGTTTCCCTAAAGAAAAGGTAAATGAAAAATAGACAATGGTTTTAAAATATAAAATGAAAGAAAGAATTGACTTGAACAAAAGAAAAATAGAAATAGTGTAGATAAGAGTTAATTATAAAATAAAATTATTATTAATGATTAGCTGCAAAGATTAAATAAAGAAATAACTAGGGTTCTTATCCTACAATTGAAATCCATTGGGGCTGAATGCAGGATAGAGCCCTGCATGGATGTTTGCCATCACTTCATGTAGCTCAGCGGTTTGAGCATTGGCTTGCTAAACTGAGGGTTGTGAGTTCAATCCTTGAAGGGCCATTTAGGGATCTGGGGCAAAAATCTGTCTGGGGACTGGTCCTGCTTTGAACAAGTGGTTAGACTAGATGACCTTCTGAGGTCCTTTCCAACCCTGGTATTCTGTGATTATAATTGCCAGCACTGCCAACTCAGTCTGAGAGACTGGCTCACACTTAATCAGCAAGAAAATATCTGAATATGAAATTTTGCTTGTTTGCTATCTCTTAATTACTGTTTGTCTGCTTGGTCTATTTAAATTGTAAGATTTTGGAGGTAGGGACAGTCTCCTACCATGTGCCCCTCCTAACACAGGGTCAGACCCTGATCCTGAATGGAGCCTTGGGCAGTACAGCAGTATAATATTAAATAATTCATAGAATATCTGGTTGGAAGGGACCTTAGGAGGTCATCTAGTCTAACCCCATGCTCAAAGGGGGCTAATCTGATTTTTACCCCAGTTCCCTAAATGGCCCTCTCAAGGATTAAACTCACAACCCTGGGTTTAGCAGGCCAATGCACAAACTACTGAGCTATCCCTCTCCCCCAATTATCCTAAACAGAAAGTAGTCTCCATGTTTCAGAGTGTAAGCTGTTCATTGCAGTGGTCAGGAAGGAATCTTGCCCTCTGTGACAATTTAGGGAGTTTGTCTGTACAACTTATGAATTCTGGCTGATACTGGGAAGTTGTTCTTATGAAAACTGCTGTATCATGGACTGCCTCTATGTCTGTGTTTATCCGCTCTGGGCTGACGGGGCCTGTAGCATGAACATCCCAGACTAGATACAATGGACAATAGTTAACCGTAGCCACTGTACTCTGACCCGTGAATAGATATGCTAAGAAGGTTTACTGGAGCAGGGAGGAGCCACTCCTCCTGTTTGTCGGTAGGGGGCTGGGGTTTGAAAAGTCAAAATTCTCAGCAGCAGGCCAAAGGAACCAGGTGTTGGTGGTGGGACGTATACACTTGAAGGAAAGCCTCACAGGAAGCTTTGGGGCAGAAGAGGGGAGAAGAGACTGGCAGGCTTTTGTAGTGGGGACCCAGTTTAGCTGCAAGACTGAGCAAAGTCAAAGCAGGCGGAGGAGGTGGGGCAGAGGGCTCCATGGTTGAGAAGCCAGGCACTGCAGCAGAAGGACACTGGCCACCCCCGGAAGACTCTGACCCCCGCCCAAAGAATGCTCTGGGGCGGTGAGAAAAGTGAGGCAGGGACATGTGTGTAGGTTTTATGATTTTTGTTTAGATCTGTGCATTTCACGGAAAGAGCTCTGGTGCCCTAGAATCCTGCACGGAGTCTGTCTGCGGGTTACGTGCGACACCTCTCGTGTGCCCCTTGCAGAGCTAACTGTGGACCCAGGACACCCGCACAGGTGGACTTTTGGGAGACGGTGTGTTTAAGCTACGGGAGGAAGAGTGGGGAGTGGGTGTGGGCCCGGGGCAGTGCCTGGACTCTCTTCAGGCTCTGGAGGTTTAAAGCATGTGGGATGCAGCAGCTGATTCCCCCACACTTGTCTGGTGAGTGCCCAAAGGGGGGCCTTTGACTAGTTCTGTGACAGCCCCTCGCTAGCATCGCATCGCACAGCCGGCTAGGTGCAGTGGGCAGGCAGCTGGCCTTTCTCTGATGCATGCTGGAAGTCTCTGAGCAGCATGGGGAGTGTTGCTGATACAGCCCCTTTGCAGTGCAGCAGACATACATCATGCCTGTCACTCGCGCTGTGTTAATGTTGGTGGCATGCGTGCGAGGCTCCCTGTATAACTCTTCTCGCGCGCGCTGCTAGGCATTTCTAGACCTGAGGCAATTGCTCATGAGGTTGATCTTACATCCTGCTAGTGCCTCTTAATAGTGCACACGCTGTAGTTGCCAGATGATGGTAACGCATGCAGCATGCACCCTTGCTCAGACTTGCATTTCTCAAGAGGCACACAACCGCCTGCCTGGGACTGAGGTTTGCCCTTTGACGGTCGCAATTTTCTCTGAATTCTTGACATCCTCAAACCACATCTGCTGCAATAAATGCTCAATGGGGCCCTCACACTTGGCATCGGGTCCCAGATCATCAGGAACACACAAGTACTAGAGATCCTCCAGGATTTTTCAAACCCTCAAGGATGGGCAACATACCATAGACAGCTCCAGAGCTCAGACGTCCTGTCTGATACCTTGGTGCCCAAGGACCCTGGACAGTTACCCACATTCCAAGGCTGCATATTTAACCCTAAAACATCAGCCAAGGTGGATGATTTGGCCTAGGAAGAGTGTCTTTTTCAGGCAGCCCGTACTTTGAAGGTTGAGAGATGTATGCTGTTTAATCAACATTGCCCATTGTTACCAATTGTATGAAACTCTTAGCTTCTGCCAAATCTACAAGGAATGTCCTTACCTTTCAGTGATTTTAACGAGCATTGTAGCTCAACAGACAGGAGCACTTTGTAGCCCCCAGCAAAGATGTTGCTTGAATTTATAGACACCGAGAGCCACATTCTGCTCTTCGCAGCGACAGCCCAGCACCCCCATTAAACGGAGCAGTTTAACGGAGCAGAGAAGGTGGCCCACGTACCCTGTTCTAAATGAGGGATTCTCGTGGGCTGGTACAGATCCGTTCAGCTAAGGACGAGCCACATGCTGATCAATCGTTATCTTTCACATTTCATTTCTTAACTCTGCTGCTGCTGAATTGTCCTTTTGTGGCAAACTGTGAGTCTGAGAAATAGTCCCTGGGGGGTTCTCACAATTGTTCTGGTTCATCAGAATGTCTCTTAAAGAAGGAGCTTTGCAGTAGGGGAAACTTTCATAGATAGTAGATCAGAGTTAAAAGTAAATCATTATATCAAAGGTCTCAAAAGGGATGGGGAAGGAAGAAGAGAAGCATGCAACTTTAAAATAGCCTGTGTTCTTCCCCAGTGGGCACTTGTTTTGAAATGAAGCTGATTGGTTGACAGTTAAATTATTTGGATGCATAATCTTGGGGTGGCAGCTTAAAACAGAAATATTACATGTGACGGTGAGGGTAGGGGGTCTACCGGATAGGACACTGGGCTGGGAGTCAGGTGACCTGTGCTCTGCTCCCTGCTGGGCCACTGCCCTGTTCTGTGATACTGGACACATGACTACACCTCTCTATGACTTTGTTTCCTCTCCAAACCTTATGTATTGTCTACTTAGCTAGTAAACTCATGAGGCAGGAAATGTCTCTTATTCTGTGTGTGTCCAGCACCTAACACAATGGGGACCAGATCTTAATTGCAGTCCCTGTCTAGGTACTGCTGTAATACAGATAAATAAACCAGATTGATAATAAAAGTGGGGTCACACAACTTAATGGAAAGAGTGTCTCATGGAGGCCTCCCCCCAGTCACCTTCTCACAAACCACTTCTTCTCCCATTGGCCATCATTGAGACCCTCCTCCCTTATCATTCCACCATCATGCAGATCACCTGCCCTCCTATTGGCCATTACCGATACCCAATCCCCTCCCATTGTCCATCACGTTGACCCCCACTCCTGTTTGCCACCGTATAACATCCCCGAGGCAGTCGTACACAAGGAAAAAGGACAGCTAACAACACACTTAAGTATCTTCCAGTGCCGGTCAGCAGAGGAGAAGGAGGCCACTGGTAGCGTGAGGGCAGCAGGTGTTCCACAAGCCACACTGTGCAAAGCGCTGGCCTAGTGAGACTCCCTGCTGCTGACTAACATCCACAGCGATCATTGCTGGGTGAACTGGGGCATTCGAGGTAAAACCGTACCGTGATTGTGTTTTGCTGTTTTCTGGCCTTTCCTGTTTTTAAGGGCCTTTCCCAAAGCTCACACAAAAGATCCACTTCCCGTACATACTTGTTAAACCATTAGAAAACAACAACCATTTAATCTTTCTCATGTTTTCATAAGCCTCCTGACCACGTCCGCTCATTACTAAAGCTGCTTGGTATTTAAACCCCAGACGCCTAATAATGCTAACAAGCCTAACACTCAGTGAGTGCTTTTCATGCTCAATGCCCTTTACAAGATGGGGGGGGAGGGCGGGAAATCCCGATGAACTGGCTCAGACAGAACGCCTGTTGAAAACAATGGGGCCTGATTCTCCATGTGTACTAACCCCTCTTTACGCTGTTCTGGTTTGTGTGGCAGAGCGGGCGTAGGAGAGAGAAGGGTGTAGAAACCATGGGGAGGAAGCTGTTCTGAGGTTGAGAAGTTAAACCCAGAGCTGTGAAAATTTGGGAGACGTCTCCCTGCAAGGTCAGAGACGGGGCGTTGAACTATGGAAAGTTAGTGAAGAAATGCCAGGGCCTTACACACACAACGACTACCTGGTTCAGTAGGAGACGGTACATCTTGCAATGGTTTTGACAGCTCTGTTGCTCGGTGCAACTTTCAAATTGGATGCGATCTTTGATTTGCTCTTTTGCTGCACGGAGCTAATGAAAGACTGAGTTTTTCACCAAAGCGTTTGAAGGGGCATCCAGCGGGCTCCAGCCTTTGCGTCTTAGCCCCACGAGCATGGAGCGCCTGTGTGTGTATCTTCTACATGGATGGTGAGGGCACATATGAACTGTGCCACTGCATGTGGCATAGGTTTGTGTGTGTGTGTTCTATGTGAACTGCGAACATGTGTTTGCATTCACAGTGTGTGTTATGTGCACTGAGTGCATGTGTTTGCATTCATGGTGTGTGTTTCTATGAGAAGTGCGTTTGCGCGTAGGATTTCCAAGGCCCCCCAGGGAGTTAGGCCTCCAGCCGCATTGACTTGCAATGGAAGCTGGCACCTTATTCTCTTTGGTATCTTTAAAACTCCCAGCCTATCTGCACGGTAGTGGGTACTGCGTGTGTGTGTGTATTGTGAGGATGTGTGTAATGTGTGTGTGTTTCACTTTGCAAGGTTTCAGTTTGTGTTATTAATAACCCTTAACAATATAGACCAGTGCTTTACAGAAATAAGAATAAATTGTGACCTACAAATACACCATCATGGAAACATCTACTACACAGAGCAAAATCTGTTGTAGTTACGTTGAGAGCTGTTGAATACCGTTCTGTCATCCTTTTTCATGCACCTAGCTATTACATAGGGCTTTTCATTTACAGCTCTCAGAGTGCTTTATAAAGAAAGGATATCAGCAGACCTATTTTACAGATGGGAAGACTGAGGCAGAGAGCGGGGAAGTGATCGATCCACTGGGCTAACCTACTTCCCCATACAGCTGTGAGTAATCCCACTGAAGTTCAGGTACTGGGATCTGTGGAACTGCTTGCCCCAGTAAGGTGCTATTCAGTGTTGTCCCCGGGGGCGCTGGAACAATTTTTATAGTGGGGGTGCTGAGAGCCATTGAACCAAACTGTAAACCCTGTCTATGATGGAAACCACTTCAAGCCAGGAGGTGTGGCAGCACCCTCAGCAACCCTAGTTCCAGCACCTATGGTTGTCCAAGGCACAGCTGGGTCCTAAGTTAGATTCAACTCGTGCTCTGTTAAGAGTTAAGCATATAGTTAGATAATAATAATGTTAAATGCAGAGACCTCTGGTTTCTCAGGGGAGGATGATGCGTGAGATGAAGATCTTGTGTTTCCTTAGGCGGGAGGTTCCCTAGCAAAGGAAACTGTCAATTATTTAAATACTTTTAACCACACAACTTTTATTCCCACAGTCTAGGGATGACTTAGTCAAATGGCGTTATTACTGTTCTATTCCAGTAGTGCCTGGGGACCCCAGCCAAGACTGGAACCTTCCTGTCCTGAAAGAAGATCAGAGAGGAAGAATGGTCCAGTGGTTAGGCCACCAGCCTAGGACACGAGAGTCCCATTCCTTGCTCTGCCACAGACTTCTTGTGTGACCAGGGGCAAGTCACTTGCCCTCTCTGTGCCTCGGTTCAAGCAGGATAACTGCCCTGCCCTACCTTGCAGGGATGTTGGGAGGATAAATTCACTAGAGATTGTGAGGCACTCAGCTACTCCGGGGTTCAGACTAGCAGAGTACCAGATGTGCAGTTAGGATAAATTCACTAAAGATTGTGAGGCACTCAGCTACTCCGGGGTTCAGACTAGCAGAGTACCAGATGTGCAGTTAGGCAATGCACACGTGCACAGTAAGAGAGAGCCCCTGCTCTGAAGAATTTACAGTCTAAAGAGACAAGACACACAATCGGTGGGAGGGGAAACTGAGGCACAGGGGGTGACTTGTTCATGGCTACACAGCAGGCCAGCGCAGAGCCACAAACAGATACCCAAATCCCTTGAGTTGCCACTGACCCACTGTCTCTTACCAGGGTCCTCTGTTCCATTCTCTCCCAATACCTGAACAGGCCTGTGTACCACCCCCTGCACCAGGCAGTTATGATCCAGGGATAGTTTCTTTCATTTAAAAACGAGTAGGGTTTATGCCCTGAAGCATGAGGTTTTTGTTTAAGTCTGACCATTATAAAATACAGGTCACAGGCAGGCGAGAGGAGCAGACAGCGTGTGCTGGAATCAAAGGGACATAGACCAAGGAGGAGAGAGAGGAGGGAACTGTTCCTTGCAACAGGACTGGATTCAGTGGTGCCTTAGCTGGGGTTTTGGCCCCTCTCTTCCAGGTAAGCAGGACTTTTGCGCATATGCAGCGCTCCAGAAAATACCCTGGCTCCGAGTAACCTCATCCTCTTTCAATGGGAAACGAACCCACCCACAATCTGCTACCGCGTGGCAAAGGGGCAGCTGTCTGGTGGTGCATTGTGACTGATCAGAATGCCTGCCCGGTGGCATGCACTGTGCATTTCCCTGTGGGCTGTTCGAGTCTGTTTGCTGATACAGCATGCAGTTTCACTGCACAATGCAGCTGTACATATCCCCGTTGCCATGTGTTTGTGTATCTTGCCTCTCTTTGTGTATGATACGTGCTTATCTTTGCTGTGTGATCTTGGATTTCCTGTCCTGTAGGCCTGCTCCTGCTCTTGTTGAAATCAACAGCAAAGCTCCCATTGACTTCAATGGGCAAAGGATCAGGCCCTATATTTATCAGTATTATTTATTTCCAAGGTGAAATGTGGTAAGCTCTTTCCAAATGGAAAAAATAAGGCACCAGCCCTGCCCTGACCAGCTCACAATCTAAAGGCAGAGAATTGAATGGAAAGGGTACAACATATACACAGGCATGTTAAGAAATGCCTAAATACATACGGATAAACTTTAAATAGGCCATGAAGACAATTCCCGAGTTACTTCTCAACCCTGACATTGACAGTCAACAAGTAGAGTTGCTTATTTTTGCAGGTTTGCTCTGGCCTAGTGGTTCAAGCATGTGGCTTGTGGTTAAAAGACCTGAGTCAGCCTCTTTTCCTTACTTCTGCCACTGACTCGCTGGATGACCTTGTGCAAGTCACTTTGCGCCTCAGTTTCCTGATGACACTACCCCTCCTTTGCAACTCCCTTTGAGACCTGTAGGTGAAAGGGGCTATCTCACTGCAAAGCGTACGATGCCTATGGTATATCGGTGGATTGTGGCTGCGTGTGTCGGGCAGACGTGATTGTTTTCCCACGCACACAGAGCGATAAGCCTGTCTGCGGGCGGTCAGCAAACCGAACGAGAAAGTGACCTGTGTCGTTGCTCAGCTGCCGCATCATTTATAAGAAAGTAAAAGCAGCGTGTGATTCCATCTCCTTTTCCCTTCCTGTGCCTCCCCACAGCCTCTGCTCATGACCTAGTTCTCCTGGAGGGAGCTACTGCTGATGCCAGCTGTGAAATGTAAAGGCATGCAGGAGCCGGCTGGGCAGGAGCTGTTCTCACAGGTACTGACAATTCAAACCAGGGCTGGCCTGTTTCTGCACTGCCCGCGTTTCCCCAGAGAGCTCTGGAGTGAACTCAGGGAGGATGGTGGGGAGCGATGCAGAGTGAATCCCTTCCCAGCAAAGGAGGGTTTACGTGCGGTTTCAGAGCTTCTTGATCCAGCCTCACTCTTCAGAGGCAAGCCTGTGCTCTGCTGTTCCCCTGTGACCGGGGCTGCCTCTCTTCCTGCTCACTTCTTGGCATTCACGGGGCAAGTGGCTTATGGCTGTGCTTCAGCACCCCTCCCTCCGTGGTCTCAGTGGCAGTGGAGCAGCGAGTCACCTGCAGTGTGTCATGTCACTGTGACAACATGAGCTGCTGCTTTTGCCCCAGGGGAAAGGATGGGTCACTTGTCTACTGCCTCATCCTTTTCTAAATGCCTCTTGCCTTCACCTCCACGTGCAGGACTCCTGATGAGAAATGCAATGATCTCAGCTGGAGTTTAAGAACATACCAATGGTCCGTCTAGCCCAGCTGCCTGTACTTGGGTAAATCCCAGGTGCTAAGTGTTAGCTAACAAATTCTCCCGTCTCCATGGGAGTCCTCACTCCTGCCCGGCACTGGCGCCGGTTTTGCGAGGTGGCGCTTTCCTCTTGGCACAATGACAGGGAAATCCCAGAATGCAGTGGTCTTTAGAAACCAGCCTGGAACAGAAACCACCCCGAGCATTGGGGAAGTTCAGCTCCAGGTCGGAACTTTGCAGCCAGGGCCCCTTTGCCAGCTGTGCTTCACACCCTCTCCTGTTCCCGGTTCTGTCTGGTTTTCGGTCTGTTGTGTAACACCCCAGACCACACATGCCAGCTGGCCACTGCTTTTCCCGCTGGAATTGCTGCATCTACTTGGGAAATAACTTTGTTTTAGCACCTCTACTCCAAGAGAGATAAGCTTGGCTCCCCAGTGCATTTGTCTGCTATTGGCTTCACCTTGCACCTTCTTCCACCATCCTGTTATGTAGTCTACAGCCCCTTCCTGCCCCCTCAACCTGTACATGACCTGCATTGTGCACACATGCTTCCCGGCATCGATACTAGCCATTCTCTGCTGTGTTCTGGCTCATCCCCATCCCATGCGTCACTTACACCCTCCCTGCAATTACTGATGGATTGGATCTATTCTGTCTTCGTGCAGTTCAAGTCAGACAGGAATCCAGGGTGTTTACCATGCTAATCTGCCCAGAATAGGCTGTGGGGTACCACTTCCACCACTCGTCCATAGCTGCTCCCCTCCCCCTGTACCAAAGAACTGACACCCCCCCCCATCCCGCATGCACACAACACCACCCAGCAGGTTTCCTAGAGGCGGGGCAGATGTCCAAGGAGACAGCCCTAAGTCAGGAACATGGCAAGAGCCTGCTTTCAGCAGAGATGTGCTCAAGCAACCGGGCTCTGATTACCCCAGCTCCATCTCTAACGATCAGAAAAGTCGCACTAAATATCCAGTCTGGTTCCCCCTGTGACTGGCACAGCTGGAAGGGCTGTGCACTTGTAAGCAAGCAGGTCGCTGCAGTCAGTCATGTCGGGCACTAGCGTAGGCCAACAGAGCACTCTTTCAGTGCTTCATTTCACATTGGGAGGAAGAACGATCAGCCCCAAGAAAGCCTCAGGGAAATTCCCAGCTTCAGGTTTGAGGCCCCTCTTCACAGACCAGATCCTCAGCAATTCCACTTGCCCCAGCTCGTGGCTTCGAAGACTAATAAAAGATGGACCTAATAGTGTCCAGATCTCAGGTCCTGTTTGGATTCAACTGAGGCCTAAGCCAAACTCTGACCCAGCGTTTTGGGGAGCTGGGGCTTGGCCCATTTTAGAAAGGGGAAGGGAGAGGCAGCTGCATGATTTAGATCTGGAGGTGATCTTCCCCAGGGAGAGGGAACAGGGAGGGTTTGGTTTAGACTGACAGTTGGAAGTCCTGGAGTGAAATTCTGGCCCCATTGAAGTCAATGGCAAAACTCCAACTGACTTCAATGGAGCCAAGATCTCACCCCTGATGTTTACCTAAACTTGCTAAACCTCTTGAGTTTATGAACTCGGGCAGGAGATCTCCCAGGAATGGGCTTTCTGAGCAGTGACTAAACCTAAATATTTCCGTCTCAAACCATGTCCAGCTCTAAGAGTAGGGAGAGGTTCAGGGAGGGCTGTGGGATGGGGCCGTCTTTGTATTTTATCCAAACTGGTTCCCTGCAGAGGAATGCTGTGAGCAAATCCTGTAGTAATTCCTATAAGTCAAACAAGGGGAAAGCCAAGAAGGGTCGTCTGCACATCGGAGGCGGTTTCTACTACCTCTGCAGCTCCCCTAAGCTCAAAGGAAACTTTGCAATTATTACTAGTGAGAAATGCATCAGTCCAAGTGTTTCTTATAACACAGGTCAGTCCCAAGGCCACGACCTGCTAATCTCAAGGAACAACGTTTGCAGCCAGATTTCAAACAGCCAGCTTTCTCCATCTGGGGTTTTGTCCTGGACCATTATAAGGGAAGGAGAGCATTGGCCAAATATGCATCTGGATTCAGCTTTCTCCCAGCAGTCATGGGGGGTTGGAGCAGGAGGCTGAGGTTCAGGTCCATCCTTAAACATTTTTGCTCAAATCAAGTGGAAACTGGTCATTGCTTCTATCTGCAGGGCGTTAGTTTAGATCACCTTGAGGTCCCATCTAACCCTATGATTCTACAGCCCCATCTTCCCCTCCCCAGCTCCTTCTATGGTTCTTCTGCGCACTCCTTTAAACCTAAGGCCTGATTCCCCTCCCACCTACACCAAAGATGCACTTGGGTAACTCCACTGACTTCAGCAGCACTATTTCTGATTTACATTGATGTGAGCGAGATGAGACTCGGTCCTGGAGTCTGTGCTGCCCGTCCGGGCGTACCCAGAGGGTTCAGAAGCACAAAACAAGATAAACATTCAATAACAGTTAAAGGTTCTTTGAAAGAAAACAAATCCTTCTATTTTTGAATGAGAAACCCCAGTCGCAACCTGCCCCTTTCTTACCCCTGGACAGACACACGTCATTCCCTTTACCTGCAGGTCTGTGCAAATACACAATACGGTGCTGTAAGGTAGTTTCCATATCCTAATCCCAATGCAATAATGCCTCATTCCTCCCATGCTCATTACCAATTGCCACATGCCCCCCTCCCTCCTGCTTATGACCTTCGTACCAGCCTTAGCAGGCAACTTCAGCATTATCCTTTATACCAATGCTGTCGTCCAACAAACAGATGGTGCCGTCAGAGACCGATCTGTTTTGGTTTCATCCTGGCTTGTAAGTTGCATTATTTCACCCACAAACCTAGTACATATAATTCCATCAGCAGGGATGTGAGTAGAAACCACTGAGCAGAAAACGGTACAGCAATCCCCTCCTTCTACACCCTCCCTACCCCTGCCAACACTGCACACAGGGTATAAGGTGACCTTTCCCATGGAAATACCGATTCCCACAAACTACATTATAAGGGTCTCCCCCCCTCCCCAACATGTTGAAATCAGAGAAGTGCTGTGAAATTGTCCATGATCAGAGCCAATAGGGACTGAGAATGGTTCCTGTCTATCTGTCACTCATTTCATTTCATTTTCTTTCTTTCTTTCTTTTTTTTTGTTTGTCTCTTTTTTTGAAAATACCTGATCAGTATGGAGACCCCAACATCCTCGCAGTTCGTGTACACTCTGCTCCAGGTCTCTTGAATCACCTTTTTCTCGGCATCTGACAGCTCTTCGCTCCTTTCCCATCTCTCAATCTCCATTTCTCCCTGGACTTTCTCCATGAAAAACAGCCGGCACAATCCTCCAGGAAGCCAGGAG
The DNA here is from genome assembly GCF_011386835.1 of Chrysemys picta bellii. Classification (NCBI taxonomy): domain Eukaryota; kingdom Metazoa; phylum Chordata; order Testudines; family Emydidae; genus Chrysemys; species Chrysemys picta. The sequence goes on along the minus strand of NC_088802.1, from coordinate 41,277,426 downwards.
GAGATAAAGAGAGATGTGTGTGTATGTGTATCCTCTGAGAAAAGAAAAAGGTGTTTGTTTGGAGGTGGTGTGGATGAGATTGTCGCTGTCTATATTTGTATCTATCTATCTATATATATGTAGAAGTGTGTGTGTGTGTGTGTGTGTGTGTGTGTGTGTGTGTGTGTGTGTGTGATTAAAAATATATCCAAGAGGTAAAATGCATGTGATTAGATTTCAAATCTTCTAGTGCTGTCCATTGCTGTAGTTTGCTTCAGCTCAGTGTGTGCATGTATGACTCTGACTCTGATGGGAAACTGACTAAAAGTAAAATATTCAAAGGCATTGCAAGACCAGCCTCTTTACCAATGTGTGAACGTGAGCTCACTTTCTCTCCCTCTCTCTCCTCCTCTCTCTCTCTCTCTCTCTCTTTGAACAGGGAGAGATGAAAAAGAGGTTCTGTGGAACATCAGGAGCGTCTGCTTAGGGGATTTTATGACTACAGGTCTTTTTTCAACCCTTGTAAACAACTCTGAGGAAATGCAGCATCCAAAGTGAGCGGTTAAACTTATCCCAACAACTGGCTTAGCCTTTTCCATTTCTTCTCTCTCTTGCGTTATCTAATGTTGCAGGAGATTGTGTTTTGAAGGGGAAAATCCCCGCTTGCTTCCGATTTCTAGTCTGTGTGTTTGAGGCGGCGGGTGGAAGGCAAAGGAGAGAAATACCTATTAAATCACTGCTTAATTTCAACATGAACTAAATTATTTTCTGTCCCAAGGGGATGTTTTTAATGATAAGAATTTGCTTTGTCTTCCTTTCTCCAAACACAGTGGTAGAGGAATGTGGGCTTAGGGCACTCCTGGAGAAAGCATACTGGTGTATTTTTATTAATTAGGGTTAATAATTTTGTAATGGAGATTGCATTGGTCAGATATTCCCATCCCACCTCTCAGGTAGCACTTTGGCAGGCAGGGAAGGAGACTGAATTAGAGGAAAAGAGAAACACTTGTGTTGTGGGTTTGGTTTTTTTTTTTTTACCCAAATGACATTTCAAACTAATTGAAAATCAGGAATACTGTACCTGCAGCACAGACATTTGCATAGATAGAGAGAAAATCCTACAGGGACCTGTAATAACAGACAATACCCAGATGGGGATCGGAGACAGAGAAATAGACAGACTGAAAAAGTGTGTAAATATATCAGTCTCTCTCTCTCTTCTCCTTCATCTGTTTGCCTGTCTGTGTGTACTCTGGCAGGGAGAGAGATCGATCAGACAGACTGATGGACAGGTCAGTGCTATAGCTGGAGAGGTAGATGCAGCAGACAGGCAGACAGACAGACTGAATCAGTGTGAAAGACTGGCCCACCGGTGCTACAGGAGGATAGCCACACAGTGCGGTCTGATTTGTTTTCTGAAGCCAGGTCCATGCTGAGCACAGCAGGCTGCTGGAGCACATGTTGTACAGTTCAAGATGACACTGTCTCTTTAAAAACGTGGAGCTTGGCCCTGCTACTATCCAATCAGCATTTTAATTTCATTGTCACATGTCATTGCAATATTGTTTTGCAAAGTAGGTACAGTTAGTATTGTGTGTGAAATATACGTACAGCACAGGTCAGTACTTTCAGGGCCTGATTCATCCCCTTATGAGCCCAATCCAGCTCCCAGTGTAGCCAATGGGAGTCTTTCCATTCACTTCATTAGGAGTTAGATCAGCTCATGTGGTGTCATATATATACCTATACATATAGATAGATATAGAGATAGATAGATAGATATATGTGCAAAGTAGGTACCAAATGAGGGGAAGGGTGGTCCACCGGTTAGCATGCTAGCTGGAGACCTGGTTTCAGTTCCTGTCTCTGCCACTGACTCTCTGTGTGACCTTGGGAGAGTCACTTGGCCACTCTGTGCCTCAGTTTCCCATCTGCAAAATGGGGAGAAGAGCACTGCTCTCCCTGATAGGCCTGAAGGGCCTATGGTCTAAACCAGGCAGAGTAGACAGTGCACAACAGGAAGCCCAGAGGAGGGAATGGCCAGTCATTTGTGGACTCTTTTCTTGTGGGCATTGCATGAGAAGTGAGTCCTTTGGAGGGGACTGAGAGAGGGAGTGGTGACTGGTGGGCTGGGCTAGGGAAGGGGCTCTTTGGGTTGGGAAAAGGGCAGCCTGGACAAAGACATGAGAATGACCTGGAAAGAAACAAACAGGTGAGGCCTCCAGGCTGGCACCACTGGCAGAGCAAAGAAAGTGGAGGTGATATGATGACAGGTGAGGTCAGAGAGGGGCCAGTCGGATGGGAGAGTTGTTCCAAATATGTGTGCTTGTATTTGTGTGAGGGTTTGAAACTACTTGTGGGGGAGGGGTTCCCTTGGTTTTCTTTGCAGCCATTTCACTTCCCTTCTTTGCTTTTCCTTGTTCCATTTAGGTTTGGTCACTTTCCCTCCTGCATCATTTATCTTCCTATTCCCTTGTCTCATTCACTCTCTCCTCTGCATTTTTTAGGGAGGCCCCATCTCTCTCTGTCTCTCTGTCCGCCCCGCCATTCTCTATTTCAGTCACTCTAGTCCCCTCTCCTTGGCAGTCCCTCTTTTCTGCCTCTCTGCTCTCTCTCCCATCATCACATCCGGCCCCCCTCTGAACCAGAGCACGCTCTGCCAACCATTCCGCCACGCCTGCCTCTGTAGTGGCCTGGAGATGACAGGATGCTGACCTGCCAGCAGTCAGAGAGCAAAGAGAGCAGAGTCTTGTCAGTTTCAAGCTGCTTTGCTTCATTTCAGCACAGCCGTACAAGCTCAAGTGCGTTCTAGGACATTCTCCATGTTCCCCGCCGCAGGAGGTGCTGAAGCGATGCTGCCATGCATCATCCATTGCTCCTCCCCAGCCCATATTCCCTCTCCAATTCCCCAGCTTTAATGTTCTAGCCTCTCTCTCTTCCCTTTTCTGCAACAGCTCCATTGCCTCTTCTGTTCCATGGATATGCTAGGTGCAGTGTGAAATTTACTCGGCTCCTGGTCTCAGAGGGGGAAGTAAGCTCAAACCAAGACTTCCTCCAACTCCCAACAGCTTTGAGTCTGCCCATTAGATATTCCTGTGCATTGCTGCCCAGTTTGATTTAACTCTAGTTCTCCGTTTAACCTTCTAGTTTAACCTTTAATTCTAGTTCTCAGGATGAAACACTTCTCTTGTGGATGCTGCAGTCCTGACTGCAGTGCCATCCCTTGCTCTTCCCTTGTAACTTCTTGCAGCTGGCTGTCATGTCCCAGGTCCCTGTATGGAGGTGTAGGGCCATTCTCCTGACTCACCCTGACAGCCAGAACAGGGGAGTCTCATTAGCGCCATTAAAGATAGGGAGTCTCTTTGAGGTGAGAGAGAATTCAAGGGGTGGGGGACAATTGGTTGCGGAGGGATAAATCCTACCAGCCCTCTCTGGAAAGAGTTTTGGAGCTCGTGTCTGTATGTACAACCCTGTCTTAGGCCTGCATTACTGTAATTCAGAATCAAGGCAATCCTCAGGAAAGGGGGTGGGAGGTGTTTGAGGACTCTCCACTGTGTGCATGGTGTGTTAGGCATGCTGTGTAAATGCAACCCCCTATCGGAATCAGCATGCCTGAAGAGTGTTTCGGGAGGAGGGGGCAGCCTTTTGTGTGTGGAGGGGGGTAGGCTTCCCAATCCCAGGGCCCATCTCGGTCCTACTTCCAACCCTAGATGGTGCTTGTGTTCTCTGGATGGAAAAAACGCTGCTCAGTGTCGCTGCTCTTCTTGCTCTGGGATCTTTCAGCTTGTCTCCTCTAATGCAGCTGAGACTAAGCCCTCTGGCTCCTAGAACGGATTGCACGCATTACCCACGGTGCTTTGCAGTGCAATTTCGCTCTCTCTTGAATATACCCCTGCTGTTGATTGGGAAGGCCTGGGGTGAAAAGAAATTAACAAGACTTTAGGAAATGAGAGAGGCTTTAAGGAGCTCTCCCCACAGCCAGGCACCCTGCAAGGGAGAGATTTTGCCTAAAGCCCATTTAAATGCTATGGACTCGTTGTCGGTTTCTTACCGCCCTCATTATTGAGCACCAAGAGATTTGTGCGTAAACTGCAGCTTAAGTTGTGCCCTCGCTAACACTGAGCTCTGCGGGGATGCGAGGGTATAACCAAAGGCAGAATGCGCCTGTGTGTATGTGTATTGTCTCTAACACCGCAGCACAAGCTTGAGCTTCAAGGAAAAGGTTAAAGCAACATGCAAAAGCCAATGCAAGCCCTGCAGAGCTTCCCAAATGCTGTGACATTAGCTGCTTCGCTCTCCCTTTCTTTGCAGAGATAACCTTGCTCTGCAGTAGCATTTGGATATCTTTCTGTGCTGGCGTCCTCCCCTGCCCATGCCCACACTGTTTGCTCTTCCTGCAGCTTCCGAGCTTCTGGCCCAGCTCTGCAGAGCCCTGTATGTGCTACACATGCAGAGCAGGGAGCAGAACCCTCGTCAGAGGTTGTCCTGCAGGAGGCAGCCCTGTGCCATGGAGCAGCGTGAAGCGTACAGGAGGGTGTGGAACATACACAGGTTATGCTGTGGCTTGGACGGGCTCCTCAGTCTGGCTAAGAAGTAGGTGCCAGGTGGGTATACATGCAGAAGGAAGCCCAGAAATACTTCCCCAGCCCAGCCCACCAAACCACCCTCCTCAGCTCATTGAGGTCCCACCTGAAGACTCACTCCTTCTGCAAGGCCCGCAAAAAGTTAATCATTTTAACTGGAAATAAACATCCTACTCACCCCCCTCCTGGGGACTTCTCAAAGCAGCCTCCTTCTTCTGTGCCTGTCTTGGGTAGCATGTGAGCAGGCAGACAGGGCCTATCTGGTGCAGCACCAAGCACGCTGTCTGCCTAGCAGTTAGAAGAAGAAACTCCCTTCTGGGTGTGATTAATGCAGGAGGATGGGGAAATCACACACCCCAACATCAGAGAGAAGCTCGAAGCCTTCAGGTATCTGAATCCATTCAGCAACCTTGGGGGGGTTTCACCTTTCGTCGTCCCCCCCCGCCTCCCCCCCAACTGCCTGCACATGAAAGAGCCTGGCACAACAGAGAAGCCAGAAGGCCTTGTCTACGTGACATTGCAGCCCTGGTTTAACCTAAGGGATGGATTTAAATGGATGTAATTAGAGGAGCACAACTCTCTGGGTGAACACTCTTACTGTGGTTTAAACCAGGCCTTTTGAAGTCAGATGACTGTAGTCGACTGGGAACAGGTTTAAACAAAAGCCTCTGTTAAACTGAAATAGAAGTGTCCACCCAGGGCTTTGCACCAGTTTAACTAAACTGCTTTAAAAACCAATGTGACTTTCCCATGTAGACAAGGCTTGTGGCGCTGTTGGATGAGGTGAGGAGAGTAGCCCAAGGCCCTGGGAAGTCGGTAATGTACTGTCACACCCAGCGCCAGACCTGAGCGTCAATACCACCCCAGCAGCGTAGGTACAGCTGGGAAGGATGGAAGAGAGTGACCGGGGAAGTGCAGTATCCTGCTGACCTCTTTAAGTGTGAGCATCTGGGGAGCTGGTGGCTCTTAAATAAAAAAAATCCCCCCTGGAATGAGCTGCCATCTGATATTACGGAGACAAACAGCTTAGCCAGCTTGTAAAAAAAGAGGATTAGAGCCTCTATGGAAAGGCTTGTGGAGAAAAGGAAATGGCTGGGGGCCTCAAGCCCTGCCGCCGTCTGGGTTGAAGCAGGCATGGTGGGCTGGTCCCTGGGTGATGGAGAGCCAAGGTAAGTGGTTGCTTGCACTCCCTTTGGCGGGAAGAGCCCTGGATACTTCTGGATTTGTGGCGGGTTGAATTTGCATGGACAGGGCAGAGGAGGGGAGAGGGGAGCAGGGTGTGTGAGTTATTGTGACTGGTACAAAACTCACCCGTTCGGAGAACTGAAGTGAAACCACTGGCTTCCCACATGGAGATCTGGAGAACTGAAACTTTGTGGTTAAGCCCAGCGGGTGAGAGTAGGGGGTCATAGAGGGGGTGCTTTAAAAACACCCCCCATTAGATAGATAGATTAGATAAGGCCACGTGGGACAGGACTGCGACCCCAGGCTTTGCTGCTAACTCTCCTTGGGCCCTGATCAGCCTCCAATTTCCCCTCCGTCACCTCAGGCTCCAGGCTGCCATGCAAAGCCTTTCCCTCAAATGTCCTTCCGCAGTTACTACCGCCCTGCTGCCTTCGCTCAGGTCTAGGCACCGTGTTGGCAGGGCACCCCTTACTCTGTGAGGCCAGGTAATCTGCCCCCTCCCGGAGTCCTAGTGGAACAATGAAGGGAAGGTCCTGAGCTGATCCAAGCACCAATGTTCAAGAGCCTGATCCAATTGTTACTGCCTGACCCCACCCCGAGTCCAGAGCAGTCATAAATGCAGCCCGTGTCAGGGCCCGGCAGCTCAGCAGCAGCGACAGGGCTATTGGGAAACAAGCCAACGCTTTCAACAGAATTCTCTTTGTTGAAACTTTACTTGGTGAAGCTGGTCTGCTCGTGGCAGGGGGAGCGCCGGAAAGCCAGCCTGCTCAGAGAGTCGTGTCAGCTTGCATTTGGCGCCAGCGCATGAAGCAAACACTGTCACGGAACCTAACTCAGGTTCAAAGACAAGCCCCATTTCTTATTCAGATCACATTACTCAGGCTCCCCAGAAAGATTCATTGATTCATATCTTAAAAGGAAAAGCCTTCAGAACCCATTAAGTCTGCCTTTCCCTTCCATCGCTGCTCTCAAGGTCTAGGGCAGGAAGCATTAACTAGGCTGCTCACATCACCTTGCTTTTGAACTGGGTCTCTCGCCATGTCAGTCAAGCTTGTTTGGAATGGATAGGCTACATCCCAGGGCAAGACGTGTCCTAAAGTGAGTTCATTGAGCTCTCTGGGCTGACTCCAGCTGTGGAAAAGTGTCATTTCTTCATTCCAAAGAATGGCCAGAAATAATTTCTGTTCAATTAGCACAGATCTTCAGCTGGTGGAAACTGGCGCAAATCCATGAGCTACAACAATTTATACCAGCCGAAGATCAAGACCCGGTAAGTGGAGAAGCTATTCCAGCCACAGTTCAGGTCCTGCACTGGATTCTTTGGGAGGTGCGACTTCTTGCTCATGACACTCAGAACTGTGAGCCCCTGTGTGACCCCTCTCATTCTCAGCAAGTGCGAGCTTTGCTGACGCTAAGCTACGTGTCAGCTCCCTGACACACCTGTTCATCAGCCTTGACAGCAAACTCTTCAGCACTCTGCCCGGCCAACCCTTGCCTGCAAGTAACAAGCGGTGCACCCCAATCCCTGAGTTCCCCAGAGACGTCTCTCTGCCGTGCCCAGCCCCTCTGACTGGACACTCGCAGAAGTTACTGGGTTCACTGCCTCCAAAGAGACAGACACACACCAGTCTCTTTGGCTAGCTGAGCACTCACTCTCCAGTTTAATACACAGCACTCAGATGGTTGTGTAATAAAACGAGGATACGTTTATTAACAAAGAACAGAGCTTTAAGTGATACTAAGCAAGAATAAAAGAGACAGATACGGTTATAAACTCAACGAAACCCGCTCTCTGGTGAGTCAAACTTAATTTCAGCCAGTTAAAGTCTGAGTCTAAGCAGGTTTTTCACTTGTGTTAAATTTCCAGCAACTCTTGCCTCCCAGGCCCACAGGATCCAGTTTTCATAGGGGCAATGGTGCTGTGCCCTGTTGTTCCCCCAGTGAAGGATAACTAAAATGTCTCTGCCCCCCTTATATTACTCAAAGTCTTTGGTCTCTGTTTCGAAAGCCAGGAAGGTTTCCTGAGGTGCAGACTGTCTGCCAGTGTGATCACTAAGCGGTCCCCCTGCTTGTATAGCTTGATGACTTCTTTAACTTTATAGAATCATAGACTCATATAGTCATAGGATTGGAAGGGACCTCGAGAGGTCATCTAGTCCAGTCCCCTGCACTCATGGCAGGACCAAGCATTATCTAGACCATCCTTGACAGGGGTTTGTCTAACCTGCTCTTAAAAATCTCCAATGATGGAGATTCCACAACCTCCCTAGGCAATTTATTCCAGTGCTTAACCGCTCTGACAGTTAGGAACTTTTTCCTAATGTCCAACCTAAGCTGCCCCGGCTATAATTTAAGCCCATTGCGTCTTGTCATATCCTCAGAGGTTAAGGAGAATAATTTTTTCCCCTCCTCCTTGTAACATCCTTTTATGTACTTGGAAACTGTTATCATGTCCCATCTCTCAGTCTTCTCTTCCCCAGACTAAACAAACCCAGTTTTTTTCAATCTTCCCTCTTAGGTCATGTTTTCTAGACCTTTATTCATTTTTGTTGCTCTCCTCCGGACTTTCTCCAATTTGTCCACATTTTTCCTGAAGTGTGGCACCCAGAACTGGACACAATACTCCCGTTGAGGCCTAATCAGTACAGAATAGAGCAGAAAAATTACTTCTCATGTCTTGCTTACAACACTCCTGCTAATACATGCCAGAATTATGTTTGCTTTTTTTGCAACCGTGTTCACTCATATTTACCTTGTGGTCTACTATTTCCCCTAGATCCCTTTCTGCAGTACTCCTTCCCAGGCAGTCATTTCCCATTTTGTATGTGTGCAACTGAGATTGTTCCTTCTGAAGTGGAGTACTTTGCATTTGTCCTTACTGAATTTCATCCTATTTTCTTCAGACCATTTCTCCAGTTTGTTCAGATCATTTTGAATTTTAACCCTATCCTCCAAAGCACTTGCAACCCCTCCCAGCTTGGTATCATTCGCAAATTTTTTGTAAGTGTACTCTCTATGCCATTATCTAAATCACTGATAAAGATATTGAACAGAACAGGACCCAGAACCAATCCCTACAGGATCCCACTCAATATGCCCTTCCAGCTTGACTGTAACCATTGATAACTACTCTCTGGGAACATTTTTTGAACCAGTTATATACCCACCTTATAGTAGTTCCAGCTAGGTTGTATTTCCCTAGTGTGTTTATGAGGAGGTCATGTGAGACAGTATCAAAAGCCTTTCTAAAGTCAAGATATACCACATCTACCTCTTCCCTCTATCCAAAAGGCTTGTTATCCTGTCAAAGAAAGCGATTAGGTTGGTTTGACATGATTTGTTCTTAACAAATCCATGCTGACTGTTACTTATCACCTTATTATCTTCTAGGTGTTTGCAAATTGATTGCTTGATTATTTGCTCCATTAGCTTTCCAGGAATTGAAGTTAAGCTGACTGGTCTGTAATTCCCCAGGTTGTCCTTATTTCCCTTTGTATAGATGGGCACTATATTTGCCCTTTTCCATTCCTCTGGAATCTCTCCCGTCTTCCATGACTTTTCAAAGATAATCGCTAATGGCTCAGATAACCTCTCTGTCAGCTTCTGGACTACTCTAGGATGTATTTCATGAGGCCCTGTTGATATGTAAATGTACCTTCATTGTCTTCTGGCTTAAAAAGCTCGATCCAGCCAGGTGATGTGTGACATTTTCTAACAGAACAATACAAACCACACAGCAGTTGTGCTGCACTCAATAGTTCTACTGAAGCCAATGGGATGTCAGGCTGAGTAAGGAATGCAGGATCTGCTCCCTGTGTAGTGCTTTACAGGGTTAACACAGGGTAGAGTATGGTATAAATAGTAAATATGGCAGGCGACCAGCTTGGCTAAACAGTGAAATCCTTGCTGATCTTAAACGCAAAAGAGAAGCTTACAAGAAGTGGAAGATTGGACAAATGACCAGGGAGGAGTATAAAAATATTGCTCATGCGTGCAGGAGTGAAATTAGGAAGGCCAAATCACACTTGGAGTTGCAGTTAGCAAGAGATGTTAAGAGTAACAAGAAGGGTTTCTTCAGGTATGTTAGCAACAAGAAAAAAATCAAGGAAAGTGTGGGCCCCTTACTGAATGAGGGAGGCAACCTAGTGACCGAGGATGTGGAAAAAGCTAATATACTCAATGATTTTCTTGCCTCTGTCTTCACGCACAAGGTCAGCTCCCAGATTGCTGCACTGGGCAGTACAGCATGGGGAGAAGGTGACCAACCCTCTGTGGAGAAAGAAGTGGTTCAGGACTATTTAGAAAAACTGGACGTGCACAAGTCCATGGGGCCGGATGCGCTGCATCCGAGGGTGCTAAAGGAGTTGGCGGGTGAGATTGCAGAGCCATTAGCCATTATTTTTGAAAACTCATGGCGATCGGGGGAGGTCCCAGATGACTGGAAAAAGGCTAATGTAGTGCCCATCTTTAAAAAAGGGAAGAAGGAGGATCCGAGGAACTACAGGCCAGTCAGCCTCACCTCAGTCCCTGGAAAAATCATGGAGCAGGTCCTCAAGGAAACAATTATGAAACATTTAGAGGAGAGGAAAGTGATCAGGAACAGTCAGCATGGATTCACGAAGGGGAAGTCGTGCCTGACTAACCTAATTGCCTTCTATGATGAGATAACTGGCTCTGTGGATGAGGGGAAAGCAGTGGATGTGTTATTCCTTGACTTTAGCAAAGCTTTTGATACGGTCTCCCACAGTATTCTTGCCGCCAAGTTAAAGAAGTATGGGCTGGATGAATGGACTGTAAGGTGGATAGAAAGCTGGCTAGATCGTCGGGCTGAACGGGTAGTGATCAATGGCTCCATGTCTAGTTGGCAGCCGGTTTCAAGCGGAGTGCCCCAAGGGTCGGTCCTGGGGCCGGTTTTGTTTAATATCTTTATTAATGATCTGGAGGATGGTGTGGACTGCACTCTCAGCAAGTTTGCAGATGACACTAAACTAGGAGGCGTGGTAGATACACTAGAGGGTAGGGATCGGATACAGAGGGACCTAGACAAATTAGAGGATTGGGCCGAAAAAAACCTGATGAGGTTCAACAAGGACAAGTGCAGAGTCCTGCACTTAGGACGGAAGAATCCCATGCACTGCTACAGACTAGGGACCGAATGGCTAGGTAGCAGTTCTGCAGAAAAGGACCTAGGGGTCACAGTGGACGAGAAGCTGGATATGAGTCAACAGTGTGCTCTTGTTGCCAAGAAGGCTAACGGCATTTTGGGCTGTATAAGTAGGGGCATTGCCAGCAGATCGAGGGACGTGATCGTTCCCCTTTATTCGACATTGGTGAGGCCTCATCTGGAATACTGTGTCCAGTTTTGGGCCCCACACTACAAGAAGGATGTGGAAAAATTGGAAAGAGTCCAGCGGAGGGCAACAAAAATGATTAGGGGTCTGGAGCACATGACTTATGAGGAGAGGCTGAGGGAACTGGGATTGTTTAGTCTCCAGAAGAGAAGAATGAGGGGGGATTTGATAGCAGCCTTCAATTACCTGAAGGGGGGTTCCAAAGAGGATGGAGCTCGGCTGTTCTCAGTGGTGGCAGATGACAGAACAAGGAGCAATGGTGTCAAGTTGCAGTGGGGGAGGTCCAGGTTGGATATCAGGAAAAACTATTTCACTAGGAGGGTGGTGAAACACTGGAATGCGTTACCTAGGGAGGTGGTGGAGTCTCCTTCCTTGGAGGTTTTTAAGGCCCGGCTTGACAAAGCCCTGGCTGGGATGATTTAGCTGGGAATTGGTCCTGCTTTGAGCAGGGGGTTGGACTAGATGACCTCTTGAGGTCCCTTCCAACTCTGATATTCTATGATTCTATGATTCTATAAATGACAGAAGGCAGGGGGGTAAAGGCACTGTATGTGTGGTGCATGAAGATATGGACATGAAAGGAGAAGCGGTCATTCTGCTTTGTGTAAGCTGGACCTTTAAACATAGAGGAGTCCCCTTGGCCGCTGTGAGCTGCCATCAGTTCAGGAAGCAGAATGGGGCAGGCCGAGTCTCTGTGGTCTGTCTGTCTGTCGGTCGGTCTGTGGCTACTGCCAAAAAGGTGGGTGGGTTTCAGCCAGATAAGTAACATGCAGTAGTTATTTCACTGTAAAATTCTAGTGCAGACAAGGTACCTGGAGTGTTTCCTGTGAGGTAGCCAAGTGAGGCCAGCGCTACCCCACTGCCCATGGCTGACCTCACTACTTTTCCTCATAGTGAAAACAACAGTGCTTGTCTGCATCAGGATTTTACAGCAGGATAGCTCGTGTGTGAGTCAGCCTGTGGTTAAAGGCGCCTTCTTTTAGCAGTGAGAATAAAGCCTAAATATGTGTCTCCTTGACCCAGCCTTTGTCTTTCTCATGGAGGCTTCCCTCTTGGTTGCTCTCCTGACCCTGAAATAAAAGTCACCCTGCCTAGGATATACATGGTTTGTATGGGAAAATGAAATGCAATGGTGCATAAACTAAGCATGCTCTCAGAAGACCAACAGCAAAAGGAAAAAACGAAGAGGGGTGGGGAAGAGAGAAGATGTTGCTGTAGGTTTTCAGATGAAATTTGAAAAGGGACAAAGGTCTGATGAGGAGAAGTCTCCTCCGGAGGACAGGAGCTGCAGAGGGGAAGGCGCTTGCATCACTTTCGAGCCTGCGTGAAGGGACAGAGAAAAGAGGAGGGGAGTAGAGATGGACAAGGGCTAACAGATCGGCAGCAGGAGCAAGTCCGTGGGGAATTACATGCAGTCTGCAGCTTGTCAGATTAGCAGCGAGGGAGGGAGTGGTGGGAGAGGGCAGGGTTGGAGAGAGGGGTGAAACCAGGATTCAGAGCCTTGTATGCACAGAAGGTGGGAGGGTGGGAAGGGATGTAAAAGGAGGAGTCTGGAGCCGTGTACCCAGAGAGAGGGAGAAAGCAGGGGTGGAGTACTACAGATGGGTGTGATGAGCACTGCAGGGCACTCAGACAGATAGGAAGGATAGGAGATAAGTAGGTAGAAGACAGAAGGCAGCATATGGAAACCTTATGGCCAGAGACAGGAAGTCGGGGAGGGGAGGCCCGTGTGATGGGGGAAGGGTGCGGGCAGGACAGAATCACTACACAGAGGGGACATTTGCCTCTGGCCTGTCATATCTGGGGCTGGCCCATTATGTGAGAACGGGGTGAAAAGCCTAAATCAATTAAGAGCAGAAGGGTTCATGGACTGGCTGCCCGGCCCCTTCCTACTCAAAGATCAGAGGAGTGTGTCCTCATTTGTTGCCCATTAATTACATCTGATCCTGCTCTAATCCCCTCTAAAACCGGTCATGAGAACCTGCAGGTGACCGAGTGACTGGAAAACAACCTGCTGGCTGGGGCGCGCACGCCAGCCGTGGGAGCAGACGGGACCAGGCTGAGGGCAGCAGAGCTGCTCTGCCACTGCCTCCTCGGTAGCGCCAGGGATGTGGCCGGCCTTCTGCTTTCTGTGGTGATGGAGGAAGAGCCATGTGCACCACCCTCCTGGTCATCAGCACCCTGGCCATCCTGCTGCGGCGCCACTTCTTCAACAGGGTCGAACCGTACGTCCTTCCCCATCTCTCTTTGCCCTGTGGCGGGGAGGGGAGGGGGCGCGGGAGCTGGCTCTTTCTAAGAAGCCCAGCTGCACCGGCACTATCTAGTATGCTTGAAATGTATGGGTCTGCAGCCACAAGGGACAGTGGTGATCGCTACTGCTCAGCACCTTATCTAAGGTTATGGGTAGTTTCCAATTAATGTCCTCTATTGTACCAGATATAGGAGGACTCTACCTCTCGGGCACCTGATATAGAGGTAGGCCTGATTTCATTTATACCAGTGACTCCGCCGAGAGTCACACCCCTGTATAACTGGTGTGAGATCAGGATCAGGCCCCCATACATGCCCTGGCAGATGCATGGCCTCTGTTATCTAACACGCTTTTTCCTTCTCTGATTCTTATAATCCCGTTCTGGGATCCTTGACTCTCTTTTATGGGCCTCGTTAGCACAACTTTGGGCTTGGTGGGGCAGGGCTGTGTTCTCATCACTCCTGAACCCTTTGCAGACCTTAGGGAAATGTCTGCAGATCAAGAGTGTAAGGCTGTTTCCTTTCCGTAATGTGTATGCCCAAAGCCATGATTCAGTGTATCTGATCATGCAGATGGTTTGCTATGGACATTAACCCGCGTTTGCACTTGGTTACGGTGACCGGGAAAGCTGCGACTAGCATTGCTGTGTATATAAATTCTGTGTCTCGGCTTGGAGCAATCTACACAGCCTGACTCTGCGTGTGCATTGGGAATGACATTCTACCGCCGCTAATTACATACCGGCAGAACCGCATTTCCAAAGGAGCCTTCGTCTGTGTTCTCCGTGTGTGGTCCAGAAGTGCTGAGTGTGCACCCTCAAATCCCCCTGAAGTTAACGAGAGCTGAGGGCTCTCAGGGATCTCACAGGAGCAAGCCCTGCGCAGTGCAGACGTGCAAACCTGCAGGTGCAAGATCGTGCTGCCAGTTTTAGTGCTGCTCTGTGACATTTTCTGGCAATATGTAAATGTCCCTTCTGCGCAGGGAGGGTTATGATTTAGGGCAGTCTCTACAAGGGGCTGAATTTGGCAATGAGGATTTAATAGCTAAGCCTGAGATGCTGCCACACTTACTTACGTATTCCATGAGTAGCCCCATTCAAGTAAATGTGAGGGTCGCTATGTAGTTTTCCGGACACGTGCAGCGGGGGTCTGTTTTGTACAGTGGGACCTGTCTATGCAGCGCTCAGCACCTGTAAAGCCTATTGATTTCAGCAGTATTGCTATTTGTATTATAGTCGCGTCTAGAGGCCCCAGCTGCAATCCTTGTGCCAGGTGCTGTACAAACACACACTGAGAGACAGTCCCCGCCCTAAAGAGTGACACCCCAAAGAGGGTGCCCAAGGTCACCCAGCAGCAGGTTTCTTAACTCACAGCAGACTGCCGTCTCTGCTGGACTCCATTGTGTCTCACAGAGGAGGGTTTAGTGGGTGGTTGAGGTTTTCAGCTCTCGGTCAGCACCTGCCCCAATTTGGCTCAGATGGAAACAACTCAGCACTAATGGCACCGTGCTCGCAGCGGAGCGGGATGAAAGCCCCCAAATGGCTTCGCAGCACTCCAGTGGGCCGAGCTGGAGCGAGGGGGCCTCTGCAGAGAGCGCAGCTGTTCTCTTCAAAGAGAGACTCGGCTTGAAGAGGTAGACACAGAAATCTATTTACCGGCGGAGACTGGAGACATCTGAAAGCGAGTCGGTGAAATTGGCATTTAAAGAGCCAGCTTCCGTCAGGGCGGAGACGAAGAAGTGTCTGATTCTAAGCAGGGTCTGGATGGTCCAAGCTGCCTCCTGGACTGCCTGGTGCAGACACAGAATTAAAGACTAATTGGTTGCCTGAGAAAACATGTTATAAATAAAAGCCCACGTGCTGGTTCTGTGCTATCCGGTCAGGAAGGGAAATGCCCTTGCACAGAGGGAGACAGGACAGAGGAACGTGCCCAGCTGACATTCTGCAGGCCCTCCACATGCTGAGTTGCAAAGGGCAGGACACTGCCTGGTAACAACCGCTGTGAAGCTGTGGCAGCATGGTTCAGTGGCCACTTGAGTACGTACCCAGGGTCCGGGCCGGCATGGCTGCTCCCTGTAGCCAGCTGTGCTGCCGTGGCTTCACAGCTATTGTTACCCACGCTAGTGTTCATCTAGCTCAGCGGTTCTCAAACTGTGGATCGGGACCCCAAAGTGGGTCGGGACCCCATTTTAGTGGGGTCGCCAGGGCTGGCTTAGACTTGCTGGGGCTCAGGGCCCAAGCCAAAGCCCGAGGGATTCAGCCCTGGGCGGAGGGGCTCAGTTACAGGCCCACGGGCTGGGGCTGAAGCCCTTGGGCTTTGCTTTTGACCTCTTCCTCACCTGGGGTGATGGGGCTCAGGCTTTGATCTTTGGCTCCCCAACCCGGGGCGGTGGGACTTGGGCGGGCTCAGGCTTCGGTCCCCCTCCTGGGGTCATGTAGTAATTTTTGTTGTCAGAAGGGGGTCGCAGTGCTATGAAGTTTGAGAACCCCTGATCAAGCTACATCACAGCTAGCTGGGACATGTCTACGCATGCAGCAATCACACCTCCCAGTTGCATTGTCAGGGCCAGCTCCAGGCACCAGCGAAGGAAGCAGGTGCCTGGGGCAGCCAATAAAAAGGGGCGGCACTCCATCCGGTATTGGGGCAGCACGTCCGGGTCTTCGGCGGCACTTCGGCGGCGGGTCCTTCACTCCGTCTCTTCCTCTTCTGTGGGAGCTCAACCGGGTTTTTTGTTTGTTTGTTTGTTTGTTTGTTTGTTTGTTTGTTTGTTTTCGCCGCTTGGGGCAGCAAAAAAGCTGGAGGCGGCCCTGTGCATTGTAGATGGTTGTCAGAGGGTGTGTTCCACCATGGTGATGTCACTACAGCAGCCTGTAGATTTGAGTGTCAACCGCTCTGATCCTCTGCTTGGAGAACTCCCACTCTCAACACAAGTCTTCTTTGTGGGTAGTCAGACTGCAGCTCGTTTCGCAGCCAAGGGGAACAATAAAGAGAGAGAGTTTGGCCTGCAGTTACGATTTAATTCTCCCTGCGGCTGTAAGTGTCCATGGGGTGTTACAAAAAATAAAAGCAGACCCGGTTCCTGCTCTTAGCTCATGGTCTAAATCGATACATGAATCGTAACACCAGGCATGGGGAGGGAAATAGGTAGAAACCAGGGCTGGAATGTAGGTAGAAGCCAAGATGTCTGGGGTGAGCGTGTGAAGTTTGAACTTGCTGCAGTAGGAGCCAGTGAGGAGGTGAAAGGACTCCGAGGTGTGTGTGCTGTCATCAAAGGAGCAGGAGCGGAAGACTTTAAGGCCAGAAGAGGCCGTTGTGATCATCGAGTCTAATCTCCTGCACAACTGAGCCCAGAGAACTTCACCCAATAATTTCTGCATCCAGTCCATAACTTCTGTTGGAATGAAACCCATGTCTCCTGAGTCTTACTCCAGGTGTGAGCTACTAAGCCCCAGTGAGTCAGTCGTGGGGCTAACCTGAAGTAGAGGAAGGACTAGAATTCAGGGGTTCCAGTTCCATACAGAGGCACAAGACCATGCTTTCCATCTGTAACCCACTGGCAAAGTGTGGGCCACATCCCCTGTGGTGGTTAGTCATTATACATCTCATGATGAAGACGTTCCCATCTGAAACCAAACCCACAGTCAAGCAAAGCTCTCATCAACCTAACACTGCATGGAGAAAAGCCACTCTGCTACATAGGCGCCTCCCTCTTTCTCCACCCGTGCACCAAAAATCAGAGCGTGTGTTATGAGAAAGGATGAGTGCAGACACAAACGAGCAGCAGAGTGAAGATTAGCTTACAAAAGATTCTCTGTACACTGTCTGCTGTTTATGCAACTTGATGGTTGCAGGGATCCGGCCTTGAGCTTCTCATGTCTTCAGCTTACAGTCTCATGAGTGGAGTGGATACTGTTCTTCTGCCTTGGCGTGGCCCTGCCTCTGCTCCTTGTTGAGTCTCTCCTGCTTCCAGGTCTCGGCTGCCAGAGGGGTGATGGTCCCCAGTGTGTTTGCCAGGATGGATCAAATGTACTCATGAGATTTCTGTCCATTGGAAATTAAAAGCAAATGGAAATTCTAAACAGGACTAGTCTTTTCCTGGAAGGAAAGGGGATCAAGAATGTGACTTCCTGGGCTTTAAAGCTTTTGCTTTCTATATAAGTTCTTGTTTGTTCTTAGTTTTAGCCACTAGTTGATGGGAAGATGATAGAGATTACAGACTGCATGTCAGAGGTTACTTCTGCTTTGTCTTTCTTTCTCGCACCCTCTTCCTTTGTTCTCATTAGATGGCATTGCCTTTTCAGTAATATCTGTTTATCTGTTAATTATTAATAATACATTGTTTTATGTAGATGGGTATGTTGCTGAAGGAAAGATATAGGATGGTATGCTAGCCCTTTAAGGCTGGCTACCTGTCCAACAAGGTCCTAGTCCCAGTTTGGAACAGGGGAATTCTGGGAATTGTAGTTCCCGGGTTGCATGGGAACTGTAGGCCTGATAGCAAAGAACGTGGGAAGTAGCATAAGAAGGAGGCTTCCAACAGAAGAACAGGAAAGATTTGGGAAGGAGAAAGGACTTTGGACATATTGGGTGGGTGCATTGGATGGTAGCAGAGCAAAGGATGTAGCTTTGGGGGAGGAGTGAGATTTGGTGTTACAGGGCTAAAAATAGCAGTGTAGACATTCCCACTTGGGCTGGATCGGACCCTGGGCTTCAGCCCAAGCGGGAATGTCTATGCCGCTTTTTGAGCCCTATCACGCGAGCCCCACGAGCCTGAGTCTGTTGCCCTGGGCTCGGAGACTCGCTGCTGCCAGGTTTGGGGGTTTTGTGCAGCATAGATGTCCCCTCGGCGGCTGCCTGTTCTTTATCTCAGTTGCCAAGGTTGGCGCTTGGATGTGTAGGGCTCTCATATGCTGACAATGGGGGTGCCTGGGGAAAGGCTTGGACTATCATTTGGACATCTGTTATCCCAGAAGGACCGACGTTCTCCTAGTCTTGCTGGTGGGCTAATGAGGGGGAACCTGAGAGGATAGTTGCACGTGTGAGAGCTAAACTGCTGCTAAAGAAGGGGTCTTCAGAACCCCAGGTCAGTGAAAATGTACCCAGTAGCTTTACATCTCTCGGTTTAACGGTGGTTCAGCTCAGTCCATCTGGAAAGGGAGGTATGACCTCGGGTAATTTCCACCATTGAAGCATGGCTGGCTGAGCTGCAGACAGGAGCAGCAGCGTCTTTCATCCCTGCTATGTAGCATGTAGCTACAAACAGTGCAATCAGCATTAGCAGAAAGGCACCAACAACGATTGTACTGTTCATTGCTGTATGACTTTAAATATTCTCAAATTATCAAGGCCAAAAATGCATTTCAAAACAACTGTGCGTGCAAATGGCACAACTAAGCAAAAAGCCTCCTTCTCCTAGAATGTCTGTCAAGCAGTGAGCTATCCCTCCCCCCCCCCATCCACCCACCTTGTCGCTTGTATCCCTTCAGTTTGCTGGATATGCACTTTCCACTATTGTCATGTTTTAGTCCAATATCAGCAGGGCCAGTTCCGTGTCAGTCTGTGGATTAATTATAACAGTTCTTGTATAAATGTCTGTGAACAAACAGAAGTTGGTGATGATACATTGGTTGCAACTAATGTTCTGTCAAGCACCTGTTTTTAATTAGTCTAGAGAAAAATCTGTGCAGAAGACCATTTTGAGAGCTGCTGGTTAGGAGAGTGCTGTCTCTCAAGCTGGATAGATGTTTGAATAGCACTCTCTTTTTGGGGATTGTTTTATGTTTAATAGGTTTTTAAAAGAATTTATTTAATACCAGCCAATGCTTATTGATAGCCTGGCAAGTGAATACAGAATATATCAACAAAGAAGTAAGCCCCGGCTTGTGTGTAAATACTAAGAATTCTCAGTATACCTTGGATTCGAAAAGAAGAGGTTTTCTGATGATTAAACCACAGTGACAAGAAGACTAAATGCGTACATCTATCATAACACTGTCTACTGGCGTACAATGGGCTGGAATAAAAACCAGCTTTCTTTGCTTTTCAATGCAGATAAAACTTCTGTTTGTAGAGTGTAATTAATCGCTCATTCACAATCAAGAACCTTAGCATTTCCTAGTAATAACTCACGGATCATCTATGACTTTTTTCTTCTTTTTTGATTTTGATTGCATTATCAGAATACTAACAACCATTAAAAGCAGTAATAACCCTAACCATTCCCTTCTCTGATTCCCAGTGCCTCTTGTTTGCTGTTTCTGATCGATTGCCAGCTCTCCAGGGCAAGGACTATTGTGTAGTGTGTGTCTTGTATGGGGCTCAATCCTCTGCCAACACTTAACTAATAAGGCCCAGATTTTTAAAAGTGCTTAGTTTCCCATTTAACAGGCAGCCAGATTTTTCCAAAGAGTAGGTTGGCTGCCGAGCACTACAAAAAATCTGGCCCTGTTTAGGTGCCTAAATGAAAGCTGATCCTCTCTGAAAAATTTGTTCCCAATGATGGGTGTTCAGCAGCTGAAAATCTGGCCCATAACAGATGAGTATTTATTCCTCTCCACTATCAGATGTAACTTGGCAGAGAATGATGCTGAAACCGCAATACCCAAAGGAACTCTGTTTTCAAAGCCATTCTTTATTCATTCATTGATTGTATTACAATAGCACCTAAAAGCCCTGACCAAGATCAGGGCCCCAATTGTACTAAGCATTGTACACGTGCACAGTGATTGCCCTAGAGAATTTACAATCCAAATACACAAACATTTTTTTTTTAAGATGTGACTGTAAAACCACAGACTTTGGCAAGGGGACGCAAGGGCAGGTGTGGCCCTGGGAAGTACTCTTGTCTCCCTTCTCAATGTGCTGCTGCCACTTTAACAAATATCTGGCATGTTGCAAAATGAAACCCTTAACTTTGAAGCGGACTTGGTTCTTGCAGCTATTGACTGCTGGCTGTGTCAGGACCCGGCAGAGCAAAAATAAAAATAAGGAGAGAAACAAAGGCTAACTGAACTGTTTCAAATTCTGAAAGGTTTGAGTTTGGGGCAGAAAGTAGGGGGATCCTGTATTTGCCCAGGCTAGTTCACCCGCCCCACAGGAGGCAGTGCTGTTGATCACGACACAGGTGAAAGAGTCTGCACCACATGAGAATAGACATTTTAAACAACCACTTTTAATTCCTGAACTTGCCTTCCTCACAGGCAATTTTGTTCTAATGAATCATAGAATCATAGAATATCAGGGTTGGAAGGGACCTCAAGAGGTCATCTAGTCCAACCCCCTGCTCAAAGCAGGACCAATTCCCAACTAAATCATCCCAGCCAGGGCTTTGTCAAGCCGGGCCTTAAAAACCTCCAAGGAAGGAGACTCCACCACCTCCCTAGGTAACACATTCCAGTGTTTCACCACCCTCCTAGTGAAATAGTTTTTCCTAATATCCAACCTGGACCTCCCCCACTGCAACTTGAGACCATTGCTCCTTGTTCTGTCATCTGCCACCACTGAGAACAGCCGAGCTCCATCCTCTTTGGAACCCCCCTTCAGGTAGTTGAAGGCTGCTATCAAATCCCCCCTCATTCTTCTCTTCTGGAGACTAAACAATCCCAGTTCCCTCAGCCTCTCCTCATAAGTCATGTGCTCCAGACCCCTAATCATTTTTGTTGCCCTCCGTTGGACTCTTTCCAATTTTTCCACATCCTTCTTGTAGTGTGGGGCCCAAAACTGGACACAGTACTCCAGATGAGGCCTCACCAATGTCGAATAGAGGGGAACGATCACATTCCTCGACCTGCTGGCAATGCCCCTACTTATACAGCCCAAAATGCCGTTAGCCTTCTTGGCAACAAGAGCACACTGTTGACTCATATCCAGCTTCTCGTCCACTGTGACCCCTAGGTCCTTTTCTGCAGAACTGCTACCTAGCCATTCGGTCCCTAGTCTGTAGCAGTGCATGCGATTCTTCCGTCCTAAGTGCAGGACTCTGCACTTGTCCTTGTTGAACCTCATCAGGTTTTTTTTGGCCCAATCCTCTAATTTGTCTAGGTCCTCTGTATCCGATCCCTACCCTCTAGTGTATCTACCACGCCTCCTAGTTTAGTGTCATCTGCAAACTTGCTGAGAGTGCAGTCCACACCATCCTCCAGATCATTAATAAAGATATTAAACAAAACCGGCCCCAGGACCGACCCTTGGGGCACTCCGCTTGAAACCGGCTGCCAACTAGACATGGAGCCATTGATCACTACCCGTTGAGCCCGACGATCTAGCCAGCTTTCTATCCACCTTACAGTCCATTCATCCAGCCCATACTTCTTTAACTTGGTGGCAAGAATACTGTGGGAGACCGTATCAAAAGAACTCAGGAGCTCCTGAGTTCTAATTCTGGCTATCACACTGGCTTGCTCTAGAGCTGAAGGCAACTCGCTTATGCCTCCGTTTTCAAATGTGGCCACTGAGTCTGTGCGCCTCACTTCTCAGGCACCCAACCTGAAACACCTTAGTCGCCGTGCCTCAGTTTCCCCATCTCAGTAAGGAAGGTAACACTACTGACCTGCTTCTCCAGGGATGGACTGGGATTAATTAGCAAGTGCTTGTAAAGCATTCTGAAGAGAAAAGTACTACGTATTTTTACATGCCTGCCCACAATGTACTACAGGATGTCACTGGATTGCTTTTCTCTTGGGTTATCCTGGGGCTAAATTAAGACCTGCTTACACACTGCCTAGGCACTGCTCCATCGTTAGTCTCTATGAACGCTGCAATGTAAAGGCATGAGGAATGGGCCCTAGTCAAAGAGGAGATCCCTGTACTCTAACCCCACTGTACTGTTAAACATGCCTGCTGATGTTTTCAAACACACCTAAAGGAGTAAGGTGCCCAACTCCTATTGAATTTCAGTGGAAGCCCAACTCCTTGAAAAATTCCAGCCCGAAAGCCCCAGTGAAAGGCTGAGTGAGATAAGGATGAGAAGTTGAACTGGTTGGAAAATGATGGGGGCGGGGCGGTGGAGGTTATGAAACACTGGCTTTTGGGACAAAAAAACTGTGTTTTTTCACCCCAAAACTCATATTTTGATTCCTGGCTGGGCCGCCTATGCTGCACCCTGGCCTCCTCTCTTGCCAAGCTACTGCAATGAATTGTGGGAGTCCCTGGTCACCAGCGGAGACATTGCCCAGGCAGGGAACTCAGCCCACAGAGAATGATGGGGCATGATTTCCCCAAATCACAGCTCCCCGGAGGCACTGCAGTGGCATTTCCAGACTGGCATTCGCGAGTTGGGTTTTTCACTGAGAAGCTGAAACGTGCCGTGGAAAGCAGACACTTTTCACACACAAAATGAGTTCAGTCCAAACCCCCATTTTCTGTCAAAAAGTTGCAGCAGAAAGCTTTTGGCCAGCCCTCGGCTGGAGGGGAGAGAGAGGGAATGCTGGGTGCCTGGCTGTTCCCTGGCACTGCCCCAGGAGGTGTGTCTGTGTTGGTTCACCCTGTTCTTTTCCCTCTTTCAGACACCCCGAGGGAGCTGAGGAGACCAGGCAGGAGGTTGGCTCGGACTCCCTCACAAGGTAATGTTGCTTCAAAATAAAAGCAGGGCATGGCGGCTGGGTGTGGGAAGGCTGTGTGGGCGTGAGAGACTTCCAAGCCCGGAGTTGGGGAAATCTTGGAAGCAAAACTCTAGCCTGGCATAGAGTATGATCATTATATTTCTATTCCTCGCTGTCTTTTCAGGGACAGATCTGAGTGTTTTTGTACCAGGGCTGTGCAAAATGGTGACAGGGCTTTTTTCTCCCATGGAAATTTTCACAACAATTTTGTGCCCATAAAATGTAGCTTTTTGGGGTGGTTTCATGACATGGGGCTTTCATGAGGGGAAAAGACACGCTAGAGATTGAGTAACCCTGTCCTGAACCTGTTGCTGCTGCTTCAAGTAACCATTGAGGAAAAGCAGCAGGTTTCTTTCAGTTTCCAGCCAAAGTCCTTTCTCTGTGGACGCCTAGTCGTAATCTGGGTCCTCCAGGAGCTCTGCCCGCTTCTGCCGTTTGACTATGGGAGTGCCCAGGCTTCCAAGAGGCCATAGGGAGCAACTCAGCTTGGTAGCAGGACATGTCCCGCCCAGCCAGGAAGGTGCTGTGTGCATGACTGACAGCAGGTGTGTATGTGGAAGGGAGATTTGTATTGGACATTGGGGACGACCCACAGTTTTGTGCTTTGTGCAGGGAAACCAGAAAGTGAGCTCCCATCCCTGCAGGAGGCTGTCCCCCCACAGCTCTGATCCAAGGATCAGGAAAGAAACAGTAAGCACCTCACTGCATGTTACTAGCCACTGGCAGAAAACTCAGCCCTCTCACATAGTGGGGAGGGGTGGTGATGACCCCGGGACACCAGGGTTATATGTGGAGGATGGGCACTCAGTATGTGCACTCAGATCCACAGCGAATTTTCACAGCTGGCTCGAACACAACAATGGGCTTTCCGTAAACCCTGGCAGTGTCCAGGGACCTCCCATCTGTTCAGTGTATATAGGGGGGGACGTTGGTCTCCAAGCTTCTTGCCTATCTCAGGACGTGCTACTGTTTAATGAATAAAGGTCTTCTTGTTGTGTTTTGTTTCTCGGTATCTCTGGATCTTCCCCCCGACTCTGCCTGCAGGTGCTGAGCGTGTCATCTCCTCAGTTTGTTCAGAAGCAGCCCTTCACTTCACACCAGCCGCAGCAGTGGCTGGAAGATATTGGCCAAGGCAATTAGCTACACTTCTGACAAACCCCATGCAACCAAGGGCTCTTATTCTGGCTGCTGGAGCTGAGGGGAAGAGGTTACCATGCCTTTAATATACAGCAACTACAAAATGGCCGACAGCCCCATGGAGGTCACCTCAGCAATGCCATCCGGAAGCCATGACACAACCTCAGGGTCTGAGGTAACCAGGAAGTGATCACAATTCACCTGGGAGAAAGTCCGGCTCCCAGTGATCAGGGATTCACGCCCTGGGGAGGGTTTCCTTTTATATAAGTATGTTAATAAAAAATCACTTTGAAGACCAGCTCACTCTAGCCGATAGCATTAAAGGCGCGTTTGCTTCCATTAAATGCCAATCTCTTGGTGGTTTTATTTTGTCTATTAGCAGCAGTGATCGTCACCTTCAGTGTTCAAGACCCATGTTACTGCAGTGGAGGAATATTTTGCATCAAAATCTTTGGAGCTGAAAACAGCCAAAAACTGGAGAATAGTTGAGTTTTGGACAAAATGGCTCGGGCTCTTGGTTTTCCAATGAAAAATCAATTTGTTTTTTAGGATAAAAGATACTTTCCAAGACATCTTTTGTTTCATTGAAAACCCAGTTTTCCACTGAAAAAAGTTCTGATGGAAAATTTTTGACCCCGCACAATTGAGGTTATTTATGGAACTTTCACTTTGAACTTCTAGACTTTCAAACACTTACTTGTTCTTAATTCTACCTTAGGCCTAGTCTACACTCAAAAGTATCAGTATAATTAGAGGAGTGGCTTTTTTTTTTTTTACTGAAATAGCTATACCGCTCCAACCCCTGGTGTGGACACAATTATACCAGTGTAAAGGTGCCTTATCCCAGTTTAGCTTATTTCCCTGCCTATACAGAAGAGCCATATTAATATAATTGCATCCACACTAAGGGTTTGTAGTGCTTTAACTAAACTTGCTACTGTAGACAAGAATTTCCTAGTTTCCATAGTTAGACTTCTGTTAATGTCCACAAACTGTTTTCTAATGGATTCCCCTGCCGCCGCCCCCAAAGCATTTAATTAAGTCTTTATAACCTCAGCTCAATCGTAATGATGGTTTTTTGTCTGGAAATAACAACGGCTTTGGGGTGAAGAAAGTCACTGCTTAGCTGGAGCTGTTTCCATTTTTACAGCAGATTAGGAATAAAGAGGAGGACATGGAAGGTGCAGATAATTAGATAGAAGAAGGATCAGGTGAAAGGAAGAGGCAGCACCATGCATTCAGTGAGGGCAAAGCAGATGAAGTGAAGGACTGTTCTGCTGAAGGCTGGAATACACCCAGAGACTCTGTTGGTATAAATTGGCTTAACTCCACTGATTTCAATAGAGCTAGGCTGATTTACATCAGCTGAGGACCTGGCCCTATGAGGCCTTCACATTTTTTGGTGTATTGGCTTTTTTTTTTTTTTTTTTAATAAGCTCAGGGCTTAAACCCAGGGCCAATATTGGGTTTGCCTTGTTGATGATCACATTTAGCTCTAGTGCAATAAGAGCGTGGTTCCCACAGACTTTACAGGATAAATTACACAGCCCCTTTCAGCTGAGCATCTCAAAGTACATTACAAAAGTAGGTGAGGATTTATTTTTTAAACAACCGAGGAAACTGAGCCGCAAAGAGGGGTCGGCCCACATGTTTGAAGATATTTAGGCGCTGCTGTGCCTCTCATTTTCCAAAGGGATTTTAGCACTTAGGAGTCAATGGGATTTTAGAAAATGAGACTTAAAAGGCCTGGTTTACACTACAGAGTCAGGCCGACGTAAGGCAGTTTATGTCGGCCTAACTCTGTGTGTCTACACTACCATGTTGGGCCTGCCTATGAACGTCGCCCATTACACCAACCTAATCACTCCAGCTCCGCAAGAGGCATAGTGTGTAGGTCCATGTCGTTTGGGCGACGCAGTGTCTGTGTTGACACTGCATTACTTACATTGCCTGTTAGCTGTCAGCTCTGTACAGCACGGAGCTCTGTAGCTGCCTCCTGATGACAGTTTGGGCGGGAGGAGAGCCCTAGCCCAGCCGCCGCTGCCCAGGCTTGAGCTGGGCCCCCCATTCCTCACTGGGAGGCTGCTGGACTCGGACTCTCCTTCTCCCGGCCCCCTGAATCCCTCACCGAGAGGTGGCAATGGGGTACTGGGCTGTCAGCCACAGGGGTCCAGCTGTCAATGCCCCACAATGCCTCACTTCAATCGGTGGAAGCACTCCTGGTAAGGACGCGTACTGCTGACAAAAGAAGCAAGTGTGGACATGAACCACCGCTTTAATTATTGCGGTGGCCATACGTCGACCTAACTTAGGTGGACTTAATTTTGTAGTGTAGGGTTAGGCTCCTAAATCAGTTAGGTGTTGAGCACCGCAATGACTGAGTACCTTTAAAAATCCGTGCCTAAGCAACTTGCAGAAGAACAAATGTTGAGACAGTGGCAGGTCTCCCAAGGCACAGCTCTGAATTCACAGCCCCTTGCTCCAACCACTCTCTCCTTTCTCTGAGTCTTGGAAAAAGCCAATTCCCTGCCTAGGGGTCTCCAAGGAGGTGTATTCCGTGAGAAGCCCTCTGGTTACTTGATTAGTTGCAGCCAGAAGTTGAGCTAATAATGGGCGGAGCCGCTTTCAGTGAGTGGCTGAGTGAAGATTTCTGGCCCACAATGAGGCATTTGCTGTCTGTGCTAAGATTTGGGTGGCTCCCAGAAGGCCCCTGATGGCTTGGAGGGAAATTTGCGTAATTTCATTATCCACAGCCTCACTACCAGCCAAACCCACACTCGGCTTAACAAGAAAAACAAAACTGGAACTGCCAATCCTCTGGGAGCCTTCCAGGCCTGACACAGCCTCGCTGGCATTCTGCCACGTCTTGCCCTTTAACAACGACCAAGCCTCTTTGGAAATGAGATGCTGCATGGAATGGCCCAGCTGGGCACGGCCCCAGTCACAGTGCATTCCAGCCCGCAGCCCTGAGGTGGATGGACGAAGTCCTGAGCTGTTCCGCAGCCTTGTCAGGGCATCCATGTTACACGGCTGTCGCCTTTACAGAAGAAGCAAGTTTCCTTCCCGGCCCTAGCGCTGTCCTCCATCCTGGCCCCTCCGCTTGCTGGCTGCTCCTGGCTGACCCTTGTGAGTGCTGAGAGGAAGGAAGGGTTGTGACACACTTTCTCTTCTTCTTTCCTCTCACCACCTCTTTAAAATAGAGGTGCCCGGGGCCAAAGGGAAATGAAACGGGTGTGCAGCAAAGACGACTCCGTCTTGTTCTGAGTGGATGCAGGAGGAGGCAATGGGGTAGGCTGGGACGAACTTGCTTGTGCAGCTGGCAATGATGGTGGGAAGGCAGATCTTGGCACTTGCTCCCAGGAAGGAATTTTTGGCTTACTTCAGAACTGGTGGATGTGCCGCTGCTTTATCATCTCTCCCCATGTGCCTGTGAAGAGACAAAGGGACCATACAGCAACACAAAGTCCAGGAAATCAGCAGGGAAGGCACCTATCTCCATGCAGGACCAGTCCACCTCTCCCCTGAATGCCCTCCAAGTCTCATCTCCTCCTCAGTCCTTAGGCTTCTTCCCCAATGTGCACCTGACCTCAGCCCCTTGCCATGCCCGTCATTGCTCCGCCAGTTGACAGAGAGCAAGTGTGTGTGGGACAGGGGTTTTGCTACAGAAACTTCTTACCCTTCAGAACCTCTGCTTAGAGGCTAAACGGTCCCTGTCTCTTTGGAGCCAGCTGGGATTTTCCCTTTATAATTCCTTCCCTCTCTTCACCACGTGGGGAGAAGAGCTGTGCAGAAGTGTTCCTCTGGGAAAGAGTAGCAGAGCCATCTCCAATATGCAGCAGATCTCATTAAAGAGATCTGTGATACTTTGGCCTGGAGGCCTCTGCCCTAGGCATTAAAGGAAGGGCAGAAATAGCAGAGCAGGAAAGAAGTGTTCATAATGAGATCTGGAACTGTACAAAACTTGCCTGCTCTGGGGTTTGAAACGCCAACCAGTTTCCCACGGCTTCAGGGCGAATTGCCTCCCCCTTTGGATCTGAACTGCCTCAGATCCCCGGGGCATGTGGATCCAGAGTTCAGCCCAGTCTAGACATGGGAATCCAGATTCCAAGGGGTTTTGGATAAGGCTCATTCGCAAGAACGGCTGGCGGCAAAGCTTGGGTTGGAGCCCAGAGTTCTAGGATGTTTAAGGTTGGATAGGCAGCGAGTTATATGGGCCTGTGGTGCCCGTGCTCCACCAATATTCAGGAACATGGGCCAGGCTCCACCAATGTTTAGGCTTATATTTAATCAGAGCCGTCCAGTCCATAGGACGGACCAGGGCAACTACCCTGGGCCCCATGCTTCAGGGAGACGCAGGGTCCAGGGCAGCCTGGGGGGATAGCGTGGGGCCTGGCACCCGCAGCAGTGAGTGGCCCAGCCCCAGCCCGCCCCGCCTCTTCCCGTCCCTGCTCCACCCCCATTCCACCCTTTCCCTCAAGCCCCCGCCCAACCTCTTTCCGGCTTCTGCACCTCTCCCCCGAGCGACACTGGGAGCCAGCAGAGCCACCCTAGACCCTGTGTCCCCCTGAAGTGTGGAGCCCCCCCAAATCATGGGGCATGGTGGGCGGTTGCCCCCGTCCGTCCTATGGACAGTGTTGACAGCTCTGCATGGACCCATTCTGGGCACCACCAAAAATTATACAAACCTGGCACCCATGTTGGAGGGCTAGTTTGGACCCATCTCTACTCTAAGGTCGCTGGGCCCAGTGTGCCTGTGGGGGGGGACCTTCACCTTAAAGCTGTTGCTGTCTCAGTGAGCTTCACAAAAGCAGGTGAAACTCTATGGTTGGAGTTCTCAGAGTTCTTTCAGCCCCCAAAGAGGGAATGAAAGTGGTGAGGTGCAAACCCCACACAAACTGAGCCTAAAGAAACACCCCCTGTGCGCGGTCCTGGGAAGAGCTGAGCTTCATGCAGCCCTGAGAGCCGCTATTACAAGGTCCTTCCTTAGCTTGCCAGCTAATTACGACACTATTAAGGCTGAATGCTGCTCTGCTACCTCATGACATCCCCCCTCCATCCTGCAGGTCAATGTAGGTTAAACAGATGCAAGTGAGAGTCGAATTTGGCCCTTAGTCTCCCTGGTTTCTTCCCTGGATCTTCTGATGCAGACTTTGGAGGGAGAGGGGGGTTGATCTTAGCAAGGAGGCTCCTCGCTTTAAGTCCTGATTAGAGACACCATTTCCTGCCCTAGCCAAGATGAAAGTGCCAGTCCAGCCCACACACACTGAATGGCTCCCACTATAGTGTCGCACGTGGCTTGCTCTCTATGGCAAAGCTGGTCCTGATCAGAGAACCTCCATCCAGACTACTATACAGGCTGCCTCCCCCTGCTCCAGTCAGAAGACCAGCCTGTGTTCTAGGCCCAGTGTTCTGGGGATACTGAAGGTAACGTGCCTCCTGTATGTTGCCTTAGGGCAGAAAAGCTAAAGCGGGTGGTGGGAGAGGGGTTGACTGCAAGTTTCCCAGTATTTCATGGAACAAATCATGCCCTTTCAGGCTGCTTTGGGGAGAGAGGGGGTTGCACATCACTAATTAATGCTGATTTATTAAGAGGGCCAGGCAGTAAGATCGGGAGATGTTCCAGCTGCCTGTCTCAGTAAATCTGGAGCCTGGATTTTGATTCACGCACATAGGATTCATGCACATTTGATTCCCTCCAGTCTGTTTGCAGTTGAGATGCCATAGACTGTAGCCAGAAGGGGCAGTTTTGCACAGGATTCAGAGAGTCTAAAAAGTAGGGCTGTATCATGACTATAATGAAGCAGGTTAGATCCAAAATTTGACCTACGTTACTATTGTAATAATTGGGGTGGTGGGGAAGATCTTCTGGATTTGTTTAACCAAAGCAAATAACTAGGGTATCACAATTTGGGTAGGACTGACTCAAAAAGAGCTCAATTCTCCCTGACGTGTATCCCGTCCAGGCACCTCCTTGCCCAGCGCAGAGATGGCAGAAGGGTTCTACACCAGCCCGGCTCGCAGACTGGTCTGGGTTTGAACCACGTTGGAGGCACTGTCAGAGCACTCTGCATCGCAGCTCTTTTCTGCTTCCTGGGCCATAAGAAGCAGACTGTAAATCAGAGCAACCCTGAGGCTGTGAAAACTTATACTGGGAGCTGCACAGGCCCCTGCACGGCCTAGAATATGCTCTAGTGCAACCCCAAACATTTAAAGTCAAAATCGTGAGATTGGCTTAAAAAATCACAACGTTTTTTTTTTTTAATAATACATTTGGGGGTCTTTTTATTTGCCGTCTGGTTTCTGGGCCTTTTGGGGAGCACTTAGGCCATGTAACCCAGGTTTTCCTCTACAACTATGGGTGCTAGAAACTTATGTTTCTTAAAATCAGTAAATAAATGAAACTCTCTTCTGCTTGGCAGCCACTCACTGGAAAAAGAAAAATAGCCCAACCGTAGAGGAATGATTAAAAAAAAAACCATAGGAAGTTGTGGTTATAGAAAAATTAATGTACCAATTACGCACCCAACGAAACAGACAAAGGACAGATAGATACTTAGATATTTGTTTATCTTTTATTCAGTACTCAGACACAGCCCATTCTCTGGCAAAAAAACCCAGCATCCCTGTCCAATTTTTTTGAATATTAACATTTGACAGACACACCTGGTCTATTCAGTGATTTCACTCCATTTAATAAAATCATTAGAAACGACAAAGGTGTTGTAATGACACTCACTCTATAATTCAGTAACACCCTGTTAAATAGAAAGATCCGTTGACTATATTGCTGTACGATGTCTCTTTAAACAAAAGCTAACTGTTGTGGTGATTGTTTTGTTTCTGATATTTACGTGGCAAGGATTTGTAAATTTGTTAAAACGTCCTAACGAAATAGTTTTTTAACAAAAAGGAAATCTGAGATTCTCCCATAATCACCTGCCTCCAAGGGCTGTGGCTTTGATAAACATAAAGTATTGCCCGACTCATGAGAGCATTGCAAGAGGTAGCAACGGGGACTATGGGGAGTGCAGCGATGACTTAAAGCCATCCCTGCTCCAAATGCAGGAAAGAAACACCTGAAAATCAGGCTCTTTGCACCTGATTCATCAGTGCCCCACACCTTGTTGGTAACATCTATGCAGCTTGGATTTCCCACGCTAGCTGTAATCTAGCTAGCCCAGTTAAAAATAGCAGTGAAGCCGCAGTCAGGGCCGGCTCCAGGCACCAGCTTAACAAGCAGGTGCTTGGGGCGGCCAAGGGAGAGGGGCGGCATGTGTGGCAATTCGGGGGCGGCAGGTCCCTCACTCCCTCTAGGAGCAAAGGACCAGGGCCGGCTCCAGGCACCAGCTTAACAAGCAGGTGCTTGGGGCGGCCAAGGGAGAGGGGCGGCACCTGTGGCAATTTGGGGGCGGCAGGTGCCTCACCTCTAGGAGCGAAGGACCTGCCACCGAACTGCCGCCACCGATCGCGGCCTTTTTTTTTTTTTTTTTTTTTTTTTGCTTGGGGCGGCAGAAATGCTGGAGCCGGGCCAGGCCGCAGTAGAGCAGACTATACAAGCCCACCTGGCACCCTGGGTATGTCCTCGCGTTGCTAGCTTGCACAGGGGTCCATGCTGCCATGTCTTCCCTACTATTTGGAGTGGGGCCAGCTAAACTAAAGCGAACATGAGTATGCCTACCTGCGCTGCAGTCACAGCTCTGAAGGCAGTTTAGACATACTCGGTGTCATCATTTACACAGTACGTTGGTGGGGGGCATGGATCAGTGTTCACATCGCACTCCCCGTCAGTACCTGGCCCAAGCCAGGGAAGCTAATGATCCAACCAGCGGACCAAATTTGGTGATGAATCCCGCCTGGGCATGTGCCACCTGCGGTACATTGCGCATACGCTAAGGGTACGTCTATACTTAGCCGCTGGTTCGGCAGCAAGCTATCGATCTTCTGGGATCAATTTATCACGTCTTGTCTAGACGCGATAAATCGATCCTGGAAGTGCTCGCCGTTGACGCCGGTAATCCTGCTCCGCGAGAGGAGTAGGCGGAGTCGACGGGGGAGCCTGCCTGCCGCTTGTGGACCCGCGGTAAGTACCTTTAAGTTCGAACTAAGATACTTCAACTTCAGCTACGTTATTCACATGGCTGAAGTTGCGTATATTAGTTCGAACTGGGGGCTTAGTGTGGACCAGCCCTAAGACCAACAACTTTGGTTGCATTTTGCACTCTCTGTGCACTGGTATAAATGACAACACAAGGGCCCATTGCGTCGAAGGTGTTTAGGCACCAACTGGAGCTAGCTGCCTTGAGCATCTGTGCCAAGGAGCATAGCAACGAGGAACCAGGCCCTTCATTTAGAGCTCTGTGCTCTTGCTTGCGCCAGCCACAGTGATGGTCCATAGACAAGGATGTTTACAAAAGGACGCTGCATTTAGTGTAAGCCCATTAGAAACAGGTCAGTGGCCAAGTTCTACTCTCAGTTAAATGCTCGCAGCCCCGTGAGATGCTGCTGAGACCAGAATTCTGTGAAGGCTCCTCAAGGCAGGCAGCAGGGCCATTCGCTGGCCTGTTTTGAAAAAAATACATTCTGATCTTCACCTTCTGCTGTAAACTGGTGCTGAGTTGACCTTTTCTGCCTCACTTTCACTCACGTGCTTTCAAATATCACCAGTCTCCACTGGCAAAATCTCTCCTTAAGTGCGGGGGGCAAAACGGATGGGGGGAGAAATGGTCTTTTCTTCATGATGACACTGCACATGGCAGTATTTCTAAGCGTGAAGGAGAGAAAAGCAAGGGGAAAAAATCCCAAAGATAATATTGGAATATATGAATGCTTCAGATCTGCACTGTATAACAGTGATAATTGGGGTCAATATCAGCCAAGTGACATGGAAATCAATAATATCTCTGAGCTCCGTAACAGCAAAGTGCTTTGCAAACGACAGTGTATATATAGGATCAATGCAGCCACCTCTGGGGTGGAAGGTAAGAGTGGTCTGACAGTGCACAGGAACCCTATGCAGGAATGTAGGCTAGGAAATGAAGAATAATATTTCACCAGATCTTGAGCTGGTGTAAATCAGGATAGCTCATATGTAAGTTACACTGAATTACACCAGCTGAGGTTCTGGTCCATTGTATCCAATTAAAACGGCAGGAACTTATAGAGACGGAACGTAATGTACCCGCACTGGAATCCTAGTTTAGGAAGGGAGGTAGAGCTCAACGGATCCAATTCATCCCTGGTGTAACTCTACTGGAGTTACCCCCGGGCTATATTTGGCCTGAAACATTTAAACTATCTCATTTACTGTTATTCATGCTCTACTGGAGATGAAAATGTTTATACTAAATGAGAGTCTCTAATACTCCATGGAAATAATAGAGTGTGAGGTTTATATGGGCTCTCATTTGCGAGGGCAGCTAGGGAGGCCAACTTGTCACAGATGATGTGGCAGCCACAGATTCCACGGTTCTTTAAGCATGGTCCCTGCGCGGGGAGGCAGCTGTCCTTTCTCTTCCTTCCTCCTCCAGTGTTTCCACTTCTAGCAAGTGGCTCCTAGCCCAGCTCTGGCCCAGCAGGCTTGGATTCAGATCCACACCGGTACTTTGTTCCCTAGGGCTGGATGTGGAAGATCTGGGCCAAAGATATGGTTGGGAGCTGGTATTTTGAAATTGCTGGGAGTTAGTTTAGCAGCTCTTGCGGTGACTGATGGGCATGTGTGCAAAACCCAGGGTGGGGGAAGGGAGGGACACTAGAAGCTGGTAGCTAGGAAGCAGAAGTAGGTGATATAGGAGCCCGGGGAAGAGGAATGGAAACTGCTGAAGGGCAGCGTGGCCTCATGATGACTGTGGCTTTTTTCCATAAAGCCCCCATAAATCACCAGTGATCATAAGGCAAAAATCCCCCCCCTTTTTTTTGCCATCCTAGTTATAACAAAAGAGGAAGAGGGAATTTGCTCCTGTGCTTATCCCTACGGAGCAGCTGCCTCGCTTGTCTCCATCGGCGTGACGAGCAGGAACAGCACATAAGAGAATTCCGAAGTGTGGGATCAGTGCCTAAGGAGTGAGCGCTCCATTTAACTTGGCACACGTGCACACTCCAGACAGTGCCAAGATGCAGCCTGGGTGTCCTCCTCACTCAGTACTCCCAGCCATTAGCCGGAGGCTGTTTCACTTGGTTACAGACTCCATCTCAAGGTCATTCCAACTTGCCACCCAGGCGAGATTCGCATAATGGCTCCAGCTTGATCGTGAGCAGAGAGCACCACACCCCTCCACAGACAGCTGGGTAGAGTTTGGACAGCCAGACTTCGGGGACCCATCTCCATTCCTCCCCGGTTCAGTTGGGCCACCTTTGCCAGGTCTGGAAAAATGTGTATTCTGTAGGTCTCAAAAGCAAAACCAATGGGCTAAATGCTTCCCTAATGCATCGCCACTGCAGCCAATGGCATGATGCCAGCGATTAATTCAGCCCTGTGTTTTCTTTGTAAGTCCAACAGCCTTCAAAATCCACTCCTAGAATTAACAGGTATTTCTTCTCTACGCAGGCATGCGGCCACATTGTTGCAGACCTTGCCATGCCCTTCGCTGGATTCTTGGAGGGCTGGTGCTACAGTTCCGTTCATTCTGTGTGCGTTTCCATTCCAGAGGGGAATTTCCAAGCAGCTTTGTGGTCTGTCCCTTGACTCCCTTCCCACTGGGAGCCCCAGACTGTGCAGTCTTGTTTGTTCAAATGCAATTTCTAATGTCTCATGGCTTAATGGGAAATGAGATGTTCTCATCAATTCTGACTGTCACTCGCTCCTCGGGGGATTTCAGATCCTCCCCGGCCCTCTCGTGATACTTCCCCACTCGCTGTAGCTGTTTCTCTCATTTTCATTTCCAGACTTTTCCAAATGCTATTTAACAGAATCGGTCTTTGAAGCTACTTGCTTCAAACTTTCTCCTGCTACGTTTTCCCCAAGCATGAATAAGCTGCAGCGTTGCCAGACGCCTAAACCTGGAGAAAGCGTGTCAGGTACCGGTTGGAACAGGGACTCCTGGGCTCTAGTTCCTGGCTTCACCACAAATTCCTGTGTAAAATGGGCCTGGTACTTAGCTCACAGCTGTGATGCCATTGACAGCAGTAAGGCTGTGTCAGTGTAGAGCAGGTTGGACTTGGTCCTATCGTTGTGTGCCAGCCTTGTTCTGTACAGGTGCCCCGATAAGAGAGTAGTTCATTCTCTACATCCACTTGATCGTTGGCCTTTCTGCTGCGATCGCCAATGAAGGTGGCATTCTTTTTTGCAGTATTTCCACTGGGAACCAAACACCAAGCGCTGGCTTATTTCACAGAGGCACCAGATGGTAAGGACGGTCGCTCATTACCAACCTGCGCTGGATCCCAGCCGGTGGCCTTGAAGTGAAAGGCTCTGTATTCCTCTGCCCATCCGCTGGGCTAGGCTACCCAGCCCCCAGCCAACAGAAGCAGTGTCAGGGGATACTCTACTTTGATCCAGGGCTGCCCTTGGCGTTTGTGTGTGTGTGTCACAGGATAAACAGAGACGCAGGAGTCTGGGGAGCAAGAACCATTTTGTATAATTTGCTGAATTCCTGCTAAACCTCGGCTGCCTCTCCTGACCCCAGCTGCCCTGCTATTCCCATATGCAAGCCATTGGGTTGCTATACACAGATTTAAACATATCCCCATTTTTGCTAGCAGAGACCCAGGCTGGACCCCAGTTGGCAGTAACTCCTGTTCCTCTCTGTCAGCCATTAATCTTCCCAGGAACACCCCAAATCCCCCATCCCACCCTCCTCTCCATGTCTCCTGCTGCCTCCCCCCACCCCTGGGCCCCCACCTGAGCATGGAATCCTTTCACTTCCACTTAACATTCTCATATTTCGTATGCACAAAGATCGAGGAGTGTCTCTGGGCATCAGCATATAAATCAAACAGCTGCCGCTTCTGATCTGTGGGGGTGGGGGGGCGTGAAATACAGTGGGAAAGGGGAAAGGCAAGGAAGAGCAGAGGTGGTGCTAGCCCATTGGGGGCCCAATGCAGGAATATCCCCCCACCCCACCCAAAAAACCCCACAACACATACTAAAACAGCAAATAAGGGGGCCTTGAGCTGTTCAGGGCCCTAAGCAATTGCTCAATCTGCTTATGCCCAGCTCTGGCTCTGCGAGGAAGAGATCTTACAAGGGAGAGAAAGTAAAATAAAAGGAGGGAGGGAGGAAGAGAGAAAGTGCTCAGAAAAGATTCAATTCTAAAGGAATGAACTGAGACGAGGGGAGAATTTGCCACCTGGCAGCAGGGGCTGGGAGCGTAGCAGAGGACCTCAGGGCCCAATGCTCCTCTGCTGCTGGTCTCAATCAGGAGTGAGCTTAATGGAGTGAGACTGATGTAAATTTGAGAGCCAAATCAGGGGCACATTCCTGTGAGGGGACTAGAATCACCCATGTGACTCTGCAGAGCATAGTTGGCCAGTTTCTCTCTTGCTCTTTCCCACTGCCCTCTTGCCTGTCCTTCCCTTGCTCCCACCAGGGATCTTTTATGTGGGGCAGGCGTTTAAGGTCCCCCATCAGGGAGGGCAGGAAATGCTGAAGGAAGTCATCTTGGGGGCTTTGTGTCTGCCGACACAGAGCGCTGAGACCTGCCCCACTGTATCACCTGTGGATCTTGGGGCCACTCCCACTTTTATTGTCCCTAACTAAACGGATGCCATTGCACATCATCAGCATTTGCATATGGCTCAGGAAGGAGCTGCAGGACTGAGTGGGGGGGGAATGCACAGAGCTAAGCCCTAGAAAGTTAACAGTCAAATTTACCCTCCCCTCATATACACAGTGTCCTCTCCCGTTGGCTGGGACATTTAGTGACTCTGACACCCAGTCCCAGAAATAAACGGCCACAATCTAGCCACTGACCCAACGCTTACCAAGCCAGCCCTATTGAAGAGGAATACGATAGCGGGGAGGGAAGGGTCTGTGCCCAGAGTCGACTGGGGGAATGGAGAGAAGACTGCGGGGGAGACCAGAATGCTAAGCCGTCAGCGAGAAATGTCAGCACACGGAGAGCACAACCAATTTTCTTTCAATAGAGTTCATGCCATTCCCGCAGTGCCTAGAATAACAAACTCTTTCCAGCACCATCCAAGCCTGAACGCTGGAGGAAGCTGCTGAGGAACTTAATTGATTAGCCGGATGCATGCGAGAATAGATTGCCCAGCATCAATGAAGTTACTGTCCTGAGAGCTAATGTGCGGGTCAGGATGATGCTGGAGGAACCGGCTGTAGCTTCGTGTTGCACAGCCCCTTCTTTCAGTTCAGAAACAACGCAAGGTTTGTTTTTATTACGTGGCCGTTTTGCAGCCTCCCTGATACTATTGCTGGAATGCAGAGGGATTTGAATCCAGGAGCAATAGCCCAATCCTGGCATCGCACCAGCATTTAAACAGGAAGGTGACAGCCGGTCAGTTGGACCCCAGAGCATGGGAGGGCACGCAGGTGACCAGACCAGTCAGTCATAGAGCCACCGCAAAGCAGTGTGGGAATAGCAGGAGCACTGCCAAACCAGTCTGAATGAGCAATGTGTGCACGCGAGCATCGGCGAGTACGCATGGCTCTTGCTACGCTGTCAACGCGTACTAGAGACTACGCTTTAACGGTGGAGCTAGTACACTTTTAAGGGTTTACAGCTTGTGTATGTAGGTCATTTCAGTGAGCACAATTCCAAATCAGTGCATAATAAACCTGCCTGTAAACAAGCCGTTAGGCAATATGGTGGTAAAAACGCCTGGTCCCTATCTGCACTACAGCCTCCACCATTGCTACTAGAGGCGGACCTGCACCCAGGTGAATTGTGTCTCTCATTGCTAATGTAGCCAAGGCCTGGTTCTGTTCTGTCTCCTCCCCCAGGGCCCATTCCTGGCTCACCCCAACCCCCCATGGAAGCCAGTGAGCATTTTAGATGCATCGGGAACGCAGGATTTGGGTCCCTGTGTCTCTGCCTCACTTGCCCACGCTGTTCGGGCCCCACTGGCCCTTCCCGTGCATGCCACAGCTGAGGGAAAGCGCTCACTGTACAGCCGAGGGCCTGGGCTAGGTAGCAGTGAGTGCTTAGCTGATGAGACACTCACGCAACAAGTGCCATCGCACGCATGATCTCGGGCTAGGGTGGAAGCTGTGCCACATTCTCCACAGCCCAGCACGAGAGTGGGCCTGGGGGGCAGAGTGTGAGTGCCCAACATGAGACACATCCCAGGGCCCTGGTTTTCAGAGCCCAGGTGCGTGGCCCCTTTGGAACATCAGGCCCCTTTTAGGTGTCTCAGGTTGAGCATCCAAAAATGGAGGGCCCGAAAATGATGAGCCACTTTTGAAAATGTTAGGCCCCTGCCTCCATCCACGCTCCCCCACCCACTGAGCGGGTGTCTGAACGGGACCACTGCATTATTCACTCCGTGTCTCTAGCTCGGTCATCAGAGATGACTTCCGTCCTAGATCAGCCGAAGAAAACAAGAAGCCAAAAGTCTGGTAGGGCTGTGAACCTGCCTGTCATGTTTCCTGACAGCCGCAGCATGTCCCTTCGGTTTTGTTTTTACCAAACTGTCACCGTATGTCACAGCCCCGGCTCAGGCCATTGGTCTAAAAACTTCTCAAGCCAAGAGAAGAAAGTGTGTTGTTGTTTTTCTTGTTTGCTGACAGTGAGCGCAGTGCCAGTGAGAGGGGCCAGCCCCAGAGAATG
Organism: Chrysemys picta bellii; assembly: GCF_011386835.1. Taxonomy (NCBI): domain Eukaryota; kingdom Metazoa; phylum Chordata; order Testudines; family Emydidae; genus Chrysemys; species Chrysemys picta. The sequence goes on along the minus strand of NC_088802.1, from coordinate 41,238,619 downwards.
AGCCCTCTGCCCACAGAACAGGAACAGGCAGGACAACTGTAACCCACTGGTCAGGGTGTGCTCCAGTATTGCCAACCCCAAATGTTCAGAAATCATGAGTTGGGCTCACCCTGGTTGGATCCTCAGGGTTGACTGGGATGGTGACTGTCACACAAGCTTCCCCGATGTTTTCCTCATCGATATTCGACCTGGAGGATGAGAAGGGAGTTTAGTCCCAGAGTCTTCCTGGGACAGGGTCTGTTTTCTGGAGGAAACGGGAACAGAGTCTCAACAGGGTCAGCTGGCAAAGTATAAATCCTCACCCAAGGCCTGGGGCATCCTGAGGTTCTTGTGGGCAGAGCCAGGGCTAGGCAGCGCTAGGCTAAGCAGACTAAGCAATTCCTTCAGGCCCCAAGCAGCTCAAAGGGGCCCCCTATGAATAACTAGTATGTGTCATGTATGGTGGGGGGGCAAATATTCCTACTTAAGGCCCCTAATAGACTAACACCAGCACTGCTTGTGGGGTAATTGGGCCCTCATGAAACTCACTGGAAATGCAAGGGCTGGAGTCCAACATTTGGGACCCATCCCACTTCCCTGCAGGGAGGTCTGGGAACAGCAGGGGGATTGCTACAGGCCAAGGAGATATGACAGTGGCTAATGACAGTGGTGACAGTGTCCAGGCAGTGCAGGTGAGAGCCGCCTAGAAATACTAATAAAAGGAGAAACTACAGAAAACAAAACAAAACTGTGAGGAGAAACCAAGACCCCCTGCTCTCTCCAGTGGGGATCAGAGGAAGAGGCAAAGCATTGTGGAATAGAGGGGGCACTCTGGCTGGATCCTGAGCCTGTCCAAATATCTTCCCATCGAGCTGTGCCTGGCCTCCAGCTACTTTTCGAGGGTCTGTTCCGCCAGTCGTGCTGAGATGACTGGCTGTGCTCCTTGCTGTCTGTAGTGTAACGGGATCTTGGGCTGGCAAAGAGGCTAAATGGCACTCATCCCCCTGGGCTGGAGCAATGCCAAACTCCATTAACTCCCGAGGCCCTAACTCACTGCCACCGCTCGCACAGCATTCCCACTGAAGATAGAGGGCGCTATGTGTGCAGGGTTGATCACTTGGCTTTCAAAGGCTGCAGAGGGAACAGACAATGTACGTACGTGCCTGGGTGCAGACTGGTGGTCGGACCGGGGAGTTTGCGTGTGTGAGCCTGTTTTAGCTCTGCCGATACAATACACAGTTTCACTTTCCCGTCCCCTTTATCCTGACAATTATCCATCATCTCAGGAGATTATCTGACTGCAAGACAGATCTTCAGTCGAGTTGGCATAGGCCTCTATACCAGGCCAGTCCTTATGGCAGTGTATGTCTTCCCATAGCTCCTTGGGGCCGAATGAGCGGAGGTACAGAACGGGGATGGGCCAGTGCTAGTGAATCTTCTGGCTCATAGTGTCTGCGGGGAGGAGAGGAGCACATTGGACCAGCACTTAATTTTCCTGCCTCAGGAGTTTCTTTCCTCTCCCTCCCCATATTGACCACAGAGCTGTTTCTGTGAAGTGGATAAATTCCATAAAGGCTACCCTGAGAAAACGGAGACCCACAGACTCGCTTCACTTGTGACCTAAACCAGATTGGATGAAACCGAGTCTGAGTCTTTCAGAATTGCCAGCATGGAGGAGCCGGGTGGGGAGTCGACTAGCTCATCCTCAATTAATCCTGAGCCATCCCCACGGGGCAGTCGGATTCCTAGCGGAAATGCTTGTACCCAGCAGGGATTGTGCAGGCTGATCTACAGAAACCGGGAACTGCTGAAGCTTGGAGAACTAAGAGCTTAATTAAAGTGAAGGATTGAAGCCACAAGAGGAAGGTGGGCAGGCAGGCACTGGGCAGTTCCTCCGCAGATGGGATCCATCTCCCACCTGTCAGTCCATACTAGGCCCGTGCTCGGCATCACCAGTTCTGACCTGCATGCTCCCTTCATTGTTCCAGCCATGGGGCTCCTCCGGAGGAAATAATGGTGACCAGATTTGCTGCGTAGCTGTGATCTTTCCAGCACAGGCTAGGCATTGAGACTGCTAAACACAGTTCATCCTGGGGCTTAATCAAGATTTGAACCCAGGTCCTTGAAAGTAAAAAGCCAAGTGTATTAAATTATGGTGCCTCCACCACCTCACATCCTGTGGTTTACTTATATTATTATTACGTGTATAATCACAGCACCTAGGAGCCTAGTCCTGGCCCAGGACCCCATTGTGCTAGGCACTGTACAAACACACAACAAAAGACAGTCCCTGCCCCAAATTGTATCTGCTAGTAGCTCAGGTGTCCACAAATGTGCATTGGCAGTTCTGAGCCACTACCTGATGGCACGTGTAGGCTGGAAACCAAAACCTGGTTTGGTGACATTGAAATGTCAATGTTGTTTTCCTTTCAAAGTGTTCAAAATGGCCTCTCTTTTGTTATATTTTGTGATTTTTTTTCTCTATTTAAAAAAAAAATAGCAAAAATGACCAAAATTGTTTAATATTTGAAAAATATTTTAAAACTGCACATTTCCCCCTCAAAATGAAAATAATTCAAAATTTTCATCAAAAATTTAAATTAAAAGAAGCCCACCTTTTTCCCTCACCAAAAAATTCTTGTTGTTGGGCTGGTGTTTCTTTGCAAGGGGCTCAGGCAGAGCTGTGATGATCACGGATGCAGAGATTATAACTAGAGGGAGTATGAAGTTCTGGGAGGTAAATTCCCATGCAGATCAGGTACACATAGCCACAAACGCTTGTCGCAGCTGAACCTTTTAGCTGGAGTCTCCCCCAACGTATGGATTTTCTACATGCAATCTGGGCATTTACCAGCTTGTAATCCCTTCCACATTTTAATCACACCTTAACTCAGCAGCACTGTGGGCTTGTGGAAGTGTAAGGCAGCACAGTCAATGGCTAGGACACTGGACTAGCATGCAGGCTAGCTGTGGCCTATTCCTGACTCTGCTACTGAGTTATTGTGAGCCTTGGGCAAGTCCCTTAACTTCTCCCCATCTCATTTTCCCTTATTGTAAAGTGGAGCCAGCAATTCTGACTTCCCTTAACAAAATGCTGTGAGATCTGCAGATGAAAAGTACTTAAGTGCTACTAATAAGAAATACTTTGTTCTTCTTTAGCTCCTTTCACCTGAGGATCTCAACATACTTTAAAACCATTAGCTAATGGTTCACAGCTCCCCAACCTACAAGGTACATAAAGTAGCATAATCTTCATTTTACTGATGGGGAAGCAGAAGTGAAGTGACTCCCATAAAGCCATGCAGCAAGTCAGCGGCAGCATCTGAAAGAGAGCAAGGGCTGAGAAACCCAGCATGAAGTGCACTGTCTACATCAAGAACACATGCTGAGCGATGATTGTTAGGGACATTATCTCCCTGAGTGAGGAGAGGAGGATGCCACTTCTGAGTTATCCCCTCTCTCCTCACAAGTAAACACGACTGCCATAAAAGATCAACCATCTCGCATTATATATGTGTTCCTCTCCTTCAGCAGCAAAGACTGTTTTAGATGCCAGCTGGACGGGGGCGGGGGGGGGGGGAGGAAAGTGCTTGCAATGTGCAAATACAAAGGCATCTGAAGACTGTTCAGCCTTTAGCAATGTCAGAGTTATTAGATCAACAAGAAAACAACAATAAATGTGTTTGTAGTTCAGTTGGAAAGAGAAGCACCTGAACTGTCCTGGGCAAACCTCCGTGGATTTGCAGCCCGGGTTTGGTTCATACGTTTTCAGCTGAAATCTGGAAAGAGACGGAGAGCTGTGAGGCATGGAGTCTGATGAGGCCGTTTCAGATTGCAAAAGCTGCAGAGGAGAAGGCTCTTGCACAATTGCTAAGCCTGAGTGAAAGGACAGAGAGGAGATGGGTGAGGAGTGAGTGGTGGAAGCAGGAAGAGAGACAGAGACTCCATCTATGAGACAAGCTGTAGGTGAGTGCAGGGAAGTCTTTAAAGGCAAGGAGGGTGGTTTTGAATGGAGCCTTCCCAATGAATAGGAAACCAGCGGTGTATAAGGATGAGAATGGAGCACTTGGTTTGGTCTGCACATGACAGAGTCTGGAGAACTGGGACTTGGGGAGGCCAAGGAGGAGCAGTTTGAAGTAATGACCTGGAAAATCCACCTCCATCTTCCTTAGCAGGATAAAATAAACCACTCCAAATGCCCCCTGCCTGCTTTGGCAGAGGCTCTAGGGCAGCTGGGACAAGGGGTGAGTGGTTCAAGCTTGTGCAGCCATCCAGTCCAAGTGTATGTTTGCACTAAACCTGCCGACTCTTGACATCAGCACTGAATTTTAGTCTCTCTATTAATTCCAGGCTCCACCATCCCTGGGGCAAAATGGGTCATGGGTTCGTTCTCACTGCCAGCCACTCTCACTGCAAACTAGGCCCAGTTACGGTGCCATGTGGCACCGGCTCATTGGGCAGAGCCCGTCACAGCCACAGCATGCTGGGGAGCAGAGAGGTGCTTTCCTGCAGTGCCATCGCTGAGCGATTATGTAGAGGTGCGGGGGGAGGGCTCTCTGCCTCCCTTGATCACTGCTAGACCCAGCGTGTGGGAGAAGGTTTGTGAAAAGATGTCCCACATTCAGACCTGGTGTAACCAAATGCAATATCTATGGAGTTTTCCCCATTTACACCTGGCCTGAGTTTGGGCCATTCAGACTGGGCTTAGGAGGTGGTGACAAACCCCATCCTTACACCTCAGAGATTAAACTGGAGCATGCCCCGGGGATAATATCACTTTAGTGGCCACTGTTGATTTATATAGGCCTTGGAAGGGGTGATATATAAGAAATACTCTGCAGGAAGCATGCTTCGGAAACACCTCTGTCAATTACAATTCCTCCTTGCCCGAGGGGGAGGTGTGTGTGTGTGTGGGAGGTAGTATAATTAGCACCTGCCCTATACCAGCAATAACGCCCCCTACCACAGTTGCACTGGCCATAAAGTTTGTGCATGGGGGCGGGGGACCAGGGGTCCATCCATTCCCTTCCCACCCGCCCCCAGAAAGGGGTAAACTGGCACGTCATCCCAGGTACTCCCAGGGGCCCATGGCCTGCATAGGTGTGTCAGGGTGTTTTTTACACCCTGACTCAGGCTCATAGTCCCACTCCCAGTGTAGCCCAGAATACGGGCCACATGAGCTGACTCTGGGCATCAGGCAGGCGTATGGACCTGAGCACCGAGCGCACCCCCTGGGAGGCTGCAGGAAGGCAAAATAGAATTCAGACCGTTTAGGTTGGAAGGGGGATGGGGTGGAGAGAGCAGGCCGGCCTCCCCCACTGGCAGCCTCCTTTCTTGTTTTCCTCTTTTTAAATGTCTGCTTCGAGTACAAAGGGAATTAGAACTTGGCCAATTCACTTTAATTATCTGACTGGCTGCAAATCTCTGTTTGTTTGTTTGAAATCCCTTCCAGGGCCTGACAGGAAAGAATTCCTGCACATTTGAGATAAAGGATGCTGAGATGTAGAGGAGGCGTTTCAGGGTCAACAGAGGAAAAGCCAGCCAGTAAACTGAACTGCTGCTGCTTCTCTTTATTATCATTACGGCTATTATTCAGTGCCATTTACGTTGCTGTGGCCTGACACGAAACATGACATGGATGCTAATGACGGCTAGCGTGAAATGGACAGAAAGCAGCCTGGGTTTCAAGGGCCGGCCCAGCCCTGAGCAGCACCTTCAGTTTGTGTGGCAAGACACAATGTATTAATATATTATGCTCCCTACTTTTTTGTTACCCCCTTTCATTGCATCATGGCTAAAAGGAGATTGTAAGCACCTCTGGGCAGATATTGAGCCATCTTGTTTGTTCTGCACAACACCTAGCACACTATGGGCTCCGTAGGGTAATTGCTATTTGCGAACAAACTTAGGGTTACGGTTTTGTAAGTATTTAGGTCCCTAATTCCCATTGAAAGCAGTGGGAGTTAGGCACCTAAAGACCTTTAAAAATCTAGCCCTTAGCTTTTAGATAACATGCATCCGAAGAAGTGGGCTGTAGTCCACGAAAGCTTATGCTCTAATAAATTTGTTAGTCTCTAAGGTGCCACAAGTACTCCTGTTCTTTTTACTTTCCATCTGTAGAGCTCAAAGCAATTGACAAAGAGAAGGGAAGTACACAGATGGGGAAACTGAGTCACAGAGCGGCACCATGACGTGGCCAAAGCTACACAGTGAGTCAATGGCAAAGATGGGGATAGAATGTGGGTCTCCCAACTCCCTTGTCCAGTGCCTTCTCCAGGCTGCTTCCCTCCTTGATGCTGTACAATACGCACACTTGAATGCCCTGGTCTAACAGACAGACACTGGGGGTACATCTACACAGCAAGCCGCAGGCCAGGGCAGTGAGTCTCAGCGCTTGGGTCTAGAGCACCAGGCTGCCGCTTGCCATGTAGACGTACCCTGAGATGACAGGGCACACGGGGAAATCAGAGGAGAGAAGAACTTAGTGGTTGGGGGGGGGGTTGTAGCATCCTTCTTGTGGAGAGCCTATCAACCGTGACTCTGCAGGAGGGATGAGGTGGGGAAGGTATCAGATGCATTAGGGAGATGTGGGAGAAGGAGGTGCCTGGGCCACAGACTCTGGCCTGGATGTGATGGGATGTTATAAGGCCTGAAATGTCATCTGGCAAGGAGTCGTGTGACGGGTGGAAAGGCAAGAACATTTCCCTCATGGGCTATGTGTGTGTGCACCTTCATGTGTGTGCTGGTATATTGTGTGTCCAAGCATGTATGTACTGCGCATACACATCTGCAGTGGGTCAGAGATGGGCCTCAAGCAACTCCCTGATGTGATCACTCCCAAACACTAGGGAGGGTCAGATCTGGATCTAAACTTCCAAGTCCTGGCCCATCTCGCCATGGCAGCCATTTAAAGTGATAGCCCTGGGTGTGGTGGTATGTGTGCACCCATGCTGCATGTCTGTATACTCTGTGTGCACATGGCTGTGTATCAGGTGAGGAATTTTCTTTATGTCCCTTACCCGTGGAAAATCCAGATCCCTAGTGTTATTGTCCAACCAGTACACATGGGCGTCCCCACTATGTGTATTTATTTTTTGTAATCGGAATGATTTATTTGGGGTACACGTGTCATAATTTACTCCTTCAAAGACAAGCTGCTGATACAATCTGACCGATATTGAAACCCTGGCTGCCTTGACTGACTGGAACATCTGACATGAAGCTGAAAATTCAAGTGGTTTCTGGCTTCAGGTTGTATCTCGATGCCTCTGTGTGAGCTAGATACACCCAACAGTGCATTCAGAGGAGACTGCATTCAGGGTGGGTGCACAAATGGCTGAGTGGAGCCGCAGCGGGAAGAAGTGAGCAAAATAATAGGCTGGCTGGGTGAATCATTCATTTCTTCTGCTATCTGGTGGCATTTACATGTGATGTGAGGCGGGAGGTCAGTTTCCAGTCTCAGGCCAGGTCTACACTACAGACCTATATTAATATAACGAATTGTGAAAAAAATCCACCCCCTTGAGCAACATAATCGTACCGACCTAGCTCCCTGTATAGACAGGGCTATGTTGGTGGGAGAGCTTCTCCCACCGGCATAGCTACTGCCTCTTGGGGAAGTGGACTAGCTATGCGGACAGGAGAAGCTCTCCTGTTGGTGTAGAAGCAGCTATGCTACAGTGGTGCAGCTGCAATGGCGTAGCTGTAGCGCTGTACAAACCCTCAGTAGTGAAGGGCCTAAATTGAACTCCTGAACCCACTCTGCTTTTTGAATCTGTATCTGAAGTTTGCAGCCCAGGCCCTTACTAATATTCCACCCTGAGACAAAGGGGTCCATCAGTCAGTGCACCCAGTTCTCAGCTGAATTCTACCCTCAGTTAGGCCCCAATTCACATACACACATGTTTAAAGTTTAACGTATGCTTACGTGACTTGATCAAAAGGGATGGATTTAAGTGTGCGCTTAAAGTTATTTGTATTTAAGGGCTTTGCTGAATTGGGGCCTGTCTGATTCCAGGGTGCAATCCAGACCAGTGAGAAGTTGAGTCACCACCTGCCCCGTAACCCTGGGTGCCTCAGAATGCTTTGCTGTTGTATCTCCCAACCTGGGCCACTCACAAACAACTTAAGAGCATGCAGGTCATACCCTGAGTATGTGTGTATAGCCACAGCCCTGGCCCAATAGCTCTGATCCCAGCAGCCTGTCAGCAGCACTCCAGTCACACTCTGGCTTCCACCAGCCTGGCAGGGTGGCCCCAACATACTCCCAGTCCTGAATTCCCCCCAAATGTGTGTTCTGCACTGACCCTCTCCTGGGCACTTCAGATATTAGCGGTCCGTTGCCCCTGTAAAGGGTCAATATGCAACTGTTTGCTACTTTAACTGGAGTTACCTAAACAGTTCTGTTGAAACACAACACTGAATTAGTTTAATTAAAAAAATAAAACAAGTTCATTTAACTGCAAAGAGAGAGATTTTAAGTGAGTACAAGTATAAGACATTAAAGTCAGAAATGGCTACAAGAGAAAGAAAGATAAAACACTTTCTAGTAGCTAAAACTAAAACAAGCTAGCAACGTTGCTGACCAAAATCTCAGATCAGGATCCCCCCCAAAGTGAAAGGGCTGATTCTTTTGATTTTGTGGGGGCAGGGGGTAGAGAGAGAAAGAGAGAGATGGGAAGAGAGAGATAGGGACAGAAATCAGGAGAGATCCCTGGAGGTGTTTTTTGTCTTTCACTTTTATAGTCCAGCCACCCTTTGAAGTGGATTCTTCTGAGGATTACCCCTCAAAGCAAAGTTTATACAAACAGTAACAAAGGCAACTTTATGGAGTCTGGTGGTGAAGGTGGCTTCTTACTCTTTCTTCTCCCCTGTGTATGCTGAAATGCAGATTTGCCTTGTCTCCTACCGGTTCCCCCCTTGATTTCTCAAGAACCCTGTTTACTACTTATATGTAAACTGAGGTAAACACACAGGTCTGTGTTTAGGACCGATCTGTTTAACAATCTTTGCTTAGTCGGGGTTGTGTGGGTTTGAACATGTGCTAACAACATCATACCAGAGAAATTCATAACTTTACATAGACTGTTGCTGCACACATTTCACCATGATATTATTGACCAGCAAGTTATTAGTTTTCAAATGAGACCTTACGAGGTATATTTTGCACAAAGGTTATTACAATGATGTGTAGGGTGTGAATATGGGAGTGCTTTCGGTCACAGGGCCTTACTTTGCAGTATGCCTTGTCCTGTGCAGGTGGGGTATAATTTCTGTCCATTGTGTTCTGTTTTTTTCGGGGGGGGGGGCACTTCTTTGTATCACCTTATTTGAACCTCTAGTGACTCCAGAGAATTAGATTTGAGTGACTCATCTTGCGCTTTCTTTAGTACAACTCGGTAACATAAAGGTCTTTCCTCCTCATGGTCTAATAATACCTGAATTACTGGGATCTGGCCCCCAGCCATATACCTAAGGCCAACTTGATATGCCCAGCAATAGGCTGAAATCTGAGAACACAAAGAGCAGAGGTAACAAACTAGACTTCCAGTCTGTTCAGCTACTCTGCTTCCCACTTTCTTTCATAGACTCCATTTGTAGATTGCTGCCCACAGGAAACATTGAGCAATGGGGGGCTTTTTAAAAATAAATTCCAATATCCTTTTTTCCTAGCCATATATTTAAGCAGGTAACCGCAGTGGCCGGTCTCAAATCCAAGGCACGCTCTGCTTTTCCTAGCCTCACGTACCCATGGCGTTTGCTGCTAGGCAAGATTGTGATGGGCAGGGCTCCGAGATGGAAAGTGAGTGGCATCATTCAATGGATACAATTAGTAAGTAAGAAAATTTTCCCAGGTGGAAATGCTTGTTATGCTAGAAGAGTGGGATCAGGTAACAATATTGGAAAGACGACCTTCCCCTGCAATTCTGGGGGAATCCTGGACCCATTGAAATCAACAGAGGTTTTCCCCTTGATTTCAGTGGAGACAGGATTTTATTTTACCCCTGGGATGGATCGATCGATCATCCCTCATACACCTTGCTCATCACCCTGGCATCTGAGCTGGGGATCAGCAGTAGCACAGAAATATTGTATCCCAAACTAGAGCTCAAACTGCTTTGTAAACAGTGATGACTGCCATTAATTTGTATGACTGATCCAGGAGAACCCATTACTTATCTGTTGAAATTGATTAATTTTTGTTTTTTCACAGCACCTAATTAACCTGAAGAACTCATTTGCACAAAATCTTCCAGTGGCCAAGAGCTTATTAGCATTCAGAATAGAGTTAGATATTTACAGTGATGATAACATCCACCGTTGCATGAGGCAGGATAGAAATATGTAACAGATATAAATCCCAATGCTCCAGGGCATAAACCGACTCCTGACTGACAGAGGTTAGGGAAAATCTTCCCCGATGCGCAGATTATTCCATAATTGTCCTTTATGGGGTGTCTTGCCCTTCCTATGCAACATCTGGTACTGGCTACTATAGAGTTTTTTAAGCAGGGATAGAATTCTCTATTCAGTTCTATAGAATGGTTCATAAAGCCTACAGAAAGGCTATCATTTTCTATTGAATTCTATGGGGCTTTTCCATACACTACAATTGTAAGGCAAAGTTCTGCCACTGGAGATTTGTTTGACATGAGCGCCCCCTAGAGTTGAAGGAAGCGTCAAGATTCGTAAGCACACAAGTCTTTGCAGATAAGCAATGAAACATGTAAGGTACCTAATGCATGATGTGCTTAGTGGAACCTCGTTAATTCTCACTTTGTTAAGCCACAAACTCCACCGCTCACACAAACAAAAAGCTTTCTCCGTCACCCAGCAAAGATTTAAGAGTGGATGCACGGTTGTAACCAGAGACTTTCTCATTTCTACAAAATAGCCCCTGGAACATTTTTTGCTTCAATGTGAGTGTAGAAGCTTAAATAATTACCGTGAATGACACTCATCTCAGATAAAGGGCCTAAGTACATATTGTGGCACTTATTTATTGTGTTGGTTTGCTTACTTGCTATTTAGCAAAATTAATTCATGTAGGCTTCTAGTTTTTTAGGCTTTGACAATTTTTTATTAATTCACCTTTATTGTTTTTTATGGTTGATTTATTAAGGGTTTTTGTTTGGTTGGCCGGTTTAGGGGTTTTGGGGTGTTTTAATAACTGGGATGACAAATGTACCCTCATTGTGGGAAAGTGGATAAAAGTTTACAGAATGTTTCAATCACCTATAATGATAAATGGTGATGGGAAAAGGGGAGACAGAGAGATTGAGTTGATGGGTTTCAGTCCAGCACCTAATAGGCTGGTGCCCACATCACACAGAAGCACCATTCAACTGGCACTAGCTGGCACCCTCTGCAGAGAGGCTGAGCACTGAATGGACATGGAGACTGAACTCCAGTCTCATCCCTGGAAATGGTTTCTCCGAGTCAGGTAATTGGTGGGGGCGGGGGGCATTGGTGGGTAAGAGTGAATGGCTGGTGCCCATGCTGTGTAAGGCCTCTGGTTAGACAGAGGGTGACATCCAGAGGCAGTACAGTCATGTGGTTAGTGAAATGGTCTGTGAGACCTGGGTTCTGTTCCCACATCTACCACTCACCAGCTGTGGGACCTCAGCTGACTTCACCTCCATTTCCCTTCCCACGCTTTATTTCTCTCAATCTCTTTGGAGCAGGGACTCTCCCTCAGGGTGTTTATACAGTCCCCAGCAAACTATTGTAACATTAGTAATAATTAGGAGGTCATTCGTTAGGGCTTCCACCAGCACTGTGCTTCCTGGGGGGATGGAGGAAAGGGAGGATTCCTAAGAAAGGGCGGGGGGCTCTGATTTCTAATGTAGGGAAGATGCTCAGGGTTTTTCCTGTGTTAAAGATTATACACCTGCAGGTTAAAGATAGCATCTATGCATGAGCAGATAAACCCCAGAGGTGTAGAAATGGATACTTTGTATACTTGCTACTTTTGCTTTTGTTCCATTTGTTTCTTTTAGAGCAGTATACATTTTGGCTATTTAAAATTTGTTACAATTCATGGGTTGAGTGGTGCCCTACTAATTTTATAGCATCTTTTAATAATAAATGATAATCAGACCACTTATAGCATGCATTACATATTCAAAGTATTATACACACACTTACTAATTAATCTCTAATTAATCCAAAACCTCTAGCTAATTAGCCATTTAAAATTAAGGCTGGTACTGCCTGTTGGAGATGCAGAGCTCTGTATCAATGCTAAGTATGATCATATTTTTATTATTAACTGTTGAAGATTCAACAAACGCCATTAATAACCGGTAATGGTAATACTGTGTTCACAGAGGCACTAGTGCTTGATTCTGAACTCACATCCATGTAAATCAGGAGAAACTCACCAACATCTAATCAGATCTGTCCATCTATCTATAGTGTACTATTGCTGTGGTTTCTGTGCAGCTGGCGTGGAGTTACACCAATGTGACAGCAGTATATGTGAGATCAGGACCAAGCCCGGGGTTTGAATTTGTTTCATTCTTTATTATTATTGTATTTCTTCTTTGTTAAGTGCCAACAGGAAGCATGGCTCTGTTCTAAATCCAAAATTAGACAATCCTTGTCACAGAAACTTACAGTGTAGAGAAGACAAGATGTAACAGGGAATTTAGAGACGGGCATCACAGAGAATTCTTTATTTATGTTATTAGCTCCTTCACTAGGGTTACCATATCTCATAAATAAAAAAAGAGGACCCTCCACGGGCCCTGGCCCCGCCCATTTCCCCACCCCAGCCCTGCCCCAACTCCGCCCCTTCCCCACCCTAACTCCGCCCCCTCCTCCCTCCCACTCCCAGCCAGGGGGAAAGGGCTGCCCCAGTGCTACCGGCTTCAGGGTTTGCTGGGCAGCCCCCAGACCCTGCGCCCCCAGCCGGCGCTTCCCCAGCGCAGCTGGAGCCCGGGCGGGGAAGCGCCCAGCCGGGGGCGCAGGGTCTGGAGGCTGCCCGGCAAACCGTGAAGCCGGTAGCGCTTGGGCTTTGGGCAGCCCCTATGCCTCCGGACCCTGCGCCCCCAGCCGGGCACTTCCCCGCCCGGGCTCCGGCGGCACAGGGTCCGGAGGCACGGGGGCTGCCCGAAGCCGGTAGCGCTCGGGCAGCCCGGCTCTTAAACAGAGCCGAAGAGTCGGGGAGGAGCAGAGCCGCCATTTTCCCGGACATGTTCGGCTTTTTGGCAATTCCCCCCGGACGGGGGTTTGACTGCCGAAAAGCCGGACATGTCCAGGAAAAAGAGGACGTATGGTAACCCTACCTTCACAAAGGGGGTGAGGCTTTGGGTCTTTCGTCATTTAGTCTCACCTTAGCTATCATCTTCTATATGGTATAGTGCTCCACCACTGATGCCAGCCTTTAATGCCCATTAGTCAAATTTCCAACAAGCACTGTTGTACTTTCTGCCACAGACTTTTATTCTGTGTGTGTACGATACCTAATCCAGTGGCGCCTGTTCCCTCTGGCGCTGTGGCTGTACAAAGAGGAATAATAATACTTTCAGGAAGGGCTCAAATGGAGATATGGAGGCAGCTTTGTGAACTCTGCTAGGTAGAGCATTTAGCATGGAAGAAAGCACCAAGACAGGAGTGGGAGAAAGAAATTAATCAAATTCTGATCTGATGTGCAGCCCCATTGCTTCTGACTGCCCAGGCCGGTGTAATCCTGGGCAGAATCTGGCTTTCCCATCAGGCAAGCTCATTGTTAACAAAGTTAGCAGCTTGCCCCATGGAGCAGCAGCGTGTAAAACACCCGGGAGACCAAGCGGGCTGTACGATGAAAATACCGCAAAAAGAAGAACAGGAGGACTTGTGGCACCTTAGAGACTAACAAATTTATTAGAGCATAAGCTTTCGTGGACTACAGCCCACTTCTTCGGATGAAAATACCGCCACTCCCTCCAAAGACTCAGCCTCCCTCCAAAGAAGCCTCAGAGGCACTAGCGGGCCAGACGAAAAAACTACATTTCCCACAATCCCCTCTCAGCCTCGCGAGAGATGAAACGAGACTTGCAGTGGATAGGGCGGGACACTTCCGGCTGTTGCGGTCTCTTCCGCTCGCAGCCGGTGGAGTGGCGGGTGAACTGGTGGTGACTAGATTCGGACTGTGGCAGGATCCGATGCCATCTTCGGTAACGGCGACTTGTAGGCAGACGCGGTCTCGTGATATGTGAGCGGGTGGCAATTGTGCATCGCCCCGCGGTGTATCAGTTGGGTTGGTGCCCGGTCAGCGTGTCGCTTTGGTGGTGTAAGTGCTGCCCCCTTCCCCGTCAGCCTGTGCGGAAGATCTTTGGCCGCAAGTCCCATGGCTGCCTCTAGCTTGTTCTCTCCTCCCCGATGGGGGAGTGACTAGGGCCCGGGTGCCCCTCTGTCAATTGCCCCTGTTCCTCTGAAGCTACTGGCCCAGCTGGGTATGGGAAAGCGGCTGGTGATAAGATGCCCCAATTAACCCCTCTGGTTTCCCCTGTTGCAGGTCCCTGCCTAAAGCATGAGGGAGGAAGGAAAGCCCAGCAGCACCCTGCTGAGTCCTGGTAAGTGGGCAGCTTAAATGACAGTGCAGCACAGGGGAAAACTGCTCTACAGTCATCTGGCAGCTCCCCCTTCCCTGCCTCTGGAAAAACAACAAGGAGTCTGGTGGCACCTTAAAGACTAACAGATTTATTTGGGCATAAGCTTTCGTGAGTAAAAACCTCACTTCTTCGGATGCATCCGAAGAAGTGAGGTTTTTACTCACGAAAGCTTATGCCCAAATAAATCTGTTAGTCTTTAAGGTGCCACCAGACTCCTTGTTGTTTTTGTAGATACAGACTAACACGGCTACCCCCTGATACTTGCCTCTGGAGAGCTTCATTCAAGAGCCTGGGCTGAGGCACCCGAAGTCTTGGTGTAATTCAAGTTTAAAACCCACCCCTACTAGGTCATGTGACTTGCTGGGCCATTGAGTTGTCCCTTAAACCAGGGGTTCGCAACCTTCTTCTTTTGGAGGCACCGCAATGTGCTATAAAAACTCCATGGCCCACCTGTGCCACAGCAACTGTTTTCCTGCATATAAAAGCCAGGGCTGGCCTGCAAGCAGGGCAACTGCCTGGGCCCCATGCCACGGGGAGCATTGTGAAGATAAGTTGCTCAGGCTTTGACTTCAGCTCTGGGCTGCAAACTTGTGTGATGGGGCTTTGGCTTTCTGCACTGGGCCCTAGGGCGTCTAACACCAGCCATAAGCATGATGGCCCTGAAACCTGCCTGGGGGCCCTCAGCCCCTAGTTGGGGGATACTGCCTTAAACTACTCTAGGGTTCTCTGCGTAACTGTATATGCACTCATAGTGGTTCCTGATTCTACCCAATGGGCATCGCTAATGGCATCTGTGCTAAATGCGTCTGGGGTGTGCATATGTCACATGAATGTTAAGGTTTGTGGCTCAAGGGGACACCTCCTATTCAGATATTCTGTTTCAATGACTCCTGTATATTATTGCCTACTTTGAAGGGACAGCTTGAATCCTGCTATTGTTGCTGAAGTCATTTCCTTTTGGCTGTAAACTGAAAAGCACTTCTGGTCTTGGTAGCTCATGGGAAATGTCTGAGAATTTTTACTTCTAAAGGGAATGGTTTCCCCCAAGGAACAGAGACTGAGAGTCTGTTCCCTTCCTTGCTCAAACTTTAGCATTTTATGCACTTCTTTGACACCTTAACAGGAAGTCAAGGTAGGGGAAGTAATATCCTTTTGTTGGACCAACTACTGTTGGTGGAAGGGACAGGCTTTTGGGTTGCATGGTGTTCTTAAAGTCTCTTTTGGTTTCTCTTAACATGAAACAGTCAGTGTGAAATCCAGTCAATATAACAAAGCTAAGTTATGTCAGGTTCTGCTGACTGCCCTTGCTAAATACGGCTGTTCTGCAAAACATGAACGTGTAATTGTATATGGTGTGTTTCTCTCCTGCTATGTGGGAGAATTGCACAAACAGGGAAAACCAAGAGATTTTGGAAGTGTTCTTTAAAGTCTATAGGGATCTTTTCATTCACTTCAGTAAGGTTTGAACCATTGCCTTAACTGATTATTTGGGTAAACAGTACAGCTAACAGTATAATATGCTGCATGTGTCTATGATGGACAGTGTAAGCTTTTTAAAAGGTACAGTCGAATCTGAGTTACGAACACCAGAGTGACTATTCAGTTCGTAAATCACACACCTCATTTGAAACGGGAAGGACACAGTCTGGCAGTAGCAAAGATATGGGGGGGTGAGGGGGGGAGAAATGTAGTACAGTACTGTGTTAAACATAGTTTCAAAGCTGTGTTTAAATCAATGTTCAGTTGTAAACTTTTAAAAGAACGACCATAATGTTTTGTTCAGAGCTACGAACAGCCTCTATTCCCGAGGTGTTCATAACACTGAGCGTCTACTGTAAATAAATTTCTCCTTTACTCTTTTCATTCCGACTAATCTTAAGGGGTTCTGGTAGCGGTGACAGAACAAAGTGATTGATTTATTTTTAAGCTGACTTTCCCGTCAGTGTGAAGCGCTTCTCTGAGCAGTTCTGGTGTGAATTCTACTACAAAAGCAATACTCTGATACTAGAAAGATTTGTTTGTTTTTTGGAGTGGGTGATGAGTTTGGCTAACAAACAGCCTTCATGCTGAACTTGCAATGCCTTTGCACAACACAACCTCTAACTGAAATGTCCAATAAAGAAAATGAGTGCTATTGAAGGTGCATTCTGCTGATGCCACCAGGTGTCGTCACATGGGGTGGAGAGCATGGCGATCAAAGGAACAGATACAGTTAGAATAGAACCTTTGGCTTTGCACACACCGACTTTGCTTGGTACGGGTCTTAACTGTTTTGAAAGCTGAGCAGGTGATGATACAAAGTTATCCCTGTCTGAAAAGGATCTTTTCACTTGTGGAGTTGTGACTCTGAAGCTCAGCACTGCAAAGTTGATTTAAGGAAACCCAGAAATGAAAGCTTGTCTGATTGTATGTTGACTAACCCTAACCCTGTGACCTGTTCTTAAATTCCCAGGGTACAGCACCTCTTTCTGTTTGGAAATCAAGAATGAGGCTTTTGGATGAGAGTATCCCTCCCACTAACCACCCATGAGTCTCTAACGAAGGTGAAAATTCCTTTGATCAGCCTGTGTTTGTCTGCTCATCTGCACAATGGTGAGGCATGTTAGCATCTGTCTTGTGCTGTCAATGTCCCTTTCATTGTTGTTGGGAAATGGAGGCAAGGCTGCTCTATTCAGTGGTTTTGGATGACACTGTTGTGATCCCTAGAGCTAATGAGTGCAATGCTTGATTATTGTAATTATTCTGTCTCTCCCTCCCACCTGTCCTGGCTGCTGGTTTGTTGCAGTAGACATTTGAGTGCAAACCCCTTTGCTATCAAAGACCACAAGTTGAAAGGTAGCGTTCCATGAATGGGCATTTAAGTCTGTCATTGTGCTAGGCTGGACAGCTGGGTGCTGTGACAGTCAAAGGTGAGTGGGAGAATGGAGTACGGAGGGATTAGGTGACTCTCTGCTATGGAGATGCAGCTCATCCCACAAATATATTTGTTAAAGGAATAGAGCTAGTGAAAGAATAAATAATTAGTCTGTGCATTGATCTGGACTTACGCTGAAGCCTTTTTAAGCTTTCTTTGGCTGGAGGGGAGGCATAGATCAGAATCACCAAGTGATGACTCAACAGGGAATATAAAAGCTAAAGGCACCTCCAAAGGATGTATTAATAGTTTATTTTCTATATGTCCAAGTGTATTTCATGTAATAAGCCCTCAAATGTCTTACAGAAAGTGCTGGTGGATTCTTCCTGTATGAGAGTTGGGGGGGGGGGAGTGTTACAATATTTCCACATAACGTTTGTCAGAAGCTGGAAATGAGCGATGGGATGGATCACTTGATGATTACCTGCTCTGTTCATTCCCTCTGGTGCATTGGCCACTGTTGGAAGACAGGCTACTGGACTAGATGGACCTTTGGTCTGACCCAGTATAGCCGTTCTTATAAGTTCTTAACGTAGCGCAGGGTAGTCCAACTGGGGCCCCCAAATGTGTCCACTACACAGCAGACCTGCTCTAGAAAATGGTGTCCTCTGTGCAGCGTGACCCTGCACGCGTTGTATGTGACAACATCACATGGAGGACACCATTTTGTAGAGCATGTATTTCTGTATGTGGCTGGTGGAGGTGCCCCAAAACTAGCATCCGGCCATGAGCACTGAAAAGGTTGAGCCAAGAGGGATGCTGTTGGCTTGAAATACAGCAAATAAAAATGAATTTTAAAGTAGCTTCAGGTAAGGGACCTTCCCCTTCTTGTCCCTGCCAGCATGTAGTTTTACAGCCTTGTCTCGCACGCAGGGGAAACTGACACTAATCACCCAATTTTGATCATACAAAGGGCCCAAATTGGGAGGGGGTTGGGGAAGTGGTACTCTCTTTTTCTTTTTCTTTTTTTTTTTCTTCATTTTAGTAACTATAGGTAACACTTTAAGTTGGTGTTCCTGTAAGCAAGGATTTAGAATGAGAAATCTTGGGGGTGTGGATGCCTACTCTTGAGTGGGTGACAAGTAAACAGCTGCAAAGAATGTCCTTTGGCCTCCTGCTGGGCAGATCTCTAGTCTGAGTGCTGAGCTAGTGATGATGCTAAGTTATCCCTGTCTGAAAAAGACAACTTCCTTTGTGGAATTCTGACTCTCTGAGGCTCAGCACTTTCACATCTGCTTTAATGAAATTGAAGGATCCAAGTTTACTTTAAGGACTGGTATGATGAATCTTTAATATGTGGCTTGTACTTGCATTCACAGGATGCAATGTGTCTTCCACCCAGTGATCCAGTACTAAAGAAAGTGCCTGTCTCAAGCCAGGAACTGGTAACTTTGACTGCAAGCTGGTAAGGAATTGCTAGAGAAATGTTTGCCTCTGTGCCTTGTGAGAAATCAACAGGCTTTTTGGTCAGCAGAGGTGGGTCATGGCGTGCAGAGTGCTGATTCCTTGAACCTGTTCCTTGCCAGGGAAGCATAGGAATGTAGTGGGTGATCATTAGTATGTTCAGCTGTTGCCCTCCTGAACAGATTGAATCCTGTCTCTTATAAGGCTGTAACTTGATGTGGTGAATGATAAAGGGCTGAGGAAATGATGGTCCAAATGTTGCCGAAAGGAGCAGAACTCGACTTGATGTCCAGTTTTCCACACATTCCTCCTCCCTGCCAGTTGCTTAATCTCTGTGATCATATCTGGGTTACACCTGCAGTGGGCAAGGCTGACACACTCTACAGAGCTCTTCAAATAAATCCTAACTAGGTTTTCAGTCTGCTTTTCTGTCCCTTGAAGTCTATAAGCCAGTGATGTGATGTTATCCCTGTCTGAAAACTCAGCCGTGAGGGGAAAAACAAATATTCTGAGGCTTTTGAGCTTTGCCCCTGGCAGTTTATTTTCCTACCTTGGTGACCTTTGTAGAAGATTAAAATCTGAAAGACAAGATAAATGATAGGGTGTCCTTTGAGTGTCCCATATGTCTGTGCTGAATCCTATCCTGGGCAATCATCACAGCTTTGTCTTGGTGAAATCCTATAGAACTTGCACTTGGGGACATTTCCCAGGGGACATCCTTTTTCAACATAATGGATAAATGGAACCCTTCAAAATAGGCATTGCCCAGTTTGGTGCATTCTGTAAAATCTTTAGCAAACAAAAAATTGGTTGTGGATTTCATGTATGATAAAGGGTTTTTTAGAGACGCATGTTGCTTGCCCTGGCTAGTGGGAAAATTTTGAGACGTTTGTGCTTAACTTGATTGATCAACCTTCTGTTCACTTACAATCTGGTTTTTGTCTGTTACCTTGACACTGCAATAACACTGTCAGTGTTTCTGGTTGAACCAGCTTTGAAGCTTGTTCTGCTGGCAAAATGCTGATTTCACTGATTCTAACTGGTGGGGAGACCTATAGGCAAAACATTGGCTATAATAACTTGATGGTGCCTTCTGCGGTGGCTCTTTTTATGGTGTCAACAAAATGTGACATCAGAGGAATATGCTCCTGGGAGCCAGGATTTGGACTGGTCCATAACTACTTGATCTATGTGCTGTACCACTAGCATGTCAGAGCAAAAGTAGTGTTCTACCTCCCCACTACACTGGTGACAATTGTTTCTTCCCATCCCAAAGCGATAGGCAGCAGCCAAATTTGGGATAGTGTTTGAGTTTCAAGTACATTGCATAATGCTCTGTTCAGTACGCTGACCTGATCAGTGCAAGATGCAAAGACATAGTAAGAGATAAGAACATAAAAATGGCCGTACCAGGTCAGACCAAAGGTCCATCTAGCCCAGTATCCTGTCTACCGTCAGTGGCCAATGCCAGGTGCCCCAGAGGGAGTGGACCAACAGGCAATGATCCAGTGATCTCTCTCCTGCCATCCATCTCCATCCTCTGACAAACAGAGGCTAGGGACGCCATTCCTTACCTGTCCTGGCTAATAGCCATTAATGGACTTAATCTCCATGAATTTATCCAGTTCTCTTTTAAATGCTGTTATAGTCCTAGCCTTCACAACCTCCTCAGGTAAGGAGTTCCACAAGTTGACTGTGCGCTGCATGAAGAAGAACTTCCTTGTATTTGTTTTAAACCTGCTGCCTATTAATTTCATTTGGTGACCCCTAGTTCTTGGATTATGGGAATAAGTAAATAACTTTTCCTTATCCACTTTCGCCACATCACTCATGATTTTATATACCTCTATCATATCCCCCCTTAGTCTCCTCTTTTCCAAGCTGAAGAGTCCTAGCCTCTTTAATCTCTCCGCATATGGGACCTGTTCCAAACCCCTAATCATTTTAGTTGCCCTTTTCTGAACCTTTTCTAGTGCCAGTATATCTTTTTTTAGATGAGACCAAATTGTACACAGTATTCGAGATATGGGTGTACCATCGATTTATATAAGGGCAATAATATATTCTCAGTCTTATTCTCTATTCCCTTTTTAATGATCCCTAACATCCTGTCTGCTTTTTTTGACTGCCTCTGCACACTGCGCGGACATCTTCAGAGAACTATCCACGATGACTCCAAGATATTTTTCCTGACTTGTTGTAGCTAAATTAGCCCCCATCATATTATATGTATAGTTGGGGTTATTTTTTCCAATGTGCATTACTTTACATTTATCCACATTAAATTTCATTTGCCATTTTGTTGCCCAATCACTTAGTTTTGTGAGATCTTTTTGAAGTTCATCACAGTCTGCTTTGGTCTTAACGATCTTGAGCAGTTTAGTATCATCTGCAAACTTTGCCACCTCACTGTTTACCCCTTTCTCCAGATCATTTATAAATAAGTTGAATAGGATTGGTCCAAGCACTGACCCTTGGGGAACACCACTAGTTACTCCTCTCCATTCTGAGAATTTAGCATTAATTCCTACCCTTTGTTCCTGGTCTTTTAACCAATTCTCAGTCCACGAAAGGACCTTCCCTTTTATCAACTTAATTTGACAACTTAATTTACGTAAGAGCCTTTGGTGAGGGACCTTGTCAAAGGCTTTCTGGAAATCTAAGTACGCTATGTCCACTGGATCCCCTTGTCCACATGTTTGTTGACCCCTTCAGAGAACTGTAATAGATTAGTAAGACACGATTTCCCTTTACAGAAACCATGTTGACTATTGCTCAACAGTTTGTTTTTCTATGTGCCTGACAACTTTATTCTTAACTATTGTTTCGACTAATTTGCCCGGTACCAATGTTAGACTTACCGGTCTGTAATTGCCGGGATCACCTCTAGAGCCCTTTTTAAATACTGGTGTTAAATTAGCTAACTTCCAGTCATTGGGTACAGAAGCCGATTTTAAAGGACAGGTTACAAACCTTAGTTAATAGTTCCGCAACTTCACATTTGAGTTCTTTCAGAACTCTTGGGTGAATGCCATCTGGTCCCGGTGACTTGTTAATGTTAAGTTTATCAATTAATTCCAAAACCTCCTCTAGTGACACTTCAATCTGTGACAGTTCCTCAGATTTGTCACCTACAGAAGCCGGCTCAGGTTTGGGAATCTCCCTAACATCCTCAACCGTGAAGACTGAAGCAAAGAATCCATTTAGTTTTTCCGCAATGACTTTATCGTCCTTAAGCACTCCTTTTGTATCTCGATCATCAAGGGGCCCCACTGGTTGTTTAGCAGGCTTCCTGCTTCTGATATACTTAAAAAACATTTTATTACCTTTGGAGTTTTTGGCTAGCTGTTCTTCAAACTCCTCTTTGGCTTTTCTTATTATATTCTTGCACTTAATTTGGCAGTGTTTATGCTCCTTTCTATTTGCCTCACTAGGATCATTGTTTTCTCCTCAGGGAACGCGAGAGCCCTACTGTCCTCTGTCATGCTCCACTTTATTTCTCCATCCCTGAATAACCCCTTGATTCTTTTATCAAAACAATAAGAGTAATAGCATTGAGAGCAAGAGGAGAGGCTACAGCAAGAGATTGGACATCCAATCAAAGATTTACGTTCTATTCCTGACCTGCAGCTTGACCTTGGGCAAGTCACTTAACTTCTGTACTCCATGTCACAAATGAGGAAAGAGAAGAATGCATACTTGCCTTTTTAAGCACTCTAATCTTGAATTTAAAAAGTTTCCAAATGACTGACCATTAACTGCATTCTTTCTAGCAACTCACTGTAATTTAAACTCCAACAGGATTTGAAGGTGTGATCGATCTGCCAGAGGTCCTTGTAACATGTGCATGGTTTCCTGACCTGGAATGAATTGGACAATGGATCCAAAGATAACCGAACTCCTTTAGGCTTGGAGGTTGGTATGTGGGATGGGGAGGAATGTAGTAGAAAAGCAATGGATTTGTTTTAAGTGTTTGGTGTTTGATATGCGGTAGATTGGCAGTGAATTCCTGTACAAAACTTTGTTCTATCATTTGGATTTTTCATGTCACACTTGGTGCAATGTCAGGATTTGTTTAATTAGAAGGCATAATTTATTGAGTAAGAAACTGGAGCTGTCTGCTCCCAGGTTGCAAATAAAACAAAAGAGAGGCTAGAAATAGAAAATAAAAGTAAACAGTGTTCAGTACTTGTGGAGATTCAGGAATTGTTTCAACACAAATCTTATTTGCAATATCTAGATAGCAGCTGTTTTTTGCAGACTTTGCATGTCAGTTGACTTTGATAAGTCTCTAACTTCAGGATGCTGCTGCAAAAGAGGAAGAATGATCTGAAGCAAGGTCTCAGTCAGTCTGTCTCCTATATAGTCCTTGTTTATCAGTACTTCTCATTTGGTACCTGATACCCACAGGTGACGTCACCAGCACATAACTGCAGGGTTTCCTCTTTGCTGTTAAGTTTGACACAGCTCCGGGGTGTCTGTTAAGGCAAGAATGGGTCTGAGACTCAAGTGCTGAAAAGGGACAATTGCTTGGAGTGCTAGGAACATGGCTCCAGTGAGATTAGCTGTGCCATTGACAGGACCAGCCTTGCATCTGATAAAGTGCAGGTCTTTATCATGCCAGTCAGTAATAGAGCAAGAACGGGCCTGTCCATCATTTCAGTTAAGTCTTGCCAACCTCCTCAAACGATCTTCTTTGTATTCCTGGTAAAATAAAGATGGATGGCTCCTTTGTGTCCTTGGCGCTTGGCCACCTTCCCTACTCTGATTTTTTTTTTTTTTTTTTTTTTTTTTTTTTTTTTTTTTTTTTTACAATAAATTTGACAGCACAGAAGAAAGGGGCTTGTTAATGTTTTCCTTTACTGACTAGATCCTGTTTTGTTTTTTCCCCTACAGGGCTGGCTGGAGAAGAGAGCTGTTGACCAAGGAGGTTTTATCTTTCAGAAATAAATCATCAAAAATGTCAGGTGTCTGAGTTTTAGTGATGTTCTAAACCCAAAGTTAAGTGAGTCTAACCAGCCCTTTCACCTATGATACATCAGACTCTATGCTATATGACTGCAAGGAGAAGGGCGAGTCCCTCATTACTAAAAGAGGCTACATCACCAGGCTATAGAAAAAGCTAGTAACATGCAGCACTTTACAGGGCTTTCAGAATGTAAGGCCCTCCACACAGGGGCTTATGGCTGGAACAGTTTTCAGATATGGTTACAGCCTTCCATGACTAACCTACCCCTATAGAAGGCAAGAGATCTGCTTGCACCGGGAGGGTATAGTAGAACTGTTCCCTAACTGAGCTAAAGTTCTAGATCATCCATGTTGGGCACTGATGTGGACTTGGACGATTCACATCCCCCATCTGTTAAATGCAGATAACGTGTATGTGCTTTACAGATATGGAATGAGTCAGTATGAACACTGCTAGTTTCTGTATCTTGCAATACATAAAATCAAACCTGAGAACAGACACAGTGGCACAGCGAGGTTGAGTTTCTGGGTCTCCCGATACCTAGTCTTGTATCCTAGCTGTTCCCCTGTTACAATCTGCAGCCCTGAGTGCTGTTCTACAAGGATGACTAGGACAAATAAACTATTTTTTAAAATGTTAATTCTTGGGCTTAGAGCAAAGCAAGTGGGTGCTGAGTCCCTGCCTGTGCGCGTTAGGATCACGTTCATCAGCCTTTGCCAGCACTTGTCGCTCATGGAGTTCAGAACTGTTCACCCTCCCCTCTTGTGTAGAAATTCACTGCAGCCGTACCCCCAGATCAGACTCCTCTCGTGTCCAGCCACCCACTGTATTGTTGCTCTGCTTTCAGTGCCAGCCTCTGCCAGTCATATTCTACCCCCTTCCCCCACCCCAACCCAAAACAACAAAAGAAAACATAAAAGATCATTCAACATTTATGCAATTATACAGAGTGGGAAAATGTTTCAAATTACACTCCTCCATTGTGCTTTAGCATCCATCCATCACTAGTCATTGCAACCTCCCTGTAGAACAAAACCAACCTGTTGCTGATCTACTCTTCCTAGTTACATGTAATTAACTTACAAAATGTAGCTTCATGGTTAAAGAATTTTCCCTCCTTACTGCTGGCTAGTTGAGTTTTTTATTTAGCTTGAGGGGGATTTAGTATTAAGTAATGGAGTGGTGGGTTCCATCCATCTGTACAAGAGCTGGGGCTCCTCTGAATATACACGGTGCCCCTAGGTTTGCAATGCAAAATAATGCATAGTTCAACTCCTCCCATTTGACCAGGTCCACCTGCCCCAATTTCCTGTGGGGGGCCTAATTAAGCTATGACAACCCCACCCTCACCTGTTGACATCAATGTGGAGTGAAAGCCCCAGGAGTGTGGCTGAAGCACAGGTTGGAGAGGGCAGTCAGCCTCTGCTACATGCTGCTAGTGATGGGAGATCTGTCTGGAAAGTGGAGTGTATGTGCATATGTTGGCTCGGGGGGCCTTCATACAGTTAAGGCTGCCTGGCCCCAATGCTCTTCACCTACCCACCCAATCTATTGAGGAGCAATGTCCACAAGCTCCATCAAGGTGGTCTCAGCTATAGGATTGTGGCTGTGATGTGTCCCTCCATGAAGGAGTTTGAACACAACAAATTAGGCTCTTCGGGGTTGTGGCAGACCCTTGTGTGTGATGGAAAGGTGGGACCGGCAGGCTGGGTATTTTCCACAGCCACATTCTGTGCTCTGCATGTAATACTCAAAGGAAGGCAATGAGAAGCTGGAATGTGCTGGGGAGCAAGCGTCTTCTCTCAGGGCTATCACGCCCCTTTGGGAGACGCGCATCGAACATTCAGGCTTATTGCTTCTGAAATCCCCTCGTCGTTTCCCAGTGTCAGAAGTTACTCCTTGCAGGTGTCGTATTCAATAGGAGGAACCGGGGCATTTCTGGGACAAAGGCAGGGTCTGGGATTTGTTGTCTCGAGCCAATCAGCAGGTTCCTTGGAGAGAGACCTCACCCCACTTGCTTTGCCATCTCAGCAACATCTGAGCAAAATCCTCCAGGCAGCACCCCTGGCTTGCAGAAGGCAGTCTTGCACTTCATGCACTCGCCCTCTGCTCCTGCTTGTAAGGCTGGCTTTGGGTGAGCTCTCAGTTTGCCACCTTTGCCCATGAATTCTGGACAGCCCCTGCCAGGGAGAATGGAGCCCTTGGGGAAGAGGAGAAAAACTACTTTTGTTACAGCAAGAGTCCAAGGGATGTGCCACCCAGCCTCACCGCTGATACAGCTTCATGATGCCTGCCCTGTGCAGGCTCTTCCACAGCTCCGCCTCCAGCAGCATGTCATGGTTGGCATAGAACACCAGAGGCTTCTTCTTTCGCTCATAGTAGTGGTCTGAAAACTCTCGGTAATTGTCCGTGATAAATCCATAGGCACTGACCTGCAGATGGGGGAAAGGGTAACAGAACAGACAGGAGGTAGGATCGGTGCCCAGCCTGTCCTAGGCAGACCTGACCCCAGGCTTCAGATAAGGAGTTACCCACTCAGTCAGACGTTGCTGGAGTAGTTGTGTGGAGTACAGTGCCCCACTGGTGCCGCCCCATGTACCTGGTACATCCTGGAATCCATGTGGCACACTGCAGCAGGCACCATGAGTGAAATGATTCATACCAGGTTGGGGCTCATGGAGCTCTACCCAAATATCTCTGGTTCCTATAACAGGAGGGTTAAGAACCAAGCCAAGGCCATGCTTTAACTCCACCCCACGCTAATTCCATCAGCCTTTATTCAGGCTGGCCAGCAGAGTACTAGGCACTGAAGAAAGGTAGCCCTGACGGCTCTTACCTGGTCACAGGTATGGAGGGCTGTCAGTAGCATGAGGGCACCAGTACTGGGCATGTAGAGATACCCATATTGAGTATTTATTATTTCAGATCTCAGAAATCTGTAAACAAACAGGGATTATAACAGGTGAGATCAGTGAAATGGAGAGAGATGGGCTGCACCAAATCCCAGTGAACAAGATGAGTTGCCGAGGAAAGGATGACACTGCATGGCAGTGAATGGACACACAGTGGCTTGCAAGAAACTGGATTGGCTTGCAATGAATGGGAGCACGTGGGTGTAAATCCAAGAGAGATCACAGTGGGTTGGGCTCCAGTGACTGGAATGTAATGCACTGAGTGGTACTGGACTACATTTCAGTGATGGGGGAAGACTGCAGTGAGCAGGTGCGATAGAGATGGAGGGGTTTGATTGCGGGGCAGGCTGCAGTGAACAGAACCAGGGCAGTTCCAGAGCGGTTTGCTGAATGAGCTGGAGGGTTTTGAGGCAATGTTTTCCGTAGAGGCAGTGCCTCGTTTTCCTTACCTCAGTGTTAGATAGTGTATGAAATCTGAGTGCAGCAGCTTGAACTTTTTTCCAGATGCCTCTGGTCCAAAATACGTCCGTGGGCTGTGGCAGGAAGATCAAAAGGACTAGTTTCATTTCAAGTCAGTATTTAGACAGCTCAGTGTTTATATTACGACCTGAAAAGAATCTGAATTTTTAGATTGACCAATGGTGCTGGTTGTCAGCAACGGAGGGATCAGACTGAGAGAAAATATTAAACAGTGGAATAAAAATACAACTCCCTGGAGCCCAGAGTTAACACTTTTCCTCTGAGGCAGAAACTCAGAGAGACACTGAAGGGCTTTCATTTCTTATTATGGAGTTAAGGTTGCAGCCAGATGTACAATGTAAGCTTTGTTTTGATCCTGCTCCCTTCTAACTTTGCTTACAAATGAAAGGTGCTTGTGAAAAATGATTGTCATTAATAGAAGGGAGGAGAATCATTTCTGTGTGCAGAGATTTTCTGCATTAAATTACTTCTGGGTCGGTCGTTCGGGACGTCTGGGTGATGCTTTCAGAGCTGCTCCAATTGGGGTTGTGAAAATGAGGTGCTGCTGAGGCCCAAAGACAGGGCAGAGAGAGGAAAGATGGTCCAGTGTTTAGGGCACTAGCCTGGGATGTGGGAGTCCTATGTCTCTGCTCTGCCACAGCCTTCCCGTGGGACCATAGTCATGTCACTTAAGTCTCTGTATTCCAATCTGTATAATGGCCCTTCTCTCAAAGAGGTTCTGGGAGGATGAATACAGAGACTGTGGGCCACGTAAGTACCTTAGAGAGGGCTGAGACAGCTTTGCAGAAGGCAGTGTGCACTAATGCTGTCTATGCTGTATCCACCCTGCAGTTGGAGGACATCCATTGCCCAGTAGCATTATGCCTGAGATGGCTCAGGGTGGGCAGAAAGGTTGGAAGTGTTACTTACTCATCGCCTTTGTCATAACCCTCTTGGACACGGCTGCCCAGTATGGCTGACTTCAGCATGATGTAATCGCGTATGTCCGAGGGGATGAAAATATACCGCAGGTCCTGCAGCAGGGTGGGGGCACAAAATACATAATGCTTTGGTGTAGCAGGCACTACAGCACGACATCCTGTCACACCCTCAGCCCCACTTAGATGCAAGAGCCTCAGTCACTAACGCAGAGCAACTAAACATACACATGCTCTTTGGCGGTAAGATTGAGCATGGGGAGCCATGGACACCCAGCGCTTCTCAAACATGGAGAAGGTTTCTGGTGGAGCTGAAAGGAACCAGGGCGACCTCACAGGAAGAGTCACAGATTGATGGTCTCAGGGCCTCCTGCACTTTACGCAGGTTCCAAGGTGGTGTGAGTCAATGGCCAGAAAGGCCAAGATGGTCAGCAAAGCTCCATCCCGCAGCGGGTGTTGCCACGGCCTGGATGACTCCAGTTCCAACCAAATATTTGCACAACAACCCCCAGCCCTGATGGCTTACCTTGGACTGGGGTATCTGGATGAAGCCATACTCTCTGTAGGCGATCAGGGAATTCTTCATTGTGTTCACCGTGAAACCATAGAATGATGTCTTGGTCCCGACGTCGTCTTCAAAGCCTTTGATCACAGCCCCATTTAGCCTGTGGGTGGAAAAGGGAGAAGACCAAGGCTCTGATTAAGGACCGGTCTTTCACCACAGAGCCCTAAGCACAATTCTCCCCCATCAATGCTGCTGCTAATTGGGATTGTGTGCCAGTTTATGGCTGTAGAGTTGTCACCTAAAGTCCCTCACACATTATTACGCAGGGATGGCACAGAGGGCCACGCGTGCAGTTTGAAAGGCCTAGGGTCCTGGTTCAGTTCCCAGCAGGGATGACTCATCCCTCATCCTTCTGAGGTAGCCGTGCTGGGTATCATGCACTTATTGTATGAGGAGGGACGGGAACGACACTCAGATGGGACGCTACAAACTGAGGCCTCTCTCACTTGGACAGTAAATATCTCAGCCCCTCTACAGCACCAGGGATTTGGTCTGGTGTCCTTGGCCTACATTTCCTCTCCCCACACTGGTGTGCAGAGCACTGCACTGATGCCTTCCCTTTGGCCGAAGTGCAGGCGCGGTCTTTGGCAGCGGTTACACCTTCCTCCTAATTGCACAAATGCTACCCTGGGGCCAGATAATCCCACAGGATGAGGCTGTGCTGGTACAAAGTGACTGGAACACACCTTACACTGGGGCATCCAGGAAAGGCCAAAGCAGCCTGAAAGGGGAACCGTGGGATAGGGATTTGCCATATGGTCTCTGTGAAAGTTGTATAATCCTGCCCCTTCTGCTGGAGCAGCTGGGCCACATGACAAGCTATCAAGCAGCATTGCCCACAATGGGCAGCAATCACAGCCATGGCTGCAAGAGGGCATGAAATGTACAGCCGGAGCTGCCCTACGAAGAATGCCCTGGGTTAATACACAAGATCTTTAAGCAGGATCCCCTGCTAGTTAACTGCTGATCACGGGTAAGTGCCCCTGGTTCCCTCAAACTACAGCTCCCAGGATGCGTGGGCTGCTGAGCTCTCCATACCTGAAAACAAAGTCATGGGCATCTATCTCCTTGCCTTGCCGGGATCCATTGAGAATCCCTCCGTTCCCGACCACGGCGCAGCGGACGCAGCCTTCAGTGAACCTGGCTTTGTCGAACAGCCAGCTGTTGGCAGAATCATTGAGCAGATGCAAGGTGGAGGCAATGGCTGCAGATCAAGGCAAGAATCGGCTAGTCAGCACCAGCCCCGTACTGCGTGAGCAGAGGCGCAGGTATCTACAACAACATCTAAACTGGGCCCAGCTCAGAGCTCCGCAACCCCGACTTCTGCCGGCTCCCCGGCACTCCCCGGGTGTGTCTGGCTGGCTCGGGAGCAGTGTAAAGGCTATCGTCTGAGTCTGAAAGGAACGGCTCTTTGCAGTAGGGGCCTATGGAGCGCTCTGCTCTCATCCCCCTACTAGGGGTGGTGAGACAGAAGCAAGCCTGCCCTGGCCCTTTCAGGCATGACTCTTTGCAGCTGGTGCTGCCCACGCAACTGCCAAGTGCCTCTGTCGTCATCGCACCATTGAGGGAGTCATGCTGCTGGCGGCTGGAGAGGTGCAGAGGGTGGGAAGGGAAACAATTCCCAGCAGCCAGTCGCCAGCAACAATGGAGCAGGTTGTTTGAGAGCCTTGTGGTTTGAGTTAATAATTGTGCAGACACTGGGACCTATTATTCAGGAAAATGTCACAAGATGTTGATTGCAGCATTTCCAAACCGTCCCCTCCCACCCCGCGGGCTCTGACTCCCCGGGGAGGAGGGGCTTTAGTCAAAAGGTATTTAATTCTCTGGTTACACAGCAGGCGTTTTAATCAAGGCCTGGGCTGTAGGATGACCTCTACCCAGCCATGCCCATACATGCCCCTCCAGCTAATCTCTCTGTCTGTGGCAAAGAAGTTTGTAGAGCAACCACCAGCATTTCCAACCTGAAGTGAGCTTCTTGTCAGAGATCACCCTTTACCCTCAGAGGCGGTTTGCCCACCCTCCCCCGCCTCCCCTCAGGCACAGGATGAGATGGTTGCTCTACAGAGAAGCTGGGAGCAGGGGAAATCTTAGTGTAATCACTTGGTTTGTAAATCTGCTGCCACGCCCCCCCCCTCCTATCCCGCTCCCCCACCCCAGCTGCCCTATCCCCCTCCCCCCATCCCACTCACTCACCCCAGCTGCCCTGTCCTCCCCCATCCCATTCTCCAGCCCAGCTGCCCTGCTTCCCCCTCCCATCCCACTCACCTACCCCAGCTGCCCCGCCCCCTCCTCCCATCCCACATATCCGCCCCACTCAAAACAGGAAGCGAGTGCTGGTGGAAGGTGCCTGTCCCAATGCTGGAGGAGCAGTCCTCCCAACAGCTGCAGCACGGGCAGCTTCCCTGCCACTTTCCTGCCCATGTGTCTCCACAGCCGGGGCCACTCCTCGAGGTGAGCAGGGAGCTCATGCTCCATGGCCTGTTCACTCCTTGGCCTCTCTGCCAGTCAGAGCTCATTAGTTTGGAGGCTTCTGTGATACGGGTGTCTGCTAGGAAGCTTGCAGGGGCAGCACTGGGATATAGGGTTAGGCTGACACAGCTAGAGCTGAACCCTGGGAACCTATTCCTCTTACAGCTCAAAGGCAGTGGTTCAAGCCCTAGGCTGAGACCTTAGTTCTATTCCCAGCTCTGCCATGGAGCTGCTGGATCCCCTTAGGTAAGTCACTACACCACTCCGTGCCTCAGTTTCCCTACCGGTACAGGGGATAATGATACAGACCTCTTATGTGAAGGGCTTTGAGATCTACCAATGAAAAGTGTTATATTGGAGCTAGGAATTATAAATGGAAAGCAGGGCCCGGCCGGCTAAGAGGATTGGCGATGGGATCCAAAATCTTCCATCCCTACGTCACTTTCCTTTTGTTCTTTTATCCAACCTATTGTATTTATAATGCATCCAACACAATGGAGGTACCAGTCCCAGCCTTGGTGGGCGGCAAGGGAATGTTGTCCCCATCAGATGGCTATTGGGTAGACTATTCCTGGGACCAGGAATGGGGCTTCTGGCATGTCACAAAGGGGTTTGCAGTGCACCATCACTTCCATTACCTGTGTTGGACAAACCCTGCCAGCCATACGGGACGCTGCGCTCCTTCAGTCTGTCCCAGGTCTCCTGGGTGAAGTGCCGTGCCCACATCAGCACTGGGATGTGGAATCTAAAGAGCTTCCCGAACCTGGGGTCCGCCTTCACTATTGACGTCAGTGACTGGGGGCACGAGCTGGCCTGAAAGAAGAAGGAACCACATTTCGGTCTTGAAATCATCCCACACTTCTCCTTAACACCTCCATTCCTTACCAGATGCCAGGGAGGCGTGAAAGGGATGCACCCACCCATGGACTTCTGCTAACCCCAGCAGCAGCAGCTGTTTGAATTATTCATTATTATTATTACTATTTTTTTGGATTGTGGGAGCCTGTATGAGCCCTAATCATGGACCAGGAGGATCCCATTGTACTAGGTGCTGTACAAACACAGAACAAAAGAATGGACCCTGCCTCAAGGAGCTTCTATACGTATTGGTCTGAGCATAGGACTGTGAGCTGAGAACTCCTAGATCCTGTCCATGGCTCTGCCACTGACCTGCTGTGTGACTACCGGCAAGCTACTTCCCCGCTATCTGCCTCAGTTTCCCCATTTGTAAAAGGAGCATGGTGATACCCAATTCACAAGGGGTGTTGGTAGAATCAGTTAATCAAAGCACACAAATCACTTAGAGATTAAGAATGCTCAATAAACAGTAGCAGTATTGTCTCCTCTGCAGACTTATTCTGTGTTAAGGGGCTTCCAATACCTTATTAATGATTCCTCATCACAGCTCAAATGTACTTTCCTTGGCTGGTCTTAAAGCTTGAAGTCACAGCCAGACCAAGCATGTCCATGGAAAGCATGAATACAGGGTGGGGGAGCTGAGCACTAGACAAACCCCACATACACTGGCCAGGCAAGCCAGTGTGAAAGCCATGCAAAAGCAGAGTTCTAAATGGGGTTCTGCCACAGCTTGGAAAGCCAGTGGAGATGGGTAGAACAGTGGGTCCGATGGTGACCAAGAGCTGCAGAACTAGGCACTGTGGACTGGATCCAACTCCCACGGATTTCAAATGGCACTGGAGCAAGCTCCTGCCTTGGTAGAACATTGATGTTCCACCACTGTTCTACCATAGTTTGGCTAGTGTGGACAGTACAGACCCGGGCTTAGCACTCCCACACATGCTGCTTAACACGCTCCTCCTCTTCCACCCACCAGCTATGACTTCTTGTTATTTATTTACACTGGGAAGGTGCAGAGAAGGCCAGCCCCTTGCCAGTCACATCCTGGGCAAAACATAATACAGTTCACATTCAACTCCTGCACTAGTCCAGTGCCACCACACAGGCTATCACTGGTATAGCCGTTTGGATTAAAGAAGTATTGGATAATACAGTTCACCTTCAACACATACTTCAGCTCTTCTGAGGTTCGGAAAGGTTTGGCTTGCTTTTCCATTAGTATCTTTCATGGTCTCGCTTCCTTGGGTTCCACCCAGAGCTGGGTGCTCAGGCACAAACATGCCGTGAGAAAAGTCACTGGCATCCAAAAGCAAATGCCTGTCCCTTGAGAGTCCCAATTCAGTTTGGCAGGCCCAGGAGATCTGGGGAGAGCTAATGAGTGGCTGAAACTCTGTCTGCTTCTCTGAGCCAAACCTCCAACCTTTTCAGAATTGCTTATCCTTCCTGCAAATCTAGGATCACTCAGTCTCTTAGGAGAAGTGCCGTGGGAGGGTGTGTGTGTCAAACACCTTTCAAATAAACGGACCTTATTTTCAGAGAACATTTCCCCTTCCTCATCGGGTTCTTTTCCCAAAGCCCAAACTGACTACAAACTTTGGAAAGACAAGGACAAAGTGATGAGAATGACAGCACTAAGCATATGCTTATTACCTGTTCCTTGGTGGATTTAGCCTTGCCAGGCTCCGAAGAATATTTAGATGGCTTCTCTCTGGGGGGGAGGGGGGAGAAAAAGAGAAGAGCTAAATATTCCTTTTGCACTGAATTTCACTTGTGTGCATTTCTCTTTCATGTGCTGGTAAATCAGAAGAAGATCCAACAGCTTCTGCTGTAGCTCTTCCTATCCTTCTTACTGGGATTCCTGATGGTCTAATGATTAGTGCCTGGGGGGCTGGGAGTCAGGAGACCCGGGGTTTAGTCCCAATTCCGATACTGGGTCAGTGTGTGACCTTGAGCTAGTCACTTCGCTCTAAGCGTTCAAATCTGTGCACTAAGGTTGAGCGCCTTGGGTTTTGGGAGCCCAGTTTGAGAGGCCCAGCGATTCAGAGGTGCTGAGCCCTCGTGACTCCATTTGGAAGAAGTTTGGTCCTGTGGTTAAGGCAGCACTTAATTTGTAATGAAAGAGGTGCTGGGGCTCAAGCAATTTTTTCTTTTATTTTCATAACTGATGTGGCAAGCCCAGGCACAAATTAAGCACTAGGTTAAGGCACTAGACTGGCACTCTTATGGGGTCAGTCTGTCCCCTTAAGGGTAGTAGGCCCGAGGGGGCAGTCCACCTCTGTCCCAAAGCATGGCCCTTTAAACTTTTGGGCACCGGGCAGATGTATGCAGGGACCTAGGAAAATAGTAGTGTCTGGGGGGCAAACTTGTTATTGTTTCTTTAAGGGCCTGGGACCAGGAGCCTTGCAGAGTGGTTGAGACAAGGCTCCTCTCCCACCCAGCCAATTGGGATGAGCTTTGGGAAGGAAACCAGCATATGTTCTGCCTCCTCCCGCAGAGCAAGGGATGATGAGGCATTAGCTGGAGCCATTCCCCTCCTCCCACATAAAGGTGAAAGGGCAGATGAGGGGGGGAAAGGGACAACTGGAGGAGAAGCCGGCTGAGGACCTGCAGCTGGCCTGAATGAGAACCTAGCTCTAGAAGAGCTAAGGGGAAAGCTAATGAGCAACAAAGTCATTAAATGCCTGAGGCATAACTGAGCTGCCAGGGAGTGCACTTGAGGGAGCCTCTCAGCAGCTGGCTGGGAAGAAGCCACGTGTGGAACCTGAACTACAGACAGAGCGGGGCAATGAAGCCTGCAGCCCTGTGAGAGAGGCTGACAAACAAGGCAAAGGCAAGAGTAGCAGTGAGGGATTATAAGGAGCAGCATTTAGCTGCCCCACGCAGGTCCCTCCACAAACAAGAGAGGGAAGTACAAGCTTCGGCACTAGGAGAATCAGATGGGGACTGAAGGCTGAGCATCATGGCCAGGAGACTCTGGGTTTGTTTTGTTTGGACTTTTCTCTTACCCCTGGAAGGGGCCGGAAATGGAAAGGGGACCTGGCTGGAAGGCTGAGCCATGGAAGCTGTCCAGCAACAAGGGGCAGGACAGTAAAGAACCCCTGCCACACCGTGTCCTGGCACGAAGGGGGGATAGTGAGCGTGCCCTGGCACAGGCACTCCGGAGTTATGGATTTTGTTATTGCCTCTGCCGACTGCCCCACGTCACTGTGGGCGAGTCCCTTGATCACTCTCTGCCCCGGCTCCCGCTGTAAAATGGGGGTAACAGCCCCTGTCCATTTAGACTGTAAACTCTGTGGGGCATTGGTGACGTACAGGCCTGGTGCGGGCTCTCTCCTGGAGGTTAATGCACCCTGGAGGGAAGGGGAGGGGGAGTGAGATGGGCAGCACAGCCTGGGGGAAGAGGGGCCCTTCCCCTCTAACCAAGGAGTTAGATTAATGGAAATAAATAAACCATGTGGTGGCCAGTTCCAGTCCAGACAGCACTGAAGGCTGGCACCATCTGGCAGGTGCCTGGGGACCCTTGTGAGCTGAGGTGCTGGCCTCCTTCCAGTCCAATCACGAAAAACCAGTTGGGAGTAAGCGAGCCCCTGGCTGGCAGTCTCAGCGCAGAGGCAGGGGACTAAACTTCCATCCCATCCTACAGATGGGCCTTCCAGGGCTGGGTTGAGGGGCATTGGCAAGACAAGGTAAAAGCTGGTCCTGTTGCTGCCTGATCTGGGGATACCTAAAGGGCTTTGCTGTGCAGGGCTGTCAGTCAGCCCGGTGCCTTCCCCTTGCATAACCTTCATGTGGGAAGGAAAATAACAAAACCCAGTGATCTGATGCTGCTGGAACCATCCCCTGTCTAGGAGACCACAGTAACCCCCACCGTCCAATGAGAACAATTGGCAGGGGAAAAACCATGAGAGATGGCAACTAATTTCCTCCTTACCCCTGCACCACTCACCTGTCCATGCTGCTTTCTCTGCTCAGGCCATGGCTCCCGGCATTTCGGGACATCCCTCCAGGCACCAATGGCAGTGACTCTTGCTGCAGCAGGCTAGAACAGAGAGAGAGCCTCAGGGGGGAAGGTGCAGCCAAGCCATCACCTCCTGTGTCTATCAGGCCTCCCCTGTCCCCTTCAAGTGAGAACATGTAAGCACAGGAATACCAGCAGCAGCATAGACCGGTCGTGCATCAACTGGATTCATGAGACAACCTGAGATTTGATACGTCTGAACGTGGCCTGGATGGGCCAAAAGGTAAGGGCCTCGAACCCAGCAGTGTCTGTTTCAGGTAGACTTGCAAAAGCTGGGGGCCCCTATGGAAAATTCAGGGGACACTGGATTGGAGAGGCTCCCTGTGACTTGGGTGCTACATCAAACCAGGGGTTTTCCCTCTTCAGTGCTGGGCCCTCAACAGTTTTGCCCATTGTGACACGTACATCTTCTAACATGAGGCATGCAGGGATGCAATCTATCCTATAGCACTATACAATACACCCAAGTGAGGAACTCCAGGCATGCCAGAGGAACATGAAAGGTGTATAGTATTTTATACGATTAGCCGAGCTCTTAGCACCTTTCATGTCTCCAGGACTTCACCAACATTAGCTAATACCAAGTTGATGAGACCAATGATGGAAGTTGGGGCAATCTGGGAAATTGAAGGGGCCTGATTGCATTGTTTTATTGGAAAAAGTGGGGACACTGGACCATCCTGCAGGTTCCTAAGGAGCCATTCACCTCTAGGTTTTTTGTCAAAATCTAGCCCAGGTTGGTCGGGAGTCAGTCATTAGTAGAGCTGGTTAAAATTTGGAATTTCCATCGTAGGGGAAACTCCAAGATTCCAAAACTTGGTTTTGTCCCGATCTGGGCCAAAATGTCTCTCGCAGAACTTTTTGCAAAATGAAATATTCTGAAAATATTTCATTCTGATCTTATCAAAATGCTTCTTTTAATATGATATCAAAGTCAAAACAGTACAAACAAAACCCATTTTGATAACATCAGGAAACATTAGACCAAATTGGTACATTCCCAGGAAACATTTTGATCTTTGTCCAATCAGCATATTCCGACAAAACTGTTCTATTGGGCAATTTCCGACCAGCTGTAGTCATTGGCATCTGATGGTTATTTCACGGTCCACATGAAATGGGTAGGTGGGTCTCAGATGAGTTCCTAGTGGGCACGTGTCCACATCTGAGAAACTACCCATGCAATTTGCCCAAAGTGGGCATTCTCAGAAGAGAGGCCAAGCAGTCAATGGAAAGGCCAATGGAATCTGAACTCCCCTCCTCCCCCTAGTGGGGTCCCCCCACCCAGAAGCACTGGCGTGGGGAGGCTTGTACTGCTGCTGCCCATGCTGTAACTGTCCTGTGTGCAAACAAGAAACCTCAACTTTCATGGCTGGCACCCTTCACAAGCAGAAATGCCCTCTTAAAAAGGGAGGCCACAATTGCAGAGAACAAGTCTAGGTTTTTCTGTCTTTTTAGGTAGCTGAGAACAGAGGCAAGTGGGCTGGGACAGTGTCCTGCCTTTGCCCATGGCTGTGTCTGCTGGGGGTGAGTCTGAAGGAGGTGGTTCAGGAAGAGGAGGGCACGGTGTTTGGAGTCAGAGGCTGAGGAATGGAGAGGCGTTTTAGGTTGGAATTCAGCGAGCCAGCTTCGTGACTGGTATTTATCATTCAGCAAAAAAATGTTCCTGTTTAAACATTAACTGTCGCCCATCAAGGCAGTGATGCAGGGAATGAGAGACAACCCAGCCCCCAAAGGGCACACACCAGCCCAGCCCAGGGTGGGGGGGTTAATCCAGCCTTAGCCAGTTCTAACCAGCAGAGAAGCACCTGGTGTTCCCTCAATATGCTCTGCCTGGTGCAGTGAGAGAAACGGGCCTCCTGGCCTTTCATTGACCCTCAAAGGCGCAGTAACGGACCTGAGTGCGGCTCAGATATGCAGCTTTGCTCTGGCCCTTCATCCCCGGCTGCACCTACACTGGCAAATTTAAGAGCCGTGATTACCACCAGTGCAGCTGTAGTGTAGACAGGGCTCCTGTGTTTTTAGCATCATGGCATTAACCTCACTCTGGACAGGTCTAGATTCTAGATGACAGAACGGTAAAGATGCCAGTTAGTGAGGCTTGTTTGTGGTCTCTGCACCAAGTTGCTTATGACCTGGGACCCTGATCCTGTGAGAGGCTGGGCCCCTTCCACTGAAGTGGTCATGCTAAACCCAGGGAGGTGCTGAGGACTCATGGCTCCTATTGAAGCCCATGGGAGTGGAGGGTGCTTTCGCCCGCTCAGGATTTAGCCCACCAGGAGTCTCTGTTATTCTGTGCAGGCACAAAGGGCAATGGGCTCACTGCCAGGTAGGTCGAGATGCCATCGCCCTGGAGTTCAAACAGCAGTGTCCAAAGTCAACAGTAAATGCAGATCCAAATCTGCCCCGTGCTCTGGAGAGATGCGTGGCAGTGAAATGGAAGCTCCATGCCAGCTGCTGGGTGCAGTGAACTGGAAGTCTGATTTTCCTAAGCCCTCCCTTCATTCTGTCCTCAGGCCTGAAAGGTGAGGTGAGTGGTGAGGGATTATCTCCCTGACTCTGCCCCATTGAGAAGGGACGGAAGCAACAGGTGGGAGTGGCACCGCCTACAGATTGGATATCCAGTCTTTTTGGAACCACACGGCTCACAGCAGTCACTTTCGGTCCAGGAGAACCACCCAGGGGAAATTGGGTTTATTCACATTTGCCGAAGGGAATCCCACCCCCTTCCAGAAACATAAGCTTCCTGGCGTGGCACCAGGAGATCCAAGCTCGGGTAGTTCTAGCCCTCCGTACCAGCTCCCTGACTTGACATGGCTCCCAAAGTCACCATGGTAACACGGCCCAGAGCAGAATGGGAGGTCACTGGGGGGGTGGGGGACATGCAGCCTTGGGGTTCCTTTCTTTAAACTACCTGCTGTTCCCCTTGGGGTGAGAGGTCACCCGTCAGCAGAACACTTTATGGCAGGAAGCCAGTTGTCACCTGCTCACTGGGAATGCCTTCTCTGAGCAAGGAGAATTTCTCTGCAAACAATAGTCTCTTTTAGTCATCAGTTCCCGACCTACTGGATTATTTTCTTTACTCCTTTGCAATTTGAAAAAGACTCATGTTCCTGTTGGGGTTTTTTTTAAATAAAGAAAACCAAAGAAAGGCCCAGGCCAAATCCCTGGATAGAAACACACTCAAATGTGGGAAGAGTTCAGTCAGATCCAACACTGAAATCCATGGCTGGCTCCTACATCTATAATGGGCTGAAACTAGGCCTCAGTCTGGACACCCTGCAACTTGAACTTCTCAGCCTCTTTTTCTTCCTTAAGCCTCTCTTGGGAGTGATCAGAACAACTCAGGATTAGCTATGACGTGTCTGCACATGAGCCAACGGAAGCCAGCAGCCAGTTCCCACCACTGGCCAATCCCTTATGTTTCCGATGGAGATAAAAAACACACTTGGGCAATTGGGCAATGCTGTGCTGTGTGGGAGGATTCCTACCCTGGAAGCATAAACGTTAACCATCTGTATCACGCGCTCAGTTTGCATATCTACTCATCAAGCCTCCCAGACCCTTTCGAAATGGAGAAAGGCTGCTGTTCTGCAGGCTCCAGCTAAATTGATTGCATGGGTCCTGCAGGGTCTTGATCCACAACTGCCACTAAGAAAAAAACACAGACCTTTGATAGGGGGAGTAAAGGGCCTATGTCCTCCCAACCACCCCATCTCTACCATTCTGTCCATGATGACAGCTGTCAGTATATCAGGATCACCTTCAAAACATACTAAGCCTCAAAGCTGATCAAGACTGTGCAATAGAGTTGGGGTCATGTGCCCAGACTGCTCTGAGCAACTGCTTTGACTTCCATGGAAAACTGCCCCGATCCTGAAAGCTCTCCGTAGGAAATCGGAGGGCTTACAGTACCAGGTGCTCAGCTTGTGTGTGTTGTGTGCAAGAGAGAGACGGCTCTAGTGGATGAGAGCGTGCCTTCCAGAGGCTGCAGGCCACCTGCATACTTCTACTTTCAGAGGCAGGAGAGATAAGTTTACAGCAGCTCCGCATCCCAGCCTGCCAGCTGGGCCCCCTCAGAAAGGGGAAAAAAGGTTCCTATTCATCAGCAAACAGAAGGTTCACTTCAAAGCGACTCCTGTGGCAGTCTCTGTTCTGGATGAAGGGGGCCAGCTGGGGAGGGGATGCGTATCATCAGGTGCCTGAATTAAAATGCCTTACTGTGGACGAGACAAGAAGCATGTTGTTAGAGACATTGTCTGAGGAGCCTGGGACAGGTAGAGGCAGGCGGATAATGGAGCCTGCCTCTGGGTCCTTCTTCCCAGGTTTCTGTAAGAAAAATACCAGAGCTTGCTCCAGGATTGGATTTCCAGGTAGCTCCACCAGGTTCCCAGGATGTACGCCATTCCCCAGGGCCCTCTGCCTACTTAACATGAGACCTGGAGTGGTTTCTTATGTGCCAAACAGGGCTGAATGCACAGCTGCAACCACTGGGGAGCAAGGATATGTGACCCGCTCTTTTTGGCCTGCTGAGGGGTCCTCCTTAAACATTGTATGATAGGGCTGCCTGTAGTGTCATGAAGAATGTCACTTTCACAGTGGCCTCCTCCTCTGAGTGAAGTCCCTCTTTATTTTCTAATATACAGTACAGGTTGTCTATCTACTGTGAAACACCTCTACCTCGATATAATGCTGTCCTCAGGAGCCAAAAAATCTTACCGCGTTATAGGTGAAACCGCGTTATACTGAACTTGCTTTGATCCACCGGAGTGCACAACCCCAACCCGCCCCCGGAGTGCTGCTTTACCACGTTATATCCGAATTCGTGTTCTATCGGGTCGCGTTATATCGAGGTAGTGGATCTAGGCACTATTTCACACTGGGAAAACATTCTAATTTAACTGCCGATCAAAGCAAGGGCCTGTTTTCCTTTAACCAATGCTCCAGTTGGTGAGGAAGCAAAGATGCCAATTACTGAGCAGCACAAACATAGATCTTACTAGCATTGCCAACAGAGTCTTTTTCCCCGTCTCCCCCTTCAAAGAAATCTGCTTAGTCTGCAGTTTGTCTCTCTTTCTGGGCTGAATCTCAGTGAACCTGGTCTCAGCCAGCTGCTAGCAGCATGGCTAATTCTTTTCTTTTTACCAGTTTAGCTGCTCCCCCTGGCTCCCCCAATGCCACCTTCTGAACTGCTGCTTTTCACTGATGTTCCAGTGGGCTCATGACAGATGGCTGTGCTCTAGGAATTTGGGGAAGTTCTCTGGCCTGTGCTATACAGGAGGTCAGACTATATGATTACAATAGTCCCTTCTGGCCGTGGAATTGCTGATTGGGCTGGTACAGCTGGCCTGACTGGCTCTGACTTGGAGGGCAGGAGGCATGAGTTTTAGTCCCAGCTCCACTGCTAACCTGCCGTTTGACCTTGGGCAACTTATTTTCTCTTTCTCCCTCTCCCTCTGCATTGTCTAATTACACTGTGAACTCTTCAGGGCATGGATGGTGCCTAACTGCGTATTTGTACAGCGAGGCCTGCAGACACTACTGTCATCTGAATAAACTAATGGTGGAGCTGTGTTTCGCTTGATACCTGGCAGTTCAGCAGGTGTTTTTGACCCCCTAACAATACAGTAATGGTGAGTTGCCTTTTTCCCAGTATGCCTGGCCAGGGTTGAAGACTGCAGCCCCCTTTTAGCTGAAGTACTCAGCACTTCTGCAGCCCTGAAGCAGCAATGAAATTATTGTGATGCTTTCAGGGAGGTGGAAGATGTCCATAGCTGGCAGAAGGGGGGGTTGCAAAGTGGGCAGTAGAGAACAATCTTCTGATTTGGGTGTTTAGGGAAGAGAAAATGACGCAGGGTGGAGGTTTGGATTTGAAAGGTAACCCTTGTACATGCACAGTAACCCCTTTTCATAAAGATTTCTTGTCCCACATACAAGCATGCTCTAACTCCCTACATGCATATTTACACATACTGAAGGACTTTGGATTGCTGAACAGAGATTGGAGAGAATGGAAGTGGCTATGCAAACAGGCTGGTACATGGTGGAGGAAGGCAAAAAACAAGACTTCTGATAAGCTTTACAGGACTTTGGTCTGCCCATTCCAGACCCACTACGGGCTCAGGATATTTTTGGCCGACCCAGCGCACGTTCACCCTTGTACAGAAGGAGATTCCTGAGAGAAAGTTTGCCACCTTCAGGCAAAAACTGAAGTAAACCCACCCTGAGGCCCCTGCCACCTTCTTCCTCAAGCCTCACCCCCTCTGAGAGACAGCTCAGCCCTGACTCCTCTGCTTGGCCTTTCCTGATGTACTCAGGCTCTCTAGCAAGGCCTCCGCTTCAGGCCAGGTGTAGACACTGCGACTACGTCCGCACTTCAAGCTGGGAGTGTAATTTTCAGCTCAAGGACACACTGGTACTAGCTCTGATCAAGCTAAAGATAGAGCACGGCCCTGGCAGGTAGGGCTAGCCAACCTGAGTAACTGTATCTGAGTACCTGTCCAAGAGCCTGGATACACACACAGAGCAGCTAGCCACTCTTGCTGCTGGTGCAGCCGTGGTTACGCTCTATTTTTAGCACGCTGGCTTGATTGGAGCTAGAGTGGGTATGTACCCTTGAACTGAGAACAGCCCCCAAGTCGAAGGGCAGATATACCCTGGCACCTTTTGTGCGGCATGCACCAGGACTGACACTCGTTGTGCTGGACTCCTTCCAATTCAGCGATGTGGACCAGATGAGAAACAGGTGCCAAAGACGCTGCTGCCTAGCCAGCAACCCGATGTGGGGGATGCCATCAGCTCCCAGATGTCACCTGCTGGTGACCGCATCAAGATGGCAGCTGCTACTGGCAAGCACGGAGGGGCAGGGTCCCTCAGGACACATGGGAACAGGTCTGAACACTTAAAAGCTAGTTATCCTGGTTAGAAACTGTCACAACACGTAGCAGGGGTAAAGTGGCTCTATCCACTTCAAGCCCATGCCTGAATCAATGCCACATAAAGTTAAGCATGAACTGAAAGTCCTTACTCATGCAGAGCCTTCGGCTGATGCCATCCCCCTAGTGGCTGGAGAACAGAGAGGATCAGAGACCTGCTACTGGTAGCAGCTACAGGAGCTCGCTGTGAAGAGGCAGAGAGCTTTTGGAGCTAGAGGAGGCGTTTAAAGCTATGGCTACACTGGCACTTTACAGCGCTGCAACTTTCTCGCTCAGGGGTGTGAAAAAACACCCCCCTGAGCGCAGCAAGTTACAGCGCTGTAAAGCGCCAGTGTAAACAGTGCCCCCCCGTGGAGGTGGAGTACCTGCAGCGCTGGGAGAGCTCTCTGGTCCTTCGCTCCTAGAGGGAGTGAGAGACCCGCCGCCCCCGAATTGCCGCAGGTGCCGCCCCTCTCCCTTGGCCGCCCCAAGCACCTGCTTGTTAAGCTGGTGCCTGGAGCCGGCCCTGGATTCAAGCTAAATAAATCTGCCCCTGCCCAAACAGGTTTGCTCTTTCCAAACTGTCTGGAAATTATACCAGAATCTTTTGTTCATAGTGAGGTGTCCATTGCAAAGGGTGCTCAGAGGCTCAAGTGCAAGGCAGCTGGGTAGCGACTGCTGACCTTACACAGCAGGCTGCTCACTCATTCCTCAAATTGCAAGCACTACGGACCCATCAACCAGGGCCTGCTCCAGGCACCAGCTTGGCAAGCAGGTGCTTGGGGCGGCCACTTCGGGGGGGGCGGCACGTCCAGCTATTCGGCGGCAATTCGGCAGACGGCCCCTCACTCCGGCTCGGAGCGAAGGACCTTCCGCCGAATTGCCGCCGCAGATCACGATCGTGGCTTTTTTTTTTTTTTTTGGCTGCTTCGGGAGGCAGCCAAAACCCTGGAGCCGGCCCTGCCATCAACGCAGAGGTCATTGGTGGAATGAGCTTGGAAGTCAATACATTTTTTGTTTGCTGAATGGGATACGCAGCAGCAAACCACAGGGTGGGTCTTGGTTGTATTTTAATTAAGCACATGGGGCCCCCAGCTGCTGCAGCACCCATCGCTAGCCAATCGAAGGAGCACCATCAATGGGTTCTGGAGGGAGCCCAGCTCTCCACTGTGACTCCAAGGACGAAATGGAGAAATTCACAGTGCATGCTGGGGGTGAGCCACAGCCGTATCCAATACCCAACATGATTTTTAAAAATTCCCCATGCTCTCTAGTAAGTGGCTGATAACCCCTGTCAGTCATCCCTGCCTGTGTAGCCAGAGCTACTCTGCTCTGCTTTTAAGATCTCATCCCTGAGCTGCTCCTGGGGCAATGCCCTGAGACCACAGAGAGGTCAGGCCCACCAGCAAGGCTTCGCTCAGGTTCTGTATAGTCAGCCAGTCCACTGGAGGTTATACACTTACATTTAAGCATGTACTTAAGTCCCACTGAAGTCACAGAGATGCTTCTTTGAACTGCAGCCTAAGATCTGTCCCCTCCCAGTCTTTGAATGACCCAAGTCACCCATGTTTAGAAATAGTGTGTCTACTCCACCCCGCCAAACCGAGATCAGATATTGTCTGGGAGCTTGGGAAAGGGAATTTAGTTTATCTGAGACT
The DNA here is from genome assembly GCF_011386835.1 of Chrysemys picta bellii. NCBI lineage: Eukaryota > Metazoa > Chordata > Testudines > Emydidae > Chrysemys > Chrysemys picta. Next base: position 41,193,965 of record NC_088802.1, on the reverse strand, counting down.
CCCCACCATTCTTTCTCAGATACTTTGTTTGCAGAGATGATAAGATCTGAATCTCTGAGGCGTATGTCTGTGAAACAATTGAGTGGCACAGAATATTTTGTTCTTTCTCCAAGAAAGGTCCTGACTAAAAAGAAAGATCGTCCCCTCCCCTCTCCACCCTTCCCCAGACATTGCATTCCAGGGACCTTACAGTATGTGGAGTTATAAAGAGCTTTAAATCCTGTACAGACCACTCCTGCTAAAATAAGGCTTACGTACATCTGATTGGGACTCTACTGCAAAATGCAATCAGCTAAAAAGTAGAGTCAGAGGAGCAGACTCATGACATTCAGAGCGGAATCAGATCTACAGTCGACTGTTCTCAAAGCTGAAGAGGGGTTCGGCCCTGGGCTGGGCCTATCTCTGATCAAAAACTTACATGTTTCAAGAGAAAGGTTGGAAAAATCAAAACAGGTGGAAAAACTTGCAATCTGCCAGCAAACCAAGTAACACAGGTGAGAGAACATCTCCCCATGGTGTTGAAATGCTGTAAGATGTCCCTCTCCCCCTACTTACCTAGTGTAGGATTTTCACAAGCACTCAGCATTGGCCTGGATGTCAATGGCAGCAGAGTTAGGCCAATCGTTTTTGGAAATCCCATCCCTATGATTTTTCTAAGGCTAGGAGATCTAAGCACTCCCAGTGGTGATTAAGCACTATATGGTGTCAAACCAGCAGTTTAAACTCACTGGGCCCAATTCATCCCTTGGCTTGCACAGGCACCAAGGGAGAGAGAATTTGCACCTGCCCTTTTAGGGGATCACAAGGGCATGTACAGGCCCCAGTGCTATTTAGAACAACCCTTTACCGGCTGCCCTACTTTGCATGTCCCTGCCCTTCCATAATGGTCACTATGGCCTATGGCAGGGGTGCAGAAGTGCCCAGGTGCAGGCCTGCCCCAGTCATACCCGTTCATGCTCCAAGACACTCCAGCACCCAGGGCTGGTGCAGACGCTCCCTGCAGCAGCAGGGAATTCCCTGGAATGTAGGGGAATTTACACCTGGCCTGCAGCCCCTCTGCCACAAGGAGCTGTGGCCCAATATTAACTGGGGCCCACTCCCTGCAGAAAGTTATTTTTCCTTTAATGGACTTTCTCCCCGCCCCCCCCCCGCCGCCGCCCCCGGCAGGCTGGCCCTTCCATAGGTAACTGTTGTCATGACTGTCAAAGTGCTTTGCAGACAGGAGTCGCTCCAGCTTCAAGCTGACTTGTGAGTGACTTCTCTGTCCAGATTGTTTGCCCATTTCTCAGTGCTCTGCTGCATCCCGAGGGGCCCGCGCCCAGCTTTGCAAGGGATGTCCACCCAGACAGAGGAAGGTTGTTCCCATCTGTTCTGCCTTCCAGATGTGTGGCATTTTACATCCACTTTGCACAAGTGTGATTGGCTGTGCAAAAGCACTGGAGAATCAGACTCACGGAGTGGAAGTGGGCATGTACATAGGAACAGCTTGCATGTACGTAGCACCTCTTAGCTGGAAGGGTTCCAAAATACGCACTAAATATCAGTCACCAGTGAAATTCAGCTACCTATAAAACGAAGCAGGGCAGCTGCTCATCTCCCAATCTTGTAGCAGGAACAGCATGCTTGCTTTAAACTGGGATTGAGTTCTGTGAGCCTGGCGCTTGGCTATCCAGACTAAACAAACACAACCCAGCCCTTGAATTATAGAAATGGCCTTGAGGTTATCAATTCGGATACAGACTGGTTTAGCTTTATGATTCGAGGGAAGTAATTAAAATTCAATGGAGTGCATAGAGATAAGGAATTTAGTTTCGGGTCTGTGATTGTATAGTTTAGGTTTAGAATTAGGGGTTTTAATTTAATGTGGGGTGGAAGGTGTTGCTGTTTTGTTTAGAAAGTAGAGGGACTAATGATCCAGGTTGGCACTTTTAACCTTGTTTTGGGATTAGGATTTTGATTTTACGAATATATTCCTCCTTTTTAGCATCCCCACTGGCCCCAGGAAGCAGCGTTGTCCAGTGGCTATGGCACTGAACTGGGGGGTCAGGAGTCTTGATTTCTGTTCCCTACTCTGACACTGTCCTGCTGTATGGGATCTTGGGCAAATCACTTCACCTCGCTATGCCTCTGTTTCCCCATCCATAAAATGGGGACAATAACACTTTCTACAGCACTCTGTAGGATGAAAAGCTCTGTACGAGAGCCAAGTCTTCTCCTCCTTCTCTCCTGATTACTAGATGTTGTTGTTCAGTGCAGACACAGGGGTGCAGAAGTGTGGCTGCCCTACTACTTCTCCACTGCTGCTTGACCTTTAAACAGGGCTGCAGAGGTAAAGACTGGGGTTTCCAGTTGTGCCACTTCCCAGCAGGAGAAGGAATCACAGGATTAGAAATGCGTATTAGGGACAGGGAGAATTTAGCAGAGCTTTGCTAGACAGCGGCTAGAAGGGAGGGAGGGTGTGGATCATGTCTGAGAGCCAGATTTAAAATTTTTGTTAAGATGATGTTAAAAAAAGTGAACAGAGTTTGAGCATAGACGTTTCTGGTTCTCAGAAACGTCTATGCTCAAACCCAAATGGATCCCCAATCCCCACAGCTGGGTGATTCCCACTGTATTTACATATAGCACAGAGAGGTGTCAGTGCCAGTGCCAGTCACTGACTCACTTGCAGGCTGATACAGTAAAAACCATCACCCTGAGTCGCTTGTTACATCCACTCTCTTTACATCCATTTACTTGTCCCAAGGCTGCGTGACATAGAGGTGAGCAATGCTCCTAGAGGTAAATGCAAGTGCAAATACGGCACAAGCTACTTGATCCTCCCAGCAAAGCAGGATGGATTATGCCCCTGGAAGCAAAATGCCCTGCAGTGAAACTCGCCTCCCACATGCATAGCTGCTACATTGCAAGCTACTTCAACATTTTCACCATCTGGGTTGGCAGTGGATGGAACCCTCCTGGAGTCCCTTCAGGGCCTGGCAGCTGAGCAGGGCTGAGCCCAGGAGATTAGGAAATGGTGTCCATGAAGTTTTGCAAGTGCTGGGAATCTCTCCAGGTCTGAGATGACAAGGTGCCATAGGTATGTTCAACGTGCTGGGGGCCAGGCCTCCAGCGGGTGTACATCAGCACTGCTCTGTTGAATTCAGAGGGCTGCATCTCCAGCTGGGATGAATCAGCCTCGGCCCATTGAAGTCCAGGGTCCAGATCTGCTGCTGGGGTAAGTAACTCCGTGTAGATCTAGTCTAGGTCACTGGAGCTATGCTGATTTACGCCAGCTGGAGCTCTAGCACTGGGGGGGAGGCCCTCAATCACGTAAACCAATGTAAACGGAGGGCTCTTCGCACCATGCAGGATTGGGCCCAGAGAGAGACCTCTGCGTAGCACGTTACACAGCCCTTGGCTTGACAGAAAGCTAAGGGCAGCCAGAAGCCTGGCTTATCCCTATGCACTTAACATTCCCTGTCTTCTTTTACTACCAGCCCCTTGAGACCCAGATTAAAAATGCCCCTCTTCTCTCCTGCGCTTTGCTGCCTGCCTCACGCTCCAGGGTGGTTTTTTCCACTCGGTTGTCTTCATGTCTGTCCTTTGCTCTCTGTGTGTGTCCATCCTTCACTGTGTGTGCCTGCCTGTCCATCCTTTGCTCCATATATGTGTCCTTGGCTCTGTGTATGTGTCTGTCTTTCTCTCCGTGTGTGTCTGTCCGTCCTTCGCTCCGTTTGTATGTGTGTCTGTCCGTTCTTTGCTCTGTGTGTCTGTCCTTCACTATATGTGTGTCTGTCCTCCCTTCACTCCATGTGTGTGTTCTTTGCTGTGTGTGTCTGTCTGTCCGTTCTTTGCGGTGCCTGTCTGTCCTTCACTGTCTGTCTGTCCTTCGCTCAATGTGTGTGTTCTTTGCTGTGTGTCTCTGTCTGTCCGTCCTTCACTATATGTCTGTCTGTCTGTCCGTCCTTCGCTCTGTGTGCAAGTCCGCTGCTCCGGCCCCACCGCAGAGCATGTGTTGCGCTGCTGCCTACCGCAGGACACTGTTGTAGCCAGAAGTTCTCAGGAACTGTCTCTTCCCGTCCGCTGTGAGCTCCAACCCGCCCACCGCCGCCGCCTTACCTGGGCTTCGGGGAAGCCTGCGCGTCTCGGTCGTGCCCACACAGGAGCACCCAGAGCGTCACCGCCGCCAGGAGCAGGAGGCAGAGCCGCGCCCAGCGCGGAGCCCCCATCCCGGGGCGTCGCGCCGCCGAGCCCCCGGAGCGCAAACTCCGGCCGCCAGCGGGCGTGGAGCGAGCCAGGCACCCGAACGCGCCCCGCTCCGCTCCCGGGCGGCTCCTTCTCCCGGTGCGCGCCCAGCCCGGCCGCTCGCTTCGGCCCCGCCCCGGCCCCTCCTGCCCTGCCGCTCTCGGGGTCCCTCCGGCGGGGGAGGCGGCACAGCGCGGGCGGGCGGGGTCCTCGCTGAGCGATGAAAGCGCTTTGAACTGGGAGCCAGGCGTTCAGTGGTTCCTCCGGGAGGGAGATGCCATTTTCGGTTCCCCCTCGCCTGCTTCTTACAACTCTGCAGCAAATCCAGCAGCCACTCGAACGCACAACAGGTTTGCACTCTCGGGCACAGGCCCACGCGCAGTGGCCAGCGTGCACAGGCCCAGGGCCAGCCGGATCTCTGGGACGCCCAGTAACTCCGAGGCCCCCAGCTCTGCTAGCCAATCCTTGGAAGTGGGCGCTGGGGTCAGTGAGCTCAGAATCTGGCCCGCAGGACCAGGGAGGCGCACAGTGTCACATACCCAGGCTGACACACCTGTTCCACAAATACTGACCTGTAAAAACACCCCCTCCCCCCGAAATAAACAATGGACACGACCTCAGATACAGTTCCTAGCTTGGCCACAAGACCAGCAAGGCTGCCTCTGCGTAGTTGCCTTGTGTACATTAAGGCCATGTCTACACTACCACTTATGTCAGCAAACCTTATGGCACTCAGGGGTATTTCTAGTGTAGACATAGACAGAGAGAGACAAGGTGGGTGAGGTAAGATCTTTTCTTGGACCGACTTCTGTTGGTGAGAGAGAAGCTTTGGAACTACACAGAGCTCTTCTTCCGGTCTGGGGAAGGTACTAAGCCCTGGTCTACACTGCAGACTTATGTTGGTAAGCGTTCACATCATACTCCCCATCAGTAGCCAGGCCGAGCTGGTCTGGAGAAGCAGACCAAATTCAGTGATGAATCCTGGTGACGTGCCAGCTCAGGCGTGTTGCACATATGCTAAGAAGAAGGGGTGCAAAAAATCCACACCCTTGAGCGACATAGTTAGACCAGCCTAACCCCCAGTGTAGACAGCACTATGTCGATCAGGGGCTTCTCCTGCAGACATAGCTACCGCCTCTCAAGGAGGTGGCGTACCTACACCGACAGGAGAAGTTCTCCCATTGGCACAGGTAGCATCCTCACTAACCGCTACAGCTGCACCGGTGCAGCATTGTAAGTGTTGACAAGCCCTAAGAGCATCACAGAGAAATACAAGATTGAACAGATTGTTTAAAGTAGTTAGCACATACTGACAGGTTTCAGAGTAGCAGCAGTTAGTCTGTATCCGCAAAAAGAACAGGAGTACTTGTGGCACCTTAGAGACTAACAAATTTATTAGAGCATAAGCTTTCGTGGGCTACTGCCCATATAGAGTGGCTCTATATGCATCCGAAGAAGTGGGCAGTAGCCCACGAAAGCTTATGCTCTAATAAATTTGTTAGTGTCTAAGGTGCCACAAGTACTCCTGTTCTTTTAGCACATACTGTATTCTAAGGGACCATTTGAGGTGAAGTGGCCCATTAACACCCCTGTAGTCATAGGACAAAAGGAGTTAGTGGATTACAGATTGTTGTAATAAACCATAAATCCAGTGTTTTTAAGACCATGATTTTTAGTGTCTAGCAAAGTTATGGATTTAAGCTCCGAGGCTCATAGGTTCCAGCACCCACAGAGAAAAATTATCGGGTGCTAAGCACCTACTGGCAGCCAAGCTCCCCCTGCCCCCCACCGCCTCTCACCTGCCCAAGGCCTGTTGACCAACTCCGCCCCCTCCCTCCCAGCAACCTTCTTGCTCCCCCAGCCCCCGCAAACAGGAACTGCTGTTTCACGGCTTGTAGGAAGCTCTGGGAGGGAGGGGGAGGAGCGGGGATGGGGCGCGCTCGGGGAAGGAGACGGGAAGAGGCAGGACAGGGGCGGGAGCTTGGAGGAAGGGGTGGGGTGGGGGCGGGGCCTGAGGTGAAGCAAGGGTCGAGCACCCCCCAGCTAGAGGGGAAGTTGGTGCCTACACCCAGGCTGATCTTTTGAAAGAGTTGTGCAGGTTTCCTTTGAGGAAGAGGTGTAACGGGAGATACAGAGATTGCTTTGTGAAAAAACATGTGACAGGGTGTTTTTGTCTTCTATCATTTTCCTCGGGGAGTTCATTTGAAAGTGTTGTGATTGTCTTGTTTCACCTACACAGTTGTTATTGGGGCATTTAGTGCACTGGAAAAGGTACACCCCATGTTGTGAGAGGCAGGTATAGGACCTGGGGATGAGGGATCTTGTAAGATACGCTGTGGGGGGTGTTGATCATTGTAACAGTGAGATGTCTGCAGGTTTAGCATCTGTTGTTCTGGCAGAGTCTGGTGCTGCTTTGAGTTGGTGTATCCTGGTCTGTGGGGAGATTGCTTCTGATGATAAGATTGGGGGGTTATTTGAAGGCCAGAAGAGGGGGTTCAGGAAATATTTCTTTCAGGATGGGGTACCCATTAAGTATGGGCAGTAGTTGTTTGATAATACTCCATATGGGTTCAGTGTGGTAGGTGACAAGTAGGGCTGAGGTCAGATGGGGTTTTATTTCTGTATTGAAGCAGGTTCTCTTGGGGTATTTGGGTGGCCCGTTCCATGATGTGATGTACTCCTCTGGTGGAGTGTCCTTGTTTGGTGAAGGCACTTTTGAGTGCACGAAGGTGTATATCCCACACTTTCTCCTCGGAGCATATTCTGTAGTATCTGAGTGCCTGGCTGTAGATAACAGATTTCTTGGTGTGTTTAGGGTGGTTACTGGATCCATTAATATCATTGTCTGTAGGGTTCCTTTGTTGAAGCTGATTATGGTGTCCAGGAAGTTGATGCTAGTTTGGGAGTTTTCCAGAGAGAGTTAAATGGATGAGTGGTGGTTGTTTAAGTTGTGGTGGAAATTTATGAGGGAGTTGAAGTCATCTGTCCAGAGGATGAAAATATCATCAGTGTATCTCAGGTATATCATTTGTTTCATTGTGCATTTGTCCAGAAATTCTTCTTCAGGGAGGCCTATGAAGAAGTTGGCATGTGGGGGAGCCATCCTAGCACCCATGGCTGGTCCCATGGTTTGGACAAAGGTGTTTGTTGTTTGAATGTAAAATTGTAATGGGTGAGGATGAAGTTATGTAGAGCTTGAGTTTGCTAATGTTTTTGAATTTATGAGAGAGAGTTCATACAGAGCAACGAGAAAGCAGCAAACCATTGAAGGCAGAATGCATCACTCTGAAACGTGAAGGAAAATTACAGGGATTAAAGAATACCTTGCATAGTTAATTATATATTTTCTAGATAGGAATATGATCTGATTCTCCTTTCCGTTATGCAAGAATAAATCAGAGCCAATGGAGTTACATCAGTATAAAGCAGGTGTGACAGGAGAATCAGGCCCCTCGTATAAGAAGTACATTTTTGATAGCGTTTCTAGCAATCCCTAACTGCCTTTCATGATCCCCATAACTGTGATCAGTTCTCTCAGTGAATAGTATCATTTTACTGATACTTCCCGGCAGGCGCTCCAGGCTGGAAAAGTGGAGCAGGAGTCACGGACTCCAGCTCCCACTTGAATGCACAGGAAGAGGGCGATTCCAAGTTGTTGCACAGTAAATCCTGCTATTCTTTGAAAATAAGTTTGGGTTAATTGAATATTGGAGACTGTTACATTTTTAAACAATTACAATGTACCTTGAAGCAGTTTGGAACCCCCTGTTTTCAGGTGTCTGCAAATGGGAGATTTATTCCCTGAGCCCTACTGGCTCTCGTCAGATTGTCAATCTGGCAGCTCCCTGTTTGTTAACAGCACTTGGTTTATGCAGACTATTCCAAGTAATTGTGTGTACTTTATTAGGACTTAGATCTAGGAAATGACATAGCCTTGGGTAAAAATGATACTCGCTGTTTTTCCTCTGGATTACTACTTCTTTTGGGCTAGGATGCATTTAGCCAGTGTCCAGAAATTAAGTGATATCGATCTAGAAGCTGAATAAGTGTAAAATTTTGAGCACTAGTCTCTTAATACTGAAGTTGCCACATAAAAATAAATCCAAGAAGAAAAAATCAAGATAAAAATAGAGTCTCATTTTTGTCCATGACTTTTTATTGGAAACAAAGCTAGTGACATTGCTAGAGAGAGAAAAACAAGAACATTTTGCATCTTATGGCTGTTGGTAGCAAATTGCTGCTGAAAAGCTCTGAAGTCACGCTCTGCACTGTGAAGTGCCATCATGCTGGGGGAAGGCGATCTCCATAGATCACACAGAGGACTGTGTATAGACCCAGTTTGTTCAGCAGAGGCCAAAGGTGCATTCAGCCAACTGCAGAAAATTTGGCCTAAGGAAATCTCCCTCCAGATCAAAATCTGGAGCGATGAAGCTTGTGTTCTGTCAACCTTGCTGTAGAAAGCAGAGCATATGGTGCTCATGAAGGCAATGCTGCAGCATACTGACAGATTCGATAGCAGATGTCTCAGGAGGCTTATGCAAGGCCCCTCAATAGCAAACATGAGGAGCACAGAGAGGAGAAGATGTGTCTAACAGCCCCTTAACAGCTCACCCACCAGAAAAGGGGCATGCATTTATGGGAAGGAGCAGCCTGCAAAATGCTAGCCGGAACTGAAGGCTAGTTGGTAGGGAGTGGATTCCAGGGCTCCATTCCATCTCAGCTGGGGCTTTCGGTGCTACTGCAATATGAATAATAATGAAGGAGATGATGATGGGTCACAGAGATCTGGCAGTCATCCGCACACATAAAACGCTGATTGCTAATAAGAGCTCTCATATGTTCCAAGGACCTGAACTGATTGCTGGCCTTTGGGCTGGATGAAACATCAAGGCTGTGTTTGGGTTGGTTCCCCAACTTTCTAGGCTGGTTTTTTTGCCGAAGTGACCAGACATTATGGATTCAGGGACATATTGAGCATGAAGATCATTAGTCCCAAGTGACTCTATTATGGTGACAGTGGACATAAAGGGGAGCAAGACCTAATATGCGGATCTGAGATGCTCAGGACCGTGCTGGACTGCTCACAGGTTGCATTAAAAGCATTTCAACAGTGACTTTCATCTGAAGATCTCAAAATACCATAATGGCATTAATGAAAAACCCCTCCTGAGTGGTAGGTTATATTTTTATGATCCCATGTTATAGATGGAGAAAAAGGCTTGGAGCAGTAAACCTGGTGAGTCAGTGGCAGAATGGGAATAGAACCCAGGAGTCCTGACCCCCGGCTTCTAATCTTCCGTCTGACCTCCAGTCTAGACAAAACACCCTCCACACCTAAAGAAGAGGGCTGGTCCGGTAGTGTAGACCTGGGGCTGGGAAGTCCTAAGCTAGTCCTGGGTCTTATACTGACTTCTTGGTAAAGTCATTTAACATTTCTGCCTTAGTTTCCCTATCTATCAAATGAAGCTAATATTACCCTACCACGCTGAGGGTTTGGGAGGCTTAGTTAATCCTATGTTCATATACTGAGTGCACCAGCTGGGAATGTTTTCTCTCTGACTGTTCAGCCAGTGTCAGAGCCCGCAGAAAACAGGATGCCCATGATCCAAAGGTGTTATGTAGTATGGCTGTCTCACAGAGAATGTTATTCACTTCAAAACACCCCCAGCCGATTGTTAGATACAATTCACACTTCCGGTGCACAAGGCCTGAGGCAAGGCAATGGACCTCAATGGAGGTAGCTCTTTGTGAGGAGGCTGGAGCCTATGGAATTTCTGTCTGAGAGGCTGCTAATAGCACCCATTACCATAGCATCTGAGCATCTCTCAATCCATTTGTCCTCTACACCCATGTGAGGGAGGAAAGCAGGTAGGGCACTCAGGCCCAGAGAGTCTGTGTGTCTTGCCCAACATTGCACACCAAGTCTGTGGCAGAGGAGGAACTGGAACCCAGATCTTCTGGTGCCTAGGCTAGGGCCCCCACCACTGGAACATCCTTCCTCTCTCCTGGGTGTCTAATTTCCATTGAATTTCAGTGGGGTTTGGGCACCTCACCCCTTAGACTGAACATCCCAGCCTTGTTAGTTAAATAGAGGTTGTTGGGGCTTTTTTGCTTCCTAGGTGGTTCGTGTCTCTGGGACATTTGGGTAAGAAACATCCATTAACCCTTTCCCTGCTGAATTATCCAGGAGCTGCTGGGCAGTAGTGGGCTGCGGTGATGTTGTTCTGAAGCACAGACGTTCCAGAGATGCATGGTGTCCAGGAGATATGGGGGCACCTGCATGAGGCTCCTGCATCCCTACTGTGCTTGGCAGCACACAAGTGGTTAACAACTGTGTCAAACTACATGTACACATGCTGTGCCCTTAGCTCAAACCGGTGTGAAATGCTCACAGAGCCATGGGGGGTTAAGGATAGTGGGCAGCTGGGGGCCTTAATGCTGAATTTCCTGTCTTTTGTTGGCTTGTGTCACAGGCTGCCCAGAGAATCCTTCCAAACACTCCCATCCCAGATGCTACTGGGCACAATGAGGAATTACTATAACACAGCCCCAGGGCCACCCCTCAGGCAGAGACATCAGGGAAGAGATGGTCTGTGCCCTAGAGGGCAGGAGGCTCCGGATGTCTCCATCAACAGCGCCTTGGCTGACCTGCACTGCAGAGCGATAGATCCACTGGGGGATCCCTGCTCTGGCCCCAGGTCACAGCAAGGACTCAGGAGGACATGACAGGGCTCTTTTATGGAGCCCATCTGCCCTGCTCACTGCTTCCAATGGTAGTTGCCCTTGACCCCCACGAGGCGCTTTGCTCCTGGCCCAAGAGGGGCTGGGAATACTGGCTCAGCACCACCTGGGGGTGGGGAGTGCAGCACGGCTGGAACTGAGTGTGCTGGCTGGCTGGTTTCACCCCAATCCCCCCAACCCAACCCTCTCCCCCCGCCCCCCAGCAGATGTGTCCTATTCCATGCTGCCTCAGCCTCCCCCCCCTCCACACATCTCCCCTGGGACATGTGTCTTTAATTCTGCGAACTAGACCTGGAACAGCTTTGGGCACGTGCCTCTCCCTCCCACCCGATTCCCTGTGGGTTGGCAGCCCGTGGCCTGGGACGAATGCTAACACCTCGGCGAGCGAGAGACAGCAGGGTGCTATTTAAAAGCCTGACAGGGAGGAATGCAGATCCTTCCCCATGGCTGTGAGAAATGCTGCCAGCAGGGAGTAGAAGGCTGTGCACTGTGGTGTACGTGGCACCCATGCCAAGGGGCAGGCGCAAAGCCAGGGCTGCCCACTAGGCATGGCAGAGCAGTGGGGGTCTTCACTTTCCTAGCCAGGTTTTAGTGCATGGCAGCAGGGAGCTTTCAGCACTGACCTAGCCCCCCCGGGAACCAACCAAGGGCCTCCTCCAAAGCTGCTGCCTACAATAGGCTCTTGTCTTCCCAAGTGCAGTGATACCCCCCAACAGCAGAAAGCAGCTTTCTCTGGCAGCCATAGTGCAATGGGACATCTCAGGGCCAGGACACAGAGGGAGCTTATCTGTCTAAGGCCTCTATTGCCATGGTATCTGAGCACCTCCCAACCTCTGGGGTATTTATTCTCACAGCACCTCTGTGGGGGAGCGCAGGGCTGTTCTTCTATATTAACAGCACTGATGGGGAACTGAGGCACAGGGAGGCTAAGTGACTTGCCCGAGGTCACACAGGAAGTCTGTGGCAGAGCAGGGCATCGAATGTAGGTCTCTCATGCCCCAGGCTAAAGCCCTAACCACCAGGCCATCCATCCTCTCTGGGAGTTTAGCAGTCCAGGCCCTGGGTGGTTCTGCAGCAGAGGATGGGGATTTCCACAATGGGCTTGCAACCTGTTGTGCGTCTCAGGTGCAAAAATAGCTCATGTCACCTGCCCCAACTCCCATTGTTACCTGCCCTTCATACCCCATAGGGGAATTTTCAGGAGGGTATTAACTCAGTGGGCCAAATTAATCCCCAGTGGATTTATTCTAGAGATTAATTTTGCCCAGTATGTGAGACTTCAGAGTGGTAGATGCATAGCTACAGCCCGGTTAGCTAGCTAGGTATGAAGCTCCCATTTTACAGAAGGCACAGAGGCTTAAGCCAAGGTCACACAGCAAGTGAGCAGTACAGCTGGGAACTGAACCCAGGGATCCTGGTCTCCTGAGCTAGCACTAAAATATTAGACATAGACCCATTGGATTGGAAGCTCTTTAGGGCAGGGACCATCTGCCTGTCCTGTGTTTGTACAGTGCCTGGTGCAATGCACATACTAAATATTATTTAACATGTATTAATTATTTGTGGTGTGTGTTGCAGCAGAACCTTGGAGCCCTACAACTGGCCCAGGGCCCCACTGCGTTAGGTGCTGGATAAACATAGACCAAACAGCTGGGCCCTGCCCTGGTTCCCATCCTCCCCCTGTCCCACCCTCCACAGATCCCGTGTGCTGTCACGGGAAATTTCACCTTTTCTGGTTTTCACTGCAATTCGGAACAAAACCTTTTTGAACTGTCAGAATTTCCTGTTTCCATTGTTTCCTCCCCTGTGCGGTCCATGCCCTGTGTCTCGTAAAGGAGGCTGGCAGGTAGGGCTGGGAAGAGGGCACTGTACACACACCGACACTGCTCTGTGTGGAAATGTGACGGAATGGCTCCTTGGGGACGGTAACGGGATGGCCTTGTCTAACCTCGAGGATCTGTGTGCACGTGGACAACATGCTCCGCCGACCACCCCAGGGATTGCCAGCAGGGGGAGGAGGTTTGGGGCTGGCCCTGTGATGTCAGTGGGGCCGTGCCCGGTGACACCGGCTGGGGGTCTGGCCCTGTGATGTCAGTGGGGCTGTGCCCAGTGACACGTGTTATCCAAAATTGGGCCAGCTAGTAAGCTTAGGGAGGACTAATGACCCACCAGAGTTTGGAAGAAAGCAACACTTTTATTATACTGATAGCTAAGCTCAAAGGGGGGGGGGGGCAGGTCACACTCACACTTGCATACTCATGCTCCCAGGACAGGCACGGCATTGGAGATGTCAGGATTCTTCAAGGTAAGTGTCCCACAGCACAGCGATGGATGGTGCAATAAAGGTAAGCCTTCCCGAAGCATGATGGACTGCAACACGGCGAACCACTGGCCAGGCAGTCCGGGCGAAGGGCCTTCACGGGAGGTACAATCTTGCTTCGACTGGAGATGACTTGGCCACGTCTGGTTGGTCACACTCCACCTCGGGCAGTGTCAATGCAGTGTCCATGCATTGGGTGTGTGAGCGCTGCCTAATTAGAGTCCCAGACACCTTGTCTACCTGGGAGCTCTTCTGATCTTCCATCTGTTCAAGCAGCCCATTCATCCCACAAGCATTCCAGGAGGGATGGGGAGAGGGAAAGCCACTTCACAGGTATTCAGAGAGGGAGAGGAGACAAAAGGTGTGGGGGGGGGGGGGGGGGAAGTGTAACAGACCTTTTGAGCATACAGGTTATACATAGCATACAGATCACCGGTGCTCCTACAACAATACCAGCTGCTGGGGATCAGGCCTTATGTTCTCATTTTGGGCGATTTCCTTTTATTCTTTGAGAGTTCTTCATCAATGAGAGTTGGCATCACTGTGTTGAGTTGGTTGAATTTTTCTTTAGGGAAGACACTCAGGCTGTCATATTTTTCACAAACTCACTTCCCGTTGGATTGCATGGGACCCAGGTCTCCAAACTAGGGCCTTCTAAAATCCCAGCTTTAAAACCCAGGGAATAAGGCAAACTCATTTGGCTTCTTCAGTGTTACAAATCCCGAAAGGGAATTAGCAGGCTGGGTCGATGGAGGGAGATTTTCAGTGCTGATGGCCCTTCCTCCTGATACAGAGTAGCATTATACAGGGCCCTGGGAGAGCATGTGTTGTTGGGAGAAAAGATCGCTCTGGACTCTTGTATCTCTGCTAGTGAGTGATGCAAGTCAATTCCCGCAAGAGACAAAAATCCAGGGTCCTTCAGCCCCCCTCCCCCAGAATGTGAGTAACTGCTCTTGACATCAGTAGGAGTCACTGGTCTCCTGCGGTAGGGGAGCCTACAGAAATCTGCACTGGGATCTGACCGGTGCAGGGAATAGTTACAGGCTGTTAATTCCCTGGGCATATGAGGAGGAGCCTCTGAACTGAACCTAAAACATGCACTCTGGACACTCACAAAGAGGTGCTTCCATTGCACGGTGCTGTTGCATTGCCTAGTGCTGCAGTGTACTACCATAGAATCATGGACATGTAGGGCTGGATGGGAACGCATGAGGTCCTCTAGTTCAGTGGTCCCCAATGTGGTGCCCGCGGGCACCATGGCACCTGCTGGGGCATTTATGTGTGCCTGCCTAGTGCCTAGCAGGGGAGAGAAGCCGCAGCCCCATGCCTGACGGGGACAGAGAACTCAGGCTGCGGGTGCGGTGTTCTGTTCCTGGCAGGCGCGGGGCCCGCCTAGGGCCCAGCAGGGGAGAGAAGCTGCGGCCCCGCACCTGCCGGGGAAAGAGAACTCCGGGGCTGCAGGCTGCGAGCGCCGGTTTTCTCGGTCCTTGGCAGGCGGGGGGCCCGCCTAGTGCCCAGCAGGGGAGAGAAGCTGCGGCCCCGCACCTGCCGGGGAAAGAGAACTCCGGGGCTGCAGGCTGCGAGCGCCGGTGTTCTCAGTCCTTGGCAGGCGGGGGGCCCGCCTAGTGCCCAGCAGGGGAGAGAAGCCGGGGCCCCGTGCCTGCTGGTGACAGAGAACTCCAGGGCTGAGGGCGCCAATGTTCTCTGTCCTCGTGGCTTCTCTCTTCTCTCTGGATTCATATATTATTAAATATGATGTTTTTTCGTATTATTTAATGTACAAATACAAAATAAGCCTTGAAAAATTGTTGGCACCCGCCACACTCTTCTGAAAACATGAATGTGCTACTGGCCACAAAAAGGTTGGGGACCACTGCTCTAGTTTCTGGTCCATTCCACTCTCCCCCCCCCCCCCCCATCACACTGAGGCAGGACCTCGTCCATCCCTGACAACTGTTTGTCTAACCAGGTCTTTAAAAAAACCCACTGACGGGGCTTATCTGGCCGTGGGGTGCAGTACTGTGTGGTATCTTGGGGTATCACATTGCACTGTAGTACTGGCTGATAGGATCATCAGTAATATTACTACAGTGCCGTTGAGAGCTGCTGCCACGGATTGTCTCACCATATTACCTCAGCCCTGTCAACCCTGCATGGAGACAGACCTGATGAGGTTTTTCTGACTGGAATTCACGCCTACTGGGCTGCCCCGGTGCATTGAGTAAGGTAGGGTTAACATATTTAACAAATAAAAAAAAGAGGACCCCTCACAGGCCCCTGGCCCCGCCCACTTCCCATCCCAGCCCCGCCCCAACTCCGCCCCTTCCCCGCCCTAACTCCGCCCCTCCTCCCTCCCACTCCCAGCCACGCGAAAAGGGCTGCCCGAGTTCTACCGGCTTCATGGTTTGCCAGGCAGCCCCCAGACCCTGCGCCCCCGGCCGGCGCTTCCCCAGCGCAGCTGGAGCCCAGGAGGGGAAGTGCCCAGCCGGCAGCTGGGGTCCGGAGGCAAGGGGGCTGCCTGAAGCCCATAGCGCTTGGGCAGCTCGGCTCTTAAACAGAGCCAAAGAGTCAGGGGAGGAGCAGAGCAGCTGCGGGAGGGGAAGTGCCCGGCCGGCATTTTCCCGGACATGTTCGGCTTTTTGGCAATTCCCCCCGGATGGGGGTTTGATTGCCGAAAAGCCGGACATATCCGGGAAAAACCGGACGTATGGTAACCCTAAGTAAGGCCATGTCTACATTAGCAAACCTACAGTGGCACGGCTGTATCGATGCAGCTCGCTTGTGTAGCCGTGCTATGCCAACGGGACAGAGAGCACTCCCAGCGACATAATTAAACCACCCCCAACAAGCAGCGAGAGCTACGTCACGCTGGCCACACTGGCATGTCTGTCGGTGGAACGTACGTCACTCAGAGGGGTGTTTTTTTCACACTCCCGAGTGACATATGTTCTATTGACAGAAGTGCTAATGTAGACATAGCCTTAGCTTGTGTTACAGCGTGACTCATTGTGTTGCACTGTGCTAGACAGTCCACCACAATAGAACAGCATGCTGCATAACATCAGACCAGGTTGGCCCGCACGTGCTGGCCAGTGGGCCTGATCCCTGGCTGCCTGGCACCCTGTGTTACCATATGGGCCGTGCCAAGTAGGTGTAGGTGTGCAGGGCAACCTGCCCATTCTCACACTGGTAGGGTTACCATACATCCAGATTTTCCCAGACATGTCCGGCTTTTTGGTCCTCAAATCCCCGTCTGGGAGGAATTTCCAAAAAGCCGAACATGTCCAGGAAAATAGGGAGGCATGGTAAGGGGACCCCGAGTGCGAGTGGCTGCAGCAAAACTTACAACTCCCGCGATCTGCCGATCTGCTGGGGCACAGAGGCGGCGGGCGGCATCCGAGCACGCAGCCGCCTTCTCCCTGGGCTCCAACTTTCCCGGCTCCCGCTGCTCTCTACCACGCGCCGGGGCCGAAGCAACTTCCCCAGCGCAGCAGCAGCCAGAGCCCGGGGAGGATGCCGCCCGCTGCCTCTGTGCCCCCGCAGATCGGGGGAGTTGTTAGTTTTGCTGCAGCCACTCACCGGTAGCGCTCGGGCAAAAGACGCTCGGGGGACCCCGAGTGCGAGTGGCTGCAGCAAAACTAACAACTCCCCCGATCTGCCGGGGCACAGAGGCGGCGGCAGCATCTGAATGCACAGCTGCCTCCTCCCCGGGCTCCAACTTTCCCGGCTCCCGCTGCTCTCTACCGCGCGCCGGGGCAGAAGCAACTTCCCCAGCACAGCAGCAGCCAGAGCCCGGGGGGCAGGAGGGAGGAGGGGGAATGCGGAGTGCTATGGGGAGGGGGCGGAGTTGGGGTGGGGACTTTGGGGAAGGGGTTGGAATGGGGGCGGGGAAGGGGCAGAGTTGGGGTGGGGCCGGGGGCAGGGAAGGGGTGGAGTTGGGGGTGGGGCCCCCGTGGACTGTCCTCTTTTTTCAGTGTTGAAATATGGTAACCCTACACATTGGTGGCCATGTTTGACGCTCACTTTATGCAGGGGTGCACGATGAGTAATGGCCGAGCATGCTTGGTATTTATTGCTAATTTAGCCTCTTTGTTGCATAGTGAATCATTCACAAGTGGATCCTGCAGCCTTTGGGGTTTGTAACCAGTCGCTGAATCGTTTGGACAAATCAGTGCTGCTCGGCCTATTGTGTGGTTGAGAAATGGTCACTTCACATAGTCTCTGCTGCCCTTCCCCCACCCTGCTCCCCAGCTCTGCTCCTCCTGCCTGCTGGACTCTGCCCCTTTCCAGGCCTGAGGAAAGGGTAGCTGATGGTCTCCAAGGAGATGGCAGATTCTAGCATCTGACCTGAGTGATTTTTTTCAGAGGAGGTCAGGCGCATGACTTCAGTGGCCTGTATGTGTGCTAGCCTCAGACACACAGCTTCATCCCTGCACAACCCAGGACTGGAGTAGCAGGTGGGGCTGCAGAACAGGCGTGGAATGCCTCGTCAGAGCTGTGTGGGGTTTCAGGACTGGACTAGCTGGGGGTCACTGCAGGAGAGGATCGGGGGTGCGTTGGCAGAGCTGTGTGGGGGTTTCAGGACTGGCATAGCTGGGGTCACTGCAGGAGAGGATTGGGGGTGCATTGACAGAGCTGTGTGCGGTACCCAGGATTGGAAATAGCTGGGGTCACTGCAGGTGAGGATCGGGGTGCGTTGGCAGAGCTGTATGGGGTTTCAGGACTGGAATAGCTGGGGTCACTGCAGGTGAGGATCAGGGGTGCGTTGGCAGAGCTGTGTGGGGGTTCAGGACTGGACTATCTGGGGGTCACTGCAGGTGAGGATCGGGGTGCGTCAGCAGAGCTGTGTGGGGGTTTCAGGACTGGCATAGCTGGGGTCACTGCAGGTGAGGATCGGGGTGCATCAGCAGAGCTGTGTGGGGGTTTCAGGACTGGCATAGCTGGGGGTCACTGCAGGTGAGGATTCAGGGTGCGTCGGCAGAGCTGTGGGGGGGTTTCAGGACTGGCATAGCTGGGGTCACTGCAGGTGAGGATTTAGGGTGCGTTGGCAGAGCTGTGTGGGGTTTCAGGACTGGACTGTCACCTTAGAGCTGCATTGTGTGGCCAGAGCTGCGTGGGGTCCAGATCAGGAGGAGTGCAGGTCGGAGCCTGTATTGGCAGAGCCTTGGGGGCTGGCTCACGGGGAGCTTGAATTTATGTCCTTCCCCAGCCAGCACTGTCCATCTCTCATGTGCTAAGGCCCCTTCGTGCTTATCCAGCTTCTCCCTCCCCCAGCCACAGCGTACCCGACGTTAGCTACGGCGAGGAGACACTGGCTGACCTGAGCCTTGTTGGGGAGGACGGGGGTCGGGTGGTGAGCTGTAAAAAGGGAGCTTTTCTGCCTGGGGCCTGCTGAAAATGGCACTCGAGGCCCAGCATGGGAAAGGCCCCTGGGCACCAGCCATTTGCAACCTTCCTAGCCCGGTGCCCTAGATTGCCCGTTGACTCAGGCTGGGCCTTGTGGCTAATGCTTTTCTGGCCCTCATGGGTGGCCACACCCCCGTGTCCCCACACGCACATACCCTAATCCCCTCTTCCCAGCCCAGCAGCGAAAAGAAAGGAGGGAAGAGAAGAGGAGGAGGGGATGGGGGGGAAGGGCAGGCGACAGAGAAACTTCTTCCAACTTCTTGGGAATAAAAAGGCCCTATTCACTTTGAAGAATAGCAGTGCAGAGACGGTCACCTAGCAACCTGGAGCGATTCAGCATGGCCCAGACGCTGCCGGTAAGGAACAATGATTCCTTGCTACCCTCCTGAGAGCTCAAAGCCTGGGGGCCTTCCCAAGAAGAGTGGGGCGGGCAGCGGGGCTGGGAAAGCCAGGCGTGTTCAGCATGAGAATGGGCTTCCTTTGAGACTGGAAGATGAGCTTGTCCCAGTGACTGTGCAGGGGAGGGGGGGCGGGGTCAGGCCGGATTCTGATGCTGACGTAAATCGGGGACAATTCCACTGGAGCTATACCGGGTATAAGAGAGGAGAGTCAGACCTGCGGGTCTACTGGTATGCTGGCATCCTTGGCAGGATCCTCACCTGCGCCCTACACAGCCCTATTTCAGCCTCCTCTACAGTGGGGAACACCCTGATTCCTGCCATCGGCACATGGCAAAGTCCTGCGGGGTACAAGCAAAGCCTTGATTGGCACTGGTGGAACTTACCCCTTGGCCGGAGGGTGGGCAATCCCCATGTAGACAAGGCCAGTACATTTCTCCCACGCTCAGGATGGATCCAGACAACTGAGGGGTTACTGACAAACAGGACCCAGTCACAATACCCTAGAAGGGCTGAAGGCATGATCCAAAGCGTATTGAAATCAATAGGAGTCTTTCCATTAACTCCAGTGGGCTCTGGGTCAGACCGGTAAAGGGTCAGTCTGGGTAGGCGCAGATTTGGTTTGCTGGGAATTGCCTCCTTAGAGCAGCTTTGGGGGCTGTGCAAAATATTCACAACAGGTGACACTGCACATTTCAGCTCAGCTCCAGTGGGGAGATGCCAGCAGAGGCCACACCCAGCCGCCATAAACACGTTTTGATGACCCCAGCGTCAGAGTTTTTTTCCCCCAACAGCAAATAAATGGACTGACAGACACGTGTGAATCTGGTCACCCTTTGTAAAGCACCTGTATAAAAATAATAAAACAACACTGGTCCGAGCTGGCCAGATGATGGTTACAATTCGTGTTGCCAAACAGATCTGAAATTCCTCCCCTTAGAACTCAGGTGGCGTTTCCATGGCTTTGCAGAACGGCCTGGCAAAGGGAAGTCGTGTCACTCGCAGCCAGAGAAACTCCACCCATGCACCCAGGCTGAATTCACAACTGGGTTCGGACCCAAAGCCCAGTGAGGTCTGTGGGAAGACTCCCGTCTGCTCTTCGGGGCAGGCCCTTGGTTTGCAGTTGGCTGCCACTCGGGAGAAAGGTTTCTGCCCTTTGTAAATGTCTGAGTCATGTTAATAGGAATGTCTCCACATCCCTGCCCCTCACCCTCTATCCCAGTTTCTGCAGAGCATTAAAGGGGGTGGGACGGGCTTGCTGGAGCATGTGTATGTGTGAGTGAAATAAACATGCTTCTCTTGAGGTTGCAGTGAGCAAAAGCCTCCCTAGGCAAAACACGGCTGTGTAGTTCGGCAGCAAACCCCGTCTAGTGCTAGCAGGTCCCAGATTTGCCATCTCTATATGACACTCAGCGATGAGCGGTGGTGCAAGGAATTACCACAATCGTTCGCCTTGAAATATCTGGGAGGTGCTAACTGCTGCGAGTGCCTGATCCTATGAGATCCTGAGCGTGTCTGACAAGGTGCTGAGCACCTCAACCGCCCATTAGGACAGGACGGGGCCGCAAACGAGTGAGGATGATTAATCAGATGGGGGAAACTGACAGCAATGAGAACAGATCATCTTACCCCACGCAGTATTCATCGGCATCAATGACCGGCTATAGCTATGCCGGAAGAAGAGTGTCTCCTGCCAACATAGCGCTGTGCAAAGGAGTGCTTTTGCCAGCAAAAGCAATGTTGCTCACCGGGGGGGGGGGGGGGGGGGGGGGTGCCTTTTTCACAGCTCTGAGCAACCAAAGTTTTTTTGACATAGGTGCTAATGTAGATGTGGCCTAAATGTCTAGAGATAAGAGTATTATACTCTAGCTTCTTCTGCCAGAGGGGCTCCCAGAGCTACTCTGCTAGGTCAACCTTGTAAGTAGAGCTGGGCAAAATCTTTTGGCTGAAACTTTTCTTCGTTAAAAACTGCAGATTCAGGTCAACCGAAACATTTCGCAAATTCATGTCAAATTCACCAGATTGTTTTGGTCTAAAATAGCAAAAAACAAATAAAAAGAAAATCCAAAAAACCAGAAACAGATTTTTTTCAGTTCAAAATGTTTCATTGAGAATTTGACTTCATTTGTTTGAAAGGTTAAACTCAAAAATGAAACAAAATATTTATTGCTGGGTTGATGTGAACATTTTTTCAACCTGAACTAAAATTTTAACTTTTTTCAGTTTGTTAAAGAAATATTTTTGTTTCAGGTCGAACCAAAACAATTTTCGGCCAGCAAACCAAAAAGCCAGTTATTGACACAGCCTGAGTCACTTGAGAGAGAAAGCCTTTTTATGCCCATTTTACTGAGTATAAACCAAGGCACAGAGAGAATATGTGACTTACTCGAGATCATCGGGCAAGTCAGTGGCAGAATCAGGAATGGAACCCCGGAGTCCTGGTGCCAAATCCCGAGCACTAACCATTAGACCATATTGGTAACTGCCTGGAGAAAAACTAGCCCCATCTTAATGGGCGCAGTCTCTAATTGCACCCAGGCAAAAAGGAGCTAAACCAGAGTGGGACAATCAGTGCTGGATCGGCTTGGATTGAGCTCAGGCACAAACCTCCCTCCCCAAAACAATCACCGCCAATTACACGGGGGGACGGATGGTGACACATGAGCTGCAGCGGAGGAGTGGGGAGCAGGGCAACGGTTAGTCTGTGGGCTCAAGCGGGGGTGTTAAATGGGACTCCTGGTGCTCCATGCAATTGGGACTCACCACAGCAGTTCAAGCAGACTCCGTCCCCAACGACTGCTGCACCTCTCCCAAGAAACCCAGCTGAATGCCAGTTCAGATCCTCCACAGACAGGTCTGCTGCTAGCAAAAGGCTTCCAAATGGAATCATTCAAGATCCCTCCAGCTTGGAATCCTCTCTCCCAATGACAGCACTGCAAACCAAAGAACCTACAATGGCTTTTGTAGCCCCTAGAGTAATGATCAGCCCTGCACTGGCTGCATGTGTGCTTTGAGCTGGGGAGGTCCATGCTGTTTGCTTAGTTCTTCCTTCCTGCGCTGTTGCTGAGGTGCATGGGGTGCATATTCCTGGAACCAATGCCCTGAGACAGAAGATTTCTGGTGCCAAAGAATTAACGTACCTTCATGAAAATAAGTAGAAGATGACTTGAAGTCAGGACGCACCCCTGCCTTTCAAGTTTCTTTCCCACATGACCCTTTTACCAGAGAGGGTCAAACTCTCCAGCCAGTGTCCCTTCGGCCCCAGGTCAGGATCGCTGGTAGAGTTTCATGACATTTGCATCGTGGAGTTTTTTCCACACCCTTCGCTCCAGATCGAAGTCGTGATTGGTGTAGAAGATCAGACGTTTCCGCTCCTTGTCGTAATAGTGATCCGAGTACTTCTGGTAGCCATCTGTGATGAAGCCATAGGCACTCACCTGGAAAAACCAGAAGGGTCCAGTGGGTTAGAGGGCTTCAGAAATGGGGAAGTCAAGGGCTGGAGGGGTGGCAGGGAAAGAGAGCTGGATGGGCATGGCTATCACAGAGGGGAGCTGCTTCCAAATGGAAAGGTGAGTCTGGGGTCCCTGCAGCTGGGGCAAGGGGCCTTTTGCCTCCCACATTGCTATATGTAGGATTCCAGCCAGACCAAGCTAGGAACTTTCACTCCAAAGAATGTCCTTCTGCTCTCACACCAACTCCTTGGAAGTCAGGGGAATTATACTCCCAGCCACACAAGAGGAGGACCAGGTCAGGTCTTCTTAACCCACAGGGGTGTTTTTGCCATTTGTCTTATCCCCAAGTCACTGGGACATTTAGACTGTCTGCCCCAGGTCAGTCTGCAATGTAGTTCCAACTGGCCAACACAGGTGCTGATGCATGACTTGTACCAGGCCTCTTCATCCCATTCCTTCCCCCCTCCTCCAGCATACCCAGAGGCTGAGTGCCCTTCCCATGCGTCTGCCAGGAATATGCTCTTCCTGAGACAATATAATCAGGAGACTTAGACCTGTCTGTCAAACCTAGGATTTTACTCCTTGAAGATTTACGTTTCGCAAGAAGCACCTATCCCATACATTGTTATTATTAGGCCCCATTGTGAGTTTTCACTGAGTCCAAACTCCCATTGTTTATGGATACCCATAATACCCATTTTCCAGATGGGGAAATGCAAAGTTAAGGGCCCCTGATTTTCCTTAGTGCTGAGCACTCACAACTCCAAAGGAAGCCCACAGGAGCTGCAAGTGCTCAGTGCTTTTGAAAATCAGGCCCTAAATGACTCACCCAAGCCCAGAGAGGAATTTGGTGGCAGAGCTGGATTAGAATAAAGTTTCTGGCTACCAGCCCCGTGCTCAATCCCCCAAACACGCTCCCTCTCACCAGCTAGGGGCTACGGGACACTGCCTTTTGCCCATCCCAGGCAGTGTGGTGGGATCAGCAGCCCCATGGAGTCCTTACCCGGTCACAGAGATGGAGGGCAGTCAGCAGTAAGAAGGCCCCTGTGGTGGGTCTGTACAGTGCCCAGTAGGACTTATCCAGAGTTTGGGATCTTAGAAACCTGCAGCAGGACATAAGAAGGAGGAGCATGGTCTCCAGGTGTGATGGCTTGATTGTGGGGCAGCCTGTCCATCCCCATGTATCTGATGCATGATGCACACATTCTGAAGGCTCGTGCTGCCCACAGTACGTTGGGCATTTCAACATTGAGATAAGGGTCAGCCAACCTTTGATTCGGGTTTGGTCCAGTGCTTAATTTGTGCCAGGGCTTGCCAGGGCTGAGCCTTGGCACCTCTAGGCTTGGCAGTTCATAGCTCCAGTACCTCTGGGGGCTTGGCAGTTCATAGCCCCGGCACCTCTGAGCTTGCCGCGTCAGTTATGAAAGTACAAAAATTGCTTGAGCCCCAAAACCTCTTTCATTGCAAATTAAGCACTGATTTGGTCCAACCACAAAATCAGGCCAGACAGCTGGAAAGTTGGGGGGTCTCTATCACCCACATGCACCTCCACCCCTCTGAAATGCTACACTCCCAGATGCAGATTTGGTTTCCTAGGGCCCTGGGGCAGAGTAAGTGGGTGGCCCCCTCCACACCCCTTCCGCCTACAGTCCCGCCCCCATTCTGCCTGAAGCCCCGCCCCTGGCCCCCACCCCTTTGTGCCTCTTCCCCCATGCCCCGTCCCTGTCCCACCCAGGGTCTTTCTGCCTCCCCCACTGTGGCCCCCAACCTGTTTGCTCCTTTTTACCCCCATCTCCACTGTGGCCCCAAGACTAGAGAAGCTCTGTCCCTGTGCCACACCAGGGCCGCAGCAGGGAGAGTGAGAGCTCCTCCAGTCCCAGGGCCGCAGCGGGGATCTGGGTGCTGGGGCTTCCCCTGCCACTCCCCGTGCTTCTGCAGGGGACCAGGGTCGGGGCCCTGGGGCTTCTCCTGCACCACCTGCTTGGCGCTTCTGCTGGAGTTTGGGTCGGACACAGGAACTTCCCCTGCCGCCCCGCGGCTTCTGCCAGGGACAAGGTCAGGGGCAGTGCTGGGTCTTCCCCTGCCGCCCCGCGGCTTCTGACAGGGATGGGGTTGGGGGGGGGTGCGCTGGGTCTTCCCGCATCCCACGGCTTCTGCTGGGGAGCAGGGTTGGGATGCGGGGGCTTCCCCACCCGTCCGGAGGCTGGATTTTTTCTGGGGGCCCCCAGTTGGCCAGTGCCCCTGAGCATGGGCCCTGTGACTAATCTGCCGCTGTACACTCCAACGTCTTGACTCATCCTGACCCTGGGCTCACTATGTGCTACTATAGAGCTCAGAATTACTCCCCCAGGTGCCTAACAGGACTCACCCTCCTTCCCCTGCACAGAGGGGTGGGTGTTTGTCCTGAAGATTGGGTGAATGAATAGCTCCATGATGCATGGAGTCCCATCAGGAAGTACCACCTCTGAAAACAACATGGGACAGCCATGCATGGCTGATTGGCTGCCATAATGGTGCCCCATCCAGAAATGCTGGTTTTGTAGGGCTGGTCTCTAACGTTGGTCTCATCCATGACGGTGTGATGCGCACACGCATAGGGAGTCCCCTGGATAGCATTTACAGGGCGTTGCACTGGTCAGGTATCCCAGATCCCACCCACTTGTAGAACGCAAAGAGCAGTTGTAGAAGAGGCTCAGAGAAGGGGAATGAAAGCTGTTGGGGGCCTGCGTGTTTTGTGTAATGATGCATTGATGAGAGACACAAGGTAGGACACAAAGCCCTTGCACTCATTAGCTTGGAGGGAGCAGAGTCAGGGGAGCTATGGCTGATGTCTGCAAAATAAAGGATGGTCCATTTGGGCTCCAGTTTGCCTTCCCAGGATCTAAGCACAGGTGGGCACTCAAAGGAATTGAAAGGCATCATGTTTTAAGGGGGGGGGGGGGAGGGCAAAGGAAGTAGTTTTTTCCCTACACACGGAACCTGGTACAGGCAGACAGTACCACGGCAAATCACTTTGTAGGTGTCTAAAAAAGATTAGACAATTATAAAAGACTAGCAGTGGGAATCACACTAGCTAGAGTAGTAAAAAAATTATTCACCCTCATCCTTCAGGACATAGAATGCTGGCAGGGTCAGGAAGAAAGTTCATTTTAGGGGGTTTATGATTTCCACTGAAATATCTAGCACTGGCCCCTGACAAAGGCAGGACACTGGACAATTCGGCCCTTATCCTGCAACTTGACCTCAGAGGAACTCTGTGGGTGGAACCCCTGCACCCACACACTGATCCATTGGCAGGATTGGGGCCTTAATTTGTTCTGATGGGGCAAATTTGATACTCTTTTCTCTTGTATGTTGAAAAACAAACTGCCCTGCAGTCATTCCTTCTCCACCTCTCAGCTTCTTATGGGGGAAATCCACCCCTTGGCAGAAGGCCAGCATGAGGGCTAGATGCCACTGAAGTTCTGCATAAGCATTGCTTGTGTTTGCTCTCTGCATGGGGGTGAATTTCACCCCCCTGTATGATTGGGGTTGTGAGGAAGAGGGCGGGGATGAAAGAATGAAGACGACGAAATCCGGCAAGCGGCCTTTCAGAGACAGCCTGACAGATGGCGCTCGCCATGGCAAATAACACCCTGCTACTGACCTGTTTTTCATGTATCTGAGGAAATCGGGGTGAATGACCAGATAATTGTCCAGACTGAAATCCTTACTGAATCTGTCCCGTGGTCTGGGCCTAGGGAAGGGAACGGAAATAGATTCAGGATAGGTGAGTGCTTGAACCACTCATTTCACTTTGTGAAAATAATCAGGCCCCATCATGCATGCTGCTAAGCAGGGCCGGTTCCAGACACCAGCTTGTCAAGCAGGTGCTTGGGGCGGCCGCTCCGGAGAGGGGCGGCATGTCCAGGTATTCGGCGGCAATTTGGCGGACGGTCCCTCACTCCACCTGGGAGCGGAGGACCTCCCGCTGAATTGCCGCCACAGATCGCGATCGCGGCTTTTTTTTAATTTTGTTTTGGCTGCTTGGGGCAGCCAAAACCCTGGAGCCGGCCCTGCTGCTAAGAGCTGAAACAGACAGAAATGATGCCAACTGATACTGGAGCATTTCCCAGAACAGCACAAAAACTTCACCTTCTTGTAGCTTTAGAATATAAGCAATTTGGGGCAGGGACCATCTTTTCATGGCATGTGTGTACAGGAATTAAAACAACGGGGCTCCGATCCCTCAATGGGGGATAAAGGACCAAATAACAATAAAGATGTGCCCATAATGGGTTTTTTGTTTCAACGGCAGCTCTGAAAAGCTCAAAGAAAAAATGGAAACTGAATTTTTTTAGAATTTTCGATGCATCGAAAAGTTTATAAAAATACTAGTTTGGGGTTGAATAAAATGTTTAGTTCGACCCAAAAGGAAATGGTTCATGTTGATGTTGAGATATTTTTCCCCTTTAAGTTCAAATAAATAAATGAATATGGTTAAAGGTTAATTCAAATCAAAAAGTCAAAACGTTTCATTTTGAAAACATCAAAAAACATGAAACAAAATGTTTCCATGTGTTCAGATTTTTCCTTTTTTGGTTTTTCCTCAACCAAAACAATTTGCCCAAATCTGCACAAACTTGGGAAATATTTTGGTTGGCCCAAATCTGCGGGGTTTTTGCTGGAAAAAAGTTTCAGTTGAAAAATGTCACCCAGCTCTAAACAGCACATTTCATTCAGGAGAATCACAAAGTATTTGACAAGCTACTGATGTACAGGCTGTAGCATTCAGACACCCATCACTGAAATGCAGCCACTTCTGGGGCAGCACGCGACAGCCATTCCTGCAGCAATGCACAAAGGAGCAGATGGGAAGTCTGACTTCTCCAAATGAAATGACAAGGGGAATTTTTTACGTAGCTCTGCACAAAGGGAGGTGAGGCTGCAGCAAGCTTCAATGTACAAAGACAGGGTCTATGGCAGTCTGTTTTACCCGAACTGGTCCAAAAATCCCTTCCTGACATTCTTGTTCAGCAGGAGAGCCTTCAGCCACTCAAAATCCCTCGCGCCCTCCAGGAAGTGAAGGTACTTGATCTCCTAGAAAACCCACCAAGGAAGAGTTAGTGGCCAACATCAAAGGGAGATGGGCATTAAAAATTAATAGCAAACAAAAGCCCGAATTCGCTGGATTTCTTGGGCACAGAGCCAAGGTCGGTTGTTGCTAATTATATCCCCTGGAAACAAAACAGGAATGTAACTGAGCAGCAATGACAGGTTTCAGAGTAGCAGCTGTGTTAGTCTGTATCCGCAAAAAGAAGAACAGGAGTACTTGTGGCACCTTAGAGACTAACAAATTTATTAGAGCATAAGCTTTCGTGGACTACATATGCATCCGAAGAAGTGGGCTGTAGTCCACGAAAACTTATGCTCTAATAAATTTGTTAGTCTCTAAGGTGCCACAAGTACTCCTGTTTTTCTTTGAGCAGCAATGGTTAGGTAGCTTGAGTGCATTTACTTGTAAAGAACAGCAAAAGACACACCCATTAGTTTCAGGGTGAAAATGATTGACACAGGTCTGAGCTCTGATAGCACAGTGATGAGCAAGACATAGGTTCATAGGTAGAGAGACAGGTGAGAGAGAGGGAAAAGACAAATTAGATCCGATCTATAACTACAGACAGAGAATCATTAACTCAGTAGTTCACACCCTTTTCAATACTGGACGCTCCCACCATCCCCAGATTTGCCCTCCCATTTACTGACATAGATAGGGCAGGGTTGTCATGCTGACAACTGGCAGACATTTGTTGGATAAATGGTTTATTTGCTGAAGAATGAAGTCTGGGGCCATCCAAAATTATTCAAGAACTTGACTCAAATTCACAAATAGTTTTGGCCAAAAACAAACAAACAAAAAATTAGAAAAGTTTGAATCACTTTGTTTCAACATTTTCAAAATGAAACATTTCAAATTTTCATTTTAAAACAATCTTTCATTTAGAAATGTAGCTAGATTTATTATAAAGAACAAACAAACAAAAACCAGTAAAAACCACCCCAAGAGAAAATGAACAAAAATTGTTTCAGGTCGACCAGAAACTAGTTTTTTGGGGGATTTTTCGATTTGGCCCCAGAACTGAAAAATCAATTGTTTGCTCAGCTTTAGTCATGACCCCGATGTCTGTTCCCAACCCCCAGCTGACAACCTCTCAAATCAGTTAGATACAATTAGATTCGATTGAACTGAAAAGTGATCCGAGGCCAACTTCTACCCCACAGCTTCCCCTGGATTTTCCCCAATAACCCAGCCATCGGAGGAGAATTCAGTGCACCAGAGTAACGTGATCTCACACCTCTACGGCAAATTTCATCTCAAAGGTGCCCATACCACTTTACAATGACTCAGCTATGAACACAGATCACGTCATCCACCTCTGGGATGAATTACAGTAGCTGATTAGCAGCCTACAACAACACTGCATAGTGCTTTAGAACAAGACGTGAAGAACACTATTTCAAACTGAAATTGCAGGGGGGGCGGATAGGTAAATGACACATAATCCGGCCATGACACTGGGATTAGTGCCTAGCTCTTGCCAAAATAAATGTAAAGGGATGTTTAATAACCATAAATGGTCAGGGCCTCAGTATGACGTCTCCTCCCAAAGGAGGAACATCCAGCATCGCACGGCGCTCTACCACCAGGCCACGTCAGGGCTGACTGAGGGGAAGAGCGACCCAACATAGCTTCTCTACAGCACTTGGATGGAAAGTCTTCATGGAACACCCAAGTATTGACCCAACCCATCTCTGCTCAGCTAGGAGAGCTGACAAAAATCACAGCACAAGGTGGCTGCAGGCCAAAAGCCTCTACCTTGGAGTGATATAGGGCAGAACGGAGTTGCATTAATGCCAACTGCCTGAACAGGTCATGTTTTTGAGTTGGATCCATGCCTTGCTACTGGCTGGGATGGAGGCCACGGAAGCGAGGAGCGTAGCAAGCCAGAAATGCTTTACTTTACTGTGTTGGCTGGCTCAGAGCACTTCCACAGCACACTGCAAAACAATTCCTAGAGTGACACAGATTAGTGCAGTGCTCAGAACCAGGGCCGCCCAGAGGATTCAGGGGGCCTGGGGTCTTCCCGCCGCCGAATTGCTGCCGAAGACCCGGCACTTCGGCGGTGGGTCCCGGGGCGGAAGGATCCCCCCACCGCCAAATTGCCGCCGAAGACCCAGAGCGGAAGAAGCTCCGGGGGCCCGGGCCCCACGACAGTTTTCCGGGGCCCCCGGAGCGAGTGAAGGACCCCGCTCCAGGGGCCCCGAAAAACTCTTGTGGGGGCCTCTGCGGGGCCCGGGGCTAATGGCCCAACTTGTCCCCCTGCCCCCCAGCAGCCCTGCTCAGAACCCTGGGCTACACCCCCAACACTCCTAAGCCCAGCTCCTCCAAGGTGCCTCACTCAGTGGGAGTTAGGGGCCTAAATACCTTTGGGGACCTGGACCCTAGCATCTAAATTGGGCTAGTTCAGCACCAGTTTGGCCACACCTACTTGGAATGACTCAAGTGTGCCTTGCCACTGTGGATGCTTGACTGGGCTAACTCGGGCTCCCAGACCCAGGCGTTCAGACCTGGGTTAACTCTGCTGTGACCTGATATGCCTCTGCCCTGCTGCCCTTCACATGGGTCAGGATCAGAAACACAGGCCATAGGCAAAGCAGAACCTTGCCAAGGGCATGTTACACACGTCATCTGCCTGACTTACTTTTCCCATTGGGATCTTGCTGAATTTGCTCCCCAGCACCACAATAGAGGCCACCAAGGAGTAGGCTGTGAATCCATAGAAGGACGTTTTTGTTCCCACGTCTTTTTCGTAACCTTTGATCACGGCACCACTCACCCTGGGCCAGAAAATCAAACAGAATTGCAAAGTCAGCAGCATCTTGGTTTAATCACTGGGCTGGCATTCACAGCAGGGCTGGGGGAACTGGTCTGGCCAAAATAACCTTGAACCAAAACTAGCGTTGAACCTGAGCCTCCTAGGAACCGCCTCACACTCTGGGCTGGACAGCCACAGCGGGAAATGAATCCAGATGGAACCTTCCCTGAGGCTCAGAAACATGCTGTTCGCAGGGCCGTCCCTACCCATACGCAAAGTACGCAGCTGCATAGGGCACCAGGAAATTTGGGGCACCACATTTCCTGGTGCCCTGCACAGCTGTGTGCTGCTGCAGCCCTTGCTCCAGCTCTTCCCCTGGGCCCCTGCCCCGCCCCCACTCCACCCCTTCCCCAAAGCCCCCACCCCTGCTCCGCCCCAGCCCCGCCTCTTCCCACCCCTGCTCTGCCCCAGACCCGCCCCCCCACTCCCCAGAGGACTGCTGCCTGGGTCGGGCCTGCACTCACTGGCGGCGGTAAGTGCAGCGACCTGGCCCCAGCCCGCTCCGCTCCGCCGGCTCCCAGCTGTGCCGCTGGTGAGTGCTGGGGGGCGGTTCCCCCTGCTTCCCAAGGCTGGGAGCCAGGGGAGCACAGCGGGCTGGGACCAGGAGCCAGCCCACCCACAGAGGCCTGGGGCCCCACACAGCCCCCCCGCAGGGGGGTGCGTAGGGCACCCAAATAGCTAGGGACGGCCCTGCCTGTTCACACTTTGTTTTGGATTCCCATCCCCATTTTCACTTGCAATCTCCGCACCTCTAGATCCCAGTGTGGCACTAGAAGTGACAAAATACCACAGCCACAGCTATAGTTTTTTGTCCCAGCCAGAAATAAGATGACCTGGGAATAGCATAAGAAAGCCCGTCCCTCTGAGATTTCCAGTCTGAACTACAGACCAGGGAGGTTTAAATAAGGTTGAGCACATAGGTTATTTAGCCTTGGACTTCGCAGGCCAGTAGCAATGACTTGGAAACAGGGTTAAAACATAAAAAGAACGAGGAGTACCTGTGGCAGCTTAGAGACTAACAAATTTATTTGAGCATAAGCTCATGGTTAAAACATGGCTCTGGAGTTTTTTGTGGGCTCATCTCTGTAGAGGGAGTAGAAGGGTGTAGAGGGGAGTGGGGGGATAGAGAAAAGTGCATGATGGAGAAAGGAAAGTAACAGGAAGCTGCGCCTCTTACCGGAACACGTAGTCATGGGAGTCGATCTCCTGGCCCATTCCAGAGTTGTTTAATATCCCCCCATTCCCCACCACGGCACAACTGATGCAGGTCGGCCTCTGCTTGCTGTTGTTGGCCAGGAGGACCTGCTGGTAGGGGTTGGGTGGCAGCATCGTTATGACCTCCTTCACCACTGAAACACAGACAGGTGGTTTCCATCAAGGAGGATGAGTGAAAGGTGCCTTTTTGGAGAGCTTTCGGGCTGGGAAGGGAACACCGGGAAAGTGCCATATGTGAACTAGCCTGTGGGCCATCTAGTTTGTTACCCCGTCTCTGACAGCAGCCACACGGGATGCGTCGGAGGCAATACCTTCACATCTTTGGAATGCAACAATACACCATGGAGGGAAATTCCTTCCTGATCCCAACTGGCAATCAGTTTATGGCCTGGAGCATGAGGGCTGACAGCCCACCTAACTGTTATCCTAACTAGTGTGGCTGCTGCTGCTGCCTTGCCTATTGGTATACTTGCCCATACCTTCTTGGATACTTAATACACTACTTGCTTCAAGAGTCCATCAAATAAAGGAGCCATCAAAAAAACACCATAGTCTTTGCAATGAAAAGAAACCATGGGCCCGATTCACCACTGCATTACGCTTGTTTGCCTTCAGTGAAACGCCATGACTTCAGTGGGGTTATATGGCACTGATGCAGTGGTAAATTAGGGCCCATGCCTCAGGGTCAGCACAAAATTGGGAGCTGATGGAGGGACTGGCCTGCTCTGGGAACTGACAAAGAAGTGGAAGACACCTCCCTGAGGAACCATTGAGGGTGTGTCCCAGCTTGGGAGTTCTGTCCCTGCACTGCGAGTGGGGAGAGGGCACCCTGTGAGCGTCAGGGAGGGGGCAGGCCCAGCCCAGCCCACCATCCCCTTGCTGGACTCACATGAGTAATTCAGCTCCATAAAGCCGAACGGTGGTTTGAAATGCTCCAGGCGTTCCCACTCGCTGTGGTTGAAGTGTCTCCTGTCTATGAAGAGCGTGATGTTGGGCAGGAAAAGGTCCCTCAGCCAGGCAGACTTGGCGGCTTTGGCCCGCACCGCATCGGGGCAGCGCTGGAAGCACAGAAGATAGGGTTGTAAGGAAGCAGACAAGGGTTACGTGATGGCCGCCATCTTAGCTGCCACACCAGGGACTGAGCCAGGGCCTTCACGCTGCAGCAGCTAAGTGCCAAGCCCTCCCAGACGCAGGCTGCGCTAGAATACCCACCCAGGGGCACTTGCTCTTGCCTCAGAAAAATGCCATTATGGTTTTATGATGCAGAGGCTGACCAGGCCTTGCTGAATGCGCTTGCTGCTCCTGCCCTGAACGAGGTCTCCATGGCCTTATGCTCCTCGACACAGAGCTCATGCCATGCACAGCAGGACATCCCCTTGCACCAGCTCTTAATGTGCATATCTGCCCAGGCCCCAACCACGCCTCCTTTCCTTGGAGCCACACCCCCTTCAGCCTCCGGGTCAGTCACTGTGGTGCACATCCCCTTACGGCTGCTTCCACTGGGTTACACGCCTCCCTGCTTTCTGCATCTCCTCCCACAATGCAGGCGGCGTGCTGCCAGCTCTGAATTAACCCATTTTAAAAATCAAAGGTAAAAGCATCACTCCCTTCAGTGTGCTTCTACTTGCAATGATCAGGAGTCGACTGTTTGCGTGCAGGAGCAACGGAAACCTGCGCCTGATCAGTTCGATCCTCCACCTGCAGGTACAGGCAGAGAGCAGCTCTGGCCTGGCTGAGCTTGAGCACAAACTAACTATATGGCTGTTTGCGGCACTGTTCTTTCAGAAGCCTGGAACTCGCAGGCCAGCCCTTTTTTATGTAACCCACACACCTCCTGAGTGTGGTGTTCGGTCCCCTCTAGTGGCACCGAAACCCTCTAGAGATTAATGAGTCTGGTCTACAGCCTTAGCTAAGGGCCATGTGGCTTTTAGCTCATGCAGTAGAGGCTCATGCATGTAGTTTCAGCGGTGCCCTGGTTCGATCCTGTTACACTATTATTATTATTATTGATTTGTGTTGCGATAGCACCTGGGAACCCCAGTCTTAGACCAGGACCTATTGGGCTGGGCCTGGTACAAACCCAGAACTGAAAGACACGTCCTGCCCCAAAGAATTTACAATCCCGCTCTAGCTGTGCTACCAGAAATAGAAGTAACAATAGGACTCACTGCAGCATGAGCTGGCTACGCCCAGCTCAAGTACTCCTTTGCAGGAAGTTAGGGCCCTGAGCTTATCTGGGTTTAAGAGGCTGCCTTAGGCCAGCATTGTAGCAAATCTCACAAGCCGCATCAGCCCTTCAGGCTGCACTTTGGGCAGCTCAGCAAAGTGAGCGCTGATTGGCAGGAAGAAACTTCCCAAAATCTAGTTACTTCCTGCAGCAAGTTCGTTTTAAGCCCCAAGCTAGGGTTACCATATTTTGAGTGTCCAAAAAGAGGACACTCCACAGGGCCCCGGCCCTGCCCCCAGCCCTGCCCACGCCCCCACCCCAACTCCACCCCTTCCCCAAAGTCCCTGCCCCAACTCCGCCCCCTCCCCTGCTTCCCACGAACATTTCATTTGCGGGAAGCCTGAAGCAGGCTAAGCTGAGGGGAGGAGGCACGGCCGAGTCTGGCCCCCCTCCCCAACCGAGCGGCTCCCTCCGGCCCCCGGCCCGGCCCCAGTCCCCAGCCCCGCCGGGCCAGCCCCCGGCCCCGCACCGCCGGCCCCCGGCCCAGCACCTCCGTATTTTCCCGGACATGTTCGACTTTTTGGAATTTCCCCCCCGGACGGGGATTTGAGGCCCAAAAAGCCGGACATGTCCGGGAAAATCTGGACGTATGGTAACCCTATGCCCAAGCTTCTGTCTGCGGCTCCAACTCCCTGAAGCTTTAAGGCCTACTCAAGGATTATTGCAGTACAAAATGGGTTGATTTCTGAGCCTATAGCATTGACTGGAAGATTAACTAAACTCTGCTCAAGGCCGTGCGCTAGTTAAAGGCACCTTAATTACTTGTAGGACAGCTGCACAAGCCCTGCCTGCATTCATACTCATCAGCACTCTTCAGATACGCAGGGAAATCATTGGTTTCAGAGTAGCAGCCGTGTTAGTCTGTATCCGCAAAAAGATCAGGAGTACTTGTGGCACCTTAGAGACTAACAAATGTATTTGAGCATAAGCTTTCGTGGGCTAAAACCCACTTCAGCAGATGCATGCAGTGGAAAATACAGTAGGAAGATATATATATATATATACACACACACACACACACACACACACACACAGAACATGAAACAATGGATGTTACCACACACACTGTAACAAGAGTGATCAGTTAAGGTGAGCTATTACCTTAATAAATGGATACAAATCAGACATCAAGAATTATAACATTAAAAACCAGCTGGAGAACATTTCAATCTCCCTGGTCACTCGATTACAGACCTAAAAGTCACAATATTACAACAAAAAAACTTCAAGAACAGACTCCAACGAGAGACTGCTGAATTGGAATTAATTTGCAAACTTGACACCATTAAATTAGGCTTGAATAAAGACTGGGAGTGGATGGATCATTACACGAAGTAAAACTATTTCCCCATGTTTATTTCCCCCCCCCCCCCAGTTCCTCACACCTTCTTGTCACCTGCTGGAAATGGGCCATTTTGATTACCACTACAAAAAGTTTTTATTTTTTTTTTCTCTCCTGATAATAGCTCACCTTAACTGATCACTCTCGTTACAGTGTGTATGGTAACACCCATTGTTTCATGTGCTCTGTGTATATATGTAAGGGTGCGGACTCACCCCTGCAGCACCCCCTACTGGTTGCTTCGGGGAATCAGCTCATCCAGCATCTGGAGTGCCCTCTGCAGGCCGGTGATCTGCCTTGTCCCGATTTCTGGCCCCTGTGTCCCTCCCAGGACCCAGTGCCCCTATTACTGGGATGCTGCCCGCTGGCAGTACCCCACAGATCTGGGTCTCCCCTCCCTGGGGAAACCCCACCCACTATCCCAACCTTGCCTCAGCACTAGGCCACTGCCAGTCACCAACTAGCCCCCACTCCCTGGGGCAGACTGCAGTATAGGCCACTCATCACTGGCAAGGGGGGTTTGGACCTGCTGCCTTGGCCTAGTCCTGGGCTGCTCTCTGCAACCCCCAGTACCCATTGGCCTAATACTAGGCCACAGCCTGGGGCTTTCCAGGCTGGAGCTCCCCAGCCCTGCTCCACTACAGGTACCCTATGTCTAGCTCTCTGCAGCCAGGCCCTTCTCTCCCTGAACACAGAGAGAAACTGTAGCCTGAGTGCCTGGCTCCCTGCCTTTATAGGGCCTGCTGAGTCTGTTTGGGACATTGCCCCAGCTGCAGCCACTTCCCTCAGTCAGCTCAGCCTTCACAATGCCTGCTTCCTAGGCTATCTCAGGCCCTTCCAGGCCTGAGCAGGTGTCCACCCTGCTACAATATATATATATATATATATATTCCTACTGTATTTTCCACTGCATGCATCCGATGAAGTGGGTTTTAGCCCACGAAAGCTTATGCTCAAGTACATTTGTTAGTCTCTAAGGTGCCACAAGTACTCCTGTTCTTTTTAGGGAAATCATTGTGACATATTCTTGATTGTGAATGCTGCAGGCGTTATTTGGAAAGCTCACAGATGCTCACAGCCAGTTGCCTTAGAATCCCTGAGACTCCCACCGCTGGCACGCAGTGGTAGGTCAACAAACCACAAAGGGGATGTGTTGAGTCTAATCCATGGGTTGGCTGGAGTTACACGTTCCCTTCTGTGGCCTGTCCACACAGAATGTGAGTCTGTTACTCAAGCATCACATCATTGGGCGGCTGCCCAGATAGTTCTGTATCTGTGAGATTTTCATCCCTGCTTCTGCACGCTGACAGCATCTACTGTCCAAGGCTCCTCAGACAATTTCACTAGCCCTGTGGCCTCACCCCACTGATGTGAGTTATTGTTATTTGTATTAAGGTAGTGTAACCCACACACCTCTTGAGTGTGGGGTTCTGTCCCATCTAGTAGCACCGAGACCACTTAGCGAGAGAGAGAGAAAATGAGTCTGTTCTACAGCCTTAGCTAACAACCAGTTGGCTTTTAGCTCATGCAGTAGAGGCTCATGCACTATGTTCCAGAAGTCCTCGGTTCAATCCTGCCTGGCGACGACCGGGGTCAGTTGGCATTACAGTAGTACCTAGAGATCAGTGCTGCTAACACACAGTCAGGCAACCCCTGCCCCCAAAGAGCTTACAATTAACTAGTCAAGATAGCCAAGAGCGGGAGAAAGGAAGAATTATTATCCCCATTTTACAGATGAGAAAGAGAGGTGAAGTGACTTGCCCAAGGTTACACTGAAAATCTGTGGCAAAGCTAGGTATAGAACCCAGGGCTCCTGAACCCTACCCCCATTTGACTGCTATAATCACAAGAGCCTTCTTCTTCTTGAGCTAGGTGAGTATTAAGCCATGTTACAGGTGGGGAAACAGAGGCATTGGACCAGTACGGGCTGGACTTTCAGTGGTGCTAAGCACCCACAGCTCCCATTGATTTCAGCTGTACATTCTGAGAAACACCACTGCCTTCCACTGAGATCAGAATCCAGCCTGGTGCATACCAAAGGCAATGGGGACAGCCACAGTGTGTGCCAGCGTAACACCGACAGACCCCACTTGTCGGTGGCGGGATCAAACCTGGGGCCTCGGGGAGCTTAAAGCATTGGCCTCTACTGCATGAGCTAAAAGCCAACTGGCTCTTAGCAAAGGCTCTAGAGCAGAGTCATTTTATCTCTCTCGCTAAATAGTCTCGGTGCCACTAGAGGGGACACAACACCACCCGCAGAAGGTGCGTGGATTACACCAGGTTCCAGGTACTAGCTGCCTTTGGGCACAGGTGGATTTCCTGAATAGCTTTGAAAGCTGCAAATGAAGATGAATGGTCTGGCAGAGGCCTGGAAGGCATCTACAACTCTCTGAGCCCAGCAATGGCGAAGCAGGAAGGACGGAGGGCAAAGCCCCACACAACGCTGCTTCGCCAACAGAGGAAACTGCGCTGTGCGCGCAAGTGCTGCCAGTCTCCTCTTTTGCGGTTATCGTGTGACACTCGTCTATTACACTAATGGGAACACACCTAATTCTATTTCCCTTTTTTTTTTTAAATGAGTGCAGTGTAGAGAACAGTGCAGGATGTTCCTGCATGTCTATTGTTATCCATGCAAATACCGTATCAACAGCAAAGCGTTATTTAACTTGGGCGGTTTGGTCTCTAGTGACTCAGGTCATTCCTTCTCTGCCGGCAGCTGCATGACACTGCTCCAGGCTTAGAGCTTGTCACAAGCTCCTAAATTCACACAGAGACAGCGTGGCACAATAGGTGGGTGGATGATTTCTAGGGGAAAACCCAGTGAAGCAAGATGTGCAGGAGATGGTGAATCAGTAACAAGCGCTGCTTCTCCCCTGAGACTCACTATCAGAACCTTTGCACCCTTAGGGGCTGAATGATGGGTCATATTTTGGGTGAAATCTAAAACATGAGGTCCTGACATATGTGTTCATTAAATATCCCCTGCCACTTTTTGTAAGACTCTGGGAGCCTCATCCCCCATGTGCTGGCCAAAATCCAACGCGAGCAATTAAGTTCTGCCTAGCGAAATTTTGTGTAGTTTTAGCTGAATAAGGTGTCCTTAACTTCCTGTCTTAAACTGACACCCAGTGTCACTTTGTGCTGGTCTGCCAGCCACTGCTCTCCACCCCAGAGATAGCTGCATTGGAGCAGTGGGCAACGTGATTTCTATGGGGACAAAGTTAATACATTCATTTGGGGATCCATTTGTGACCCAAAAACCCCTTAATGACAACTGGCAAGGCGGGTTACAGGAATATCGTGATTCTGGGTGTGTACATTCTGGGTCACCAAAGAATGTCATGGGAGTTCTTACTGGTCATTCATAGCATTGTGAAATGTATGTACACATACTATTGGAGTTATGTACATATACTGAAAATATGTTTTAAAGTCTGGATCAAGGCAGAGCTGACAAATAGGCTTTTTGTCAGACAAGGGATGTTTACTGACTGGGTGCGCTGTGGAAAAGTAAATTACGTATTGTCTCATTCACAGTGGGTCTCCTGTCACCTGTTTATGCTGAATGCCGATGAAAGATTGTAAGAATTTCAGAAAGAAACTAACAGGTAGAAAAATACAGTGGGAGAAGAGAACCTTATATGGAGATACACTTCAAAGGTTTGCTGGACTATATTTGGGGAACAAAAAAAGACACCCCAGCATCCTGCACCTAGGAAGTAAATGGGCAGTGCATTTACATTCATGAAAATGGGATCACAAGCAGATTTGGTTGGAAACATAGCAGGAGACTTTGGGCGAGATAAGACTTCTTTAGACAGGAGATTAGCCTGTTAAGTTTAGTCTCTATGACTTTATGTGTAACCTTTTGTTTCTCTCACCCTTACTCCTAGGTGCCGACTTTCTTAAACACACCCCTGACCGACAAAAGTTTTACCAACGAAAGTGCAGTGTAGACATGGCTGTGTCGACACTGCCACTTTCAGCGCAAAAAGTTTAGTCATTCGGGGGGGGGGGGTGTTTTTTCACACCCCTGACCGACAATAGGTTTACTGATGAAAAGCGCCGGTGTGGACAGCACTGTGTTGGCGTGAGACACTCTCCCGCTGACAAAGCTACCATCCCTCATTGGGGGTGGCTTTATTTTGTCGGCAGGAGAGCGCTCTCCATCCTGCCGACAAAGAGAGGCTACACTGCATACCTTACAGCAGCACAGCTGTAGCAGCACAGTTGTGTTGCTGTAAGGTGCACAGTGTAGACATAGCATGAGTTAACACTGACATAATAACTGAGGGTACGTCTACGTTACCCGCCGGATCGGCGGGTAGTGATCGATCTCTGAACGTGCTCCCCATCGACTCCAGAACTCCACCGCTGCGAGAGGCGGAAGCGGAGTCAACGGGGGAGCGGCGGCCGTCGATCCTGCGCTGCGAGGATGCGAAGTAAGTCAATCTAAGGCTACATCTACACTACAGGGGGGAGTCGATTTAAGATACGCAAATTCAGCTATGTGAATAGCGTAGCTGAATTCGACGTATCGCAGCCGACTTACCCTGCTGTGAGGACGGCGGCAAAATCGACCTCCACGGCTTCCCGTCGACGGCGCTTACTCCCACCTCTGCTGGTGGAGTAAGAGCGTTGATTCAGGGATCGATCCCCGAGAGGTCGATTTCTACCCGCCGATTCAGGCGGGTAGTGTAGACCCAGCCTAAGATACGTTGACTTCAGCTATGCTATTCTCATAGCTGAAGTTGTGTATCTTAGATTGATCACACACACACCCCCTCCCGCCCCCAGTGTAGACCAGGCCTTAGCTTCACATTTAGCACCCCTTCAAGATGAATTGGAAGAGTTCTCACATCCTCGGGTGTTGCTGTTTCTTTCTTTGTGACTCAATACACAGACATCTTATTTGTATTGTGATGGCTATCACCACTTCATTGCTAGAAGGGACTGAACTGAAACGGGATCATATAATATAATAGTATCTGGAGTAGTTATGAATCACTGTTGCTCTTTAAACCACAAGGTAAATATGTAAGTGCTAAAACCCAGCCATTCTCTTACCTCTCCTGTTTGGCACGGTCACTGACTTCACTGCAAGAAAAAGTACAGATGGATACAACACATGGTTCTAATAGGGGTGTCCAACTGAACAAAACATAGTTCCAGGTGGCACAAAAACTGAAATTTCTGTTTTCTTTCCAAAACAAAATTCAGCCCAAAATGATTTTTTCCCCCCAGTTTTTCATTTAGTTAGGGTTTGGGTTGTTCTTTTTACCTCCTTTCAAAGATTTTAAAACAAAACTCCCTAAATTTCAAAACAAAAACCATTTTGACTTTTTTTTTTAAATTCGTTTAATTATTTATTTAGATGAAACTGGTTGCTGCATTTCACCGGACTTGGGGAATGGTTTCAGTCACCCTGAAATTGCATTTTTTGGGGGAGGGGGGAAATTAACTCAGCTCTACATGACACCCCATCCCACTCTTGTGGTCATTAATATTTCCATTCTTCTCACCACAGTCATCAATAATTCCAAGTGTGGATGATAAAAGTTAATCTCCGCCTTCTCCAAAGTAATTACAGCCCTGGGGAGGGAGACATCTGATGAGATACCAGAGAGTGACAGTCACGGCTCCTTTAAGTGCTTTCTCTGCCAGGGCACTGAGCTTGGCGAGGATTGGCAGGGGAAAGGTTCTGAATTCAACTCCCTCATGGTTCACCCTGTGAGAGTTCTCTGCATATTTGTTATGAGCTGGCAGGACCTGAGAGATGCAGAAAACATGAGTGTGACCGGGGAAGGGAGGGGGTGGAGAAGCAGAAATGAAAGGTA
Organism: Chrysemys picta bellii; assembly: GCF_011386835.1. Lineage (NCBI taxonomy): Eukaryota > Metazoa > Chordata > Testudines > Emydidae > Chrysemys > Chrysemys picta. The sequence goes on along the minus strand of NC_088802.1, from coordinate 41,152,884 downwards.
AAAGTCTTTGATGTTGCCAGTCTGGATATGGGAGAAACACCTAGCTGCCTTCACGTTCTGTAGACTCCAGAATAAACCCTGAAAACTTGGCATTTGGGTTTATGTTTCTCATGGGCTTTATTGATTTGCCTCAGGAAGCCATTTATGGGGCTGAAATGACAAGATCTGATCTTCTCATGATCTTTCCACACACCAAGATCTGAAATGTGGCAAGAAGACCAGATGAGCTAGTGTTTGAGCCCAATAATTACTCGCTGGGAAAAAAACTATACACAAATACAAATAGGCTCTGAGTCTACCTCATCCCATATTCCTTCTAAAAATGCAAATATTCCCTTTCATTCCCTGCTGGGAGACCTACTCGATGCTTCTTTATGATTTGGACTATGCCCCCAGACACAAAGATGCCACTATTTCAAGCTTATTAATGGGTGGTCAAACAGGGATCCACCAGGCAGTACACTGGGGCAGAGGGATTTATTTCTGGTGGGATAGAAGAGGGAGGGGGGAAGGATTTTTTTTTTTTTTTTTGCAGAAAAATAAGGACTGTCCCTCCTAAATATGTACAATTGGCCTGTGTCAGAGGCTAATCCCAGGGTTGGGCTGGGCAAGGTGTATTAAGGTGAACTCTGCTTCCTCTCAGTAGTTATATATTAAACTCTATTGTTTTGAATGAAAGGCCAAATTCTGCCCTGCCTTACAATCCACACATGCCTCCTTCATTTGCGCTCAGGGCATCTCCTGTGCATGCAGCTACCTGTCCATGCCAGAGGCTAATCAAGAAATCCCTGAAAATATGTGACTTGGAAAAACTAATGTGGAGGCTAACAAGGAGGTAGATTTATAGGAGACCGTCCAGCTGTATACATGGCCAGAACACATAGTAATCACTTACTGACTGAGAGGATGAACTGTCCAAGAGATAGCGGTCCTCAAAATCCCACTGAGGCTCGGACTTGAAGTCGGCAATCCTCAGCTTTCTCTTTTCTGTCACTGGAGGAGCCTGAGTCGTGGCATTCTGCATTGTGGGAGCGGCCACATTCCGCACCGGGAGGCTGGGATGAACCTTGCCTTTTGTAGAGGGTCTCAGAGCACTGAGCTTAGTTGACACAGGGGCCTTCTTTGGTTTTGGTTTTGCTTGGTCTTGGTATATGGTCTTTGCATTGGCTTCCTTCCCCTTGGGTGCTGGTAAGGCACTCTTAGCCTGGGTTTGCATCTTGTTGGATGCTGATATTACATTCTTATCCTCTGCTTGCTCCTCCATGGCCTCTCCTTCATCTGCTGCCATTCTCTTAACCATATCTTGCGCCGGCCTATTGCTGTCTGTGTCCAGTATCACATTTCGCTGGCTCGAGGAATCCCCTTCAACGGGCACAGTGTGGAGCTTGTTCTGTTGGATGACCGTTTCTTTGGTATCTTGCAAATAAATGACTGGCCTAAATGTAATAAAAAGAAAGGCAAATACACCACATGTACTTCAGCCGAATGACACCCCCTCCATCCCCTTTACCACATTAACAGCTCTTACCCTCCAAACGTTTTATGAACCTACTGAGTACAGCAGTTACCCTCTCTAGGGCTCCACTTTTGTAACCTTCACTGAGTTTCTGCAGGGAATTGTCATTATGCGTTGCTCAAAGGAGACCTGCCTGAACTGGTTTATGATTTAGCCATAAAATGGATATTCAGCACCTTGGACCCATCAGACATGAATCATGTGATTTGCCCCCCTCCACCCATGTAATAAATCAGACGTAATTCAGACTATTATACAGATGGTTTTTGAAATATTCATGACCAGCGGTAGCTGGAAATCAATGTAGGGGCAGGGAGGAACCTATTTGCAGCTAGGCACAATCCATAGCAATCATCCCAGGACAGTGCCGCATCCCACATGAAAGAGACAGGACTATGGTGTAGTAAACAGAGCAGAACCTTTATTCAGGATACTGGACAAACACTCTACCTGTAGCCCCCTTGCTCTCCAGCTTGCATTCTCGCTGAGTAATGTTGATGCACTTCACAGTTCCCAGCCAGAATGGGTCTGACACCTGGTCCAGATTTGGCATTCATGGAGTATACTGTGGGCACTGCTGCTTTTCAACAGTTAGAATAACAAGCATGATGTTGGGAAGAGTCATCTGATGTCTAGAAAAACTTCTGTGCAGGCTGCAGGGATACCAGCTACATACCGCTTAACCTAACAAGGTGCAAATGGGGGAAACTAGGGCACAATTCTGAGATGCTGGGTGTCCCCTACTCATACTGAAGTCAATAGAAGGGGATTGTGCTCAACACCTGGCAGGATCAAGCCCCATGTGCGACCCAGAGCCAAAATCAGGGACACCAGGAAGTGATTAGAGCAAGGTAAGGTCGGAATGAGGTAGGATTTGTTTCTGTAGCGGAAATGGCACTTTCTATGCAGTCTGCATTTCCAAAGTATGGAACGTACCGCAGTCCGAGTCAGAGAACACTGACTGCCCCTTCCTTGCAGTGACTAGGGACCTCTACTGAGCTGGTACAGAGCACTGATAAATGCTTGTTTTAAGGAGAATCATCAGTAGAGCCCTGCATGGTTCCAAAATTTATATTCGCATGCGAACCACAAACAAGTTACTTGGAAGCAGATATCCACAGATATGAAGCGGATATCCGCAGATTTGCAGGGCTCTAACGATCAGTCCCAATGTGACCAGGTACATCCCAGCCTTCCAGTGAGCTCAATGGAGCATTCGTGGGCAACAGCAGCACAGCAGAAGGCCAATAAAAGGGGTAAAGACACAGCACCAAATCCTGCCGTTTGGGGATTACATGTGAAAATCCATCGTGCATATGTACTGTAAATGCTGCGCTAGCCCAGGGCAGGGAATGGCAGCAGCTGGATGGACCTGCCATACAAGGGGCCTAAAACCACCTGCAAGCAATGGGGCAAAGCAGCCTGAAAGTCACAAAGCTTCATCTTTCACATAAATGGGCTTCAAGGCTGCAGGCTCAATAGAATAGTTCTGCCTCTTCCCACAGTTCCAGTTTCACTCCAGGCTGACTGTCACAGCTGGCTCGTGGGCAGCCAGACCTAGTGGTCAGAGCCAGGCTCCACAGTCACGAGACAGGAGTCAACAGTTGGTCAGGTCAGGATACTGAGATATCAGAAGCAGGAGACAAAGTTGAGAGCAGAACCAGGAATCTGTAACCAGAGTCAGGCCGGGTCAGGATACCAGGGGGTCAGAGGCAGGAGGCAAACTGTGATCGGAACCACAAGTCGGACACCAGGAGTCAAGCCGTGTCAGAATGCCACGAAGCCAAGCCAGGGAAGCAGGAGCAAGAGGCACCCATTCCAGAACAGGGTGACTCTCAGCTGCATGGACAACTTCCTGTTTCTGTGCTGGACAAACACTCTACCTGTAGCCCCCTGTGGACCAATCAGGACCTCCAGCATTCTGCCAATCAAGTTCCAGGACTGGAGTCCTCTGTCAGGGTTCAGCTTTTGCCCTAGCTCCTGTTAGCAAGTCCCTGGGTGGCAGGTTGGAACTTACTAGCTCCTAAGAGTCCTGTGGCGCAGAGTTCAAGACCTACAGTTCCTGATGCTGATTAACGAAGGGCATAAATGCAAATTCGCAATTTGCAAATGCAAATTCAACACCATTAATCTGGGCTTGAATAGGGACTGGGAGTGGCTGGCTCATTACAGAAGCAGCTTTTCCTCTCCTGGAATTGACACCTCCTCATCTATTATTGGGAGTGGACTACATCCACCCTGATTGAATTGGCCCTGTCAACACTGGTTCTCCACTTGCGAAGTAACTCCCTGCTCTCCATGTGTCAGTATATAATGCCTGCATCTGTAACTTTCACTCTATGCATCCGAAGAAGTGAAGTTTTTACTCACAAAAGCTTATGCCCAAATAAATCTGTTAGTCTTTAAGGTGCCACCAGACTCCTTGTTGTTTTTATAGATACAGACTAACACGGCTACCCCCTGATACTTGTCACTGTTACAGTGTTACTTTCTCACATATTTTTAGTCCCCACCCCCTTTTAAGTGGAAAAAAAGGGAGGGTCCTCCCCCCCTCACACACTTTCTCTAAAACCCCCTCCTCCCCGGAGATCCTTAAAAACCCTTGAAAAGCCAAAACATTTTTGTTGTTGTTGGACAAATGAAAAGTAAACATGAAAACCAACAAACGAAACAAAAACTACATTCTGTTTTTTGACCATCCCAGATTTTTGCAACATGTTTGCAAAGTGCTTTGCGCTCCTGAAATGGAAGATAAAATGGGGCTAATCCTGCCCCCCACCCCCACCCAACCCTAACCCCAAATGCAGGACTACCAGGCTCAGAAAGCTAAGTTACCATGGTAGTGGTCCATGTGGGGTGTCGTGTCATGGAGAGGCTATGCAGGAAGCCTCCACAACATCTGTGCAGGGCCCTGATCCATTGATCTCTGCACTGGTGCAAGACAGGGGATTTGACTACGGACATGGGATTTGCAAACTATACACTGACACTTGCTTTTAAAAATATATTGGTTTTAAGGAAACATTGTTCCATGCGGCTCTACTGTATAGAGGTAATAACTACCTGGGTCGTATGTCACATACTAGTGCAGAGTGCTTCTGTCTTTTGGCTCGTCAATCCAATGGCTTCATACATGCGTCATTTGACATGCAACAGGCAAAGGGACACATCAGCAAGTCCCCGGGAATTTTAGAGCGGTTACATTTTTTAGAGTTGTTACATTTTGAAATACACTGTATAAAATGCCAACATTTTCAGAAATAGCCTCCAATACAGTGTGAGCGTAATTACATCCGTTTGGAAGTCCCATTGCCTGATTTACAGATACAACCAGGTAATTAGGTCTTTAAATGGATGCAGCTGGAAGTGCCATTATTTCCACCTGCAGTAATGGAGGCTGGGGTGATCCCCAGCCAAAAAAACAGAGCCAAAATGTTTAGGTTTTTCTTGAGAAAATTCACTGTTGTCTGCATGCTTTCGAAAGGACAGACAGGCCTTGTCCCCATAGGAAAGTTCTTTGGTATAAACTAAGGTGTGAACTGAAATCGATATAATTTTACCAGTATAACCCCCGTGAGGATACTGTTGTTCCAACAACCCCCTGCACACACTTTTATTTATATTGCTTATGGGGTTTAAGCTAAACCAGGGGTTGGCAACCTCTGGCACACAGCTCGCCAGGGTAAGCACCCTGGTGGGCCGGGCCAGTTTGTTTACCTGCCACGTCGGCAGGTTCGGCCGATCATGGCTCCCACTGGCCGTGGTTTGCCGTCCCAGGCCAATGGGGGCGGCGGGAAGCCGCGGCCAGCACATACCTCGCCCGCACAGCTTCCCGCAGCCCCCATTGGCCTGGGACGGCGAACCGCGGTCAGTGGGAGCCGTGATCGGCCGAACCTGCTGACGTGGCAGGTAAACAAACTAGCCCGGCCCGCCAGGGTGCTTACCCTGGCGAGCTGCCTGCCAGAGGTTGCCGACCCCTGAGCTAAACCAAAAAAAGCCACACCTACTCTGGAATAAGAGTGTCCACATGGAGGTCAGTTTAAATTCACACCTTAGGTTATACTGAACAAACGTCCTGGCCCCAGTCATTGAACTCAACCCAATACCTCTTGACTTTCTCAGTGAGGACAGATCTTGGTGGGTTAAACTGCATGGAACAGTTCCTTTGGGAAGGATCCCACGACTGTACTGCTGGGTTGCTTTCTATAATGTTATTATCTGCATTATATGAATGCCCTGATTCCGAGTCCGACTTTCCTTTGTTTGTTTGTTTGTTTGAGATTACCAGTATAATTTTGGCTCAAACTCCAAATCAACTCAGATTGCCGAGCAAGCGTGATGATTCAGCTGCCCCACACCTGACGGGGCTCTTTGTATCTCATTCTGCTCAGAGGTAGGTTTCTTTCCCTGGCTCCCTAAAATAATTGAATTTGGAGAGTGGCAGAGTTGGCTTGGATGGTATTTTAGCCCTTGAAATGTAGTCTGAGTGCTTATTTCGGTTAAGGAAATTTGCACTACCTGTATATTGATTCCCTACTTTGCACTAGTGCAAAGCGTTTGCATTAAGGGTTTGCTTTGATGCAAATTTCCCTAAATTAGACAAGCCCTGAATTAGAGGTTTTAGAAAACTTTAAATATATTTTATGCATACATAACAATTGTATTAATGGAATATCTGCAGTATTGTTTATATAAATAATGTTTTAATTTAATATTTAGTCAAGAGACGTGATGATTTACATAATGTACCATCTTTCTTGTACCGATATTACCCAGATCTTGCTTCTTGCTTTCTAGTGCAAGGTTTTGGGTGTGGGTGTACACACACACACACACACACACACACACACACACACACACACACACCAGTATATAAAAAGTTTCACACTTAGAGCTAGAGAGATTAGAGAGAGTACACTACATGGATAGTTTGTTTTAGAAGGAGCTGGATCTCTTACCTGAGAAGACATTTTTCTGCAAAGCCGAAGAAGGAGCTAAAAGAGACAACGAGGAACAGAAAGACTGTCACAAAAATGGGCCAGAAGATCAACCGGGGCACCTTAGCAAATCTCCGGAGAGATCGCATGGTCTCGCTTTAGCCAGGACTGGAGGTGTTCTCCTTCCCTGCTACAGGTGTATTGCACAATGAACAAACTGGCCGTGTCACTCCTCAGATATCCCTGGCCAGTAGGTGCACACCCTCTGTCCCAAGACTCAGGGATAGTAATAAATTCTGTATGCTGAGCTTTCTCTGCCAAAACAAAGGTTGGGTGTTGGTTTTTTGTTTTTTCTCCATGCCAATATCGCAGCAGCTTTGTGAGGATTCTGTGGGCTTGGCAGGTCCGTGGGCAAACACCTATTGTTTAAACTTGCTTTGCAAATGTTTCTTGATGGTTGATGTAAAATAAATACCCCTCTTGTATCTGTTTCAGGCAAAAACAGGAGCAAATAAAAGCCTGTGTGAATGATGAGGTTTACGTTAGCTACACTTAGAGACTAGTTTTCAGAACAGCATCTAGGTGTGGGTTCAAGTCAGTTCTAGCGATATCTACATTATTACACTAGTGCTTGGAAGCTCCAACCACGATCAGGCCCCTGTTGTGCCAAGCACTGTGTAGACACATAGGGAGAGACCGTCCCTGCCCCCAAAAGCTCAACAGCTAGATACATAGATGCCCAGGCCACAAGTCTGACCTCTTTATAACACAGGCCATACTTTTAAACATGATCCAAGATGACCCATAAGCAAGTCCAAAGTTAAATCCATTATAAAGCATCAGGAATTTGTTTTTTTAAAGTGAATTTAGTACTTGGGTGAAGTGCCACATTAACAGGCCTGGAGCTGGAAATTTTCTCTTCCTCTCGCGAGCAGGCACAATATCAGTAGTGGCAATGCAAGCTTTCCCCAGCCTCCGCTGCCTATTTAAAATTGGTCAGGAAAATCCCCCACTCCACCCCAATTTTTTTTTAATTGGAGTTTACCAGTTTGTCGAAATTGAACGTTCTACAGAGACGGAGTGCCTTTGATCAAGTGCCAGTGGAACCCAGGCAAATTTCAAACCCTGCCTGGTTTCCTGCCAGCTTGTCTGGCTGGCTCCTGGGAGCCTAGCTGCCTGACAGCCACGGAGTCAGGAACCCCTGGGCTAGCAGAGTCTGCAGCTCCTGAGCAGTCCACCAGGTGGACACCAGTGGAGCCAGCACTCCATTCCTGAAACAGGGCCAGCGGGAAGAGGGAGTGTTTGTCTCTTGATCCTGAAGATACAAGGATGTTTGGATAGGACAACAGTATTCATCCTGTGAAATTCGAAATGGGAGGAATACCTGAGACAGATACAATGGGCCCCATTTCAAAGGTAAAATTATCTGCTCTTTGGAATGAAGAGCCACACAGAGAATTATTATCTCTGGCAGGGGTAATTTAGCAGCTTGGAAAGGGAGAGGTAGGGAAATCACTCCAAGGCTGTTTACAGTTTCACACTGGCATTTTAACAAGAGGCCCTCCCCGGTGCAAACCTGCAATTAATCTAGGTTTCATGACTGTACTGCCGAACACGTGGCATGCCTAGCATATCTTACAAACTTTAGGAGGACAACGCTGCACCACAAGGCATCTCCAACACTTTTCTAAGACACTAAAGTGACAAAAGTCCTGTGTAATTATTGAGCTTTTTGGTGTGCCCAGATCAGGTAATTGCCCATGCAAACACTCATTTGTGCATGCAGCCACCTAATTTTCATATGCAAGCAAGATGTTTTGCTGTTGTAAACAGGCATTACCAGAGTTTGCGAATTTCACTTGGCTTGCACAGTCCTTTCAATGTCTTGTCCAGAGAATCTTGTGTATTTGCACTGGTGTTAATGACCCTATCAGCTGCAAGGAAATAGAAAATCAGGTCCATTGTGTGACAGACCTTTCTAATGATATCTCACAAGACCCATCTTGCATAAAATACATCTTAGCTATAATCATGTTATAACAATATTTCCATGAAGAACATGGGGCGTAGTGTCACACATTGTTCCTTTCAAACTCATGCACAAGTCAACCTAGTCACAGCTCTCCATTTACACAGCATTAACTCTTTGCCTATAAAAATTGCTCAAAATGGTATTGATCCAAAAGACTGTTACCCATCCTTCAGCTCCCCTGACTCCACTGTGAGTTCCATGTGCGTAGAACCTCTAGAAAACTAGAATAGGCATGAAAGCTTGTTGTGTTATCATAATACTCCTAACCCTGTAAAGGTCTAACACAAAGATCCTTGGAATAGCACTGACAAGCAGAACTTTATTTCACTGATTCCCTGCCATGCAGTGCACAGGCATTTAACATTCCCACCTCCCAGCCTCCACCATGGGGAGGAGAATCGACCCCAAAGAACATTTATGACGGGTTGGATCACAGAACCCCCCTTGGGAGCTGCCACTAGATGTGCAAACACTACCCCTGCTTCTGTTTTCTACCTCTACCCCTGCTTTCCCTGCCAGCTCAGGACTCCAGCACCGTGTCTTGCTGAGCCAGACACTCCCGTCTGCTCCAACAAAGACCCAGGGTCTGAATTACTTGCCCCAAAGCTGCAGGCTTACCTGAAAGCAGCTCACAGAAGTGTGCTTGTCTTTAACACTCAGATGCCCAACTCCCAATGGGGTTTAAACACAAATAAATCCGTTTTACCCTGTATAAAGCTTATACAGGGCAAACTCATAAATGGTTCGCCCTCTATAACACTGATAGAGAGATATGCACAGCTGTTTGCTCCCCCAGGTATTAATACATACTCTGAGTAAATTAATAAGTAAAAAGTGATTTTCTTAAATACAGAAAGTGGGATTTAAGTGGTTCCAAGTAGTAACAGACAGAACAAAGTAAGTCACCAAGCAAAATAAAATAAAATGCGCAAATCTATGTCTAATCAAACTGAATACAGTAGACAATAAGCTTTGTAATGATACCTTACAAGAGACCTTTTGCATGAAGCATATTCCAGTTACATTATATTCACACATTATCATATTTTTATAAAATCATATAGACTGCAACATCACACCATTCATTTGCTTTTTAAAAGAATGACTTACTGTATATTCTCACAGGTCAGACACTCTCCTAATTATTCATCAGTCCCCCAAGAGTCGATTTAGGTCTCGATTCCATACAGTGTGATACGTGGGACGACTATGGCACCTGTGCTCAGTGTGGCTTCATTCCCACCCAGCCACTATGCAATGCAGCATCCGGGCCTGAATGATTAAATACAAAATACAGCTTCAGTTATGAAATATAGTCATTAAACTCTCAGGGCTAAATTCATCCCTGATGTAACTCCACCAACTTCAATGGAGTTACACCAGAGACCAATGGAGCACATTATCACAGAGTCAGATTCAGAATGAATTCAGCTTCTGATTCATTTTTGCTATGTGATGCTCTCGCTGGCCACAGATTCCATTATATATCTCTCATCCCCTGTATGATAACCATGTTACCCTAGTTAACCTCCTGTGACAGTCTGTACCCTTATGTTCACCCCTTTTACAGGACTATAATACATAGTATATGTATTATACATAGCATATGTATCATACATAATACATAGCATAATAAAGTATGCCTTGTGAGGTATCATTTGAAAACTCATACCTTGCTGATCATTATTGTCCTGATAAAATGTGTGTGATGGCCTTGCATGTAAAGTTATATGATTCTTCTGTACAGTATTACTAGACATGTTCCGAGTCTGGGGAGAAGCAGGTACAGACCAGTTCCCCAGAGACAAAAGGCTAGCCAATGCCTCAGCCAGGTGTCGGCAAAATCAAATGGACCATCACCTGGTTAAGTGGACATTCTTTGGCAGGAAAGAGGATGTGGGTGAAAAGCTACATCTTCACAAAGAAACAGCTAGGGGTTCCTATCCACACAGACTTTCTGTCTCCTGAATCTCAGCTGGAAATGATTCTTGAAGAAGAGAAAGGACTATAAGAGAAGAAAGGAGGTGCCCCATATTATTCCTTCCTTTCTCTCTACCTAGGACAGGGGTGGGCAAACTACAACCTGGGGGCCGCATCCGGCCCTTCAGACATTTTAATCTGGCCCTCAAGCTCCTGATGGGGAGTGGGGTCCAGGGCTTGCCCTGCTCTGGCGCTCCAGCCAGGGGCTTGCCCTGCTCCGCACATGCTGGGGCTCCTATGCATAGGGGCCACCAGGGGGCTCTGAACGCAGCCCCTGCCCCAAACGCCACCTTGCAGCTCCCATTGGCCAGGAACTATGGCCAATGGGAGCTGCAGGGGCAACGTCCGCGGATGGGGCAGTGCACTAAACCGCCTGGCTGCGCCTCTGTGTAGGACCCAGAGTGGGGACATGCCGCTGCTTCCGGGAGCTGCTTGAGGTAAGCACCGCCTGGAGCCTGCACCCCTGATCCCCCTCCTGCCCTCCAAACCCCTTGGTCCCAGCCCAGAGCTCCCTCCTGCACCCCAGAGCCCGCACCCCCAGCCAGAGCTCTCACGCCCCTCCTCCCATCACCTCAACCCCCAATTTCGTGAGCATTCATGGCCTGCCATACAATTTCCATACTCAGATGTGGCCCTCAGGCCAAAAAGTTTGCCCACCCCGACCACATCTGAAGAACAAAGGAAGGAGCTTTGGAGTTGGAAAGGGATCCGGTCTGAGATTCAGCCAGTAAGACTGTTAAAACATGTGATGCGAGATTAATTTAGCTTGTTAAGTTAGACATTAGTTGCATTTTACTTTTATTTTCTTGTAACCATTTCTGACGTTTATGCCTCATTACTTATAGTCACTTAAAACCTCTCTTTTGGAGTTAATAAACATGTTTTAGCTAAACCAGCGTGTTTGGATTGAAGTGTTTGGGAAACTCCATTTGGGATAACAAGATTTGTGCATAGCATTTTCTATTAACAAAATGACACACTTTGTATGCGCTTGTCCAGGAGAGAGCTGGACAGTACAAGACGTACATTTCTGGGGAAAAGTCTGGGACTGGGAATTCGCCGGTGTTGCTCTGCAGTGTAATTCATGCGTGGCTGGGTATAGCACTCATACACAGGGCCGGCGCTTCCACTTAGGCGACCTATGCAGTCGCCTAGGGCACCAGGATTTGGGGGGGCGGCATTTTGCCGCCCTCGGCGGCAATTCGGCAGCGGTGGGTCCTTCACTCGCTCCGGGACCCGCCGCCGAAGTGCCCCGAAGACCGGGAGCGCAGAAGGACCCCCCGCCACAGAATTGCCGACGACGACCAGGAGTGCGGAAGGACTCCCACCTAGGGCGCCAAAAACCCTGGTGCCGCTCCTGCTCATACAGTATAAGTGAGAGTAACTTATATGCTGGAGGTTGTGTTTGAGGAGACCAGGAGTGGTAACTCTCACGGTGAAGCAGTGTAAAAGACACTGCAGCTTGGAGAACTGAGGGGACACAGCTGGTCATCAGTCCAGATTTTCATTGTACCCTGGGTAACGTCACACCTACCCAAGTTGATCAGTGTATAAAATGACTACCTGCACCTGAACAAAGGAACCTTAACATTTCAGAATAAATCTCTCAACACAGTCATGCATTTATTTTATTCCAACAAGCAGCCTGTTCTAACCTGCTTTATTCTGACAACAACAAAAAACCCTCACCCCCAAAGCCTAGGCAGTTTTGCATGTTATTAAGTGTCATTATATGTATTATTCCAGGGAATAGTTAAATTTTAACCCTGCTGATTTGAGGGAAGGGGCTCATAGTGTTGTTTCAGTTGAAAGAGTGCTGTCTGCTGAATTCTTATCAGTCATTAAGCACAACTATCAATCAATCAGCCAAATGTTTATGTGCATTGTGAGGATAAAGTAGGCCTGCCCAGGTAACATTCAGGATAAGTGTTTGGGTAAGAACCAGTCTGGTCACCACAGGGAAATAGGGTTTCACGGAGTTACACCCATGTTGCACTCATTCAGATGTCACTTCCTACTCCAAGTGGAATGACTGGGCCCTGCAGGGGCTCAGCCCCTCTGAAAATCAGGACCTAAGAACCTAATTTACATAATTGCAATGGAGACAAATGGTGTTAAGCCAAGGCTGAATTTGACCCTCAGAGTCTCAGAGTTTCTAAAAAAGAAGTTCTAGTTCAACCACAAGTTATTGGGCTCAATCCATGAATCAATGGGTGAAGTTCTGTGGCCTGCGCTACGCAGGATGTCAGACTAGCTGGTCATAATGGTTCCCTTCTGGCCTTAAAATCGTTGCAGCTGTGAAAACTCAGCACCCAAAAAAATGAGGTATCAAAGTCAACGGTTTGTGCAAACCTTTTGGCTTTTGCATCTCGACCAGCATGAATTTCTTAACACACGCAAATAGTGTATGACTGCAGGCACCAAATCATCTGGGAATTTTTCCCTAGTAATTAAGAGTGGGCATCTAATTACTGAAGAAATTGGAATGTAGACACAGTATAACAGATATCAAAGAAATCCCATGTTAACCCTGCACCTTGTCATTACACACACAGCAGCCACCTTAGCACTAGCGAGGTTCGTGGGGGATCAGAAAGGAAATATTTTCTTTGTTCTGTTCAGGAATTTTGCCAGAGATGGCAGCGATAAGACTCTTTAGATAGGGTAGAGTGGGACTGTAAAGTATCTGAATCTGCTGCAGGTACACCAGTCTGGAGCTGGGGGAATGTTTGTATTTTTCAGGGCACAAAAACTATTGGTGAAGTGGAGGTTGAATTCAATGAATAGTTTCACATGAAAAACAAATTGATTAAACAACAAAAAAAAGTCAAAATGCTTTGCGTTGACCATTTCAAAACTAAATACCTTTTGGCGTTTCATTTAGAAATGGTGCTTAGTTTTCAAAATGTAGCTATATTTATTTAAAAAAAAAAAAAAGATGAAAAACACCTGAAAACACAAAACCCAAAACAAAGCTCCCAAAGTTGTGTTGGATTTTTTCATTTGGTTTTGGGTGTCTTTAATTGAAAACAAAAATTTATTTTTGGCGTGAAAACCAAGAAGATTCAGCTTCAGTTCAAAAGGAAACTGTTTTTCTTTTTTAGTTCAGATCCTCCCTTCCCCCAAACCAAAAAAACAATTATTTGCTAAGCTCTACACGAGCCAAAGACAAGTTTCTCAAACAAACCATAAACTTCTATGCGTCGATGAAAGGGGATTTAGAAAGACAAACTTCTTGTAGATATTCATTTCCTTGTTGAATTAGTTCAAGGTCAACTGCCGTGCGGTTTCTGGCAACAGTGTCCTATCCACTGCTGGAAATGACCCACTATAGAATAGATCTTAGCCAGCCAGCCTATTTAGATCATCATACTCAGCAGTGAAATAGGCCCAGGTTAATGTTCCAACCTCATATTACTGATCATAAATGACATAAAATCTACTGTGGTAACAAAAGGCTATTCAGAATTTCAGTTAAAATCTATTATTAGTTCATCCTGGATATGCTTCATCTGTGGACAGTTTTTCTTTTGAAGGTGAATGAGTCAATAATTTGGTGGAACTTTTCCATCTAACATCTGTGATCCAATACATTTCATTACATACACTGGATGTGCAAAATGTATATACACCTCTACCTCGTTATAACGCGACCCGATAGAACATGAATTCAGATATAACGCGGTAAAGCAGTGCTCCAGGGGGCGGGGCTGCACACTCCAGCGGATCAAAGCAAGTTCAATATAACGCGGTTTCACCTATAATGCGGTAAGATTTTTTGGCTCCCAAGGGCAGCGTTATATTGAGGGAGAGGTGTATTTGCTCCTTCACCAAGTAAACAAACTGGATTCTGGAAAGGGCTGCAACAGAGGTTGATTTTGCATCAGATTGCAGAAAAACAAAGCTGGCTATGAAAGCCCTAGTCCCATTGTTAAGAAAGGTTTGTTGTTTTTTTGGGGTGAGGGGGAAGGGGGTCAGTAGCTAACATAAGCTTTCTGTGTGTGTCACTGAAGGAAGCGCAAGGAGTTATACCTCTGAGCACTTCCTCTGGATAGCACCACTGCACATTTATCCAGCCAGCTGTGAACTTAGCCATTCCTGGATCATTTCAAAGGAAAAAAAGAAGCCATCTGCAACCAGAATGTAGGAAACTATTCACATCACTCACCAAACTCAAGCCACTGATGCCTGGCCAATGGCACTGTGGGTTGTGGGTGCAGCTCTGCACGTTGACTGAAGACTCATCACAATGACCCAAGAACACTGGGATAAGGCTGAGTCCTGCCGCTGAGTAAATACTGTGACAGGTATTGCAACCACCTGCACTGTTTTGGGGGACATATTGTCTTTAATGTTTAAAGCATGAAAACCTCAAAATACCATTATATTGAGATGGGCCAAACAGCATGAGCTACAGAACATACATAGCCTCTGCTACCAACACTGGACACTTGTGTTTGTATGTTCCTGGCCCATGGGGAGGTGGAGGTGGGGGCGGGGGGAGGGCCTGTGAAATCTGGAATCACAGATACCCAGCCTTTGAAGCCTGACCACCCAGCGAACATGGGAAGGGACGGGTTTTACCTGTGGGAGGAAAAGGTTTGGGGATTTGGAGGCTGAGTTAAACAAACTCAGACCTGTTCTACACGAACCAGGGGCATCGGAACAGGGGGGGGGGAGTGGGGGGCTCCCGCTTTTGAAAGTGGACGGGCGTGGCCCAGCCACTTTTTGCCATGGGCCTGGTCCCTCAATTTTCCCCCCCAAGACCCTGCCCCTGACCAGGCTGGAAGCTGGAGCCCAGCCCAGGCAGCTGTGGGGAGACACAGACCCTCCACCTGCCCGGCGTGGGGGGCCCCAGAGCAGCCCCAGATGGAGGGTCTGCAGCTCCCCACAACTGTCCAGGCGGCTCTTTGGCCCCAAGGCCCTGCCCCCAGGCTGGAAGCCAGAGCTGGGTCGGGGTAAGAGCAGCACGGGCAGCTGTGGGGAGCGGCGGACCCTCCACCTGCCTTTGGCAGGGGGTCTGGGCGCTGGGGACATGGGCTGGGGGCTGCTCTCAGGCCCCCCCGCCCCAGGCAGGTGGAGGGGCTCAGACTCCCCAGCCCAGCTATGGCTTTGCCAAGGGGGGCTGGGCCTCGTGGGGAAGAGGGGCCTCGTGGCCCCTCCCCACTTTTAGGAAGGCTTCGTTGCCCCTGAAACGTGTAAGTCGATCTAAGTTATGCTAGTTACGTTATATAAGTAACAGAACTTAAGTCGACGTAACTTAGATCAACTTACAGCGGAGTCCACACTATGCTACGTTGACGGGGGACACGCTCCTGGCAACGTAGGTTCCGCCTCTCATTGCAGTGGATTATAGATGTCGCCGGGCCAACGCTCACCCGTTGACTTTGCGCGTCTTCACCAGACCTGCTGCAAGAGCACCGATTTAGATGTGTAGTGTAGACAAGGCCTCAGACCTTCTTTCTAATCCAGCAAACAGACATTATCTTTTGTCCGGAGCAGAGATAGGAGCAGCCCTTGCTGAAAGGTTGGAAGACTTTAGCCTGCCAAGGCCCCATAGGACTGACAGACGCTTTCTGATACATTTAAATCCTTGTATTTGTTTTCAATCCTGGATGAATGTGCTGTTTGGAAAGAGCTGTGTGGTGACTTGTAACTGCTGGCACACCAGGGCCTGGCACAGAATCAGACTTGTCTACAGGAGGGCTTTTAGCCTTTGGCAGAGTATACCAAGGCGTGACACGTGGCTAGAAAGGGTTAAATATCCTGCAAAATAAATACCCTCAAAAGACATGTGGGGAAATAACGTTCGTGTTTTTGTGTATTTGCACATGTATGAGTAGGGTGGACAATGTAATCAACAATCCCTGTCTATGCTGTCTTCTGATAATTCAGAGGGTACCTGGATGGAGGCCTGAAGCTGGATCACTTTAAGGGAACTATGGACTTCTGAGTAACCAGTGAGGTAATAAAGGGCATGGCTACACTTGCGAGTTAGAGCGCATTAAAGCAGCCCAGTGCGCTCTAACTTACGCCGCGTCCACACTGGCAAGGCACGTAGAGCGCTCTAACTCCACGGCTAGAGCATTCCTGGTACTCCACCTCGGCGAGTGGAATAACATTTGATGCGCCCCCGGTGGAGTGCTGCAGCGCCAGTGTGGTCGCCCTAGTCTGTTAATGCACTCTGCTTGGCCTCCAGAAGTGTCCCACAATGCCTGTTCTAGCCACTCTGGTCATCAGTTCGAACTCTACTGCCCTGCCCTCAGGTGACCAACCATCAGACCCGCCCTTTAAATTATCTGGGAATTTTGAAAATCCCCTTCCTGTTTGGTAGCCGTGTTAGTCTGTATCTACAAAAACAACAACGAGTCTGGTGGCACCTTAAAGACTAACAGATTTATTTGGGCATAAGCTTTCGTGGGTAAAAACCTCACTTCTTCGGATGCTCATCCAGGCGTGAAGTGCTCTCAGCGAGTCTTTCCAGGTGACCATACCTCCACACGCCAGGCGATCCCCAGTATGGCGCAATGGCGAGGTGCTGGACCTCACCAGTGTTGTGGGGAGGAAGCTGTCCAGTCCCAGCTCCGCTCCAGCCATAAGAATTACAATACCTTCAGGCAGATATCAAGGGACATGATGGAAAGGGGCCATGACCGGGACGCACTGCAGTGCAGGGTTAAAGTGAAGGAGCTGTGGGATGCCTACCGCAAAGCCCGCAAGGCAAACCGCCGCTCTGGTGCTGCCCCCACAACCTGCCGTTTCTACAAAGAGCTGGACGCGATACTTGGGGGTGACCCCATCTCCACTCCGAGTACCACCATGGACACTTCAGAGCCCAGTTCAGCAAGGCAGGAGGAGGACCAAAGCAGGAGCGAGGGTGATGCGGCAGAGGAAGACACCCCGGAATCCCTAGATGCATGCAGCCAGGAGCTGTTCTCAAGCCAGGAGTAAGGTAGCCAGTTGCGGTGGCCGGTGCTTGGGGAAGGACAAACACCAGAGGAGATTCCTGGTAAGCGGTTTTTATTTTGGGAAGGAAGTTATTCGGTGCGGGCTCTTGGGGCGAGGAGGGTTAGGGCTGCATGCATGCCTAGATGCAGAATAGGGCATTGATGTGCTCTCACACCACAGTAATCGGCCCCAGTGATCTCTTCAAAGATCTCAGCCAGAACTTGGGCAATGCACTTGCGCAGGTTTCTTGGGAGAACCCACTGTGGTCTTTGTCCCAGTCAGGCTAAAATGTCCGTGCCAGTGTGCCGTGAGAGGGACCATTGCTGCACACAGGCAAGCTGCACAGGGGCCAGGGCGGAAGCTGCATTGTGGTAGAAGACCCTCCCTTGTTTCCCAGGTCACCCTCAGTAGCGAGATATCTTCCAGGACCAACTCCTGTGGAAAATGTGGGGACAGTGTTCAGTATAAGGGCCCGCTGCAGCTGTTGGCTCTCCCCAGTGCACAGAAACCAAGAGGATAGTACAGCCATGAAACAATCAGTCCCCCTTGACCCTGTGCATATTCACCATTTCGGGGCTCCCGTGGGTTATGTGCGCTCGCTTTGGGATGGGCAAATTATGCTATTGTGTAGACTGTGCTTGCCCCCCTTAAGTACGGGATCTTATCGCCACCAACTGCCTCCAACACCTGTAGCTTCACCACCCAGCCCTGAAAACTATGACCCTTACCCACTGCACTCAACCCCCGTCACTATGCAGTATAGCCATCCTGAAGTGCAGCACTCATTGCACAGCACTCCAGCCAGGAAGGCGGAGTATAACAGGACATACACAAATCTGTGATTGTACCGTTCCCCACCCCACCCCACCCTCCTTGCCCTTTCTGTTTCCCAAGCAGTTGTGTTTCTTTTCAATAAATGGATTGTTTGGCTTTGAAAACATTCTTTATTATTGCATAAAGTAAAAGATACTTTCCTGGGCTAAGGTAACAGGCACTGCAAGTCAGTGTAGCAAACACAGATTCCTACTAACATTGGAACTACTGCACTTCACGCCCGTGCAGGGCATCAGACATTACTGGTGGCATTCAGCCTCAAATTGTTCCCTCAAGGCATCCCTAATCCTTGCAGCCCCATGCTGGGCCCCTCTAATAGCCCTGCTCTCTGGCTGCTCAAATTCAGCCTCCAGGTGTTGAACCTCTGAGGTCCATACCTGAGTGAAGCTTTCCCCTTTCCCTTCACAAATGTTATGGAGGGTACAGCGCACAGACATAATTGGGGGGATGCGGTCATCGGCCAGGTCCAGCTTCCCATACAGAGAGCACCAGCGGCCCTTTAAACGGCCCAAAGCGCACTCTACAGTCATTCTGCACTGGCTCAGCCTGTTGTTGAACTGCTCCTTGCTGGTGTCAAGGCTCCCTGTGTAGGGTTTCATGAGCCACGGCATTAAAGGGTAAGCAGGGTCTCCAAGGATCACAATGGGCATTTCGACTTCACCTACAGTGATCTTCTGGTCTGGGAAAAAAAGTCCCGGTTTGCAGCTTCCTGAACAGGCCAGTGTTCCGAAAGATGTGTGTGGCATGCACCTTTCTGGGCCAGCCTGCGTTAATGTCAATGAAATACCCACAGTGATCCACAAGCACCTGGAGAACCACAGAGAAATAGCCCTTCCGATTAATGTACTCGGATGCTAGGTAGGCTGGTGCCAGAATTGGAATATGCGTCCCATCTATCAACCCTCCGCAAAGCCAGCCACAATGTCATGCACGATACCCAGAGTCATGGTTCTTCTGAGCAGGATGCGATTAATGGACCTGCAAACTTGCGTCAACACGATTCCAACGGTAGACTTTCCCACTCCAAACTGGTTAGCGACCAATCGGTAGCTGTCTGGAGTGGCCAGCTTCCAGATTGCAATAGCCACCTTCTTCTCCACCGTCAGGGCACCTCTCAATCTCGTGTCCTTGCGCCGCAGGGTGGGGGCGAGCTCCTCACACAGTCCCATGAAAGTGGCTTCTCTCATCCGAAAGTTCTGCAGCCACTGCTTGTCATCCCAGACTTGCATGACGATGTGATCCCACCACTCAGAGCTTGTTTCCCAAGCCCAAAAGCGGCGTTCCAAGGTGGTGAGCATGTCCGTGAATGCCACAAGCAATTTTGTGTCGTATGCGTTACTCAAGTTGATATCATTGTCTGAGTCCTCACTGTCAGTTTGGATCGTAGGGAATAACTCGACTGCCAAACGTGACGTGCTGGCGAGACTCGTCAGCATATTCCTCAGCAGTTCGGGTTCCATTCCCACAGACCGAAAGGGAAGACAGAGCGAGCAGCACAAAAAACGTTGAAAGATGGCGCCAAATGTGGACAGAAGCAGAGGGATTGCTAGGATGCGAACCGATGCATCACGGGGCATTGGGACAGGACCCAGAATGCCCCCCACTCCTCACAAGCCACAGCATGGGAAGAGGTGCTCTGTGGGATAGCTGCCCATAATGCACCGCTCCCAATGCCCCTTTCCCTACTGCACTCTCTGAAGGCTGGTTTAACTCAAAGCGCTCTACATCTGCAAGTGTAGCCATGCCCAAAGAAGCTGTTTTATGCTGGCTTGGTGAATCTAAGGGTATGGCTACACTGGAAACTTCAAAGCGCTGCCGCGGGAACGCTCTCTGGGCAGCGCTCTGAAGTGCGAGTGTGGCACGCAGACACCTTTAGGCATGAATGCCAAGCAACAACAAGCATCATCATCTCAATCCCACTCCAGCTCATTTGGCAGAGTCTACTCCAGCCTTATAGCGAGTCTGACCATTTGTCACCATGCTGGATATCATGATATTTGGGCAAAACCTACCTGTCTTCTGCTGGGAAGACTCAAGCAAGTAGTTGGCTAGGACAGGAGAATAGTGCATTGTGCTGGAATGGTGGAAACATCTTGGGACACTCACTCTCAGCAGCACTTTGTAGGCATGTGATTCCCCTGTGTCCAATGGAGCTGCCCAGTTTAAATCCAGTGAACACATTGGGATGGGGCGGGAAAGAGAGAGGCTGTGTCATGGGCCTGGAGCTTTTTAACTCTAGTGAGCTCACAGGTCATTTTTCTTTTAGCACAGTCTTATTGCCCCTTTTCAACCCAAGCAATCTAGTCAAGATTTGGATGTTCAAGCTGAGAGTAGAAGTTGGTGGTAGTCAGGTCCTGATGCAGTTTTGTTTATTTACAAAGAGTGTACAACGTCTTCTTTGAATGCAGAGGGAATCTAATAGCAGGAAACAGCGTTGTTCGCTCACAGGACCAAAAACACTCTTTTCAGCCTGCACGCCTGACCCATCAGCCTCTTCCCAGCTTTCTTCCAGAGTCAGGTACCTAAACTCATAGTGTAGACCAGGGCTATGAGTCTACACCAAACATAGCCTTCCCCTCTGCCTTCCATCTTTGGAGGTCTCTTGCTGAAGTCTTAGCTTCTTCCTCTAGCATTGTAATAGTTTTCAGTTCTGCATTTCCAGGTTGTCCTTGGTCTACCTCACTGCCTCTTGCCCTGGGGTTTCCAGTTCAGTGCCTGCCTTGTTACCGTTGTTCATAACTCCATGTGTGTTGTAGCTATCTTCATTTTCGTTCCATAGTTTCCGGTCTTATCAGTTTCTGTTTCATCATCTTCCAAAGCTCTTCATTTGTGGGGGATTTTTCCCTACCTATTTGATGTTGAGGATTTGTCTAAGGCAGCTGTTTATAAAAATGTGGAGTTTAGAAAATAGGGTCTTGACAAGTTTCAGCACCATATAAAGAAGACTAACTTTACAACGATTAGCTATGGTGTTTTTTAAGTGAAGTAATTCTTTTAGGAGTATTTAAGGGCAAGAGGAGGCAGGCAACTAGAGGAGAAAATAATGATTGGGGGGGTATCATTTATCCCTTTTAATGTTCGGTGTTGCAGTCCTGATCTGTGTAACAAAGTAATTTAAGAGTCCATTCATATAACATGTATTATGGTTTCTTAGCTTTATATAGCACCTAGTACTAAGGCACCCCCACCTTGCACCCCCTCCAGTGGCAGAGCAAACACACTCACCTCAGTTTCCCTCTTTCAGAGTCCTCAGTAACTCCACACCGGCTTTCTTGACTCTAACACCCTCCTTGGGGACAGTATTACCAAAAATAGTTCAAATAATCCATGACAAAAGTCCCAAACACAGTCCATTTCTCCTATCAAGTGCATACAGTCCTTCAAATCCCACATCTTCTAATCCACCAACATACCACACTCCAGTGTCTTCCAGAACACTGGGACTCTTCTTTGGTTTTCTGTCCTTCTACTAGGACGAAGTGCAAGGCTGCTCTTCCAGTGGAAACCTCTACTGCCACTCTGCAAGCAGTTCATCCTCACCAGAGGAGTATCCCTCATTCCCACTGACCCTCAGCCCTCTAGCTCCAACTCTCCAGCATGGAGATATCAGCAGGCAAGCCAGGGGTTCTCAAAGTGGGGGTTAGGACCCCTCAGGGGTTTGGGAGGTTATTACATGGGGGGTTGCAAGCTGTCTGCTTCCATGCCAAACCCCGCTTTCCATCCAGCATTTATAATGGTGTTAAATATATTTAAGAGTGTTTTTAATTTATATGGGGGGTTGCACTCAGAGTCTTGCTACGTGAAAGAGGTCACCAGTACAAAAATTTAAGACCCCCTGAGGTAAGCCCTTCCGTGGCTACTCTGCCTTCAGCCATCTCTGGCCCTTGGCTTAATCTCTCTGGCATAGAAATCCGCAGTCAGCTCCCTTCAGCCTTCTCCAGCCCTGGCTTAGGGAGGTCAGATAGCAAAACTCACTGGCTGTTCTCCTGTCTTCAGCCTTCCCCCAGGAACCTCCAAAAGTCTCCTGGTCTCTGGCGGGCCTCATCTGCCAGTCTCTCCCCTCTAGGCCCCAGGTGCTCTCTTTTAAGCCCCACAGGGGTCAGATTTGCTGCAGATGCACTGACCTCTTCCCTCTTAAAGGGTCAATGTCACCCTGTGACACACCTCTTACCATAAAGCAGCCCCGTCATTCCTGATCAGCTCCCTGCTTTGTATAAACACCAGGGGCATTCCAGGAAGTGTCCAGGCAACAGCGCAAATCTATAGCTGCCATGACCATTCCTGCTCCTTGCTCTTAAATTCCTGATTTGACTTCAGCTTGATTTGGACTTTGCCACCTGACTTAGACTCTGACCCTTGGTATTGACCCTGGCCTGGCCTGACTACAAACTCCTCAGCTACTCCTAGCCTCAGGTTTGTCCCTACTCTGACCCTTGGCCTTGATTGCCCTTGTTGGGATCCTGATTTTTGGGATCAGTTTTTGTTAGTGTCTCAATGGAAGGTACCACTGCTGTGATAGTGGTGTTGAATAGAAGAACAGAGGAAGGCTGGAAACAAGACAGTTTTGAAAGTTTGGGCTCAGCTCTTGTCTATGTTCACTAAATGTGATGGTTGTAGTCCTGATTTAAAAGAAAAAAAAAAAATCTTCTCCACTCCTCTTCCCTGTTAGTTATTTATTTTATTTATTTTAAAGCAACCCAGTGAGAAAACCATTGGGTGGTAGACGTAGCTGAGAGGACTAGCAGGTCTACTGTAATGGTGTGGCAAAACATTTGCTGTGCTACAACCTTTTGCTTCTGGGCCATGCAGTCTGGACCTCAGAGAAATTCCCAGGGGTGGAGACTCCATTATTTGAAAGTTGGAAATGTTGCATCTACCCTGGACACGAAGGGTGGGTACCCTAGGGACCTGGTTCAGAGTTGTACTTTACTGAGAAAGCACTAGCCATCTTTTTTCTGGAAAACTTCCCATCAGTGGAGCTCTGTGCCATCTCGCACTGGTCTGAGATTGTCTGCACAATGTGATAGCCACCAGCTTATCTGCACTAGTGCTCTCGCTGCTGCTGCCGCCACCAAAAGTGTGGCCCCAGCAATAGTAATGGTGGGAAATT
The DNA here is from genome assembly GCF_011386835.1 of Chrysemys picta bellii. NCBI lineage: Eukaryota > Metazoa > Chordata > Testudines > Emydidae > Chrysemys > Chrysemys picta. Next base: position 41,129,527 of record NC_088802.1, on the reverse strand, counting down.
GCAAAGGAAAGAAGTCGAATGTAGACATAACTCCACCTAGGCTTATGTCCACTCTGTGGCAGAGAGGGGCAATGCTCTCTACTTACCTGAAGAGGACTGAGCTTGAGGGTGGCACCCAAGCAAAGGACTCCCTGGATAAGGTGCTGTTTGCTGGCAGACACCGCATAGTGAGGATCTTGCTGGGGGGGAAGAGCACCACGGTCTGCCCTAGCGTGGGCTCCGCACAATAGGGATGGGGAAAAAGGTGAGTACCCCCCAGTATGCTGCTGTGGGCTTTTGTGGGCTCCAGTGCTCAGCAGGTCATCCCTCTTATTTGCAGAGGGAGCTACTGTACCTGTGATACCTCACACGTCAGACTGAAAACTCAAATATTTGTAGTGAAAGCACCTGCAGGCTGAGTGCCAGCTTCATCATTAAACTTCCAAAGGAAAAACAAATGCAGGTCACTGTTCTAGATGTGTATTGAGGTAAGTCCTGCTCTCTGCTATCAGGGGTCCTGAAAGGCTACAGTGGAAGTAGCATAATTCTGCTGCACAGGTTTTCTCCCTGTCCACCTGTGAGAGGAGTAGAGGGTAGGATCAGGACCACGCAGATCCACCAGCCATTCTCCCTTCTGGGGCAAAGGTTAACCATATTTGGGGGGAACAAGGGGTGTGTGTGATGGCTTCAACCCCACTTCTGAGACGCCATCTGGTGTACTGGGGTGTCACTGAGCCCCTCCTGCTCCACTAGTCTGGGTTCCCTCTCCTGTTTTGCTGAATTAGGCTTTCCAGCCTCTTGCTACACAGACATGTGTGACGGTGCTGCCCATGGGAGCCAGCTGAGGTCACTCAATTAGGACGAACTGCAAACAGAACGGGGCAGACAAACCCAATCACTGGTGGATATTCCAATACTTAGATTTACCAAGCCAGCACAAAATAACTTCTATATTACCATACAGGTTACTCAGAAATCCAAACAACGCAGTTCCCTTAAAGTACCCAGCCTCAGGCCTCCATCCAGACACACCTGTCAGATATGATGATTACTGAAAATCTTATCTCATCATATAAAAGAAAAGGTTCTTCTACTCCCAAAGGATCAGCCACATACCCAGGTCCAATTATAACTTAGATCTTACCCAAAATACACACTATAGCCAATTCTTATTAACTAAACTAAAATTTATTATAAAAGAAGAGAGAGAGAGTTGGTTAAAAGATCAATGTACATACAGACTTGAATTCAATTCTTGAGGTTCAGATACATAGCAGAGGTGAGCTTGTAGTTACCAAAAGTCCTTTTAGAAATAGTCCATAGGTTATAGTCCAATGTCCATATTCAAGGTGGCTCCATGACTGGGGACCTCAATCCTTATGGCTTAAGGTTTCCCCCTCTTGAAACCCAAAGCGGATCTAGCTGAATAGCTCCAACTTCCTAGTTGGAGATGCAGGAAACTACTAAAATACTTTAGGATCTGTCCAGGGGAAGAATGCTCTAGGAGATACTAAAAATGGAAAGACTAAGACAGAAGTGAATTAAGTCGCATGAACAGGATTTTACCAGGGCATTAGAACAACAGTCACAAGTACCAATCTTCAGATGCCCCAACTTCACACATGAGCAAGGCTGTCTGACACTGCAGGGGCAAAAACAAACACCAAACTCAAGTGTTGGGCTCTGGCTAAGCAAGGTTGCCTCTGCAAAACAGGAAATAATATGATGCATAGCAAGCTTTTCTAGGATGATTCTGGGTTAACTTACCGCACCTTACTGATCCTGCAAACATCCACACCAAAGCTGAGCAATGCTCACTTTTGAGGGGAAAGCTTCCCAGTTAATCTTGGGATTACTTTCCTTTTAGGCACAATAATATCTGCAAGTAGCTTAATTTAAAAAACAACAACTGGACATCATGTTGCTGCGTAATCATTCAAAGGCTGGAATTGTAGGAGGTTGATGAGGGCAGCTAGTTAGGGCACTGCTTGCTGTTTTCATCTATACTAATCAGAGTCCAGCCAACAGGCTCGGACGAATTTTGGTTAAGAGGCAGATCACAAAATATGTGGGGTTGGAGGGTGTGAGCTACATTTTAAATAGAAAAGGTTTGCACACACTTCTCTCCTCCCCCCCCCCCACCCCGTTTACCTCTTTGAAATAAAACAATCTTCTTTTTGAACTGCACAGGAACCTTCGGAATTAGAATAATAGTGACGTGTGCACACAGCAACAGTACCATCCAGTGGACTAACCAATTATTACCAGTGCATTGTTTGGATTGTTTCTGATTTTTCTACAGTTGCCAGCAAGGTCCAATTCAAAGGGTAACGCAGCTGAGCTGTGTGACAAAAGGTAGCAGAGCACCTAGCTAGATTTCGCTGCCTGCTGGAAAGTCCATGTACGCTACCTATTTCCATCCTTTTCCAAGTCATGTATGCATGAATTGCCTTCTAACAAGGATGCCCCTATATCACTGCTGCCATCTTCAGAACAGTGACATTTTGCACTTATCCCCACTGAATGGCTTAAAAACACAATGCAAAACAAAAACAAAACTGTGCATTACTTGCTCATCTCACGGTGTTGCAGCATATATCAAAATTAAAATGTGAAGTCATTAGTTTTTCAGGTACTCACTGACCTAGTGGGAATGGCTATTAATCAAACAGATTATGGGGGGAAAACAGCACTAGCAGAATTTTAAGTGTTACAGTTTCAGCAAGGTGGCTGTATATTTGCACAGAGACTGGTTTTTCAACCACAGCCAGCCAGAGGACAATAAGAACATGAACATAACCTGGAATTTAACCATTTCTTCCACCTTTCCCAGGCAGCCAGTCAATCTACAGCTGTGCCTACACCAGCCACCTCACCCATAATTCTTCACTAGCATTGAGCAAGGGTGGAAGAAAGGCCTCGGGCATTTTATAACAATGGTTAAAAAAAAGTCTGAGCCTCCCTGCAGCTACATCTTCCATCACTGCTACCACTGGTGGAGATTTACAAATTCACACCTCACTGCACCAGCCTGGGATCCCTCACCCTAGGGGACAGGGAAGAATTCATCCTCAAGGAGGGCAGATGGTGCTGCCACTACACCCCTCCTTTTGAGTTTTCCCTCTGCAAGTTGAGGGGAGCAGATTTACTTTACAGTCAGGGCTCCACAGGCATTTCGCAAACAGAAGCTACTGTGGGGAAAAAGAACTAGGTGGCCTTCTTTATGGCAGCCAAAGTAACACCGAAGGCCCAAGTTCAGGCCCTCTGACAGAAGCTGACTATACAGACTGCCTTTACATAGAACAGTACAGGCCAGGGCCTGAACAAAACTAAGCTGTACAAGCCCCTGTCAAGGCTATGACTAGAGGAGGGGGAAAAGGGGGGGGAGGGAGCAATGCAAAAGGCTTAGCAACATAACTGCTTGTTTATGAAAAACATGATAGGCAGTTATGTTTCACAACAAGCGGCTATCTGTAACAACATAATAACTGCTTGTTTATGAAAGATAATGGCTTATATGACGAAATTGTTTCTAGTAAAGGCCAACTTCCCCTATAGTTCCAGCTATCTGCCAATCAGCCAATCATATATCATCTTTGGGCGTCCCATGCCCTTAACCAGAGAAACCGGAAAAAAAACAATATGTACCCTGACGAAAACAACACTCCAACCGGTGCCAAGTACCACCCATGTTGGAAACCCCCCACGCAATAGGCACCCAATTCTCGTAAATAATGAGGGAGCTACCAGGAAAAAGGGACAGACCCCAACTCTTATTTTCGCATAAACGACACATTATTTGTACTATGCTTGCGGTTTGAGCGAATAAAGCAGCCTGTGTGCTGTGCTAGGTGTGGTAGTTTTCGGACTATTACCCCAACGCGTTGGTATGTTTTGCAATAAACTGGCCTCAGGCTTGAGTCTGAACTAAAATCAATGCGTGGGTGACTTTTTCCACGACACTACCAAGGTCATGAGTTAAATCAACATGTACTCCTGCTACATGTCCCGCCCCCACAGTCAGCACTGCCAGTTTTGGGACAGCAGTGAGATCCTACGGGTTCCCTTTCCCTGCAAGAGGAGGTGATTGGCTTCTTCACTTCTTTCCCTTCCTAATGCCCCCAAATTGTTTGGTCTATTATATAAAAACCACACTCACAGCCAATAAAGTCAACAGGCTGCTGCCATCAGAAAACGCAAATTATTTTTGTTTACCTGCCTCTTTGGAAATGGAAATAAGGAGACACATGGACTAAATACAAGATATTTATCTTTTATTAGTTTATTTGTCATTTTCAGTACAGTTTGGTAGTTAACAAGTGCCAGTGACTGGGAGCATTCAAAATCTGAAACACATGATACTTCCGTTTCTTTAACTACCCATAGAACAGTTCAACGACAGCCTTCCCAATCTACTACTTGAGGGAGAAAAGCACATGGAAAGGACAGGATTCCATTTTACCTGATGGAAAAGGGATGTCCCATAGTTGTGGATACTTATTCCCAGTTTTTCCAGCTTGCAATGGTCTCTAGTGTGCACCCATCCTTCTCACCTGGAAGGATAGCATTTACATTATGGGAATGCTTAAAAGACACAACCAAGTTGGGCCCCATTGTTCTGGGCACTAAACAAACAAATAGATGCAGTCCTGGGTATAAGTCTTAAGAACCAGGAGTCCAGAAGAGGACTGTTTTTCAATGGGAGCATTTAATATTTCTAAGTCAACATGCACCTGGTTTTTGGTAACTCCAACCATCCACAACTCCCATCAATTTCCAATGGTGTTGTGGACCCTCAACACCTCTGAAATGAGGCCCTGTAAATATTAGGCTTCTTAATTAAACAGCTTTCACAAAGTTACTATGTTAAGTCTATAGTGGAGATGAACATAAAATTTCCATCAGATTTTATTGAGACAAGTTTTTTATTTAACAGGCTTCATTTTGTGATAGGCTATAAAGTTCTCAGAGGTTAAACTTGTGTCGTCATGACTATTTGGCACAGGGGCTTGGGTACAAAAACCAAGTGCAGAAGACAAGATTGAGTACACTTCATTTTGGACTATAGTAAATGAAAGCAAATATCATTTCTTCCCCAGTTTCACAACACATCTCCCTAAATACATCAATGCATAGAAGATAAAGGTGGAAAAGACCTATTAGAATATCCAGGTGGTCTCCTTGCCAATCTCCGATTATTCTCTACAGTACATGGTCCAATGCTTTGCCTGGCCTAGTCTTAAGTGCTAGTGCTTCCACCTCTTCCCTTACAAAACTATCCATAATCCAAAAGTGTCTCACAATCCAGAATTTTTTCCTACAATTCTGCAAGTTTCCCTCTCAATTGCATAGTTCTATTCTTGTGCACCACAATATATAAACTCATCTCAAATAATTGTTAACTCACGTCACCTCCTCCTTAGCTGTCATTTGTAAAAGCTAGACACATTTACCTTTTAATCCAAGTCACACCTCTAGCACCCTAATCATTTGTACTGTCCTTCTCTAAACTCCAACCAGTTTGCTGGCTCTGAGCTGTCTAAAAGTGAAAAGGCCATTTCCAGGTGCAGCTGCACTGGAGATGTATAAGAAAATGTTACCTTCAGCTTCTTGGGGTATGTCCAGACTACCCGGTGTATCGGTGGGTAGCTATCGATTTATCGGGGATTGATATATCACGTCTCGTTAAGACGCAATATATCGATCCCTGAACGCGCTCCCCATCGACTCCGGAACTCCACCGGAGCGAGCAATGGTAGTGGAGTCGACGGGGGAGCCGCAGCCGTCGATCCCGCGCCGTGAGGATGGGAGGTAAGCCAGAATAAGATATGTCAACTTCAGCTAGAAGTTGCGTATCTTACATCGACACCACCCCCCCCATAGTGTAGACCAGGCTTGATGTGTCTCTATATGCAGCCCAAATTGCACTGGCCTTTTTAATTTTTTTGCAACCACATCACATTAGAAAAACCTCGGTTGTAGTGATGCCCATCATGACTTCCAAGCCTCTTCCAACATTCCTGTTTTTCTCTGCATATTTTTTAATTGTTGCTCCTCAAGGATATTTAGCTAGACTAAGTTCTTTGGGATACAGGTTATTTTTTACTACGTGTTTGCACTGGGTCAAATTTTTAAAGTGCAAGTGACTTAGACGCTCAAGTCCCACTGATTTCCATTGAAACTTCAGCTCCTAGGAGCCAGTCTCTTTCGGGACTTAAGTTCTGGTGAAAGCTTTTCCCTTTAGTGTACAGTACAATGGGAACCCAATCTGAGTTGTGGACTCTGTTAGGCACTATGCTAATGCAAATAATAAAATTGTTGGTGTTTGATATTAATTTTCTGTATTTCTAACTTATGTTCCATTGGGTTGTGTGTCCACTCCCCATTAATCTTATGATCTCAAGCAGTGCCTGCCTCTCAATAAGAAACAGGGTTCAGATTGCTTCTCGTCTGCTAGAAAACTATGTTCTGCACCATAGCTTCGTCCTGCAGAACTCTGGAATCTTTTGCTATTGCTCAATACCCAACAGATACCTGGGCAGTTAGAATACTGCATGAATTCTTGCGGTCTTCCTGTTTTGAATGTCTGTAGTAGATGCCCACAGTTCTGTTAATGCAAGGGGAGATTATCTATACCCAAACAATTCCTTTCATCACACCTGATAACCTGGTGGCACCCTCCCATCTTCTCCTGTACAGATTAGTCTCCTCTTTACTGACATTCTAGTCCTCAGAATTATCCTGAATGTGTGTGCCAACTTCATTATAATTGTCACAATTTAATCTCGGTTTTCTCTGCACCTGATGTTTTTATCCAAACAGCAACTCTATATTCTGCCTTACATTGTATGTTCAGCTCAACCCACAACCTTAGCACTTGCTTTCTGGGGAACACTCAGGGATTCACAGTTTGGGACACACGACACATTTGCTGGGGGGGGGGGGGGGGAAGAACCACATTTCTATAAATAGGAATGCTTCATTTTTCATCTTTTGGACTTACCTTGAACATTGTAGACTCCTACTGCCCAGTGTTGTTTCCACAAATGTAGTTTGGAAATGTGCACGTGCCCATAAGCTAATAACTTGGCTCCTCCATTTGACATTTAGAGAGGACTTACAGAAGAGATCATATCCACAAAATCAGTCATAATGCATATAAATCTTATCTTTGAGACAAGAAACTAAATCCAGATAGTTGATAAAAGGATTAATAGCAGTCCTAATATTTTTCCCAGGACTGCCATGTTCAAACCCCACAGTGATCAGCAACCGTCTAAAAAACACTAGACAGATAAGGTTATAAAATTAACATTGCAGCATCTGAAAAGCTTTTTTGTTCTTTCAATCCTGGTGCGTTCCTTCTGCCTTGTCAATGAATGAGTCTTTGGCACTGGTAATAACCTCTTAATACTGATGAAAAACAAGTGCTGCTTTTGCAACTTGCTAGCTACACATAGCATGCATTTTCTTATTGTCTGATTACCAATTAGAACAATGATTACATCTTTCCTAATCTTGTTGATTACAAATAAAAGGACTGATTAGAGACCTAATTAGAGTGAAGTAACTGACTGAAAACTACTATAACTTATAGTATACTACAATCCTAATTACTACAGTATGGCGAATTTACCTGTGATCTGATTTTGACTGTGTGAATTTTTGCCCCCCCCCCCAGATTATGATCTTAGAACCCTGGAAAATAGGAGTAAAATTGGATATGGTGTTTAGGAGATATGAGGATTTCAATAATAAAAAAAGTGATCTGACTTCTTGAACTAATTTTAGCTCATCATAACTCCAAAATGGGTTGGCCTAGGAACTCATTGTTTTAGCTTGTTGTATCGTAATGAGAAGTGCTGCCTTTGATTAATTCTGAGGAACGTCTTAATGGAAGTTATTCAAAATCCCATCCACATTCCTTTTGCCTTAAATGCAGATTGCCACAATGAGAGAGTGTGGGAGAGAAGGCAGCAGACGGAAAACACAGTGGTGTGGCCTACAGGAAGAAACTCATATGGGGCACTCAAATGCCAGTCTAGGAGGACTGAAAGAAAGCCATATGGCTACATCTACAATGGCTCCTGCTTTCTTTAAGGCCATATGCCAGCAGAGAGCACTAGTGCATCTCTTCACTGAAACGGATCATATTCAGAAAGTTACCCAATGCCCCAAAGAATGCCTTACTTTGACCCCTAGCATAGATGCACGATTACTGTACCTAGAACTACAAACACTAGACGAAAAGTTAAGTGGCTTACATGAGCCACTGCAGGAAGCAGATCACACCTTCATATTGGATACATTTGTACAAAACCAAACCCATGCACTCCACAGCTCGGCAAACAGGAGCAGATTTAAGATGTCTGCAGCCACTGGCTGTGAACTTAGTCCTCATCAAAACCACCTTCATTTGAAAGCCCTGCATTAAAAGTTCTCCATCTTTCTCGTTAAGTACAACAGGTGAAGAGAATGGAAGGTTGGCGGGATACAGGGGTAGAGTTAAGGTTGCTTGAGTGGCCACAGATGTGCATTCCCACACTTCCAAGTTTTCTAATTCTGGCTTTCAAACACTGGTGATTTTACCAAAAGAACTCTCCCTTAAAAAAAAAAAAAAAAAAAAACACCCTACAAAAGGAAGAGCAGGCTTATGTCCTGAGTTCATTACAACTTTTTTCCATGTCCTAGGCTATTTTGTTCTGATAAAATGCATTTTGCAGAGATCAGTTCAAACTTGATCATTCCAATCTCCATTCATTGCTTGACGAATTCTAAATGGTTAATTTCATAGAGCAGCCAAACAAAATGCCAAAATGTTGTTCCGAGTATTTCTTACCTAGTGATCCAGCTGCATTCTCCTCTAACAGGCAAAGTTGCAGTTGACTGTTGGTAATTTGATCAAACTGATCAGGAAAGTTGGGAATGTCTAGTTACCTCAACATATAGTTTTACATAACTTATGGCCAGTAGGCCATAGCTCTGACAGCATGATTGTACTAGGATCCTTTCAAGTTTTAGGGGCAGATTCTCTGCTCCTAACCTCTGCCTTTGCAGCACTCAGGGAGTGCAAATCCACAACAAGTCCCTTGCTGCCAAATCCCCATGTGGGAGAATCTTCAATGTGCAAAGAGTTCCTGTATCTCCCTCTTTGCAGCCCCAATGCAAAGGAAACATCACTTGCAGGGAAGGGGAGCATCTTAAGGGGGATGCCATCCAACAAGATACTGGGGCGATGGCATGGCATATCTTGCACTGCTCCAGATGCAGCTTTCTGTCAACAGGTCTGTTTCCAAAGCGGTCAGTCCAAGCGCTTTCCAAGGCTATCGCAGACTAAATTGACACAAGAGGAAAAAGAGAACAGTTTAGCCAATGGCCATCTCAAACAGATTTACCTGATTGTGGGCCTGATCCAAAGCCCACTGAAGTCAAATTCTACTAACTCCAGTGGACTATGGATCGGGTCCTATGCATGCAGTGACCCTGTGACAGACTGTACCCCTATGTCCATTCTTTTTACATGCCCATGATATATTTTGTACAAAGTATGCCTTGTGAGGTATCATTTGACAACTCAATCTGCTGGACTTTATTGTCCTGGTAAAATAGGTGTATCAACATTGTATGTAAAGTATAAGATTCTACTGTATAACACGGCTGTAACATGCTCCAAGTTTAGAAAAGCAGGCACAAACCAGTTCCTCAGAAACAAAAGACAAACCAGCAACTAAGCCAGGTGGCTTAAGCCAACCAAGTCAAGTGGATTATCACCTAGTTAAGTGACCATTCTTTGGCAGGAAGAAAGGTGTGAGAAGTTTACATATTAGCAATGGAAAACAGCTAGGGGTTCCTGTGTAAACAGATTGGCTGCCCCCTGAACCCCAGCTGGAGATGACCTTCAAGGAGGGGAGAAAGGTATAAGAATAGAGAAACACATACAACACAAATTACCTCTCTCCTCCATTCCTCTATGCTCACGGCAGGAACAACAATGTAAAAGACAACCCAGGTTGGTGATCTGAGGGGACACAGCTGTCCATCTGTCCAGATTGTATCCTGGATAATGTCACAGGTCCTCACCAAGGGCATGGCATATCCATATTCGGTATCCTACAAGTAATCGTGCATAGACAAGGACTATGGGACAACATGGATTCCCTATGTAGTTTCCAGGAAAATAGACTATAGGAACAAAGCCAAATCTCTGGATTTATTTCTTTGCATATTGTCTTTGAAGATCAAGCTATTAAATTGTTAGCAACAATCAAACAGAAGTGATACATACAGCATATACATATACGCACTAATAAAGATGTTCCAGTTTCCCCTTCTTTTCTATACATTATTGATACTTACCCATCTCTGCAAAGTATTTTGAAACCTACAGATAAAAGCTCTATGTACTTTTAAGCATTATTTCAGACAATGAAAACTATATTCTAGACCTTCCCTCGTAAATGCAAGCACTCAACAAAAAATTGATGCTATATACCCATGGGAAAGTGCATCTTACCAGATAAGACGACAAAGACTTATTCAGAAATAGAAAAGAATACAGCAGTTCATAAGAGTAACACAAACTTGTTATTTGACTTGTGTATAAACCAAAAGAATTAAGTTTTATTTGCATACAGCTTCACAAGAAGAGGTAAGTGGTAACTCACTTTCTACATTTTACTAAAGGCTAATGTTATTAACTCCATAGAAGCTCATTAATACAGGTAATTTTACAAAATTCAGTGTTCTACAACAGCAAAAAAAGTGGGGGCAAGCCTCTTATTTAGGAACCTAAATTTAGGCATCCAGTTTGAAAATTCTGGCCTAAATCAGTAACACTGTCCTTTTCCCCACATCTGTTTTGTATGTAGTGAATATTTCTAGGGAATCAATCTTCTGTTAAACAATCAAATGTAATGCATTTCCATCCTGAAAGTTCAATTTAAAGGTTAAATACACCCAAACCAATGACAACATAACCATGGGCAAAGACCAGAGCTGGAAAGCTGAAGCCACCACTGGCCTTTGTTCCCTGTGCTAGAGGGCCAATTATGTTATTGAGATGTTAGAACTGTCACCTAGACACAGCAGAAAGTCAAACTATATGACCTAACAGCATCTCTAAGGCCTGATTGCCCTTACAAATCTGTGCAAGTCAGGAGTAACTCCATTAAAGTAAATGAAAATGCACTCTGTTTACATCAGTGTAAAGCAAGTATCACACTGCCCTCAATTTGTTTGTTTTTTTAAATTCTCTGCTCGGCCTTTGGGGAGGGACAAAAGAGAAGGAAACAATACAATAAAATAATAATTTGTTAATGCCACCTGACAGCCAACAGAGCATCATTCATTAGTATTTATTACCAATGATCCACCCTTTAAGGGGAATGGTCTGATCATGCTAGTTTGAAAAAGGAGCAGAGGAAAAAAGGGCTAACTCCTTGAGAACCCCATTTCTCTGGGTATGCATATAAAAATGATGGTAGTATCTCAGTACCACATGCGAGTTCTAGCCAAGACTAGAACCCTCAAAAACAGAGGCTGGTACAAGCTAATGAGTGAAAGGCTACCACAGCATTTACAAAGATATACCATGTAATTACTTTTACTACCATATTAATCATTATGGAGCACTGACATTTAGGCCTATAAAGCCTTATTCATAGAGATACCGGGCACAGGCATAGGGAAAAAATACTTGCAGTTTAATTGCTATATTAAAAGTTTTACTCAGCACTACTCTGAAGTTTCACTTCATACTATAGAAAAATTAAGTTGTTTGACAAAATTAAATTTTAATTACATCATCATTTCTGAGTGTCACTGACAGACATCAAGAGTGGCATTCTGCCAGTGCCATTATAGAAACCAAATAGGGGTGGGTGGAAAAATTGCAAGCATGTGTCAGTTCTACCTGAAGATCATAGGAACACCAGGGTATGTTGCTTATAATCTTTATGAAGTAGTAATGAATTTTACTTAAAAGTGCCCCACAATGAGAACAGCTCTCCCCGCCATGTTAACTTTTGGGTTGCAAAGGCAAAACAAAATGCATGCAAGGTTTTGCTATTCTGCAGAAAGCTAAACACTGGTAGGCACTTCACCAAAGCATACAAATATATCACAGCTTTGAAGAGAAGAACACAAAAATCATAGCTTTATTAATGTACAAAAAGTTACAGTGCTGTTCACATTACAAATATGTTCCACCTACAAAAATGCTCAACAACTATGTACAGTCAATTGAAGAGGTCATCAGCCAATTTCTCCACTCTTGGGAGATTCCATCATTATTACAGCCTTGCCTTAGAGAGGCGCTCCTAGACTACCCCAAATCTTCCACCTCATGTCTTCCAAAAGATTCACAGGTAACATGGATAACTTTTCTTCTTGCCCATTTCTGGCAATTAAGGTTATGGTATTTCAACCCCCTTTCACTCTCATTCCAGACTCCCATGCAAAGACAGGAAGTTGTGGAATTACTGCCATTCCCAGTCTGATGACCTCTCAGTATAAACCACTCAATAAACAAAACATACACATGTGTTTTGGCCAGTATACCATCAACAGTGTTATTCTGATCCTTCTAAGCAATGACTTGTAGGCTTAACACAAACATAGGGAAAGAATTAGATGGCATTTCAACAGTCAGCTCTTTGATTGCTATTCATATAAATGATCTCAAAACAAGAGAAAGTTTCTCACTGGACCCTCATGAGAAAATTCCCACTAGTTATGTGTTCTTATACAGACACACACAAAAATTATAATCCCTAGCTATTGAGCACTTAATATCTTTAACAAACCCTTTGAGGTAGGTAAATGGGTAAATTTGAAATGGGACTATGAAATGGTAAGATGAGGCACAAAGAGGTAAGTGATTTGTTTGCAGGTCAGCATCCAAGCCAGTAGTGTGCTGGAAGGTAGAGTTCTTGAGTATAGCCAGAAATGAATGTGTTATTTGAGGACAGGTTGCAGAGCAACTGATGGTGAGGAAGCCAGTTTTGTCAAAACCTCTATTGCAGAGCAGGTTACAGAATCAGCGTCCCGTTACTAGTCAGACACTAGATGGAAGCTAGATTCAAATGAGAACAGGATAGAGGATACTTGCGAGCCCTATGTACTTGTTAGTGTTAACACAGGATTAACCATGAAGAGCAAGAGAAAGACAAACGAAAGTGTAGGTCCTCTACTTAGCAGGGAAGCAGAGCTAATGACTGACAACATCAAGAAGGCTGAGTGTTTAATGCCTATTTCACTTCAGTCTTTTCTAAAAAGGTTAATGGTGTTGAGTATTGGGTCACAATATTAACAACAAAGGGGAAGGAATGCAAGCCAGAATAGTGAAGAACGGGTTAAAGAACATTTAGATAAGTTAGACGTATTCAAGTTGTTAGGTCCTGATGAAATTCATCCTATTGTACCTATGGAACTAGCTGAAGCAACCTCATAACCGTAAGCAAGTATCTTCGAGAATTCATGGATGCTGGGTGAATAACTCGAAGATTGGAGAAGGGCAAAAATAGTACCTATCTTTTAAAAGGGGAACAAAGAGGACCCAGGGAATTATAGACCAGTCAGCCTAACTTGCACACATGGAAAGATACTGGAACAAATTATTAACCAATTTGTAAGCAGCTAGAGGATAGCAGGGTTATAAGAAATAGCAAATCATGCCAAACCAACCGAATTTCCTTCTTTAACAGGGTTACTGGCCTAGTGGATGAGGGAAAGCAGCAGACAGGATATACCTTGATTTTTAGTAAGGCTTTTGACGCAGACCCACATGGCATTCTCATAAGTAAAACAGGTAAATGTGGTCTATTTGAAATTACTATCAGGTGAGTATAAAACTGATTGAAAGACCATACTCAGAGTAGTTATCAATGGTTTGCTGTCAAACTGGTAGGGATGAATCTAGTGGGGTCCCGCAGGAGTTAGTCCTGGGTCTGGTACTATTCACTATTTTCATTAACATGGAAAATGCTGTGGAGAGTATACTTATAAAATTTGCAGTCGATACCATGCTGGGAAGCACGTAGGAGGATAGGATTAGAATTCTAAATGACTGACAAACTGGAAAATTGGTCTGAAATCAACAAGATGAAATTCAGTAAAGGTAAATGCAAAGTACTACACTTAGAAAGGAAAAATCAAATGCACAACTACAAAATGGGGAATGACTGACTAGGTGACAGTACTGCTGAAAACCATCTGGGGTTGTAGTGGATCACAAACTGAATATGAGTCAACAGCGTGATGTAGTTGTGAAAAAAGCTAATGTCATTCTGGAGTGTATTAACTGGAGTGCTATATATAAAAAATGCAGGAGGTAATTGTCCTGCTCTACCTGGCACTAGAGAGGCCTCAGCTGGAATACTGTATCAGTTCTGGGTGCCATGCTTTAGGAAAGATGTAGATAAACTAGAAAGAGTCCAAAGGAGAACAAGAATGATAAAAGGTTTGGAAAATCTGAACGGTGGGGTGGGGTGGGGAGGGGAGGAGGGAAGAGAAGGGGAGACCCTAGGCATGTTTAGTCTTAAGAAAAGAACTAGGGAGGACCTGATAACAGTCCTCCACGATGTTAAGGGCTGTTATAAAGAAGACAGTGATTACATTGTTCTCTATGTCAACTGAAGGTAAGACAACAAGTAATGGGCTTAATCTGCAGCAAGGGAAATTTAAGATGGTTATCAGGAAAAACTTTCTAACTAGAAGGGTAGTTAAGCACTGGAATAGACTTCCAAGGGAGGTTGTGGAATCAGCATCCTTGAAGGTTTTTTAAGAACAGAGGGATGGTCCTGCCTCAGCACTCAGAAGGCTGGACTTGATGACCTCTTGAGGTCCCTTCTAGCCCTATATTTCTATGAATAATTGGAAACAGTCTGTTTAGTCAGAGCCCTAATATCCAGGGCTTTGGAGCTGTGCTCTGGCTCCACTCCAGCTCCAGGCAAAAACCTGCAGCTCCACTGCTCCGGAGCTGCTCCACACTCCAGCTCCAGGATCTGGTCCAAAGCCCTGCTAATGTCCATAACTTTCCAACAATTACAGTCTATTATACCAAAGCATAAGAGACAACATACCATGCTGCACACTTACATTTAAATGTGTTATGGTGTATGCACGTGTGTATATACACACACTCACACCTTAAACAAAATGTTTATTCCACACACATCTAATTTAAGATAGAAATATGTGAACGAGCCATCTGAAACTCGTTAATCCTGAATTACATCTTATTGTCTACAAGAATACTGCTATGAGGGATCAAAATGAACAAAATTAACACAATGAACATTAACTCGCTCAGAGGTTATGTATCTGTCCAGTCTCCCCTCTTCACAGGGGAAGGGGGGGTGGTAACTCCATAGTTACTACAGTCTTTTGTGCACAGACCTGACAGACCTGTGAAACTCCATGGGTGGGCAACCCAAACCCACCTTAACTTCCGGCACATCAAGAACTTGCCAAGGACAACAGGATGTGGACGCAACTGCAAAATGCTCCTTCCTGCCAGTTTAAAGCAACGAAGCTTTAACTTTCAACTGGTATGACCATCTCCCTCCCTGCCCCTCAAATCCTAGACTCCCGTGCACAGATGGGATGTCATGGAACAGTCCTGAAAAATTCGTTTCCCCAGACAAAAGCAGATTAGCCTTTACCAAAGCCCAGGCAGGAATGTAGGGCCCCTTTTAAATCTGCTGTAAAAACATCAGCTCCTACATCAGACAAGTCATCTACATCAGGCAGGAACATGTTTGGCTTATCGTAAGTGATTAAATCATGTCTCAAAAACATTATGCCATTTTCACTGCAATAATGGGACATTTCCCTGTTAATCCCCTTCCGTGCCTTTTCTATACTCACTGGTTTTTCGGCTCCTTTCCAAAAACGCCTTGGCAACAGTGAAGACCAAATTATATGGGCATCAGGGAAGGCCCTTCTAAGGATGCCCAAGTCATTTTTCATTTTGACAATAAGTGACATACTGGTGTGTTGCACAAGATCATTTTCCCCAAGGTGAATTACTATAATTGATGGAAAAGACCTGAGATAATAAATTTCATGAAGAAGAGGCAAGAGCTGATCCCACAGCATTGCCTGTATGCCATGCCAATACAAAAATGCACTCGAACTTGGGAAACCCAGCTGCAGCCCATGTGGGTGAGTGCTTGCCCTCCTCTTTGTCACCAAAATCACAGAATGGCCGCAAATCCATATTTCCTTTGGTTCAGCTTGCATAAAGTTATCACCACCTAAAAATAAAATACCATACAGTTAATTTTACAGACCCTATAAGGTCTATATCCCACCACCCCAGGAACCCCAGTCCTAGCTGACTGAAAACTATAAAGATCCAAAACTAATAAGTGTGACAGTTTTTCAAGTACCAAACTATAACAAAGAAAAGAGTAAAAACCAACCCCATGATGAGCAGGCTGGTTTCCCTTAGATCAGGGGTAGGCAACCTATGGCTGATTTTCAGTGGCACTCACACTGCCCGGGTCCTGGCCACCGGTCCAGGGGCTCTGCATTTTAATTTAATTTTATATGAAGCTTCTTAAACATTTTAAAAACCGTATTTACTTACATACAATAGTTTAGTTATATATTATAGACTTATAGAAAGAGACCTTCTAAAAACTGGCACGCGAAACCTTAATGTATTACTAGCACACGAAACCTTAAATCAGAGTGAATAAATGAAGACTCGGCACACCACTTCTGAAAGGTTGCCGACCCCTGCCTTAGAGCTATACTTTAAATTGCACCTTACTTCCCTTAAAGCTCAAAGCAAACTCCCCACAAACATCCTTCACTGATAGGCTCAGAGTTTGAATTAAATCCTATTCCTACTGTCACATATGTCACAAGATGCACAATATTGTCAATTTGTTTTTGAGGTGGGGGAGGGGGGGGAAAGAGGTCACCTTCATGATTCTTCATACCATGTTGTTCAGGCTGTTAATCTCTATAGGGTCACTCAACTGATTTTCTTGCCATGACCAAGTTTAAGCAAAGATTTTCACAGAACATTCCTGCTTTTCTGTATTAATTCCTCATATCCCATCAGTAGAATGCATGCAGGACAGCAGTCCTCATATTGCAAGAGCACATGCTAATTCCAGTCACTCACTCTCAAATCACACTCTGCCTGCTATCAGTACTCCTGTTCCAATTCTGCCCACAATACAAGCAAGAATTGGAAGAGGGACAACTGGATACATGGATGTATGTGAGCACAAAGAGGAAAGGGAGCAGTGTTTGGGAAGGGGAGACATAGGAAGCAGCAAAGGTTGTCAAAAACAGATGAAGGAGAAAAGAAAGAAGAGCCTTAATTGGAAGAACATGGAATTAAAAAAAGAAAGAAAAATCCAGCCAACCACAGATATCACCCCTCAGTCACAACAAGAGGTACTCAATCAAGAAGTAGCAATTCAAATATGTGAAGGATATAAACACTAAGGAGGAAGATAAATAACTTACAGTAGTGCATGGGGACTGTGAACACTTAAGACAGTGACCATCTTCCATGGGTATGTACAGAATGGATCAGAACAGGGACCCAATCCTGACTGAGGCCTCTGGCCATTACCTCAATTCAAGAACAGCAGCAAAGAATGGAACAAAGCTTAAAAAAGTAGGCTGAATACAAGAAAATACTTCCCTATTGCACAGCCTAATATATGTTGCCACCAGGAAGTGGAAACTCCATCGACTGGGATATTCAGACCTATAGACAGCACTGGGAAAAAGTCTTGTAGCAAACAATCCCGCCCTAGTCAGGTAGCAGGTGTGTAAACTAAATGATTGAACAGATGACTTCCATCACTACTTCCTACAATTCCCACATTTCCTGATTGAAATCAAGCATCAGAGAAAGACTAAGTCACAAAACCTCAGGTAAGAAAATAACAAAAGATACTGAAAAAATCAGAAGGGGAAAGGCATAATTTTGTTTTAGCATTAAGATGATTTCCAAATACATTACATTTTTCCAAAAGAGCAATCAGGATGAGGGCTCACTTTCCCCTAGATGTGAAATTAGAATCCACAGGACATTAGATGTCTTTGCTTGTCTCACTCACCTCCACCTTTTCATTCCGAATCAGCCGCAATGCACTCCTTGCTACAGTTCCTTGCCATTGCTTCATTCACTGAAAGTCAAGTAACCTCCAGAGACGCAAGGTGGGTGAGGTAGTATCTTTTATTAGATCAACTTCTGTTGGTGAGAGAGTCTCTCTAATATCCTGGGACCGAAACCACTACAACGACACTGCATACAAGTAATCTCCAGCTCACAGCATGACTTCTTTTGACAGTTAGTAGTTTATATTTCCTGCACCTCCAAATCCAAACTGCCTAAGATTTTCTGTTATTTAGTTACTGCTTACAGAGCAACATCTTCCCTGCCACTCATTCACTGTTATGGTGGTAATACCACAGAGACATTAGAGGCTGCAAAGTAACAAAGTACCCCAGTCATGTAAGCAAAAAAGAAGAGTCACTACCGAAGAAGAAGAAGAAGAGAGGAAGACTGAAGGGCCAATGTGGAGATGGGGAAGGGGTAGCAGTGGGAGGGGGGCAGGAAGAGTCAGCAATATGCCAGGATTCCTTGGAAGCCTCAGATGTGAACTTGGAGTTCCCTCAGTCCATAATTTAAGATCTATTTTCTCCTAATGGATTCTCAGATGTTTGAGTTAAAAAAAGTGTTAATAAAAATGAGAAATATTAAACAGTCTGAATAAAAAAATAAATAAAAAACACTACCTCTTATCAGTTAATTATGGTTTTTGTTGCCTGGCTTCTCAAATGTCCTATTCCTAATTTTTTCTAGTCACCCATAGTCTTCCAGGTGAAACAGGGATCTACAAAAAATCATAGAATCATTTCTACTTCTCCCACACCATTATATTTATATCAATCTCTTTTTAGGGTTTTTCTACCATACATCATAAAGAAGCAGGAAAATATACACAAATGATCTTCAGACTACCTCTAAAGATAAAGCATCATACCCTGGAACCCACAGTCTCAACATCTTCTGTTGCCACGGACTGCATTATAGAATTCCATAGGTTGAAGCCCTCCCACTCCACTCACCTGGTACCATGCTTCTAATGTGGGAATCTGGTGGGAAAAATGACAACATGGGCTCCATATTGTAGGCCTCTGCTTGGTCCTCTGATCCCAGGGGGTTGGGCTTAGGCTCCTTTATCCTATCCTCAGTGCATGGTACAAGGTTCACTAAGGTTGTGCGCTCCTGGCTAATAGGCTTCTTCTTTCTCTTGCGTTCTGTCACAAGTAGGGTGGGGGTCCAGGTGAGTTGCTGTGGCTCACTGCTCTTGCCACTTGTCTCTCTGCTCCCGCTTCCCAGGTCCTCCTCAAAGGAGCAGCCCACTTCCAGTTCTGTTTTCACTGCAGCCACTGCCACTGGGTCCAGCCAGCCACTCCCACCAGCTGCAACCACAGCCTTGAAGGCTTCCAAAAGGGCTGGACTATGGTTGTCATCAGGCCCAGGCAATTTGAGGAGCTTGGCTGCTGGAGTCCCACACACAGGGACATTGTTGTTGTTGTGTCTCTTTGTGGCTGCCATTGAAACCACAGAACCCTTGAAAGCCAATGTGCTGCTGCTGTTGGGCTCCATTGTAGATACAGATACCCCACTGTTGTATTTTGGCAGTGGGATGGCCGCCTGTGACCCAAAAGAGGGAGACTGAATGATCTCATTGGCCACCTTCGCCGCAGGGCCCATCGCCCCAGAGCTTGAGGCCGCCAACATCACCGCAGGGCCTGAGGTCACTGGGCTTCCACCAGCCACCTTCACCGTAGGGTCTGAGGTTGCTGCTGTCCTCGTCACCGTCCCACCAGCCACCTTCATTGTCGTCTCCGCTGTGCTCCGGTCAGCCTCCTTCACCACAGGACCCAAACCCACCACCATCATCTCCCCCACTCTCCCAGCGTCCACCTTTGCTGGGGGGCCCGGGGCTACCATGGTCACGCTCCCGCCAGCCACCTTCACCATGGGGCCCGAGGCTGCCACCACCATGGTCACGCTCCCACCTGCCACCTTCACCGCGGGGTCTGGGGCCGCCGCCGTCTCCGCTGCGCTCCCGCCTGAGGCCGCTGTCATTGCTGGGCCCACCGCGCTCCCTGCCCCCACGCTCCCACCAGCCACCTTGGGGTCTGCCGCTCCAGCCGCCTTAGCCTTAGGGCCCGATGCCGCGCTCCCTTTCGCCCTGGGGGCGGCTGCCGTCCTTGGCCGCGGCTGCCATCCCCGCTGCCCAGAGCCGGCCGCTCTCTTCCTGCGAGCGACTGGCCACGACTGCTGGCATTGGCCCTGGAACGGGGCCCAGGCTGAGGGGCAGCGGGCCCCGCGGGGCAGGCGCCAGACCTGGTTACCTTGACGCTGCTGCAGCACCTGCTGCTGCCGCCGCCTCAGCTGCCGGTCCCTGAAATCTGAGAGAAGGGAGAGAGGGTGAGAACTAGCCGCGGGGCGGGGCCGGGCCAGCCGCCTAATGCCTGGCTGGGATTTACTCAGCTATCACTTACCCATATCCAGCCCCACCATCTTGACACTGCGCATGCGCATAACGCGCGGGGCAACGTCGGCCGCGTCCATCCGGGCATTCCCTGAGTCCCCGCATGGTAAGAGTTTAGAGCGATAATATACAGATGTTACGCATGCGCAAAGCAGGACATCAGTCACCAGCCCCGCGTAGGCGCACGCGCAGAGCCGTCCTAAACGGCTCACGCGCGGTGCGTAACCGTTCTCGCAGCCGCTTCCGGAGGCAAGACATATTTTCGTCCGGAGCGGCTATGCGAACACGCATGCGTTGTACTGGATTTAGGGGCTGTTCTAGCTGGGTCCTTCTCCTGCTGCGCGGGCTGACCACGGAAGCCTGCCAGGGATAGTTCAAACCAAAGTCACAACTCAGTTGGGAAAGGGGAGCCAGTCATGCCCAGTGGTGGCTGCGTGCCTTCGATCTTCCCGACGGCATCTTCCCACAGCCTGTGTGAAGTCGGGGCGCCCAGGGGTCTCGCAGGTCGGTGTTGCCATGGCAGCAACACAGGGTCTCAGGCGGGGTTGCCATGGTGACAGACCAGGTTCTCCGTTCCCATAGCAGCCACACGGGGATTCACATGGCAGGGTGTCACTGCAGTTCGTAGGCAGGCTGCATGTTTAATCTGTTTGCCATCCGCCTGTGTACACTGAGTTGTTTCCCATACCTATTGTCATTCATTGTTTATATAGTGGCAGGGCCTAGGAGCCTCAGCTGTGGATAACTTCCCACTGTGCTAGGTGCTGTACAAACATAACCAAAGGAGGGTTCCTGATGCAAAGAGTTTATACAGTCTCAGTATAAAACGAGATCAGCTAATCAGTTTTTTCCTTGCTTAAAACTTATCAACATCAACACAGGAGCTGAAAAAAACATATAATTTTTTATTTAGTTAAAAAAGAATTGGGGTACACTCTCTAAAGTGGCTGCAATAGTGGAATCTTGGTTCTTTTAAAATTTAAGTTAACAGTGTCCTTTAACCTGTCATACCCTACACAGATACATTTCAACAATAGTAACCAAATGAAAGGTGGCCTGTAGATTTAAAAAGAAAAAAATATGTAATATTGAGCCCACAGCCTGTCAAGTGGGAATTGCCATTCCTTGAACTCCCATCTCTGGATTTGAGGGCTTGCCAAACAGGAAAATTTACCAGCATTACTATACTGGTATAATTATACTGCTATATTTATACCAGTCTAGCTCCCTGTGAGGACATTTATTCAGCAGAACAGTGGGCTTTTTTTTTCGATTTCGCTTAGGAGAAAGGGGCTATTGTTTTTCCTAATAACAGTGTCTACATGAGGAATTATACTAGTATAACTATAGTGCTATAATTATACTGGTATTGTAATTCTGGTAAATTTCCCAGTGTAGACTCACCCTTTTTGATGGATCAGAAGTGGAGAGGAAACTTGTAGTCAGTTTATTAAAGAAGGGAATTTCCCTAAAGTTTTTGTACCTTCAAACTCTTGCACACAAAATGACTTTGTGTTTCTATTCTACAAGACAAACTAATATCAAATAGATGTACAACAGGCTTATCTTTATTAAAGCTTTCTAAGAAAGTACACTGTTTTCCCCACACATTAAGAAACTGAACATTAAACTGGCAAAGCGTTCTAGTCCCACAATCCCTTTAACTATTATGCTCTTAGCGTAGTTCAGGGAGATCGTAGATTAATTGGCTTCATTTCTTTTTACATTTGGGCCTTGTTAGCTCTGGCAAATTTCTGAGAATCTTTCACCATTACACAACCACTGCTGGAATTTTAACCACCCATGTCATCTACCACTAAACAGGGTTAGACAGGACAGGGGTTAAAATGCCAGCAGATGGTCTACGCTGGTGCTTCTACCATTGCTGTCATCAGTGATAGTGTATTGTTAGGAGATTTTCAGAACTCCACCTGTGTAGAAGCAGCCCAAATGTAAAGGAAAAAAACAAAAAAAGACAGGAATAATCCTGAAACTACAGGATTTTCAGACATGAAAGTCAAATTAAACCATGATTTCATGGTAAAGCCAGCATGATCTTGTAGTAAATATGCCTGCAGGCAAGTCCTCCACCCAAGTGAAAAAAATTAGAAAGCAAGATGTTTTTAAAAAGTTACATGTTATTGTATTATGGAGTATACGTGGTGAAGAAGTGTTCTGCTAGTGAGATGGTTTTTCAAACTAAATGGCTATAAAGAAATTTTAGTTTTTAAAGCGATTATTCCTTAGAATGGGGCTGGAAGAAGTTAAATGAATGTTGGGTGACATCAGCAGTGGCATAAACTAGGAAATGTCCCCTAATATCAAGGGATTTAAAATATTTCATAAAAGAAGAGAGAAACTGGTGCATACCAAATACATGGAATGCACTACAATTTTCTTGATGAACTAAAAGTGCCAACGTCTGGCCAGAGCTGTTCAAAATACTTATCATGAAATAAAACACATTTGAAACATGCCCTTTTTTGTGAATTCACAGAGCTTCCCCAAAATGGAGTTTCCCACAAACATTCTGCATCAAGGAAAATTTAATCCAAATTGGACATGGTAATTCCTATTAATAATTTCAATGCATCTTTTGGCAGTATATTTACCAATGGGTTTTGTTACCTGGTTGAAGTTACGTGGTATTTCTTCAGGCTGACTGATAGGCAGAGCCTATGCACTCAAGAGGATCAGCAGGAACCATCTTGACTTGTTTTGAAAGGGTAGGGTGTGGAGGAGGAAGGGACTTGCCCTTAAAGGATATAAGAAACTGGAATGGATTCCTAATCCAAGTACCAATGCATTAGATTTAGCTACTTATTTAATAAACAATGGGATCGGGAACCAGAGTGTGAGAGAACTAATTCAGCCCCTCTTGATGCTGATGCCCCTTTATTAATTATTATTATTATTTGTATTATGATAGCACCTAGGAGCTCGAATCATGGACCAGGCCCTATTGTGCTAGGGGCTGCACAAACACAGAACAAAGACAGTTTCTCCCACAAAAAGCTTACAATCTGCAACATGTGTTCCTGCCTGCTGGCATCTATGTTGGTGGCTCTCCTTTCTTGGCAGAGCATGGCTGGGCACCCAGCACCAGGACCGAATACCCCATTTTATATGTGTTCTTGAAGTGTGCTCTGTTCCTTACATGAGGCCCAGGACCATGGATGAATATAGGATCCACACTGAATATTACATTACAAGCCCATTTTTCATCCAAGGAATAGTATTCCCAAACTTTGGACATTCTGCCCTTTCTCCTCCACCATCAGCTACATCAACTGACCTGACCCCCATGCTCCACCTACACTCTACCTTAACTAAATCTAAAACCTGCTCTCCCTCACTCTGTCTCACAAAGGACTATGACGTAGATGTAAATCAGTTTCTCACTGTGCTTCCCATCCTCTTGCCTCTGACCAAAGATCATTTTCAAAGATGGCCACTGTCCTGCTTCCACTCAAAAATTCTAATGGAAGTGGCATTTTCTGCTGCTGCATTATGCAGTGAAAAAAACACACTTTTATGGAGAAGCAAATTGGGGGGGAATGAAATTTCCCAAACTGGAATGGAAAAGTTATTTGCATGAAGAAGTGAGGTTTTTACCCATGAAAGCTTATGCCCAAATAAATCTGTTAGTCTTTAAGGTGCCACCAGACTCCTTGTTGTTTTTATAGTTCGACTGAACATTCTGTTCCACGTAGGTTTTGATGGTGATTATAGATGCAGTATATACCCATAAGGAGATACTTGGTCTGGGTGACAGCAAAAATGCACTTACAAAATGACAGGTTTCAGAGTAGCAGCCGTGTTAGTCTGTATCCGCAAAAAGAAGAACAGGAGTACAGCCCACTTCTTCGGATATGCATCCGAAGAAGTGGGCTGTAGTCCACGAAAGCTTATGCTCTAATAAATTTGTTAGTCTCTAAGGTGCCACAAGTACTCCTGTTCTTCTTTTTGTACTTACAAAAGTTATTCACATATTGTTCCTGGTAGCTTTATCCTCCTTCAGAATCACTGGTTTCCAGCCAAAAAAACTCGCTGAATCATGTGATATCAGCCCCATACTGTCTGAATAATCAATATGCATGATCCTAAGTGTATATGCTGCATTTGGGAGCATATTTTCCACCGTGGGAAGACAGACACATGCTAGCTCTGCTTGAACTAGTGCACCAAGAATAGCAGTGTGGCTGTGGTGGCCTAGGCAAGTAGCTCAGTCTAGCTGCCTGAGTATGTACTGAGAGGGTTGAACATGATTGTACTTGTGTGGCTAGCCCAAGCTGCTACCTGTATAACCATGGCTCAAGCTAGTGTGTGTCTGTCTATGCACACTGGGAAGCACACTCTCAGCTGCAGTGCAGATATACCCTAAAAGGGTAACCTCCCTGTAACAGGATGCTGGCCAGGAGGTCCTGAGCCAGGCCCCTGTTAGCCCAGCTCCAATTAAGAAGCATTCATTGGGGCTGGCTGAGTAGGCCATGCCAAATTGCTAGAAAAGAAGCATCTGCAGGCCTCATTAGCCAGGGGGCTTTATAAGGCTGGCAGGCAGGCAGGAAGTGAAGGGGGAGGGAAAGCCAAAGCCTGTGCATCCCTGGTGGCTGGAGAAACTAGCTGTCCCCCAGGTTGCTGGTTGGGAGCAGACTATAAACAGAAGGTGGTAGGAACTGACACTGAAAATAAAAAGCACTGGTGATTGCACTCAGAAGAGGTCTCTGGCTGATTTGTTGCAAGGGCAAGTGAACTCCTCATTACACTCCCATTTTATCCATGTTAGAGTGTGCAGCAGCTGTGGTCTTACTTTACTCAGATTCCTTTAGACACCAAGACGATGGAGGATCAGAGTGAAGAAATACGTACTTACAAAGCATAGTCAGAATACAGTTACAAATTTCACCATGTGGTACGGTCTAGCTCTTACAAACTGGCCAGAAAGAGTTGAAATATCTCTGCATGAGATGAAAATACAGCAATAGCTCCTTTAGGAAAACCAGTAAAAAGGGACAGAAATTACAAGTCTTTGAAATATTTCAAAGAGGCCTATACATTTTTGCAAACCATCCAAAATATGAAACTGATTATGTATTTAGTGACAGTTTTATAGCACTACAGTCTCCAGTGTCGAATGATAAGGGGCTGAGGCAGCAGGCAGGCCATAGACTGTAGTGGCTGTGAGCCTACATGTCATAAAGTTTAAGCTGCTCCTTCATATCTCCTTCAGACATCTCTCCAAAAGTCTCACTGTTTTCCTTCATGAGCCTGAAGATGGCAGTCAGCTGCTCTCTCTGAACCCTGTCAAGAAGAAAAGTAAAAGGAGAAATAGCCACTCTCCAAGAGGCACTGTGAATAGCAATGATGGAGTCAAATGAGACAGGACGCTCACCTTACAAGTCCTGTTGACTTCAGCAAACCTGCACTTATACAATAAGCAGGATTTGATCCTTAATACCCACTCCTCACACACACACACACACACACACACACACACACACTATCTAACTCTTTATTCCAAGACATATCCCCTTATTTTGAGCTGTTTTAGGGCTTGTCTACAGACACTCTTATATTCTGAAATAAGTGTCCACACATGGAGTTATGCTAAAATAGTTATTGCACTTTAAATATTACCTTAATCCAAATTAACTTTCAAGTGTACACAAGCCATTTGTACACAACTTTCAAGTGTACACAAGTAGTCTGCTACTGGGAAATGAGTGATCAGAGAGAAGTCAGTCTAGCATTGGGGTTTACTAGGTTTTTTTCCCCAGTGTTGAGTAATGGGCATCAGGAGTTGGCCCTGAACCTAGAACATGGACATATTCTGTTATACATACCCCTAATTTTTTTTAGGGGGAAGGAGGAAAGAGTACTGTTTCATTACTAGCTGGGATTGGTTACAGGACTGATGTGGTCTCACTGCAAGTCTCCCTGAGAGTGCAGCAAGTTTCCCACCTATTACACGCAGTCCTTGGCTCTCCTTCCTAGGATTATAAGAACTCAAGGAGCCATGGTGTTATGACTGTAACAAGGGCAGAACAAGGCTTTGCTATTATTATCTAAACGTGAAAGCTCTTACTGCCCTTCCATCCCCCATGAGAACAGAGTCTGTTGACCCACAGCAGGTCAGAAATGCAGAGCTGGTGCTGTCCACAGATTCAAACCCTCTCAGCATCACTGGTCCCTGAAGCAGGCTGCTGACCGTGGATGGAAGATTGGCCTTAACTCTCTGCCGTCCCAAAACCCACCTTCCTAGGATTCTCTGCTTCTGGCACAGCCAGCCCTCCTGTCTATAGTAGTAGAATCTCATTCCAGTTGCCAAACCTATCCTGACAAGTCCCTTCCTTACCTGCCAGATATTCTGGCACCCGGCCCTGATGATAAACTCTAGGGACTCTTTTGCCGCAGCCGAGACAGACAACGGGCGAGTTTGCAGCAAGAGTTTTCGCTAACAAATGAAAGCATGAGAATTTTGTTTTACTCCATGGTGACGATACCACCATGGAATGAGTCTCTGCAGGTTGTGCTGGGAAGCAGATATTACAAGTGGCAATCTCACAAGCACAGGAAGATGGAAGATCAGAACTCAGCCAGCATTAAGCTATGTCTTCACTGCACTAAAAGATGTGATATTATATCAAGATAGTAATATCAATGTAAAATCCTACTGGAGACAAGTCAATATAGCTAGATGAGGTCGATCCTATAACACCCTCCTCCCTCCCCTCCACTAGGATTTTACATCTAGATAGTTATCTTGAGTTAGTTACCTTGATGTAGAAATACACCTTTTTTTGGTAGTGAAATCACAGTTTTAGGAATGTGGTTGCTTAAAACTTAAGGGGGAAGCTGCTTAGAAGTTGTGGCGATGGGAGTGGTATAAATGTCTAGAGCAGACAAAAGACGTGAAAAGCTCTGTGTAGCTCGAAAGCTTGTTTCTTTGACCAATAAAAAAATATTACCTAACCTCCCTTCTTTCCCTAGAGAAGACAGAAACAGTTTCAATGTGTGTGTGAAACAACAGAGCACAGCACTGATCCATCAACAGCAATTCCACTGTGCTCTGTTGTTTCACACACAAATTGAACCTGTTTCTGTCTTCTCTAGGGAAAGAAGGGAGGTTAGGTAATATTTTTTGATGTATCAGTGCTGTGCTCTGTTGTTTCACACACATTAAAAAACAAAATCAATGGTAGGAGATGGGCCATAGTCACAGGTGAACAAAGGAGCTTTCAATCTGTGAAGCACAACTTGGAACTGGAAGGGTTGTGCGTGTTCCTTACATCTACTGATAAACACGAATACTGATCAGAAGTGGTGACAAGTGAGCTGCATTTCCCACCCTGCTTTAACATTGCAGGGGAAATGGAATTCTGAAAAAGCAGAGCTTAGCAAACAGCAGCAGTTATTGTGCCAATTACTTTGTTCTACAATCAAAATCCATGTGGCTGTAGCATTTAAAGACTATATATATTCTGTTAATGAGCTAGGATCATTTTGTTATGAAATGAAAGCTTCTCTGTACAGCCTTGGCTTGGAGCGGTCATTATACCCCCACTGAACCAATGACATCTCAACTCTATAAGCCTCAAGAATCCCACTCTCTCTCATATACTTTACTCACTTGCATGAGAACACATTAATCTAACCTTTTCAGAATAGGAAAAAGGAAGGGAGGTAGAGCAGTTACAGATCTTTGTATTTTATTTCAGAACTTAATTGGATTCCAGGGGGCATATCTCCTATCTAGTCTGGAGAAATTCAGTATGTGTTCTTCTCCTTACACAGGCATCTTTGAAGTTTATTCCAGCTGGGAACAAAAACTAGTTCTGGTTCTCTTTGTTATTGTTCCAAGAAGCTTAATAGATTGTGTTTAGACTTTCTCAATTGCAACTTTTAGTGACCAAACACTTTTTTTCCTAGTATGGTCACAGAAAAGTCTCAACATGTTTTTTGGTTTGTTTGTTTTGTTTTTGTTTCAACCCAATATCAATGCATTTGGATTTCACTCATCACTGACAAAATAGGCTAAGGCTGGGATTTTCAAAACAGCTAAACTCTTGTTGAAAATCAATGGTATTTGGGCTCCTTGTCCCCTTAGCTCTTTGAAAATTCTAACTCAAGATTTTCAAAAGTAATTAATGATTTGAGGCACCTAACTTGAGACCCTGCAAATGGACCTGATTTTCAGAAAGTGCTGAGTACCCACCTTCTGAAAAATCAGGTCCCTGTACAGCAGTGGTTCTCAAACTTTTGTACAGGTGACCCCTTTCACATAGCAAGCCTCTGAGTGTGACCCACCTTATAAATTAAAAACACTTTTTAATATATTTACCACCATTATAAATGCTGGAGGCAATGCGGGGTTTGGAGTGGAGGCTGACAG
Organism: Chrysemys picta bellii; assembly: GCF_011386835.1. Classification (NCBI taxonomy): domain Eukaryota; kingdom Metazoa; phylum Chordata; order Testudines; family Emydidae; genus Chrysemys; species Chrysemys picta. Next base: position 41,100,613 of record NC_088802.1, on the reverse strand, counting down.
CTCGCAACCCCCCCAGGTAATAACCTCACGACCCCCTGAGGGGTCCCAACCCCCAGTTTGAGAACCCTTGCCGTACAGGGTCTTGGCTACCCAAAAATGGAGGCTCCCAAAATAAAATTGTCACATTTGAAAAATCTTGGCCAAAGATTCTGCAATTGGAACTTCACGAATACTACGGATGGTGAAGGAGCAAAAATAGTCTCCAGCTCACCTCTCCCAGCTCCACTGACTCTGCCTAGCTCCAACAGAAGTAAAATCAAAAGGTTTCAGGGTGTGATTTTTAACAGTGTTGGCCTAATTCTGCTCCCACTGAAGTCAATGGGACTACGTGTGGAGTAAGATACCCATATTCACAGAGTGACATCACAGTCTGGCCCTCTGTCACTACAGTCCTGACTCTGGGCACATATAGGCAAATCTGCTGAGTAAGACTTTACAAGTGTCTTCCTCCACATTCTATACGACAACAAGTCCTTATTGGGTATTGTCACATGAATAAGAATTCCCTGCTAGGGCAGCAAAAGCAGTGAAAGATAGATGTGACCCAGATGTAATGCTATAAATCACCACTAGACAAGTTCTGTGGAAGAGAGAAGGGAGGGGAAAAAAGCAAAAGGTAAAAACAACACAATGCCCATCCAAATAAACTATTCAAAGATTTATTGAACTGAACAAAGGCAATTTACAGTTTCAAGCCACTAGAATTACAGTCCTGTGTATAATAGCCACCTTCAGATGAAAAAAAAAAAAAAAAAAGTTAAAAAAATACCTAGACAGCCTTTTTTGTTGTTAAAGAAATAGCTTAACTCGCTGCCACTTGCAAAATCTGGGCTCGGCTATAGACTTCGCTTGCTTGATGTATATTTTGCCATATAACTTAAAGATATCTGTGTATAAGGCATTCTTTGCATAGTCACGCGCTTGGAACGTCAAATCTGCCAGCCAGCACGAATTGGAGACAGAATGGCCAGTCATGTTGGATACCTCGAAGCAGAGCGGCCTTGTGTGTCTAGGAGTCATAAGCAATCCATTTAATGTGCTAGCAGTTACCAGCTTGGAAGGGGCAGCTTCCTTAAAGCTGAAGCCTCCGGCTGTTTGTGAAATGAGCCCTTTTTACAGACAAACATTCTCCAAACCCAGGCGCTGCAAAGAACGACCAAGTAAATAGTTTCAAGTATTGTCTGTGTAGGAATAAAACAAAGCAGCCTGGTTTTTGATATGCTTGAAGCTTTAGCTAAGAGGCGACCTCTCCACAAAAATGAAGGGAAGCTTGGAGGACAGATTCCAACTATGCTGTAATGCTGCAGGACATGAGGTGATGTCAGCAGAGGACTCAAAACCCTCTTCCCATGGAAGGACTTCCTGCAAACCAACCCGACCCTATTTGAAGTTAGATCTCAATGGAGCGGGTGCTGATGCCCATCAGAGCTCATCTCCTGTACATGACAAGGCTCAGAAGAGGAGCTGAACCTCGGGCAAAGCAGGCAGGCCAGCAACAGTGACAAAAAGGAATGGGAAAGAGAAGGGGATATTAGAACAGCAAGGTGGTGTGGAGAAGAGAATGGGAAACGTTGTTGGCACCCCCAGAAACTCATCATAATCCAGAAGGAGCCCTCAATTTCAGGGCTACCTCCTCCACCCTCTCCCTCTTGGGAACTAGAGCAGGGAAAAGTAAATCCAGGCACTACCAGTCATTAACAAAGCTTGGGCTCCTAAACGGGAAGTCACCACAAACAGTAGAGCTACAAGACAAACCAATCTCACTTCTTAGGTCTTCCCTCTACCTAAACTAAAGGATAAGCTTTCTGCTGAAATGATTACAGAGCAAGATTAAGTCAGTCCAGTGATAGTGTCTCAAACCCCCTTTCCCCCCCAATGCTAAACAATGTTTTAAATCTCCAGCTGTAATTTTCAAAGCTAAAGGATGAGTTTGGTCCCCGGAAGAAATGGGTTGGATACTCGGGTACAACATCTGGGTGGATCTAAAATAACAGCTGGATTTTGCCCATTTCCTCTAAAGGAACAATACAGGTTTCAGGATAGGGCAGACAGAGTGTGATTAACACAACTCAATAGACTCACTGAATTTTTGGTGTCCACTCTGGGTTCGGTTTGGGGGATCTCAGTCCATATTAGGTCTTGAACCCCCCAAACACAACTCCAGTCACAGCTCTAGCCTGGTTGCGCCCAGGGACAAAAGCAAGAGATTCTCCTTAACCTTGATACCACAAGGAGTTATTTTGAAGAACCCAACTTCAGCCAAGGAGAAACTCCCGAGTTTTGAGGGTTTATTGTTTTTTCTTTTGTTTGTGTGTTTGGTTGGTTTTGGTATTTCTCTCAAGCCTTTAAGATGCCAAGGGGAAAGCCTTTAGGAGGAGGCTAGGGATAACTTCGTATAGTCTTCAGTTCTGCAAAAAGAGAAACAAGGAGAAAAGAGAATTCATTTCAGTCATTTCACCTTTTGAGTTTGGTTTGTTAATTATTTTTGTAACGAGCAAGGGAAAAGGACTTAGTGCTGGAGGGGGAGGCAAAGAAAGTTTCTGAATCACAAAGAGCCATTTGCAGACTGTAGTGCCTCAAAGTAAGAGGCCTTTTGCTTCATCAATTGCAGCAAGATAGTCTAAACCCAAACAACAGAGTAAGCCAAATGACTGCATGCCCTCTTGATTGGTACCCAATACAATTCAGACCCTTCTGATCCTACCAATTGGGTGCTGCAGCAGCTCCTATTCTGAGTGGACCCACTGTCCCACCCAGAGCATTCCAGAGCAACTGGATTACCTGCCTGGCTGAATATTCCTCAGTACATGCCAAGCCAACTCGGGGAAATAAGCCTTGTGGTGAACACGTGACTGCTTCGCTAACATTCTCATGCTATCGGTAGCAGGCTTGAGCATGCAAAGACAAGAGGAATAAGACTGTTCTTTCTAAAATCTTCCTCCAAAAAGAATACCTATTGCTCTAGTGCTGCCTGTCCCTTTTGTATTAAGCAGGACATAGTCACATGGCAGGCCGGGGGGGGAGGGACCCGGGCCACTGCAGCTGTTAGATGATTAAAGCACAAAACAATCTCTTTCAAAAAGCAGCCAGGTTTAAATGTCTCCTATTCCAGCCCCCTCTCTTACTGCCCTTCATCCCCAAACAGCTTGGGAAGGGGAGAGTCAGACTGCCACATACTGTCTGGGCCTGGCATCAAAGCTTGAGAGTCTCCTCAAGAGAGTCGCTAATGGAGGTCCACACCCCTCACTTTCATCTCAAGGCTACAAAGTCTCTCATGCAAATGCCATTAACCTGATTGCACATGAATTCACATGGTGCTAAAGGCTCAGTTTAGGCTCCTCCTTTACAGGGAGGCCTATCCCCACACCTGGGGCAGGGATTGGTAACTCGCCAAGAACTGCACCCAGCTGGTTTAGCAGAGGCACTTTCACCTAGCACGAGGGGAGGTTTGGATGCTGCAGGTCCCAGAAGGCCATGCTCCACCTTGATCCCAGCAGAATCCTGTCAGGCGGGGACATGCTGTCTCCGTGGGTGGCACCTCCCAAGCAGAGATGAGGGCAGCTGCAGGCCAGCCCGTTAGAACTCTATGGAGTGCTCTGGCCCTGCTGTTGATTCCCTTCACTCAGAGGTAACCAAAGACTTCTGGTCATGGACCTCTCGCTTCACAGGTAGAGCAGAGGTGGGGTCTCCAGCGCCACCCCTTCCCACAGCTGATGTGGCACAGCCGGGGCGCAGCAGGAAGGGTGTAGAAGTTACTCCAGTCAACGTGAGATAACAGGACTCCATACTATGCACCCGCTGGAGGAGTTCCTACAGTCCAGGCATTAGGCTGGGTGGGGTGGAAATGGTGGCACCACAGCTTACCCATGGAGGACACAGAATCAGGGGAGAAGCACCATCTAGCAACTGGCCAGTGGGACTGGGGCAAAAAGCTCCCAAGTCCCTTTCCTTCCTTTTCCATTTCAAATGCCTCCCTCCTCCACTCTCCAACACGAACGCATCGGGGTTTACATGAAACCTGAAGCTTCCTTTGGAGCTTTGGGAAGAGTCCTTTAGGCTTTCTGTGGCTCTGTTTCCTCATCCAAATGGGACTGACTGACTACCAGCCTCCGGGGAGAGCAGGAAAGCCTAAGCAGTGCTGACAGAGCAGAGGGGAAGGCAGTTTCCATGCACTGGCTGAAGGGGACAGGTGTGTGGCACTGTGAGGTCAGACACATGAAAACCATACCAGACGGGCCAGCTATTAAGCACTTGGATTAACCCTTGCTAAACATCGAGGTGCGGACCCAGACTTTCAGGGGATATGGTGTAGCTCCCAGTGCAGGTCCTGTTTGCTCACTGAAGGAGATAGGAATGCCTTTGCAGGCTGAATACGGTAGCAGCTGATTCACTTAGGGCCCCATTTTCAGAAGCGTAGACTTTGTCCGGAGCGCCAGCTGCTCAACCTCTGGCGTCTATGAAATCCAGAAAGGAGAAGTAGAAGCTTGGCTGGCTCCATGAAGGGCCAACCCTCTCCTAGTCCAGAGTGAAAACATGCTCGATTCTGATGGGATGTCAATGAGGAAGGGCCACTGGAACTGGGTAGACCATGACATTGGGTGGAAGAGCTTCTCTCACCATCCCAGCCCACCTTTGGCCTCCCAGTTCCTCCTGTGAGGGATGTTCCCAACACCACTTTTCTTCCATACTGTCCCTTGCAGGTACTGAGCCCCTTTTTAATTACCATCTTAAATTTGGTACAGGGTCCGGCTAGCAAGGGGTGTCCAGTAAATTTAACTGCCCCCCATGGCTGGGACCTTAACTGTTCTCCTTGATTCACCACAGCACTCTGAGGTTTTGCTGAGTCTGAGGAAGGATACATTGAACCCGAGTTCTCTAGCTGCTTCTGCCAGTGGGTGAGGCATAGAGAGACTGCTTCAGCATAGAGAAAACATTAGAGACTGTTTACGCTTAGAAAGAGAGACGAAGAGGGAAGGTGAAGAGCTATGGAATGAGCTTTAATCAACGGGAGTCCAAATGCCTCCTGCAGCATGGAGTTAATAAGTCAAAAGGTTAAATACACAAAGTGAGCTCCGGAAGTACCCAGCCTGTCCATCGTTTCACAGGGACACTAGGCAAGTGGTATTTTGAAAAGAGTCTACATGATTTAGGACCACAAGCCCCAATGACTTTCAGTAGGACTTGTGCTCCAGGGACTTGTCTACACTTAAAACGTTACCGCCGCACAGCTGCAGAGCTTCAGTGTAGACACTACCTAGGCCGACAGCAGGAATTCTCCCGTCAGCGTAGGTAATCCACCTCCCTGAGAGGTGGTAGATAGCTTGATGGAAGAAATCTTCTATACTGGGGTTCAGGTTGGCTTAACTACATCGCTCAGGGGTGTGGATTTTTCACACCCTTGACTGACAGAGTTAAACTGACTGAATTTTCTAGTGTAGACCAGGCCTACGTCCCTTCAGCTCCTGAAAATCCTGCCCAAAGGGCCAGACTCCAAAGTGATGAGTAAAGTGGAGCAAGAGGCAGACTTATGCTTACTTCTGGCCCCTTGGCATATAAATTACACCAGGTTTTGGCTTTCCACCCACTTATTGGCTTGTAACTTATGCATTGTCTTGGTATTCAACCCAAGTTCCTCTACTGGCACATACTGCTCCCTGCTATGGGAGAATGCAGGCATGCCAGAGGTTTGAGACTGAGTTAGCAGATGGAGAATGGCAAGCTGCCCATGGGAACACAGGACTAAGCAAAGCAGAAGCTGAGGAAGACATGTCATGAATAATGGACCAGGGAGACACAGAGAAGCAGCCATGAACCAGAGGAGAATTGGGGAGCTGAGCAGAGAAAGGAAGAGAATCCAGCAGCTCAAAGCGGGGCCCATATTCTCAGCCACACACAGTGAAAGAGAAGAGACTCTAAACCTATGGAAAAAGCTGCCAGGAGCTCTCAAAGCTCCCCTGTTGCCACCCACAGAACATGGGCAATATTTTCTACATGTGACTCTTATGTTTGTTTTATGTGCAACACCCCATTTGTAGAGGGTGTTCTACCAAACGGGGGAGCTGCCCCAGAAAAGTTTAAGTCTGGGTATTAAGTGTGGGGAGGGAAACAGGGATTTTTCCATGACGCTGTTGGCTCTCTACTATGGAAGCATCGTTTGTGGCTCCGGACCATAGTTAAGGCTGCAGTGAGTTTAGTGCAGGGGTCTCAAACACGTGGCCCGCACCCCTCCTGCATTCCCTGCCCTGAGCTACCTGCTGCACCCTGCACCCCGCCACACCCCTCTTATACCCCACACACCAACTCCCTGCCCTGAGCACCCTGCACACCTCCTGCACGTTAACTCCCTGCCCTCAGCCCCCACTGCACCCTTTCTGCACCCCCTGGGGGCAGCATTGGGGTGGGGACTTCAGGGAAGGGATTGGAATGGGGCAGGGAAGGGGCCTAATTGGAAGGGGTGGAGTGGGGGCGGGGCCAGAGGCAGCGGGGGGGGGTATGTGTCAGTGATGCAGCCCTCAGGCCAATGCACTAGTCCTCATGCAGCCCTCGGGGACATCTGAGTTTGAGACCCCTGGATTAGTGGCTACATTGGAAAACAATAAACGGGCCAGAGCTTAACTCTTTTAGATTAGAAGACCTTTTTGGTAGGGACTTAGTGGGAAGAGGTAAATATTTGGCCAGAAAAGGGGAGGGGAGGGTTGGCACTTCTGCAGCAATGCCTGGGGGCAGGTTAACCCCAACTGCAGTGTGGGCCCAACATAGACCCACCGGAGAAGCATAGGACTCCCATCAGGGATGTGGTAGGGAGGGGAAAACGTTTCTTGGCGTTGGTTGTTTTTTGGCTGAATGGCAATACGCATTGCCTTGCCCATAATGCTCTCTGCTGCTAGACAGGGCCATCATTCTGACCTAAATAAAATAGCAGATGCCAACCCCTTCTCCTCGCTGCTTGTTCCTCGCCCCGGGACACCTATCGTGCTGCAGAAGATGAAAAGCCAAAAAAGGAACAACAACAACAAAAACTTACCAGCCTCTCTCATCCAAAAGAAGCGCCATGCTGGACAGGAAAGCACAGCTGCCAAGGAAGGGGCCAGGGAGAAAGCAAGCAGCAAAGGGGAAGAGATGAAGGAGGAAGGGAAAAGGCCCACCCCGTCCCCATGCTACACAAAGGAGAAAGCAAGCAGAAGGCACCGATGAGCAAGCAGAGGGGAACATGCGATGGAGATGCTAGGAGAGCCCAGGGGCTGGGAATGCTAATGGAGACCTGTCCAGATACAACCCCACCCCTTTTGCACCCTTGGGGGAAACAATAATGGAGGGGTTTGAAATATACACCGCGAATAGACTAAGATTGTCAGACTGTCAACCAGCCCCTTGCAGCCCTTGTCCATTCTGGAGGAGTCGCCACCACTGCTCTCCAGTCCAAATTTTAAAACAATCCCCTTCCCTCTATATGTCCAGCTGCACCCCTGTTTCGATCCTAGGTTCATGTTGCGATGCTACGTCATGGCAGGGTCTTTTCTCCCCATCCTTAACTAGGGGTAAGCGAAGACTGGAAAACCAGCTCTCCCACCCCGTCCCTTTGAATTTCAATACTCTAAAACTTCAGATTCCAGACTGGACCCAAAGTGGAAAGGGGCCAATTTTCCAGTTCTAAATTGAGGCCCAAGAGAATGGAAATCTCATGAGATCAGCTCATAATATTCTGACTCCCCTGGGGCTGGACTCCAGTTTAGGTTTGAACCCTAGCCTAAGCCTAAGCCAGATCCAAGCATCACCCCCTCAGCTCATTTCCGTTAAGAACTGGCCAGGAGAGTGGAGGGGAGGGGGACGTTCAGAAGGAGGGAGAGAATTTGCCCCCAAAGAGTTCAGCTGGTTGGTTGGATAATGAGCCCACTTCCCCCAAATGGGACAATCACTGCCCTCCACCCCCTCCCCCCCGCCGAGTCTTTCTGCAGCCTCCCCAGCCTTGAACAAGGCAGGGATTTCTCAAAGCACTTGCAGATTCAGCTGCACAACACATGTGAAATAAGCAGGGCGGGATAGAGTCTAGTGGATCATTTAGTTCCTAATTCCAGTGGCTCCCACTAAGTAGCAAATTCACATACTAGGGAATCTTGCCTCCCAACTAGTTTGTCCTACTTGTGGGTTTGAAGTCGGGATCCAAATCAAAAGGGTTTACTTTGCCCTGTAGAGGGCGCTCCTACTCCAGGCATATTATGGCTGTGCTGGAAAAATAACCCCTGAAGCTCAAAGGATGGGGAAGAATTCGCACACTCAGGATCAGGGTTCCACTTCTCCTTCCTGACCAACCTCATCCTTGAGCAAATCTGGGGGCAAACGCCTTCCCGTTCCATTTCCAATGCCTTCCCCCCATCCCATTCTGACACTAATACAAGCTGGGCTTAGCTGACACCCTAAAGTTTCAGACAAGAATGTCTGGAGCGTATGGACTTCCCCTTTCTAGCCCTGCAGCCCACGCAAGAATTAGAAGCATTTATGATGCTTGACACCCACCAGTGAAAGGTGATTATGCTGAAAATACAGCTGCCATCCTTTCTCTCTCCAACTCACACTGATTACCATTTCCCCCATAGGATTAGAGACCCTACAGATACTTCTGGCTATGTTCACCTTCTCCTAAACCCCTGGAATGAGGAGTGGAGGAGGGAGAAGAGACCCTCCCACAAACACTCACTCTCTCCTTGCTCCAGCCAAGGTCAGCCAATAATTCTGGGAAGGGAGGCATGTTAAGAAAGGCATAGACTCCTGGGGCCTGGCTCCTGTGTCCCACTAATGTCCACACTAGTTTTGCCAAGCACTTTAAAAGGACCAGGCTCTGGGCCAAGAAAAGAGGTCACAAAAGGATTAACGGACCAAATGGAATTATTCCTGGATTACTTCCTCTTTAAAAACACCTGTCTGCCAGCCCTGCAGAAGCTTACAGAGTTGGGTGAAGTCCTGATCATCTTCCTGCCCAGTTGCAAAAAATTTTTATTGGACTCGGAGCAAAGTTTGGGAAGCAGCTGACAAAGCCTACTTTAAAAATAGTCAGTGTGTCAGTCGGTCACTGTAGTTGCATTTAAGAGCATTGCCTGTACCCCCTTGTGGCCCAGCCACCAGGACAGCTGCACCAGTGCAAGCACCTCACGTAGCCAGGTTAAACCATTACAAGCAGTGATTTGCACAGGTATAGCATGAAACCGGGGTAAACCACACCAGTGCAAACTGTGGATTAGCCTGTTTGCACCAGTGGTTTGCATTGGGGCAGCTACACATATGGCTGGCAACCGATGGCCAGAACTGGGGCAAATCCCTAGAGCAGAAGACAAGGCTTTTAAGAAACAGGATCTGGCAAACCACGTTTAGCCAAAACATTCACCAGTCTGGTCACCGTCCTTCTCCCTTTCTGAGAAGTGCCTCTATTTTTAAGACTGAAATGATCAGAGACAGGAAATTGCAGCAGCTAGTACATTACATACTCCTTCCCCTATCAGGGCATTTAGGGCAGATTTAGGGATAAATCCTCAATTTGGATCAAGCAAAGTGGTGCAAAAATATCTGCAGTTTTGAGGCAATGTGGGATGGCATGAAGCAGAAATGTTTTTTTATTCAATAACCATTTCTGCTGCACGTCCTTCCCCTTTCCTGCATGGGGCTGACAACTCCTCCAGGCACAGACAAGAGATGCTATCAGAAAAACAACCAAAACGCCTTTCTGTGCAACTTTAGCCTGCACAACCTAAGGCACAACTCGCGATGGCTCCGTCATCCAGACTGTGACCCTAGTTTTCAAACTTGGCGGACAAAAGCGGATTTAGGGGCCTAACTTCCAAGTTTCACAGGCCGAGCACACAGGTGTGACGGACAGAGCCTAAGAGGTGCTGAGCACGCATGGCTTTTCCTGCGGAGATCACAGCTGCTCAATACAGGCCATAGCTAGAGGGGACAAAGGTCTGTATATCCCATTTCTCTAGATCAGTTTGTGGTGCTGATGGAAAATGAGATGGGGGCACGGAGGAGAGTAGATTTATTAATTTGTTATGAGGAGGGAGTGGGGGGGGGGTGAGGGAGGTGGGACAGACATGGTTACTTCATTTAAAAAAAAAACAAAAAAAAACAAAACAAAACCACTAGCAGAGGTTATCAGGTGGTACCACTACTTCTAAGAAACATCATCTCCTTACCAAAAAGATTTGCAAGAATGTTTGTGGCCGAGGACCTAAGGTACTTGCTACAGGGATGTGAGGTCAGAGGTCAGTTCAATCCTGTAATATAAACGCAGCAAACCTGGGTCATATCAAAACAGCAGCATTGTCGGGAGGTGCCTGGCAGCGGGGGTGGGGGACGTAAAGGGGTATGAGGCAGGACGAAGGAGGAGGCTGAGCTGCACTGCTACTCTCAACGGATCTGCTTAGCATCTTACCTGCGGGCAGCTCTGCCCCAATAGAGCAGCTAGAGAAGAGGAAGCTGTGAAGCCTGAAATGAAAAGTTGCTGATGCCACAGCCGAGCTCCAGAGGACAAGAAACCAGAAACAAAACACAAGCTTCTGACAAACACACAGAAACATGGAACATTGACAAGAAAATAAAGGAGCTGTTAGGAGAAACACAACAGTCGGCCAATGTCCCTTCACATGGAACGCTGAGCAGAACTTTGAAAAGAACCCCCAAGTGGAAGAGCCAACTCCGGGTGTTCTCGACAGGTTCTAGGTGTGACGATACCCCACAGGAAACCCCTTTAAAAAGGAACTAAAATGGAAATAGATGCTGGGGCTTGGTAGTGCTAGGCATTCTCTGCACATAGCCCAGCAATCAGGAGTTTATCCTGCACTTCTTCCCCTAACATTACAACCCTCATGCCCAGAGAGACACATCACCAACTGAACTGGGCCCATCTCATCCCAAAGGTGCGTTTTACAAGGCGGACATGTCAGTTTTCTAGGAGACTAGGAACACAGCAGGTCATTCACTGTTCCTTTACCTCCTCAAAGCCAGCGTGGCCCCTCCCTCACTGCTTGGCACTGAAAGAATGATGTCTAGGATCTCATGATGAGACAGTCTCAGAGGGTTCCTGAGGGGAAAATCCCATAAGACGGTTGGTTCCGGCTCAGCTTTGCCAGGATCAAGATGGCAGCAACCTATGATTCATCAGCCTTCTGTTTTATCTCCCAAGACCAGGGGAACCTGGCCTATGAACACATGTCCTGGGCTGGATCCTCCGGTAGACTGGCTGTGTCACAAGTTCCCAATTTGCTTTCAACAGATCCTCACCAGACCACGGCTCCCCCATGCCCCAGCACACAAGGCAGTGGGATAAAACAGAGGGCTTGCTTCTCCCTTGCCCCGCATTCTGTGCAGGCAGTTACACCAGTACAGAGTAGGTGTAAAATGTTACCCTTCTGATTTAGCAGCTTTTCCCGCCCACTCTGCACTAGCGTACGTGATTACCCAAGGTGCAGTGCAATGAAGAATCAGGCTCCAGGGCTTCCACTATAGAAGCAGAGGTGGATATTTGCTTCGCTATAGCATAGGGGGAGACAACTTTATAGTGAAAGGACAACAATTTGAACCCCCACTCGCCGCATCACGAAGGCCAACCCATTAGCAATGGAAGAGGGCTGCCTAACCCACTACCCTGGCAGCTAGTGAGTTAGAAAACCAGCCTTATCCCCAACCCTGGACACCAAACAGCAGGAATCACAAAGGTCCTGAAGCTAAATTTGCCTAACTGCTAAGTCTGCGATGCAGTGATAAGGGTATAAAACTTCCTTCACTTCACTCAAGTCTTTAGTAACTATAGCTGTACCATAGGCTTTTATATCAGACCTGCCACCATAGCATTGACCCAAAACACAGCCTGGAAAACTTTGCTCCACTGTAATTGTCCCAAGAAAATTCAGTCCATCGGACAGCTGATAGAGACGTACGTGTGCGTGCGCGCGCTTTCACACCGGAGATGATCATCTGAAGAGGAATGAACAGTCTAGGAGACAAGAGTCCCTTAAGCAGCCTTTGAGAATTCATCAGCAAAGCAACTTTCATCAAAGTTCTGAAAAGGTGATGGGTAAAAAACCCCAGAGTATGTTGTCTTATGAAGGGAGAAAGTCTGGGCTCTGTTGTTTTGAGGTAAGGCAAAACTTCTCCCCTGGCCTGAATGAAAGGGAACCGCAGAAGTTGGGTGGGTAGCACTGCAGGGTACAGTACCGGTAGTTACCATTCTAGACGCTGTCTGGAGGTAATTGTTAAGAACATACCGCAGTTAATAGAATGCAGTCTCAGCAGAGAAGCCCCATAGAGCTGGTGTACAGCAATGTACACACTAGTTCGCTAGTAGTTAGTGGAACCTAGGAGGGACTGGCTCGGGGGGGGGGGGGGGGGGGAGAGAATGCCCCCATCCCCAAGGTTTTTGCACTTGCTCAAAATTTCTTAGGCTGCAGAGGTAGACGGGTCATGGCCTGACCATGCAGTGGTTTTTAAGTAGTGGTTTGGTACTAAATCATACAGCTGTGCTGGAGCGGTATGGAGCATTGCTTCGGCTGCATGGTCAGTGCCACTGAAACTGACCCATGAGAGGCTTTGTGACCTGGCGCATGGGGTTGCGACGCTACTCAATTTTGACCTAGCCACCCCTCTGCACAGACACATGGGGGCTGGGCCAAATGGTGTTGCAACTTGGCTCACGGGAAGTCTCTTCCTGTTTTACGGCGTGGCAGAGGAGTCACCGAGAACTTGACGTCTGGCAGCACCAGCTCATGCACTGAGTGGGTAAGAAAGAGAGGAGACTCCCCAGCTGAGGGAGACCCGGGGTCTCTGTGGGGGGAGGAGGAACAAGAGGAGGGGATGTGATGAGCTGGGACTGGAACAGGATCCCAGCTGGGGGGCGGAGGGGAAGGGAGGACATGGAATTTGCCCCGCCTAAGAAATATCTGAATTGGTGCCACTGCTCATAGTCACTGAGCTGAGAGCAGCGGTTCATTCAAAATGGGGTTTTATACACAGGCTGCGGTTCGGTGTGGGGGCTTAGTCTGGGCTTTATCAGATTGCAAGATGGCAACGCATAATCTGCCAAGTTCGTTTTATGAAAACGTGGCAAGCCCTGGGGCATAAAGAGCCTTGAAAAGTGTGGTGTTTAGATGCTGCACGTGATTATTAGAACTGGGAGGGGAGGAGTTGAGGAGGCTGGGAGAGTTACAGAGTGTGCAGCTACAGCTTGGAAAAGACACTTCCACTATAAATAAAGTTCTGTTGAAGTTGTTAATACTTTGCCTGGTGGATACAACAAAAAGCTGGAATTCTAGAGGAGCAGCAAACTTCAGGCCTTCCCAGCAAGCAACTGTGAACTTGATCCACAGAAATCAGAGGTGGGAAGAAGCCACTAGGCCATCTGGGGCCTGGGTTTCATAGCTGCTGAGTACCTGCGCTTTCCAATGACCTCATTCGATTTTGTGAGTGCTCAGCACTTCATAAGGTCAGGTTCTCTGTTCTCTCCTGCCCTCTCCGGGTTGTACCATAGGATTGTCTCATGTAATTTTACAATGACTTGAATAGTTATTACTATCCCTTTACATTCAGGCTGCAGGGCACAATCTTATTGTATTCATGGAAAATACTACTAAAGCCCTATATAAACTTCTGCGTTCCAGCATCTCTGCGTTTTAGTCAATCTCTGAACGCCCTCATTTCTGAGACCTTCCATGAAAACACAGCAGGTAAGTGATAGAGAAAGGTAGATGGGGGCCAAAGCCTCAGCAGGACTAAATCAACATGGCTCTGATAAAGTCAGTGGAGCTATGCTGATTTACCCCAGACGAGGATCTGGCCCTTGATTTCAGTGGAGCTGTGCCGATTTACAGGAGAGGAGGATCTGCCTCTGAGGCCCAGATCTTCAAAAGGTATTTAGGCACCTAACTCCCATTGGAGTTAGGCACCTAATACCTTTGAGGATCTGACCCAGAGTGTCTACAGAAGGAGCTTGAACAGATACAAGGGAACCCAGTGTCATGGTCTCCCGGCCTTCCAAGTCCAGGTTGCTTCTAACAGCTCTCCAGCCTCTCTGAAAGGGACAGGGCCAGACCAAATGCACTGGCCAGACATTCACACCACAGCTCCCGCTGCGACTCATGGAAGGGAGGGGTTAAAATCGACACCGAACTGCAAGAGGACGGCCGCAAGGGGCCTTGTGCCCAAAGTAAGAGGAAGCTCAACGTACCTTTGTTCCTCCTCGAGTTCTTCTTTGGTCATCATTGTCTTATACTGGTTCCCTCTCAGCTTTCCGGGGCTGTATTTAAAGGAGATCTTCTCGTCCGCTGCTGGAGAGAGAGAGCAGTCATGTAAGAAAGGAGACCCCGGTGAGTTCTGGCAGGCGGCCAATGGGATGGATGGATCCCTTGCACTCCTCCCTCCGCACCCTAGAGTGGGAGATGCGGCACCCTGGAAGCACATTTGACAGCTAAACACCAATTGGAGACACGAGCATCTTCAACAAAGTTACATGATTCCAGTTGAAGACCAACGGTACCTGTAACAAGACCCCAGCCTGGTCATTCGGGGAGAGGTTTAGAGTCCTACCTACAGCCGACTATCACCACAACCATCTAATGCTGGTTGTTTTTTTTCTTCAAAGGATCAATAATGCTCACACTTATTAACAATCCTGTAAACTGGCAATAAAAATTAAGTCAATATATTTGAGCACAGAAATAAGGAACGCTAATTGAACAGTCTCTTCATTTTTCAGTTACAATATTCCAAAGAGTCTATTCAAGTTATCTTTCAAGACTGCAGTTGGGTTTTGTTTTGTTTTTGAGGGTGCAGGGGAGAACAAGGAGATTCAACACTCCAAAATGGGTCAGTGGTGGTTTTTGTAGCAATGCGTATTTCAGGTCTTGGGGAAGGAGAGACACATGTGTCATTAGAGTTCCCATTAGAGCAGCTCTTTACAAGCCCAGCTTGGTCCTTCTCCAATGTTGGCGTCACTGAGTTTGCCCAACTCACCTGGAGTTGGCAACAATCTGTGGTCCATCGTTAGTGACCTATCCTCTTTAAATTCTAGCACATAGGGACCTTGTTGGTCTATTTCTCTCCCGTGGAGTCAGAGCTCTGGAGACTCATTGGGCTTAGCAGGAGGATGGTAACCTCCACTTTGATTAGCCTGCAGAATTCATCTCTATTTCTGTCTGGACATTCCTTTCCCCTCTTCCCCAGGAACTAGGACCCCCGTGCTTATACTTTGGGTTTGTGAATAATTGCTCAGGAGACCATGCTGTAAGCACATTGGGCATGTGCCACACAATCTATTCAAACTCACCATGGTCCAGTCACCCTGGCCGTGCCTCGGGCTTTGAAATCACAACATTCCAGCAGCCAGGAGCATTGCAAGAAAGCTTGAGAAATGGTTTTGGGAAAGGGAGACACCATGCGGCAAACTCCTGGGCTGCAAACAGAGACGGTCCAAAGCATTCTCGACCGGATCAACAGTGATTACAGTGGTGCTGAAGTCCCTCTGTGGCCAGTGGATAGACACAACGGGAAAAGGGTCCTCTTTATTAACCTGTTTGGGTAGCATCCCTTTGCTAGAGCGCAGTGTTTTCAATCCTGGGGGTCCACAGGCTGTCTAAAATTTCCAAAGGGGTCCACACCTACATTTGAAATTTTTTAGGGGTCTGCAAATGAAAAAAGGTTGAAAACCACTGCTCTATTGCAGGCGTTCTCTCCTCTGCCCAAGCCCCTAGATCACATCTCTGTGCTAATTAAAACTCTGTAGCTCACAGATGTGGAGCCAGAGCTTTAGCTTCTCCAAGCAGATTTTGCTCGAGCGCTTTGTTTATTTTTAAACCACTCCTCGGGGTTATCTTCCTGCACGAAGTCAGCCCAAAATGCATCCCAGGAGGGCCGGGGCTTGGGCATATTTGTTGGCTTTATAACAAATAAATAAAACATCTAGCGGTTGTGTTGAGATAAAGTCGACACTCCAGGGACCATAGTGCCATATCGCCTCTTGCCAGATACTCTAGCATGGCTTCTTCCAGCACAGGAGAAGGATACAGACCAGGGGTGTTGTAAATATCCCTGGAACCTGCCCTTGCTAGTGTGAGAAAGAGAGAACTTTTGAACCTTGGAAGGATCCAGGCTTTGTTTGCTAATCCTCTCGTCCGTGCCTGATCAAGCTATTTTCTCCTACTTCCCAAGCTCAAGGGCTGGAAAAACAGAGGTCAAAAACTGCCACCACATTGCTTTTCTATCCACAGCTGAGCTTCAAGCACTTTCCAGGCCTCAGCATGGGGCAGGCAAGTACAAGCCTCAATTTACAGGTGGGGAAACTGAGATGTGAAATGACTTGCCGAAGGTCACTTGCAGTGTTGTGTAGCCATGTGGGTACCAGGATATTAGGGAGACATGGTGGGTGAGATGATATCTTTTACTGGACCAACTTCTATTGGTGAGAGAGACAAGCTTTCGAGCTTATCCAGAACTCTTCTGCAGGTCTGTGTAACTCAAAAGCTTGTCTCTTTCACCAACAAAAGTTGGTCCAGTAAAAGATATCACCTCACCCACCTGGTCTCACCCACGGCCACACAGGCAGAGCCAGGAATAGAACCCAGGTGTCCTGTTTATTACATGACAGTCATTGCTAGGGCAAAAAATATCCCACAGAGCATGCATCCAGGTTTTAGTGTGAACCAACGTTTACCGGTACAAACCTGTTAAAACTGCCGACTTAACAGGAAACAGAGGTTCCCAGACAGAGCTTCTCCTCACCCCCCACCTCCACAAACAATTCACTCCCCAGTCGCTGCACCTCAGCGTGTCAACAAGCCTCACACTGCTGATCCGGGTCAGTTTTCCAGTGGGGAAGGTCCCGAATCAAGGGCTAATCACTTCCCTGTAGCGCTGGAGTGAAAACAAAAGCCGCTGTCTGGCCTCTTGTGAAAAGCTACACCCATCGCCCAAGAGCTCAGCAAACCTAAGCCTGTCACAGTGCCCTCGCTTCACAGCCCAGAAAACGCAGCTCCATAAAGTCTCATTTCCCTCAATGGAAAAAGCTTAGCACTGACAGGCAAACAAGCCTGGTCAACGGGAAGCAAACAGAGACTAGGCTCAGTTAACCAGGCCTTAAAAGTGCTGTTGAAATGTGCCTTTAACTGGTTGTTGCTCGGGGAGATATTAGGCTCGAGTCTCCTATTACTTGCACTGGCGTAAATCAGGAGTCATTTCTCTGAAGTCAGTGGAGTTTCACTAAGGTACGTGAAAGGAGAATCAGGCTTCATCTGCGCCCTTCACATCAGAAATCTTTATTCTTAACGTTTTTTGCTTGATAGAAAACCAAGCTGGTTTTCCCTCCCCGAACAGGGGCTGTTCAGATCAGAATGAAGAAGGGACTTGAGAAATTGAGGGGAAGGGGAATAGCCATCCGCCCATCTGCCTGCCAACGTGCGCGTGTCGGTTTTGAAGGGAAGAGCTGGAAGTTTTCAGTGCTCAAGGGCTCTCTTTCTCTTCAGAGTGGAGACAGACTTCAGGAAATACATTGAAAATTCTAGGCATGATTTTTCCCATGAACTGCAAAATATTTAAGAGTATAACATGACCTACTTAAATAGAACAGCTGTGAGGTGAGTTTTAAAAAAGACATTTGTCTTGTGTATTTCCCCCGCCAATGTCTGCATTGGTTGCCAAGACACTGGGTTTGCAGGATATTTTCTTACTGGCTGTCATTTTGTAAAAAGAAAAAAAGAGTCCTAATTCAAAATCTACCTCTCCACACCCAGTGCTTCTTTCTCTACCAGACACCTTGGCTCTAGCTCCAGGAACCTGCCAGCTCCCCAGAGGTTTCTGTACAACTTTATTTCTTGAAATAAAAGAGAAAGAATGTTCTTGTGTTTAGGCCATCCAACTAGTATTTAGATAGACCTGAATGCTATTCCTGGCTCTGCCACAGACTTCCTGCATGTTCTTGGGTAAATCACTTAATCGCACAATGCATCAATTTCCCCATGTGTAAAATGGGGACAATAATACTTTCCCACCTCACAGAAGATGTGAGGATGCATTCATTAATGAGTGTGAGGTGCTCAGGCACTACTGCAATGGAGGCCCTATAAGTGCTTAGATGGAAAATTCATTAAAGAAATAAAAAGGTAGCTGGCTAGCAATCTGAGACCCTTGTGGTTATATTAGATGCATTCGCGTGGCTTAGTATCCTCACTGGCCAGACTGAGTCATCATCTTATTCAGCCCATTAAAATGCCTGAATTATTTAGAACATTCCTTTAAAAGGGAATGAATTGCAGCCTGCATGTCTACAGTACCATTTATCCAAGGACAGGTTAGTTAAGCCTCACAACTCCCGCTGCCTCCCCATCCCAGTAGTGGAGAAGGGATCACTTAACCTAACCCTGAAATGCAGCCACTTCAGGGATGGAACACAGTAACACTTGAACAGCACCCAGCAATACAGTTTAGGACAGGAACTGAAGATCATAGCATCTATTTCAAACTGCTGGAGGAATTCAGGCAGGCAGAACGGGGTTACCCATCTCACTTCCTTTTTCCCTTTTACCACTGAACAAGGAGGGGAGGAGGGAAAAAAACGGAAGAGAGAAAACGGTTCAGGTTCTGTTTTTTCTTTTCTTCTAATAAAATAATGATGACGACAATGTCACCGACACTGAAGAACCCAAGCCAGAGCCTGCCGGGCAAATGCCCGAGCAAACATCAGTTTGGGAAGGGAAATGCAGAGGCTGGAGATGGGCAGCTTAGCGAGAGTCCGATCAGTTTCCGTGGCTGAGCTTTAGAACTGAGCCAGAGGAATTTAGCGCGGAAAATCTCGGCCTAAGCGCTTTGTTAATGTTGGCCCAACGCTCTGAAGGCAGAAAGGAGGAGAACTGAGCAAGAGAATTTTTACAGCTTGGAAAAGGCTGGAGCCTTGATCCTTTACTGTAATGCTGGCCGGGGGCACAGCATCGCAACGGCCCTCATTTAGCAAAACAAGCCGGTGTGGCAGCCTATTGCTAACGCAGCAGGTACTGCCAGGCAGGCGGCCTGGAGAAGATATCGTGCATGGAGCCTGGCGCTGCAGGGATTGGGGCAGCGCAGTCAGCCCAGAATGGGAGGAGGGGGTGCTTTTTCCAGGTGTGAGAAGATAGGGAAGAGCCTTGAGCCCCTCAACACTGACCCCACTAGCCAGTTAAAGTGGGGAGCCAATGGCCAATAGAGGGACTCCTAATTCAGCCCCACTCCAAGCGTGGGTTTGCCAGAGCTCTGACTCCTTGGTAGCACAGGTTCCAATCCCAGTGTCCTTAGCCCAGGCTGACCTCCTCCTGAGGCTGGCTGGTAGGGCTCTCGTACAGTTTGAACAACAGACTGGTTGCAAGAGCAGTTTGCCGCAGGATCCTGGGCCCAAACTCCCCTCCCCCTCCCATGTGTAGCCTGCTATGTGCCCTCTCCCACCCCAGAGGCAGCTGCATTTCAGACAGTAGCACTGAAGGTCTGCGGGAGGTGAAGGGAATTTGTCAGGATAAAAGGCAACACAGTTGAGTGGCATGCGCTCTAGACTGGGAGTCAGGATACCTGGGTTCTAGTCACAGCTCTGCCACCCACTGGCTGTGTTCCCCTGGGGCAAGCTCGCAGTGCCAGGCTCTGTCCCCCACTCCCCTCTACGAAACAGCGATAGCGGCTCCCTGCTTTGAAGGCACATTGCAAGGATTAGCGTTTGCCTATTAGCATTCATCGTAAGCCTCCTGCTCCAGAGGGATTGTGACGGGGGGCTGTAAAGGCGAGCAAGGAAGTGGGACAGGGAGGAGGGATTCCTAGTACTCTAGCCCCCCAGGATAGAGGCTTTTCTGGAAGCCAACACATTGACTGTGGTGCTGCTGGGGGACTGTCTCCTGGTCAACACATACACTTGCCTGTCATCGTCGGTTCTGGGATGTGTGTTTGTGGGGGGGGGGGGGGAAAGGAGTTATGAGCAAGGTTCCTGGTTGTTGTCCCAATTAGTCAATTAATCATTTTCTAATAAAGTAATTGACTAATCAGTTAAACACAGCTCTAGCTAAACCCTCTGGAGATCTCCCGGTGCCTTCAAGGAGCTTTTTGGCAGGCTTTGTTCTCGTGTCATGCCAACGGCTGGAGGCAGAAGGCACAGCATATCTGTCATCAGGATGGGGAGGGGGCTGCTGGGGTGAAAGCAATGCAAGGAGAGGGGAGGTGAGAGGAACCCACAAGAGCCGGCCGTGGAGCTGGTGTGCCACGCGCAGTCTTAAAAGGATTAAGGCAGCTGTGTTGATATGTTGCTGGCCTGTCCCCAGCTCTCCATCCTCTCTGCACCGCGGAACCCAGCAGCAGCATGGCTTATCCTGGTCCCCTCCCCCTCCCCCTCCCGGGCCTGCAATGACAAATGCCAGCGATGCGATCTGTTCTTTGTGCTCCGCTGACTCTAGCCCAGCCGAATGAATTAACAGCTCAATAATCAGGAGGAAGAGGAAGCCGTCAGCTACTGAGGGGAGCTAATCCCCAGCCTTCCCCCGGAGGCTTGCAGCTGAGCAGCTTCCAGGCCTTGCTGACCAGGGGCTGTATTTATAGCAAGTGACAACCTTGCCCTGGTCCCCCAGCATTGTCCTAGAACAGGCCCTCCCACCCCAGACTCTGTGCCTGGCACACAACGAGCAGGGTAAGGAATGCCTAGGCCATTGCATTCCTGCAGCCCTCCCTTCTCTTTCCACTCTCTCTGCCAGCTGGGAATTTAAAGGGACAGAGACCTAAGTCCCAAGAACGGAGATTTGTCAGTCTGACAAACACCCCCTACCGCTCCCTATGGTCTGATTGTACTGTGCATCCTTAAAGCCAGATGCCCCTTGCGCTACTGCAGCACTGAGTGTGTTTGCACACAACTTGGGTCTGGTGGAAGCAGGGGTGCTGGAACAATGTGTATAGTGGGGGTGCGGAGAGCCATTGAAACAAACCGTAAACCCTGTCTATCATGGAAACCACTTCAAGACAGGGGTATGGCAGCACCCCTACTTCCAGCACCTATGGATGGAAGGAAACACCCCCCACAAACTGAAAGGTGATCTGTATGGGGGAGGAGAGGAGGGAGTGTCACCTGCCACTCTATTTTTTTTTTGGGGGGGGGGGGGCGGCAGGCGGATTATTTCTTTATGGAGTATGAAAAAATGCCCCGCAATGTGCTTGGGGTTTTTTTAATACAGTCTTTCCTCCTTGTGTTTTATGACCCTGGACACTCCGGCCTTGTCTCCTGTTTTTCCTAGAACTCTAGAAGAGGGAAATTTCACTCTCAGCCTTCAGGAGCTTCCAGCTCAGACCCAAGGCCCTTGGCAGTGTGGCTGCTATCTACACCCTCTCCCCCACCAGCTGCTGCTTCGCCAGCACTTACCATCGTCCAGATCTGGTTCATTCACCACCAGTCTCTCTTTTTCCCAGTCTTGATCTTCCTCCTGGAGAGAATGAAGAGCAGAGCAGTTCAGAGGTGAGAACCGTGTGCGGAGCAAACGGAGCTTCCCGAGGCGGCATGGCCTGGTGGATCAGACAATGGACTGGGACATGGCAGACTCGGGTTCAATTTCTGGCTCAGCCATTTGGCTGCTGGGTGAGCTTGGGCAAATCACTGCCCCTCCGTGACTCAGTTTCCCCCATCTGTAAAATAGGGGTAATGATCCTGACCTGCATAGAGATCTATGGATGAAAAGAGCTAGTTTTTATTAATAAAATTATATATTCCACACACAAACTACAGTAAAAGAACATTACGGTTGCCTGTGCATCCTTATTTTAGCCTCCCCTTGGGCACATACATGATGATACAGTCTTTAATTATGTTGTCACATGCTATATTTTCCACAGGACCCCTGCCTCATTCATTGCCCAGGATGGACGGTGCTCACTTACTGCTCAGCTATTCAATATTTTGTTTTCTCTTCATTATTCCATGTGTGGCCCTTGGTCTTATTTACAGCACACAATTCAAATCCTGCTCTGAAGGGAGAACTATTGATTTTCTAGGGCACTCCAGTACCTGAGCGCTCCACACACATTCATTTATCTTCGTGGCACTCCTGTGAGATGAGGAGCCATCACCTGTTTTCTCACAGTACTTGACATATTCAAGCACCGCTCTGAGTGACTTCAGGTGCAGTTGAGTGTGCTCACACTTTTGCTAGTCAGACCCTGGCTTCTTGTCAGTTCTCCCCCACCCACAACCTTCTTTTTTCCACCCCACTGCTTCCCACTCCCAGTCTCCCCTAGTCTAATCTCAGCCCCCTCACCCATTTCCCTCCTTGGCTTCCAGTCCCAATTTCTTTGGCCAGCCACTCTCATTTCCACCCAGCTAGTGCCAGTCTCCATCCAACTCCCAGTGCCAGTTTCCATCTCACTCCCCCTCCATCAGCTGCCCCTCCATTAGCCTCCAGTCCCAGTCTCCCCTGTGTCTCCCACGTCTGACTCTTGTCCACTCTGCATTTGATTCAATCAGCGTCCTCCTCCACATGATGTTATGTAGAAGCATCCTCTAATTTCCTAGGCCTGGACTAGACCCAGCATGGCCCAGAAGTCAGGAATTGCAACTGCAGGGAAAGTCCTGCTCAATGCCGGGCTGATGCCTTTTCAGTGAGAATGGACTCTTTGGGGAATTAAGCTGTGAGGCTCTAGCAAGTCTACTACGCATTAGCAAATTGCAAGTTTTCAAAGGCTTATTACTTGGCCGAATACAGGCAGTTTTCACAGGTATGTTAAAAGGCACATTCCTGATACAAAGGGCACCTCCCTGCTCCAACGCATGGGGGTGCTAGAACATCTTAAAAAACAATCACCAGACTTTAACATCAGCAAAGCAATGCATGTCTTCCCTAGCCTCGTTCTTGGAAACAGCTGAACTGGTTTGGCTGAAATTTTCCAAAAAAAAATTTAGCCTCAGGCAGACACCAGGCTTGGAAAACTTCAGCCCAAACTATTAAATTTTGGCAAAGATGTAAGCAATGGAACCCAGGCTCTTGTAAAGGGAAGAGTCAGGCAACTCTAACAATCTGCAGGGGTAGGAGCACTGCCAGATTCATCCTTGTCCTGTACAGTGCAAAATGAGCCCATCCTCTGTCCTAAAGGCCAGCCCGAGGGCTAACAACTAAACCACCAAAAGGAACAAGGAACAAAATTTACCCTGGGGCAGGATTCAAAATCAGTGGCACCTCAGAGAGGGCTGTATGCAGCCACCGTTATAGGGATTTTCCCAAACATTGGGGGCATGGGAAAGAAAACCGCCCTAGACTTTGATCAGGATACCGTCCACGGAGAATGGGCTGGAAAAAGGGAGAAGAAAACCACAGCCGCCTTCCTCCAAAATCATAGTGATGCCTCCAGAGTGTCTCCCATCCCCTCTCCAACACACACACACACACACACTGCAATGCACATCAGAAAGGCAGCAGGCAGAGTGTTCTTTCTCTCTATCTCCCCAGCACCGGCAAGGAGACCCGCAGTTTGTCAGAATCCAGAGGGTGTGCAGTCCTGGCTCCTGCCTCCACCCCTGGCTCGTCTGGCTTCCCACGTTTGATTCAAAGCGACGGCTCCTTCACAGCTGCCCCAGCTTGCTGGGGGGGGGGGGGGGCGCAAAGGGCAGGGGGTGGGTTTGTGTGCGAGCAGAAAGAGCCTGGGAAGCTGCCAAGCTCAGTTAGGGAGGAAGGGGGTTGAGAAGTTGCACGGGAGAGGAGACAAAGAGAACCAAGATGGCCGGGAGGGCCGACTCGCTGAGCCACGGGCGTTGTTCAGGTGAGCTCAGTCAGCAATGCAGAGATGAAAGACAGGACAGGAGCTGCCCCCTTGCAGGACAGGCCAGTGGGGTTTCTCAGCACAGTTTTATATAAACATCAGGAATCTGGGATGTAGCCCAGAGCCCAGGACTGGACACGTTATGTCACCAGCGGGGAATGAGCATTATTCACGGCCATATGGGCTCATCTTGCACCTCCGGTCCCTGGCTCGTGGACAGCGCACACGCCCTGTATCTCTCACACAGCCCATCACAGCTATTTTGGGCCACACTTCCAAAAATGGAAGCTCCCTTTCACTCTCCATTCATCTCTTCCCAGGCCCGCATGGGTGGGGGAGCCCGCAGAGCCCTTTCTTTTATGAACAGCGGCGGAAAGAATGTCAGCAGCATTGCCGGGAGGGCGACTCAGCTCACGTCCCAGGAATGCCAAGAGCTTCCATGCAGAGGTGTCTTCTCCTTGCAGGGAGGCTGGTGCTGTGGTAGCTCCCGTCCTTGGCATGTACCACATTGAATCAGAGGAAGTGGCAATGGAAGAGGCCCACTGGGCTCCTCCAGTCCATTTCCAGTGTGCCTGAATTTTCAGAGCTGCCTGGCTCTTCTATGGGTGCCTGGGGTGTTCAAGTCCTTGGAAAAATCAGGCCCCGACTTGATTTTTGTTGCTAGTTTTGCAGCAATGGGCCAAGAGACTATCCCTCAGCCTCATGGGCTCAGTTCTCCATTCCCCCACGAAGGATCCCCTCCAAAGCGGTGCTGAGCCCTAGGCTAGCACTGGCATAAGCCAGCTGGCTAGCACTGCCCTGGGACTCCTGGGAGCAGTTCCTTCACAAAGTCACACTCCCCCAGTTACCAATGAAGCCACAGTGGTGCCTGTGTGTAGATGGGCATATTTTTGGGAGGGGACAGTAGGTGGGGAGAGAAGCGGGCCTAGTGGTCAGATTACCAGGTATTCCTTGGGAGCGCCCCCTGGCCTGCATTGCACAGGAAGGCACCAATAGTGGGGAAAACCCTCTCTACCAGGAGCTGTGGGTCCCACCAAGCCCAGCAGGACATCCTGAGGCCCTGGGTCCAGCTAGAGTCTGCAGTCCAATAACTCCTCATGCAGAAAAATTTCTCAGCTCCAGCTCAGGGGAAGAAATATCTGCAGCAGGGAACAATGAGGACTTTTGAATCTAGCCCAGCATCAGGCCAGCACAGGCTCCCATTAGGAAGAGGGCACCACCCATCCGAGCACAGCCCCATCCCTCCCTCTCTGCACACTGGGGTGCAACGTTATCCTGCATGAACTGCCTTGAGCCAGATGTGAGAGCTCCCGTCTGTCAGCATCAGGAAACCCCAGGCCTGGGAAGTGCCTGGTGCTGTAGGTGGGGAGGGTTAGAAGAGACCGCAAGGGTCCTCTAGTCTACCCCCCAGGGTCTCATCCTGGCTACTCATTGTGTCCATTTCAACCTTTCCGCACCCACTCTTGATTCCCTGCCACTCTCTACACCTTAGCTGAGCCAGCCCCTCACCCTATCTCTGAGATCCCCCCACTCTCACACCACAGGGGCAGCTCCAGAATAAATACAGACGCTGGGTAGTGGAATGATTATTCTGGAATAAAAGGCACTTTTATTTATGGACTCCGGAGCGTGCCAGGGCATTTTTAGTAACGCATGCAATTCTACACTTGCGTGCAAGGCATGACCTCGCACGTACGGGGCCTGTGAGGTCATGCTGCGTGGAGGATCCCAAAATGGCATCCTCTGTGCATGTTCAGGGCCCGGATGGAATCGTCCTGTGGGCACAGCTGGTCAGGAAGACACATTCAGGGCTTACATGGGCATGCAGTGCATGTGTTGTGTACATAGACAGCACCCCACTGTTTGGAATGCAGCATCCACATGGGAGTTGTTATGCCCGTCAGTTTCCCCGTGTAGACAAGCCCTTACCCACTCTAGGTAGAGGGCAGCCAGCCGGGAAGCAAACATTAACTCAGCTCCTCAGCGGGTGCAGCTCCGTGAGAGTCAGGAGAGCTACAGCAGCCTACACCAGCCGAGGATGTGGCCTGAGGGTTTTCATGACCACCGCTGTGCTTCAGAAATTACTCTGCACCGCTGACAGCAAATCCGCTACCCTTGGACTCCTGGGTGCACTTCGGATTGACACGACAGGCTTCGTAACCCACTTCCATAGCTAGATCTGTGACACAGTTCAAGGGCCTTGGTGCTTTGCATTACCTGCCAACTCATTAACGTGGGGAAGAAATCTCGGCCCATTAGCAGAGCCATGGGTCTGCGCACAGTCTATAAGCAGCGACTCTATACCCCGGAGCTTCGCTCCTCTTTATAAAGTAGTTGGCATCTCTGTGCAGCCAAGAACCTCCCAGCTTTTAATCACCCGACCATGTGGGCTTCGCCCCTCTGCAGCTGGCACTAGCTTGGAACAATACGTGACTTGGGTAGCATCGCTCTCTCATGTCGGCGCAGTTACCATTGTTCACAGGCAGCCCTATCAGCAGCCCTGCCGCCAGGCCCAGGCCCACCCACGACTTGGTTCATTGTGCTCTAATGGACTTTTCAGGGCAATCCCACAGTCCCACGCCTCTTGGGATTGCCTCTGCCCATTTTGAAAGCTGTCGTCGGCATGGGGACGTGGACCCTTATTTGGATACATACAGGCCTGATCACAAAAGCGCGAGAGATGCTGCGGCATCTGGACTGATGTGGAAAAGCCCAATAAAGCGAGCCCATGGCAGAGAGGTACCAGCCTTTGTATTAGACAGGTAAACCCCATAGCGGACTTGCAGTCCCACCCACCCATCCTCGCTACTCCATTCCTGGGCCTCTCCTGAGCACAGATTGACCTTTGAGCTCAGAGGCAATATGTGGGGGAGGAGGCGGCACGTGGGGTCACATGTCCCCCCCCAGATTTCTGCCAGGGTTTGTATGCCCTGCCCTGAACCCTGCTGCATACCATCAGAACTTTTAAATTGTGCCCCCCCCCCCCCCCATCAACAGTTACGCGTCATCTCTGTTTCATTGGTGAATATCAAGCTGAGACCTAAAAAGCTTGATTCACTTGTGACCCAAGCCAGGATTTGGACCCAGGTAATGCAAGGAACCAGACAAACTTATAGTCGAGAGTTTTTCCAATAGCACGTACAAAGGCGGGTCTGAGCTAAAGGACTGGCTCCTAAGGGCCCACGAAAGCAGCTGGAAGCATATCTAAGGCAAAGGCATCGCGGCTGTTGCAAGGTTTGGCCTGTCTGGATTTCCTGGCAGGGTGATAAGAACCACTCCCCTAGATGCCAGTGCACCGAGTCTCGGCTAGCAGGCTGCAGGAGGAGTTTGGAGAGGAGAGGCGAGCAGCCTCTTACCCTGTCAGCACTTGCAGGGTCTGCGTGGCAGACCCACCTCCCCTGGACAGCTGCTCATTCCAGAGAGTCTGCGCAGACCTGCAGCCACCTGCCAACTTGCCCTGCCTGGTACAGAGCTCGGTGCGGCCCGTTTGCTCAGACCCCTGCCAGCTTCGGAAGCGGAGCTGTGCAGACATTTGTTTAAATCCTGCCCAGCCCTATTTCCCACCCGCCCCTGCCAACCCTTCACGCCACAGACTCTTTGCCCTGGCTTTGACAGTACTGCATCTAGCAGACAGCTGATGCTAACACAGGGGAAGGGATACGGGGCCACTGTGTCCAATTCGCTTCACAACAGGCAGGACCAAGCCAAGACCTGCAGCACCCGCCCAGCTGCTGGCTAGAAGAGAGGCTCCCAAAGGTATCAGCGTTGGGATAGGAGGGGATAACGGGGAAGTGTCCCCCTTCCCCCTCCCCATGCCTCTTCCAGGGAGTTTGGTATGAGCGCTCCCTGCCTCTTTGAGGAGACATGCCAAGAAGCCGAGTGAGACCCACAGTCCCCAGCTGGGGTGGGGTAGGGAGGTACCAGGGGGAGAGCATCTCAAGTCACCGGAGCAACAGCTCTCCCCTCGCACCGTGTAGCCCCTGTGACAAGACGGAAGGCAGGGAGAGGACGATACTGGCAGCTGAAGGGACTCAGGAAGCGCAGCTTGTAGCCCCACAGTGGAAGGGGAGCTCCATGACAGATGGGACCCAGTGGCAGAGGCCTGAGGACACCCCTACTGCCCCAGCGGGGTACGGGGAGTGCATGGAGGCCTCCAGGGCAGGGGAATGGAGCCAGTGATAGAGCAGGGGAGGTTAGGGAGGCAAAAGTGGGAGTAGCGGGTGGGTTTGGTGCCCTTCCTTGCTGCCTCAAAGTGCTTACAATCTAAATGGACAAGACCACAGGGTGGGAGAAAGGGAGGATTATGATCCCACTATACAGGTGGGGAACTGAGGCACAGAGTGGCTAAGTGACTTGCCCAAGGCCACGCAGGGAGTCAGAGACATTACAGGACTGCTCCACGTCCGTAGGGATGTAGACAGTTAGCTAACAGAGCAGGGGCCAGCAGGTGGTGTGCTAGAATATGTGCCACAGCTCCTGGGTTTTTGCAGGACCTGGTTGTTGTTATGCTCCAACAGCAGCTTTGGCTTCCTTTGTGTAGCTCTCGACACTGAGCTCTTAACCTGCCAGGAACTGAAAGCGCCTGAATCCCAGTCTAGAATAATCAGCTCATGAAAAGGTTTCACTCTGGACCCCAGTCACTTCCCAAAGTGTGAAATAGAGGGGTGGGGCTTCACCCTGCTTTCAGAGCGGGCGGCTGCCCGGCCTGGACACTGCAGAGGCAGACGGGCTTTGGTTTTTAACCCCAGCCGAGCCCTGAGTGTGACTGAGGCTCCAGGACCTGCTGAAGCCAAGCCAACCGCAGCAGCTCCGGCAGGCAGACAGCCCAGCCGGCCCAGGCTCTGTGCGAAGCTGGGCCTGGAGCTCTGCCCAGTTGAAAAGCAGCCAGGGGGAGGCTCAAGGAGACGTCTTAGGGCCATCAGGGCAAGCCGCCCCTCCCAGCAAAGGGAGCACTAGAGTTGGGAGAAGGGGACTCAGCAGCAGCAGGGACTGAGCCCAGCTGGCAGCAGAATCTGAAGCACCTTGGCTAGGCGAGCCCCATAAACCCCATGCTCTCCCGGCCTCTCCTCTCCCCACAATTCGCTGGCTGCATCAGACAGCAAGCACAGTCTCCCAGGGAGGACACCCCCCTGCAGTGAAAAGCCCTGCTTGCCTTAGGGAGGCAGGACACAGCGATAATTATCTGGGAGCATCTGGAGGACAGTTACACAGGCAGTTCGGGCCAGCTGCTGTAACAGACAAAGATCACGTTACTGCAGGCTTAACGACAGGCCTGGTTATGCAGCAGCTGCCCAGCCCCAGAGCAGAGACATAGATCAGCCACCTTGGCCGATGCAGCTCTCAGTGACCCCTGCCTGCTCCTGCTCCACTGCCATACCTGGCCCATTCTACAGCACCTCCCCTGCTGGTGCATCCAAGCAATAACAACACTGCAGTGAAATGTCTTCTCTTGCAGAGTCTCTAAGCACTTTGCAGACAGTCACACCTCCCAGCACACATGAGAGGGGTGGGAGTTATAACAACACCCCAGGAGACAAGCACAGAGATGTTAAGTCACCCACCTGAGGTCACAGAGCATCAGCTTTCCAGCTGGGAACAGAACCCAGCGTCCCGACTCCCAGCGTCACCAAAAAACAAGGCAACTTTCCAACACACTCCTCCAATAACAAAAGGATAGCACGCTTCCAAAGGCAGTCTCGCCAACCCCAAATGTGAAAAATACCCTGAATCAGGCACCCCCAAAACCATAAGATTGGCTTAAAGATCATGAGATATAAAAATAACCAAAATTATTTGTTATTTGCCTTCTGGTGTTTGAACCTATAGGGCGAACCTAGGTCACCCTAGCTAAAAACTTCCTTTCCTGGAATTTTTTAAACAACAGCTGAGCTTCTCGTGTTCACATGACTCCAGCAGCTGGGGCTTTAAGAAAAACACCAATTATCGTGAGATTTGCAGTCAAATCCCAAGAATGCTGAAAAAAGTTAAGAGCAAAGTTTGGCCTTTAACTGACTTAAGTACAGGCAGGGTGGTCCAGAGAAGGTAGCTAGGATGTCCTGTGTTCTAGTCCTGGCTCTGCCAGTCTGGGGCCTTGAAGTTTGCTAGGGACTTTGCTATTGATCTGATGTGGAAGACAGTCAGGATACATGATAGGTGGCAGTGTAAAACCTTAAGATAGACAAGTCAAACCACCTTCTGCCTCAGTTTCCCCACCTATAAAATCAGGATAACAATAGTGATCTACCCACCTCCCACTCAAGGTGAGACTGACTTAATACCTGTAGAGTGCTTTGAATGCACACAACTATTAATGATTAGCCCATTCAAAGTCCTAACCCTTGGACCGGGAAGTGAGAGACAGAGAGAGAGGAAATGGGAAGGATCAGAAGAAGAGATTGTCAGGAGGGAGGGAGACCCAGCTCACTCTCTGCTGTACAAGTCTGTCCCCTCACTCCACCCTCCACCCATTGGCAAAGTCATCTCATAATCTGTTTTTAAACACAGTGCTGGACAATGCGAGCCATTACCTCACCTCTTCCCATTTCCTCTGAGCAGCCCAAACCCTCTCTGCGAGGAGCTCCCTCAAGCCCAAGTCTCCCCTCCCTTTAGCAAAGGGGGCAACCGAAATCTGACCGAGTAGGCTGGTGCGTCTAGCTGCCCTTCATTGTTGGAAGGCGAAGCTCCAGTTGCCCCAGTGTGTCTCTTACCCCGGGGGGAGGAGGGAGAAGTGAGTCGCCAGCCTACAGGAGAAGGGAGGAAAAGCGTGCTTTGGAATAACCTCCCAGGCCCCACGCAGACGTGAGTAACATATTGCCATTTATGGCTGCGCTTTCTGATCCAAGCCTGATGCAAGACATTGCAAGAGAGAGAAAGAAAGGAGCAGACAGAGAGGAGAGGGAATAAAAAAGAAGAGCCAAGAGAAAAGGGGGAAAGAAGAGGCATCTTCTCTGCGGAGTTTGGCCGAACAGATGGTCACCGCCCAGCCTGTCCCCTCTGACCCTAATCACGCCACTCAGCCTCGTTTGTGCGTCTAGGAAAGCAGCTGCTACAACGTAAAACCTCCTTGCTCCCCCATGAAATAATCCTGGCCAGCGAGGATTTGAGGGGCCAACCAGGGACATGCCATGCGAGCCACCCCAGGCCTGGCTGCGATTCAGCGCATAAAGGTCCCCTTCCCCCCCCACCCCATCGCCAGCTCAGTGCTGCCCCTGTCCCAAGCACGTGTAGCTGGGGAGTTCCAGTTCTCCCATGCACCAGGAAACAGCTGCAGAAGCAAGTGGGCAGCTGCCTCTGACAAGGAACCCCACTGAAGGCAATATTCTTCCCTTCTAACCCATAGGGAGGCATAAAATTCTGCCTTGCCCAGTCCAATTGCGCCCAGCCAGGCAAAAATATACATGTATCCATCGGCTGGGTGAAAAGGCTGGTGTGGGGGTGGAGAGGTCATGGCAGGGGAGTTTCTGAGGGGGTGAGGGTAGAGGATAGAACGAGGAGAGGCAGGTCCTCGGTGGCCTGGACCTGTTTCACATCCTGACTTGCAAGTGACCCAGCCCCTCCACCCCACATCCCACCTCCAGACCCTCTGCTCCTCCACGGGCTTAGCCGCGCCTCCCGCTAGGCTCCGCCAGCAGCGCCGAGTCCTAGCCTAGCTGTGAGCAACAGCATTCTGGGTCTAGGCATGCAACTGAGCTCCCCCAGCAGCCCCCTGACAGTGCTGGGGAATGCACTTCTTTCCCCCCTCTCCCAACCTCTTCAGCAGGCAGCCCTGAAAGCTGGGAATCGGCTGCTGGCACCACCAGGACACAAACAGCTCCTGTGTTAGGCAGATGTACTGAGAAGAGGGGGAAGACGCAGGGCGAGGGAGGTGCTCCTGGGTAAGTTAATCATGCGCATCAGAGGGTGAAGGGACTGGGCAAAGCTACCCTCCATTAGGGGGCAGGTGGGAGAAAGGTACCAACACTAGCTCACACTCCTGGGATGGGGACTCAGCACTGCAGGCCTCTCCCCAGGCAGGGCTGAGCCAAACAGTTGTCTGGTTCCAGCAGACGAAAGCACGAGGCCCCCACGGTTCTATGCAAAGAAACGGGTTGCCGGCTGCAGCGCGGCTCTTCGAAGTGGAAATCCTGGACGCGGCTGGAGAGCGGGTGAATTTGAGCGTTTGAGGGGAGCAGGGCCTCTCGGGCCAGGGCATGAGTGGCCGTTTTGGACAGGGCAGCGTTCTCCAGCCTGGCCTAGGGGAGCTGTCAATTATTTCAGAGGGGGGAGCAGCAGTGCACATAGCGCTAGTGGGTCACCCTCCATGTCTCCCCCACCTGCCAAAGCTATTCACAGCTGTGGTGGCACGAGAGAGTCAGGGGGCCACCAGGGAGTCAAAAGGGCAGGGCCAACCAGCTATCCTGCTGCACCGGCCATTCCCTTCGAAGACAGCACTTTGTTGTGACTAGATCCTGAAGTAACAGAGGGCGGAGTGTTGGGCTGGGTCGTATGCTGGCAGTAGACACCATGACTGGATGTCTCTTTTCCCAGGGCCGGCTCTAGGCACCAGCAAAACAAGCTGGTGCTTGGGGCGGCACATTTTTAGGGGCGGCATGGCCGGCGCCAGAATGCCGCCCCTAAAAATGTGCCCCGGCCGCCCTAGCTCACCTCCGCTGCTGCTGCCACAGCGCGCGAAACAGCTGATTCGCGTGCCGCTACTCGTCCTCCCTCCCAGGCTCTCAAACCTGGGAGGGAAGGAGAGATCCCGAGCGGCCGTTTTGCGCGCCGCTGCTCCCCCTCCCTCCCAGGCTTGGGCGCCTGGGAGGGAGGGGGAGAAGCGGTGGCCGCGGTGCCGCTTCTCCCCCTTCCTCCTAGGCTTGAGAGCCTGGGGGGAGGAGGCAGGGCTGGGGATTTGGGGAAGGGGCAGAGTTGAGGCGGGGCCGGGGTAATTAAATAAGTGGGGGGCCAAAATTGTTTTTGCTTTGGGCGGCAAAAATCCTAGAGCCGGCCCTGTCTTTTCCGCCTCTCATTTCTAGGACCATGAGACCAGAGCTTTGTGAAGCCCAGACCTTGGGCCAGACCTGGGGACCTAGACTATCTTGTGAGCCACATTCGGTGGTGCTGCTGCGGGTGTGAGATAGGGGGCAGAGGCATTGGCTGGCCCCTGGCGACTGAGGGGTTAATCCTCAGCTCAGTCACCCCTTGCCCAAGTGCTCAAAGCAAGGGCAATGAACTGGGGCTTAAGGTGCCAGGAAATACCTTTGGGAAGGAGGCAGGAGCCACGTTCCCGGATGGGGGTTGACCCCTAAGCCAGAGTGGTTTTGAATTGACCTATTTTTGCTCCCCTGTTATCGACATTCCTGTGGTGGAAGAGCCCTGCCGGTGGCCTCCCCATCCTGCGAGTCCTTCCCGCAGCAGCCGGGGGAAGCCAGGCACTCACTGTGCTGGCTCTCGGAGATTTAGACTTGAAAGCTGGTGAGAACCTCCCTGCCTTTAGCGGCTTGACCCTCTCTGGAGAGCAAATCTCTTCATGGCTGGGTGACCTAGTCCAGCTCCCACCTGCCCACTGGCAACTAGGTTCAATAAAACATTCCTAGGGAGAGTCCAACTGCCTGGCTGGGTTGTTGTTCCTTTGCACCCCCAATCCTCAATAGTCTCCATGCCCCTCCAATGCCTCATCTGCATTAGCACCTTCCTCTGGGCTGTCATACTGCTGGTGGCAATGTTGGGAGTGCTAGTGTAGACCAGCTGCTGGCATTTTAACCCCAGGGTCAAGCAGACCACCTCTGGGCAGAGGGGCTAAACACCAGCAGCTGGTCCGTCCTAGTCCCCCTGCTCACACAGGTGGGGCAGCACCAGGACTAGAGCAATAGGGGTGGAGCCAGGAGAAAAATGCTAGTCTAGGTGCTAAAGCCCTGTCTGGGCTTTAGCCAATCTGCTTTGTAAATCACTTGATTAAACCACTGGCCCAGCTGACCTCTCCTCCCCTGCTTCCCAGTGCTCAGCTAGCAACAACACCAGCAAGCTCTCACTCACCCCAGTGCCATGTGTCCATTACACATTTCCCTGCCTTCGGGAGCCTTTTCCTCCAGGACAACTGGCTCAGCCTCTCCCCTCCCCGCCCGCCAGTTACTGCCATGGAGCAGCTGCAGCCTGCCAGCCAAGGGGCTTGCGCTCACAGCGAAGGTTCATCCTGAACCGGCCGAAGGAGCAGGTCCACCCAGGGGAGCCTCCATGGCTCAGCACAGAAGGCCCTTCTGAAGCTTGTCCCGTTTTTTAGCACTGAACACTCTGCACACGCCGTTCCCCCCAGGGCAGACTGGGAACCTTGGGGAACACAGCTCTCAGGAGCTAGTCACATGCCCTGATGGCTGCACCTGGGACCCCTGCAGAATCCCAGATGGGGAATTATCACCAAGGCAGCACCACACCCAGGCAGCTCCTTTACAGTCAGATTTCTGGCTGCGCAAATCTCAGGTTATTTATTCCTCTCCCTGCCCAAGGTCTCCGATCTCCCTTGTGAGCTGTGACAGAAGGGCTGCGTCGCAATCAGACTCCTCTGTCTCCTTGGGATGTCTTATGTCCGGTCAGCACCAGGCCCCAGGCTACATTCTCCCTGCAATTCGCTAAGTCAGTGTAGTCACAGGTTGGCCGGCCAGCACTGACACGTCCCTACTGTGTTTAAGAAATCGAAGGAGGCTGCGTCTCTAGTGGTTAGAGAGCAGGACGGGTAGTCAGCAGATTCTAGTCCCCACTGTGTGACTGTGGGCAAGTCACGGCACCTTGCTGTGCCTCACTTTCCCTACCTGTAAAGCTGGGATAAACCTCACCCACTAATTTAAAAGTACCTGATGATCTTTGGATGAAAGGGGCTTAAGTGCAAAGTTATATCTCCTTCTCCAGGGAAATCTGCAACTGCTATGGCCAAACTGGATTCAAAAGCTTAGCAAGTGGCTAGCAACAAATCTGAATTTGGGAGGAGCGGGGGGAGCTTATATATGTTAGCCCACCGCCCCGGCCCAGTGGAGTAGTTATATAGTAGTGTCATGAACTGGCTAGTGTCTGTGAACCACTGCCCTCTACTGGATGGAATCAGAACTGTCTGATGGGGCATCATAAACCCTATACTGCTAATGAAGATTTTCCTTTAGCCTCAGAAGATGGGGCCTGTGCTTCTTAGAGCAGGAGGATCAGAGTTTTACCCCCACAGCTGCCTCCAGGAAGTTCCAAGTGGCTACAGTGAACACCACAGTAACAGCTCCAGAGTCCCCAGAACCAGCACCTCCTCAGAAGCACATCCCAGATTTGGGGGAAGACATGGACATGAGGAAGAGAAAGCGATAGACAGGTACAAAGGGGAGACAACATTAAGGTCCCGCTCGTGTCCCAAAACCTCTGATTTAGAATCCTACAGGAAAAGGCTGAATGTGGTTTTCCTTAGAAGTCCACACCAGGCCAGGCAGAATCAGGAGCATGGGATGGAAGGGCAGACACCATATTCCTGCAGCAGCACGGGACGAACCCAAATCCACCCCAAAAGAGCTGCTGGTACCTACTTAAAGCCTGTCTCATGAGACATAATGACAAGGTGAGATCTCATCTCCCCAGGTCCTGGGGAAGGGAGGAGCATGGCAAGAGCTGGTATTCATGGGAGGAATTGGTTACTTCCTGGTGTGGGGGAGGCTGCTGGGTTTATCGTATTTTTAAACATACCAGAGGTCAGAGGCATTCAGAGCCCTTGGATGAGTGCTTTGCAATGTTTCATGTGAATCCAAAGAAAATAAAAACTGCAATGCATTGTGGGTCAGAGCGTGCACATAGTAATAAAGATGCTGGCATGACGCATGCTACGGGGGAAAAAATGTCTTGCAAAACCTCACTTCACAGGGGAAGGGATTTTCACAGGCAGACAAAATCTCTTTAGGGCTTTCATTATCCTAGTGGTAGCATCTGGACAAGTGCATTTTGTGCCTGACCTGGTACGTTTTCAAGAGGATTTTCCAAAGCTGCTGCGACTTGGGTCCCAATCCTGCAGGCTGAACTGATGGGCTCCACATAGGGCACAGATCAGCTTGCAGGACTGAGGCTTAAACCCAGCAGCAGCTGGATGTCCCCTGCACACTGAAACTCTGCTCCCTCCTTACAGTTTCTCTCCACCTCTCTCCCTTTGCCCTGTTCAAATCCTGGTCTTAGCTTCCCAAGTGGATATTCACAAGAGCTACCCCATGCCCAGCTGATGCCAGGGTAGCCATCACTGATTCCCAGCCACCCACACAGCAGGGCCATCAGAGCAGCTGGGCTAATATCCACCTCCAGCCATAAATCAAGGCCTTGTCTGCCTGCAAAGTGATACCCCAGGTGGGAGGCCAGCTGACTTGGCGGGGGGAAGTGTCAGTTTATCCGGAGAAGAAGGCCAGCTTTGTCTTAGCACAGTTCATCTTCCATGTGGCCTGCCCTCTCACAGCCTGGGCTCCCTGCAAGAAGCCCAAGGCTGCTCCCTGCCCTGCAGTCTTAGTGCCATTGTTCGCTCTGACTGCTCGGTCTGACAGGCGGTTTCTAGTGCAAGGCAGCGGTGATTGGACCTGGTGGTTAACCCTCTACAAGACGGGCTTGATCCAAAGCCCACTGGAAAAAAAACTCCCCTTGACTTCAGTGGGCTGTGGATAAGGAGATCACTGAGCACACCCTCAGGCAGAGGTAACCAGAAAAGGAGATTGTTTACCTTCCCCATATCTGTAACGGCAGGAAACCTCTGTCCTGTGATGGCTCCTATCCAAAGGACATTCAGACACCCTCTCTGCTGCTTCATGGAAAACAACCCCTTTAAAAGGCTGTTCTGCCGGGGTTGTTATCTGTCTCCCCCACACCCACACCCCTTCCCTATTTTGGTTTTTGTTACCAGGGCTGCTCGCATGGGAAAATTGCAAAGGGCAGTTTTTCTGGGAGGACCGGTGCTTTGTAATGTTTCTCTCTCATCTCGGACAACGGCCCTGAGGCTTTCCTTAGAACAGAGCATTCTCTAGTGGCCAGGGCACTGGATTGGGAGTCAGGAGACCTGGCTTTATTCCCATCTCTGCCATCAGACCTGCTGGATGAACTTGGGCAACTGACTTCCTGTCTCAGCCTTTGTTTCCCTTCCCACCCTTTGTCTATTTGGATCATGAGCTCTCCAAGGCAGGAACTCTCTCTCGGTAGGTGTCTGTACAGCACCTCGTACCAGTGAGCCCCAATGTTGGTTGGGGCTACTGTAATAAGAATAGAATTGGGATTTTCTGATTAAATTTCTCACAGGAACCAGACCGGTCAATTTCAAAGATGGCTTGGTCTGGTTCTCACACTCCAAAAGAACTCATGATATAAACTCATCTTGTGTTAATGGAGCTGACAGCATGACCAGTAGGTGGTTATCAGAGAGCAGACGATTAGACACCAATCAAAATCAAGTACTTTGGCAGGATCAGTTTTTAATCAAAGGAAGGGGGAAGTGTTACTGGTAATTAAAGAAGCCAGGACTCCTGGGTTCTCTTCCCCAGCTGTGCCACTCACTTGCTCTGTGAGCTCAGGCAAGTCACTTCGCCTCAGTCTGTGGTGTCCCCACCTGTGAAATGAGTCTGAATCTTTACCTGTTTCATAGGTTGGTTGCAAAAAATGAATACGTTTATAACATGCTTTGAGATCCTTCCACAAAAGGTGCTAGGGAAGTTCTGAGCATTCTGTTTACCTGGGTCCAAATCCTGCAAGGTGCCGAGTACTGCACATTGCCATTGACCTCAGTAGGAGTCAAGGATGTTCAGCACCTTACAGGATGGGGCAGCTCATAAGAATATCCTTTAGAATGG
The DNA here is from genome assembly GCF_011386835.1 of Chrysemys picta bellii. Taxonomy (NCBI): domain Eukaryota; kingdom Metazoa; phylum Chordata; order Testudines; family Emydidae; genus Chrysemys; species Chrysemys picta. The sequence continues at coordinate 41,063,027 of NC_088802.1, read as the reverse complement.
AGCCAGTTTGCTCCCCCACTTCCTATACATCCCAGCTCTCAGGATCCTGCCAGCAAAGCAGATTTGACAGCCACAATGATAAAACCACTTGGAACAGTTATCTGCACTGTTGGCAAGGATCTGATCCCTTTTGTTCACTCAGTGCTGGCCTCAGCTGCTCTGGTTTAGGATCTTCCCAAGGAAGTTGGGCCAGAGCCTGGACGTTTTCACCCCCACAGCTGGAAGCACCTGGAGAAGGCAACATCAGGGAGTGCGTGTGTGCGCATAAAACACACACTGAGCTCACTTTCGAAACAACATATGGACAAACGCTCTGTAATAAACTTCAAGTCATCAGAAGGGGAGGGAGATTCTCACGTGCAAGGGGGAGTCCGGTAGCAAGGGCCCTGGATTGGGCGTCAGGGTACCTGGGTTCTGTTCCCAGATCTGCCACTGAGCTAGTCACTTACCCTCTTACCCAGCTTTCTGTGGGATAGGAAGACCTCTCCCCCACCCTTCTTTCCAAAGCACTTTGAGATCTAGGGATGGAGAGCGCCCAGGAAAGCCGCGATAGCTTTTAAATGTCTGTTCCTTTCCAATAGCATTAACGGAGATGGTGTCTGTAAGGGTCATTTGCGTGGAAAGAATGAGCGTGGCCTTTCTTAGCAACAAGCTACCCCAGGCCTTGTCTCATCTACTCTTTGCTAGGAGGAAGCTCCCCTCTTGTCTGACCCATGACAGTTATTGGCCAGGCGCTAGATCCCTTTTAAAACTGCTTCCACATCAAGGCTTTGCAGCATGACAAGCAGCTGGGAAGCTTGAACTGCTTCTGAACCAGCCCAGGTCAGCTCACCCGGCGGTAAGGCACTTAGACGCAAGCTCCTCTGGCCACCTGACCCCTGCACACTGACTCACCCTGCAGCCAGGGCCAGCAAGAGCAGAGGCCGGGAGAGCCATTGCTGTATGTTCACCCCTCACCAGAGGGGTCACCGCATTCCATCCTACTAGATTATGTAGATCAAAACAAGTGGAAAAAACAAGCCAGGCAGTCTTGGTATCCTTTGGGGGAGGGAGGAAAGAAATCTCTGTCAGACCTTCGTATGATATCAAAGCACTTTACAGACATTAGCTAAGCCTCACAGCACCCCGGTGAGGTGGGGCCTATTGTAGCCATATCACTAAAGGGGAAACCGAGGCACAGAACTCCTAAGGGGCTTCCACAAGTTCACACAGTAAGCAAGCAAGCAGCAGAGGCAAGCATAGAATCCAGGAGTCCTGGTGCCCAGTTCCACTGCTCTAGCCAGGAGACCGTACATCATCTCGGTACACTGAAGAGTAACAGATTCTGAAGCGAGAGAAAGTGGGTGAGGTAATCTCTTTTATTGGACCAGCTTCTTCCAGTAAAAGATATACTACCGCACC